>NW_024080929.1:55342-655342 GCF_003009895.1 Hyaena hyaena | reverse complement strand
GAACTGACCCCTTACAAAAAGCACGGGCTAGTAGTAAGAGTATTGGACTAAGAATCATGAGACCAAGGCAAAAATTGGCTGTTGGATTTTGAGCAACCCACTTAACCTCTATGTTTTGTCTGTGTCATCTGTTAAATTAAGGTGTTAAACTATACAAACTCTGAGATACAATTCAGGGGTGATGTTTGACATATTTGTGACTACTCTGTTGCAGGAGTGCTTCTAATATATGTCTTTTCCTTGATTCTCCGTCCATTCTTAGATTCTGAGAAATATCTTCTCTCACCTTCGGGACCAATCCTTGGTTATTTTCCTGAATCTTTTTGTTTATTTGTTTGTTCTATCATTTTTGATGGGTGAAAGTTAGAAATATGTTAAAAGTAACTAGATTTGGAGGCCTCCAGTAGTTCAAGGGCCAAGTCTGCTTTTAATTATGTCTGTCTGACCAGCATAGTGTTTAATTTATCTTTTCTTTTTCCAAAGTTGGTTTTTGAAAATTAAATTAGTTATCAGCATTTAAAATCATGAGATCTCACATAAATATACAGATTTCCAGCTTCTCTAAGAAAATCATAACATTGGGAAACAAGAGATCCTCATTTCCACAAGGTATCAACCAGCTGGCATGAAAAAGTGACACCCCATTTTAGCTTGGGCTCTCCAGTTTATCACCCCCTCATTCTGTCTTCCCATTGTCTCCCTAGCAAAAAGACCAAGAGTCATTATTATACCTGTGTTGCTGGTTTATTCTTTATGTGTTACATTGACTCTCCAGTTTATTGTAGACCCAACCACTTCCTTTAGCACTGAAGGTGAATGTCAGTTACTATTTATCATCACATTTTCACTGCTTTTGTTCTTATACCAGATTTAGAAGGTAAATTTTTATATATGTATCTCTATCAAAAGTAAAAAAGATATATCAAACCAAAAGAACCAAATGTTTTATTTGTCCCATCCAATTTACTGACCTTCCTGACTTCTGTTGGTCTTTGTGTTTGTAAGCCCTGTTCTAGGTTGAATATATTGTCAATATATTCCTCATTCACAAAAGGTATTCACCTCAGAAGCCTCTACTTTTCCTATTTGTGCCTTCTTCTTAGGCCCCTATGTTCTGCATAGAGAAGTTGGTGGAGTTTGTTGGGCACCTGCAACAGAAAAAGCAAGGTAACAGTTTTAAACTTCCATGATAAAACAGGCAAGTACTATATTGATATTCTTTGAAAGCAGAATGTTTGTTTGAATTCACCTAAATTTGTCACAAAGGACCATGAATAGCCAAATCAATCGTGAGAAAAAAGAACAAAGCTAGAGGCATCATACTTCCTGATTTCAAACTGTATTACAAAGCTTTAGTAATAAGAACAGTATGGTACTGACATAAAAACAGATATATAGGCCAATTGAACAGAATACAGAGAACAGAAATAAATACATGCATATATTGTCAACTGGTCTTTGACAAGAGTTCCAAGAGTACACAATGGGGAAGAGATAGTTTCTTCAACTGATGGGGTTAAGAAAACTGAATATCCATATGCAAAAAAAAAAATAGACAACTATCTTATATCATACACAAAAATCAACTCAAAAGGGTGAAAAACTTAAATGTTAGACCTAGAACTGCAAAGCTCCTAGAAGAAAACATAGAGAAAGATATTCATGACATTGGTCTGGGTAATGATTTTATAGATATGACACCAAAAACACAAGTAACAAAAATAAAAATAAAAGCATTTTGCAGCTTCTGCAAAAAGAAAGGAAATCAAATAAAAAGAAAGGAAAATAATCAGTGCAGCAAAGAAAATAATCAGCAGAGTAAAAAAGGTACCCTACAAAATGGGAAAAATATTTACAAACCATATATATAATGAGAGATTAATCTCCAAGATGTTCAAGGAACTCATATACCTCAATAGCAACAAAAATAATATCCTGATTTTAAAATGGGGAAAGGAGATGAATAGACATTTAACAAAAACATACAAGTGGCAAAAAATATGAAAAAAAGTTCAATGTCACTAATCATCAGGGAAATTCAACTCAAAACCACAGCAAGATATCACCCCATACCTATCAAGATGGCCATGATCCAAAAAAAGAGAGAGAGGGAAATCAAGAAAGAAAGAAAGAAAGAAAGAAAGAAAGAAAGAAAGAAAGAAAGAGAGAGAGAGAGAAAGAAAAGAGAAGAAAGGAAAAGAAAAGAAAAGAAAAGAAAAAAAAAGAAAAGAAAAGAAAAGATAGACAACAAGTGTTGACAAGGATGTAAAGAAATTGGAATGGTTGCACACCGTTGGTGGGAATAAAAACTGGTGCAACAACTCTGGAAAAGAGTATGGAGGTTCCCCAAAAAGTTAAGAACAGAACTGCCCTGTGATTCAGGGGTGTGTGGGTGGCTCAGTTGGTTAAGCATCCAACTCTTGATCTCAGCTCAGGTCATGATCTCATGGTTTGTGAGTTTGAGCCCCACATCAGGCTCTACACTGACAGTGCAGAGCCTGCTTGGGATTTTCTCTCTCTCCCTCTCTCTGCCTCTCCCATTCTCTTTCTCTCTCACCCCCCCACCGAAAATAAATAAAATAAACTTTAAAAAAAAAAAAAAGAGCTATCCTATGATTCAGCAATTGCACTACTCGGTATTTACCCAAAGGATATAAAAATGATGATTCAAAGGAATACATGCACCCCGTTGCTTATAGCAACATTATCAGCAATAGCCAAATTATGGAAAGACTCCAAATGTTCATTGACTGATAAATGGATAAAAAAGTTGTGGTATAGAGTCTGGAGGCAAGATGGCAGAGAAGTAGGGAGCTCCGTGCATTTTGCTTGCACCCATCTCTCAAACAGAGAAGGCCTGAAGCCATAGGACACTGAGCCACAGGAGTTTGGGAAGAGAAAGAGACAAAGTACACTGGGAAGGCAACCTCATAAGTACGTGAGTTGCAAACTGGGGAAGATAAAAGCAGGCAGGGACCGGAGACATGGAGGGAGGGGAGGGAGCCCCCCTTGTGGACAGCCGCAGTGACTCAAGGGGTAAAGAAAGAGCAGCTGAAACTGCTCAGAGAATTGTCCCTGGAGAAGAGAAAATCCTTGGTTGGAAAGAGAGTGTTTTTAGTTCTAGCTGGGGTGCTGACTTTGAACTAGGTGCCCCCAGTCCCAGAGGGCGCCAGGAAAAACTGCTCTGCTACCGGCACCATCCCCAGCGGTACTGACGCTGCTGGCCTGAGGCTGTGTTCCCCAGGCTTAAGCCCTAGCAGCACTGAGGCGGCAGATCCCAGGCTGTGCCACTGCTTGACATGGGTGGATCTGAGGCTGTGCCACTCCATACCCACCCCCTACAAGCACCCCCGGAAGCAGGGAAGCAATGACCTGCAGGACTGTGTTTCTGGGAGTATCAATAAATCGCGCAGAGTGGGACCTGGAAACGAGGGGGCATGAGGCATAGAACACAACCCACCTTGGCCATGCCCACAGCACAGGGAGATCAGACCCAAAGGAGTGATTTGCAACACTTGGCTTGAGAAGGGACTGGGGAGCCGCCATTTTTCTCCCCACAACCACGAAGGCAGGGCTTCAGGGAGCAGCCGGCTGGACACAGTGGAGGCTAAGACCTGCACCACACCATGTCCATTGCCACTAGAGAGCTTTTTTTTTTTTTTTTTTTTTTTTTTTTTCTGAGCCCGGGACAAGAACAACATGGATGCACTGTCATCATTAATTCTAGATAATTCTTTCTATTCAGATATAGTCTCCCTTTTCTCATTTGTAACCCTTCACTCTGTGGGACAGGGCACTCTGATCACTGGTTTGCTTAAACAGTCACATCTAATCCATTCTTTAGATGTACATTCTACACATCCACCACTACCTTTTTATCTCTCTCTCTCTGGAGTAATCAGACTATATAGTTTCTCTAACATTATCTTTGTTTCCTTCTCTTCGCCTCTGAACATATTCTATGATTTCTCCCTCTGAATCAAGCCTCTATGTCTCTCTGCCTGGTCATTTCATTTCCAATATCGCTTCCTTCCCGCCCTGTCATTTTTCTCTTTGTATATGATCTTCCATCAGCACCGCATACACCTGGCTCTTTATTTGAAGCTGGGAATTTTGGTTTTATGCTTTTAGACTGTCCTTTGGGTTTTTTCTTTTCTTTTCTTCTTTTCTAATTTTTTATTAATTTTAATTTTTATTATTTGTCTTCCCTCCTTCCTCTTTTTTTCTGTTTTGTTTTGTTTTTTGTCCCTTCCTTTGTTTTTCCTTTATTTCCTTTTTCCCTTTCAGTTTGTGTGTTTGTTGGATTTGTCTGTGCATTTGTGTACCTTTGTTCCCTGTGTGGTTGTCTGTATGTATTCTTTTCCTGGGCTACCTCAAGAAACAAGACAAAGTACACATGGTGGAGAGTCCCAAATACCACTATGAAGGAAATAAAATAACCAAAGTCTCAACAAGAAAGACCAAGAGACACCATTCAAAGAACACTTCATGAATGGACAGGACCTGGACAGTGAACGAGTCCTCTTTAATACAGCAGCACCCACAGGGACAGAGTGCATAACAAGCTTTTAAAATTAACAAGAGATAGAAAGCAAACCAAACTGATGAAACAGAAGAAATCTCCTCCAAAGAAATTCCATGAAGAAATGACAGCTAAAGAACTGCTCAAAACAGATATAAGCAACATGACTGAAGAAAAATTTAGAACAATAGTCACAAAATTAATCGCTGAGCTTGAAAAAGGCATGGAGAACATGAGAGAAACTATTGCTACAAAGACTATGGAGCTTAAAAGTAGTTGTGATGAATGAAAAAATGCGATAAATGAGATGCATAATAAAATGGAGGCATACAATGCACGGATTGAAGAGGAAGAAAGGAGAATAAGTGATTTAGAAGACACAATTATAGAAAAAAAGAAAGCTGAGAAAAAGAGAGATTAAACTGATCCAGGAACATGAAAGGAGAATTTGAGAGCTCAGTGATACAATCAAATGGAACAATATCTGTATCATAGGAATTCCAGAAGAGGAAAGAGAGGGAAAGGCGCTGAAGGAGTCCTTGAACAAATTATAGCAGAGAACTTCCCCAATCTGGGGAAGAAAACAGACATTGAAACCCAAGAGGCACAGAGAACTCCCTTCAGACGTAACTTGAATCGATCTTCTGCACAACATATGATAAGAAAACTGGCAAAATATAAGGACAAAGAGAGAATTTTGCAAACAGCTAGGGACAAAAGGGCCCTAACATACAAAGGGAAACCTATCAGAGTGGTGACACACCTATCGACTGAAACTTGGCAGGCCAGAAAGGAATGGCAGGAGATCTTCAATGTGATGAACAGAAAAAAATATGCAGCCAAGAATCCTCTATCCAGCAAGTCTATCATTCAGAATCGAAGGAGAGAGAAAAGTTTTCCCAAAGAAACAAAAATTGAAAGAATTCGTCACCACTAAACCAGCCCTACAAGAAATCCTGAGGGGGACTCTATGAGGAAAATGTTGCAAGGAGCGCAAGGTACCAGAAACACACCACAAGCATGAGTCTCACAAAGGACACGATGACTCTGAACCCATATTTTTCAATAATAACACTGAATATAAGTTGGCTGAATGCTCCAATCAAAAGACATAGCGTGGCAGAACGGATAAAAAAAACAAAATCTATCTATTTGCTATCTACAAGAAACCCATTTTAGACCTGAGGACAATTTCAGATTGAAAGTAAGGGGATGGAGAAATATATATCATGCTACTGTAAGTCAAAAGAAAGCTGGAGTAGCTGTACTTATAACAGACAAACTGGACTTTAAAGTGAAGACAGTGACAAGGGATGAATAAGGACATTATATAATAATTAGAGGGTCTATCCATTAGTACAAGCTAACAATTATAAAAGTCTATGCACCGAATATAGGAACACCTAAATATATAAAACAATTAATAACAAACAGACACAATCTTATGGATAAGAATGTACTAATAGCAGGGGACTTTTTTTTTTTTTACAAATAGTTTATTGTCAAGTTGGTTTCCATATAACACCCAGTGATCATCCCCACAAGTGCCCTCCTCCATGCCGATCTCCCCTTTCCCCCCCGACACCCATCAGTCCTCAGTTTGTTCTCAGTATTCAAGAGTCTTTCATGGTTTGCCTCTCTCCCTCTCCCCCACTTTAATACTCCACTTACAGCAATGGATAGATCAACTAGACAGAAAATCACTAAAGAAACAATGGACTTGAAGGACACATTGGACCAGATGGATTTGACAGATATATTTAGAACTCTATATCCGGAGGCCATGGATTCACTTTCTTCTCAAGTGCGCATGGCACATTCTCCAGGATAGATCACATACTGGGACATAAAGCAGCCCTCAATAAATATAAAAGAATTGAGATCATACCATGCATACTTTCAGGTCACAATGCATGAAACTGGAAATCAACCACAGGAAGAAGTCTGGAAAACCTCCAAAAACATGGAGGTTAAAGAACACCCTAGTAAAGAACAAATGGGCCAATCAGATAATTAGAGAAGACATTAAAAAATATATGGAAACAAGTGTAAATGAAAATACAACAATCCAAAATTCATGGGATGTGGCAAAGGCGGTCCTACGAGGAAAGTACATTGCGCTCCAGGCCTATTTCAAGAAATTAGAAAAAGCACAAGTACATAATCTAACAGCGCACCTAAAGGAACCAGAAGGAGAGTAACAAGAGCACCCCAAACCAAGTAGGAGAAGAGAAATAATAGAAATCAGTGCAGAAATAAAGAAAATAGAATCCAAAGAAACAGTTGAACAAGATCAATGAAACCAAGAGTTGGTTTTTGAAAAAAATAAACAAAATTGACAAGCCTCTAGCCAGGCTTCTCAAAAAGAAAAGACAGAACACTCAAATAGACAAAATCATGAAGTAAAATGGACGTATTACAACCAACCCCTCAGAAATACAAGCAATTATCAGGGAATACTATGAAAAATTATATGCCAGCAAACTGGACAACTTAGAAGAAATGGACAAATTCCTAAACACACACTCACTACCAAACTTTACACGGGAAGAGACAGAAAAGCTGAACAGACCCATAACTAGTGAAGAAATTGAATCAGTTATCAAAAATCTTCCAACAAAGAAGAGCCCTGGGCAAATGGCTTCCCTGGGGAATTCTACCAGACATTTATTTTTTTTTAATGTTTTTTATTTATTTCTAGGAGAGAGAGAGAGAGAGACAGCGTGAGCAGGGGAGGGTCAGAGAGAGAGGGAGTCACAGACTGAAACAGGCTTCAGGCTCTGAGCTGGCAGTCAGCACAGAGCCCGACGCGGGGCTCGAAGCCACGAACCGCGAGATCATGACCTAAGCGAAAGTCGGACGCTTAACCGACTAAGCCACCCGGGCGCCCCTTCTACCAGACATTTAAACAGAATTGCTACCCATTCTTCTCAAGCTATTCCAAAAAATAGAAATCGAAGGAAAACTTCTGGACTCATTTTACGAAGCCAGCATCACTTTGATTCCCAAGCTAGACAGAGACCCAGCAAAAAAAGAGAATTACAGGTCAATATCCTTCATGAATATGGATGCCAAAATCCTCAACAAGATACTTGCAAATTGAATGCAACAGTACATAAGAAGAATTATCCACCAAGATCAAGTGGAATTCATTCCTGGGTTACAGGGCTGGTTCAACATTCGCAAATCAATAATGTGATACATCATATTAGCAAAAGAAAAGATAAAAACCATATGATCCTGTCTATAGATGTGGAAAAAACATTTGACAAGATACAGCATCACTTCTTAATACCCTTGAGAAAGTCGGGATAGAAGGAACTGACTTAAACATCATAAAAGCCATTTATGAGAAGCCCTCAGCTAACATCGTGCTCAATGGGGAAAAACTGAGAGCTTCCTCGTGAAATCAGGAACACGACAGGGATAGCCACTCTCACCACTGTTTAACATAGTGTTGAAGTCCTAGCATCAGCCATCAGACAACAAAAGGACATGAAAAGGCACCACAATTGGTAAAGAAGTGAAAATTTCACTTTTCACAGACGACATGATACCCTACATAGAAAACCCGACACACTCCACCAGAAGTCTATGAGAAATGATCCATGAATTCAGCTAAGTTGCGGGATACAAAATCAACATACAGAAATCGGTTGAATTTTTATACACCAACAATAAAGCAACAGAAAGAGAAATCAACAAACTGATTCCATTCACAATTGCACAAAAAACCATAAAATACCTAGGAATAAACCTAACCAAAGATATAGTATATCTGTATGTTGAAAACCATAGAAAACTTATGAAGGAAATTGAAGAAGACACAAAGAAATGGAAAAAACATTCCATGTTCATGGATCAGAGAAATAAATATAGTTAAAATGTCATTACTACCCAAAGCAATCTACACATTCCATGCAATCTCAATCAAAATTGCACCAGCATACTTCTCAAAACTAGAACAAACTATCCTAAAATTTGTATGTAACCACTAAACACCAGACACAAAAATAAACTCAAAATGGATAAAGGACCTGAACGTGAGACAGGAAACCATCAAAACCCTAAAGGAGAAAGCAGGAAACAACCTCCTTGACCTCAACATCAACAATTTCTTACTTGACACATCCCTAAAGACAAGGGAATCAAGGGCAAAAATGAACTATTGGGACCTCACTAAGATTAAAAGCTTCTGCACGACAAAGGAAACAATCAATAAAACTAATGGGCAACCGACAGAATGGGAAAAGATAGTTGCAAATGACATATCAGATAAAGGGCTAGTCTCCAAAATTTATAAGGAGCTCACCAAACTCCACACTCAAAAAACAAATTATCCAGTGAAGGAATGGTCAGAAGAGATGAACAGACACTTCTCCAAAAAGGACATCCACATGGCCAAACAGACCCATGAAATGATGCTCAGCGTCCCTTATCATCAGGGAAACACAAATCAAAACCACACTGAGATACTACCTCATGCCAGTTAGAGTGGCTAAAATGAGCAATTAAGAGAACTCTAGATGCCGGCGAGGATGTGGAGAAACGGCTACCCTCCTACACTGTTGGTGGGAATGTAAACTGGTGCAGCCCCTCTGGAAAACAGTGTCGAAGTTCCTCAAAAAATTGACAAGAGAACTCCCCTATGACCCAGCAATAGCACTGCTAGGAATTTTCCCAAGGGATACAGGAGTGCTGGTGCATAGGGGCACATGTACCCCAATGTTCATAGCAGCTCTTTCAACAATAGCCCAAACATGGAAAGAACATAAGTGTCCATCAACTGTTGAATGGATGAAGAAGAAGTGGTATATTTATACAATGGAATACTACATGACAATGAGACAGAATGAAATCTGTCCATTTGTAGCAACATGAATGGAACTAGAGGGTATTATGCTGAGTGAAATAATTCATGCAGAGAATAACAGATACCATATGTTTGCACATATAGGTGAATTAGGAGGAAGCTAACGGAGGTCCATGAGGGAGAAGAAGGGGAAAAATAGTTGGGGAGAGGGAGGGAGGCAAACTATGAGAGACTCTTGAATGCTGAGAACAAACTGAGGGCTGATGGGGGTGGGGTAGAGGGGAAGGGGTTGATGGGCATGGGAGAGGGAAATTGTTGGGGTGAGCACTGGTTGTTATGTGGAAACCAACTTGACAATAAACTATTTAAGAAAAAAAAAGTAGTGATATATATATATATACAATTGACTATTAATCAGCCATAAAAATGAATGAAATCTTGTCATCTGCAACAATGTGGGTGGAGCTAGAGAGTATCATGCTAAGTGAAATAAGTCAGTCAGAGAAAGACAAATACCGTATGAGTTCACTAGTATGTGGAATTTAAGAAAACAGATGTAAATTGGGGGGGGGGGGAGAGAGGAAAACCATAAAACAGACTCTTACCTACAGAGAACAATCTGAAATTTGTTAGAAGAGAAATATTTGTGGGGATGGGTTAAATGGGTGATAGGTATTAAAGGGGGCACTTGTTGTGATGAGCACCAGATGCTGTATGTAAGTGATGAATCACTAAATTCTATTCTTGAAACTAATATTACACTATATAATAATTAACTGGAATTTAAATGAAAACCTTAAACAGATGTGGAAATAACCTAAATGTCCATCAAACAGATAAATGAATAAAGAAAATGTGGTACATACATAAAATGGAATATTCTTTTGCTTTAAAAAAAGAAGGAGGTGCACCTGGTTGGCTCAGTCGGTTAAACTCCTGCTTCGGCTCAGGTGGGGATCTCATGTTTCATGGGCTTGAGCTCTGCGCCAGGCTCTCTGCTGACAGTCAGCTCAGAGCCTGGAACCTGTTTCGGATTCTGTATCTCCCTCTCTCTCTGACCCTCCCCTGCTCTCTCTCTCTCTCTCTCTCTCTCTCTCTTTCAGAAATAAATAAAAAACATTAAAAATTTTTAAAAAAGAAGGAAATTCTATAATATGCAACAACCTGGATGGATCTTGAAGACTTTATGCTAAGTGAAATTATCCTGTCAGAAAGACAAATACTGAATGACCCCACTTATATTAGGTCTCTAAACAATCAAATTCATAGAATCAAAGAGTGGTTGCTGGGGATTGAGAGGGAGGAAAAAGTGGAGAAAAACTAATCAATGGACCTAAAATTTAAATTAAGCTAGATGAATAAACCTTAGAGATGTACTGTACAACATTTATACTTATAGTCAAGAATAATGTATTATTGTACACATAAGTTTCTGTTAAAAGGTAGGGTCTCCAGATTAAAATACATCCAGTTATATGTGAATTTAAGAAAATGACACTTTAATATGAACATGCACCAAATATTGTATGGGCCTCCATATATTAAAGCATTATTCAGTGTTCTTCTGAAATCCAAATTTAACTGGGAATTCTGTAGTTTTATTTGCTAAATTTAACAACCCTGTTCTGGGAACAACCTAATTGTTTTTATCATTTAAAAAGATCACTTTGGTTACAGCTAAAGAACATGGGGACCTTTTAGAAGGCTGTATTGCACAAATATAGATGACAGATTATTGGTAACTTGGGCTAAGGTTGTAGCAGTGGAGATAGAGCAAAGGGGATAATCCGAAAAAATAGTTCTTGGTGAAAGGTGGGGAGAGAGAGGATGAGAGAAAAGCATTGTAGAGCATGATCTATAGTGATGTACCTTTTTCATTTCTGATTTTGAGTATTTTCAGGATGAGCATAATTTATCAACCAGATGCAAATACTTTTTAGAATGAGAGGGTATGCTAAACCAGGATATATGATCACCATAGCAATTTGTGGATTCCCTCTTTTTTCTTGATCAATATCACCAATGGGTATCACCAACTTTCGGCTTTGCTTATCCTTCTAATTATACATTTTAAATTCACTTAATCTCTGCTCTTATTTTTATTATTTCCTTCTTTTTTCTTTGGCCTAATTAACTATTCTGTTTATACCTTCTTGACAAGAATAATTAGGTCACTGATTCTGACCTAGGACTATACATTTTTCCCATAAGAATGCATTTCATGATATCTAAAAGTTATGATATGTAGACTTCAACGTCATTTAATTCAAAGTATTTTCTCATTTTAAATGCTACATTTTCTTTGACCCACGGGTTATGTAGAAGTGTATTTTTAAATTTTCAACCATATGGGGACATCCTAGTTATTTTTGTTGTTGTTATTCATTACTTATTTCTAGTGTGGTCAGAACCTATCCTGTATGATTTCATCCTTTGAAATATTTGAGACTTCATTTTTGGGCCAAAACATGGTTGATTTTGATAGATGGTCTACATGGATCTGAAAAGAATGTGTATTCTTCAGTTTTTGGACAGTCATCTATAAATGTCAGATTAATTCGGTTAATAGTATTGTTCAAATATTCCACACCCTTGCTGATTTTTAAAATATATTCCATATCTTTGCTGATTTTCTGCTCGTTCTCTCATTTTATGAGAGGTGTGTGAGCACTCACTCTAATTGTGCAATTGGTTTTTATTAACCTTTTATAATTCTGAAATGCAGCTATATTTCTAACAATTTTCATTTCCTTGAAGTTTACTTCTGTAACATTAATATAGATAACGAAATTTTGTTTGGTTAATGCTTGCAAGCTATTGCTTGTTCTATCATTTAACTTTGAACCTTTCTGTGTCATTATTATTTAGATGGGTTTATTGTAAGAAAGTTATACTTGTTTTGTATTCCTTCAAATCCAATTTGACTATTCTATTTTAGTTGGATCACTTAGTCAATTTATATTTGTAAGATATGTGAATTTTTTGGGTATAAATCTATTATTTCAATTTTTCTTTCTTATGTCTAATCTGTTTCAAGTTGGTTTTTTGTAGTTGTTGTGTTCCTTTCTTGTTCCTCTCTGGCTCTGTTGTTATATTTTTTAATGGTTCACCTAGAAATTACATTTTTCCTTGACTTATCAAAGTCTAATATTAATTACCTCTTCTATTTTTTAGCAGACGAAGCAAGGATCTTAGAATACTTTAAAAAGTTACACAGAATGATCCCTGAGTATTATTATCTCCATTTTAAAGATGAAAGTATTAATGTCCAGGAGAGTTAAGTGATTTGTTTATGCTCTCAGAGTTAATTCACAGAGCGGTTTGAACTATGATAGTCACAGGTTGTACTCTCTGGAGTACTTCTTGGCCCATTATTGGCGCATTTTTTATAGTGCTTATGAGTCCATAGACTCTTGTGTTTACAACAGCCCAGAGATGTGTGACAATGTCACAGTCTACCCTACACACACACTTATTTTTTTAAGTTTATTTATTTTGAGAGAGACAGAGATAGCACAAGTGGGGGAGGGATGGAGAGAGAGAGACAGACAGAGAATCCGAAATGGGCTGTGTGTGCTGACAGCTGAGAGCTGGATATGCAGCTCAAATTCACAAACTCGTGAGAACATGACCTGAGCTGAAGTCCAACACTTAACTGACTGAGCCACCCAGGCACCCCAATACACACTTATTTTTAATTTGTATGGCAGTTTATACTTTGCAGTGTATCCTCATACCCAGTATCTTATATAATACTCTCAATAATTTTATTAAGTAGGTAGGACAAAGATTATTACCACTTTTTGGAAAATAAAAACTGGGTTCATAGAGCTTAAGTAAATTGCTAGGACACAGACAGTAACTGGTAAGTGATATCCTAAAAACAAATTCTCCTGATGTCTGTTCCATGCTATTTCCATTGTGGATTTACTGAACCCTGTCATTGTCAATATTTTTATGAAGTGTCTTTGATGATGTAGAGAGAACTTTTGGCAAATGTGGAAATGACAAAGGAGGGGTAGCTAATATGTTAATATAATGGATGAAAATGATTGCTCAAAACTAACAAAATGAAACTTAACAAGGACAAATGTAAAATTGAACATTCAAGTTAAAAAAAATAACCTATTCAGGTGAAGAATGGGGGAGAACTAGCTTCTCAACAGTTTGTTGAGGGAAGTTCTGGATTTCTTTAATTGTTTATTAGTTGCCTACAAACATAACAGGAACTATTTATAATTGTGGCTGGGTAAAATCCATCACAGGCTATAGTAGTTCTGCATAGATTAATGATGTGGAGCATAGACTTTGGAGCCAGACTTGTGTTTACATCCCAGTTATAGCATTTACCAGCTGTGTGACCTTAGGTAATTCACTTTTCTTCTGTGCCTCAGTTTCTTCATGTATAAAGTCAGGTACTAACAGCACCTATTACATAGAAATGCTGGAAGATTAAATCAAATAATGTATTTATAGGGCTTAACTCTGTATCACACACATAGTAACACTAAAACAATATCACCTATTGGTAATTTCATTCCACCTGGAATACAATAACTAATTCTACATACCAAATCCTAAGAGGGACACTAACAGATGTGAACACAGCCAGGATTGGAAAGGAACTAAAAACCATTTCATGTGAAGAATGACTGAAAAAACATAATCTATAGTTTGGAGGAAAGAAAACAAGAAAAATACTGTGCAATTTTTTGAAGACATTTTTTCCTTGAAGAAGAGGAATTATGCTTATTCTATGAGGTTCTATGAGAAACAATAAGGATCAATTGTCAGAGAGTAAAGCGGTTATAGGAGGCCTATTTGGCTCAATGTAAACATGAAAAATCTTGCAAGAAGAGTAGTATGGGATACCCAATGAAGTACTGAGTCCCTCATCACAGGAGATAAGAAAAGAGCTCTATCAAGGCTGATGACAAAGAGATTTCTCCAACGGGGAAGAAGCTGGCTGAGATCTCTTTGACTCTGAGAAGATAGTCCTCTTTGGAGGCAAGAGTCTCTTGATACTATCCGACCAAAGTAACATAAGTGATCCCACTTTTCCAAAGAGCCTACTGTTGTACCTTCTTGATATCAGTGCCTATCGCAAATTTCTCTTCTTTCAGTATAAAACCATTGCAGACAGTCTTCAGCTGAAAACAAGAGAATAGTGTCTCACTAATATTCTATATAATATGTGCTCCTAAGCTCTCAAATGGTGATTACAAACTCCATCATTCCTTTCATTTTTCTTGTTTGTTTACTTGTCCTGTGGTTATATATGTACGTACAGGAAAATAGGCAGCTTTCAAGGGTGGGGGTGGGGGGTGGGGGAGCACTATTTTCAGTAGAATAAAATAATGGCTTTCTCTTTAGCTCAAAATCAAGAAATAACTCCTGGAGCTACACCAGCTTTTAGGTCTATCTGGCTTTGCATCCAAATATATAGGAGAGGATGGGCAGTGGGTGAGGAGCAGTGGTTGGACTACAATTGCCAATCTCCACTGACACGTCTTAAGACTCATAGTCATGATTGGGGAGATGGCCTTGGGAAAATATGCACCCCCATAATAAAGTATCATAGCAGAAATGAATTCTCAGTACAAAAAAGGAAAGACACAAAAGAATAACATAGCTAGTAGCCTGTGGCAAACTATGGTACACAGGCCAAAACCAGCCTGTTGTTTGGTTTTGTAAATAGCTTTATTATAGCAGCCATGCCCATTTGTTTACATATTATCTATGGCTGCTTTTGCACTACAATGGCAGACTTACATATCTGCAATATGACTGTATAACATACAAAGTCTAGGATATTTACTATGTGACTTTTTACAGGAAAAATTTGCTAACCCTCGCCTACAACACTACTTTCCAAAGTAGTGGGCAAACCAAGAAGTACGCAAGACAATGATTTGGGGTATAGAAAGAAAGTTTAGAACTTCTGTTGTTAATTTTCTTTAATTTCATTGTTTTTTACTTCTCTTTTTGTATATAGTATGTAAATGTATTTTAGTGTTAAAAGTACTAAATTTGTTTAGAGATATGCGTACACCATTCATGAAGTTCAGAGACCACTGGTCGTACATCAGAATCATCTGGAGAATGTTAAAATGCAGATTCTTGGCACACCTGGGTGGCTCAGTCGATTAAACATCTGACTTCGGCTCAGGTCATGATCTCCCGGTCTGGGAGTTCAAGCCCCGCATTAGGCTCTGTGCTGACAGCTCAGAGCCTACAGCCTACTTCAGATTCTGTGTCTCCCCCTCTCTCTGCCCCTCCCATGCTCATGCTCTGTCTCTCAATAATAAATACATGTTAAAAATTTAAAAAAAATACAGATTCTTGGGGAGTGCCTAGGTGGCTCAGTTGGTTAAGCGTCTGACTTCAGCTCAGGTCATGATCTCACAGTTTGTGAGTTCAAGCCCTGTATCAGTCTCTGTGCTGACAACTCAGAGCCTGGATCCTGCTTCAGATTCTGTGTCTTCCTCTCTCTGCCCCACCTCCTCCTCCTCCTCCTCCTTCTTCTCTCTCTTGCTCTCGCTTTCGCAAAAATAAATAAACATTAATTTTTTAAAATGCAGATTCTTGGGGCCTATCTGTGGTAAGCAGTATCATGTACCCCCCACCCAAAGATGTCTACATCCTAACCTCAGAACCTGTGACAAAAGGGAATTTGCAGATATGATTAAAGTTTTGATATCAGAATTATCTAAGCAGGCCCAATGTAATCGCAAGGATCCTTTTAAGTAAAAAAAAAAGGAGACAAGAGACTTAGAATCACAGAATATGTGATAATGGAATCAGAGATCAGAGTAATGCAATTTCTGGATTTGAACATGCAGGATGAGGCCATAAACCAAGAAATGTAAGTATTCTCTCTAAGTTGGAATAGGTAAGAAAAGGGATTCTCCCCTAGAGCCTCCAAAAGGAACGCAGCCCTTCCTGACACCTTGATTTTAGCCCACTGGGACCTGTTTTACACTCTGATCTTCAGAAATATAAGATAATAAATTTGTGTTGGTTTAAGTCACTGGGTTTGTGATAATTTGTTATTGAAGTAATAGGAAAGTAGTACAAAATTCCTAGAGAATCTCATTCAGTGTGGCTGGATTTAGGGGTCTCGATTCCTGAGTTTTGATCTGTGGCTGCTACCAATACAATGTGTTCCCTCAAGCAAGTTACTAATCCTTGTTTTTTTTTTTAAAAAAAGAAAGTGATACTTCCAAAGGTTAATACCTACTTAGCCTACAGGGTTGTTTTGTGGATCAAGTGAGAAAATAGATGAGAGAATCCTTTGAAAAAGTAAAAACACCATGCACATGTATCGGCATGCTTACATTTCATTTAATATCGCTTTAGATTTGTTATGTTTTCAAGATATAGCCAGGGTGATTTCTTCTTCTAAAAATCTCTGTGACCTTGAAGACTTATATGCAAACATTTTAGGAGCTTTGTCATTTATGTTAACAATACTTCATATTTGGCTATATCGATCACAAAACACTTTAATTTTCATTACATCACTTGATCTGAACAGCAACCCTCCGGTACACTCAAGTATTAATGTTAATAACAGTATAGGTGTGTGTGTGTGTGTGTGTGTGTGTGTGTGTGTGTGTGTGATATGTTTATAGATGCTTACAGAAGTGGATAATCCATAATTCCATACTCAGTGACTTTTGATTGGATTGTGGCAATTAGACTGGAGACAGATTTGCCAGATGCACCAGAAATTCACCACAAGGCAAGCTGTCAGTTAGACAGGGATAGAATGTGATCTAGCAATCTCATTATTTTCAAAGAATTCCCTCCAAATAATTCTTCCTGGCTCCATTTTTCTAGGATAAGAATAAATCTCATTACTTTTGGCTACAGGCAAAGTGCTGGCATTAGCTTGCTTACCTCTATAGGATCTTTGGGGGTTGGTGAACATAATTTCCTCCAGTGGAGGGATGATGTGAGCCTTAAACATTTATCCATCCTACCTTTCAGCCTTCGCTCATGCCAATCACAATGCTTTATTTCCCCTCTCTCTTCCACCTACCAAATCCCATTCCTCATTGAAAGTAGCCGCCTCTGTAAGGCTTCAGGTGGTCTCACTTCTCTGTCTTTCCTGAAGTCCTATCAAGCATTCAGTTCACACTATGTAGTATTCCCTTGTTTGGGAGAATTTATCCTGCCACCTTACCTGATGAATATATTATTCTTTTCTTCTGTTTTCTTTTTTTAATATGGAAAAGATTTAATGCTATGGTACTGAACTGACTTTCTATGAGGAAAAACTACATATTTTTTTTAAAAAATTTGTAATGTTTTATCTAGTTCTGAGAGAGAGAGAGAGAGAGAAAGAGAGAGAAAGAAAGAGAGCAGAGGAAGGTCAGAGAGAGAGGGAGACACAGAATCTGAAGCAGGCTCCAGGCTCTGAGCTAGCTGTCAGCACAGAGCTCAGCGCGGGGCTCGAACCCACAAATCGTGAGATCATGACCTGAGCCAAAGTCGGATCCTTAACCGACTGAGCCACCCAGGCTCCCCAAAAACTACATATTTTTAAAGATGATTTTAATTATATAACTATGAAATCTGTGCTCTAATTTATATTTCTAGAATAAAAGAAATGTCATATTGAAAACTGATACATTTTCAGGTAATAAAGAAATAAACTTTAGAAAGAAAACCTAATTTCTTCAAATTAGGCAAACGTCTTCTTACAATAGGAAATCTAAGAAAAGATGATAAAATATGCTTAGGCAACAGTTTGTACGTTAAATTGATATACTAGGATAGATACAATATGATATTTTGTACCAGGAGATGAAGTAGGAAGATAAATAATGACAAATTATTATAGGGACCAATAGAGATTTGACAAATAGAGCTTAAGTAAAATTGTCATATATAGATAATACATATGTTTCTGGTCTTTACAAAATAGTTTCACTCATTGATAGGTTTTGAATAAAGAATATATATATATATACACAATTTTTTTAGTAACAATAAAATTGTCTTCATTACTATGTGTAGAATGATCTTAGCAGTCTAAAGTTCTTCTGAATAACATCCTGAAAAGGGTACTAGAAAATAAGTAGTTGAGTTTGGTAATTTTCTAGTCTTGTCATATTTGAACTTAATTCTCATGAGTTTATTTCCTAAAGTGGTGCTAGAGAGTGCAACTTGCATCTTTTTTTTTTTTTTTTTCATCTTGTGAAGCTCAGATGTTTATTTGACAGTTCCAGGGTTAGGACTGAGATTCTACATTTCTTTCTTTTTTTTTTTTTTTCCCCCTTAAATGGTTTATTGTCAAGTTGGTTTCCATATAACACCCAGTGCTCCAAGCACAAGTGCTGGGAAAGATCTTCATGTTAGATAGTAGTTACTGCTTGGTTTGAAAAGTCCTCCTTTTGAACTATATATAGCCTGTATGATTTTTTCCTCAGCTTTATTGAGATATAAGTGACATGTAACGTTGTGTAAGGTGTATAGTGTGACAATTTGCTACATGTATATATCACAAAATGCTGATGAGAAAAGGTTCATTAACACATCCTTTACCTCTATAATTACCATTATGTTACTTTTGTTGTGGTGAGAATGGTAAAGCTCTACACTCATAGCAACTTTCCAGTATACAAAACAGTATTGATAACTATACTCAACATTTTGTACATTAGATCTCTGGAATTTATTCATCTTATAACTGAACATTTGTACCCTACGAATAACATCTCCCCATTTCCCCTACCACACAATCCTGGAATATGGTGTTTTTAGATTTTATTAATGAGATTATATATAGTATTTTCCCTTCTTTGACTTCCTTCACTTGTCATAATGCCCTCAAGATCCATCCATGCTGTTGCAAATGGCAGAGATTTTCTTCTATTTTATGGCTGAATAATATTCCATTGGTTGTGGTTGTGTGTGCATTTGTATATGTAAACACACACATGTGTATGTGTATCACATTTTCTTCATCCATTAATCCATCACTGGACACTTAGGTTGTTTCCTTGTCTTGGTTATTATGAATAATGCTGCAATGAACATGTGAGTGTAGATAACTCTGAGATAGTGATTGCATCTCCTTTGTAGTCAGAAGTGGGATTACTGAAGCATATGGTACTTCTATTTTTAACTTTTTGAGAATACTCCATACTTTTCCATAGTGTTTGTATTAATTTATATTCACCAACACTGCATGAAGGTTCCCTTTTCCCCACATTCTTGACAACACCTATTATCTGTTCTCCTTTTGGGAATAACCATTCTAACAGACGTGAATTGATAACTCATTGTGATTATGATTTGCATTTCTCTGATGATTAGTGATGTGGAGCATCTTTTCACGAACCATTTGGCCACTTGAATATCTTCTTTGGAAGAATGTTTATTCAGATCCTTTGCCCATTTTTAATTGGATTTTTTATTGTTTTATGATTCAGTTGCATGTATTCCTTATATATTTTAGATATTAACCACTTATTAGATATGTGGTTTGTAACAATTTTCTTCCCTTTTATAGGTTGCCTTTTTATTGTATTGATAGTTTCTTTTGCTGTGCAGAAACTTTTTAGTTTAATGTAGTCCTCTTGTTGATTTTTTGCTTTTGTTGCTTGTGACACTGGTGTCATATCCAAATATTGATTGCCAAGACAAATACAAAAGAGTTTTCTACCCTATGTTTTCTTCTAGGAGTTTAAAGATGCTAGGTCTTATGTTTAAGTCCTTACTCCATTTTGTGTAAATTTTCATAAATGATGTAAAATAGGAGTCATTCTTTTCATATGGATATCCACTGATTGAAGACACTATCCTTTCCCCATTGAGTATACTTGGCTTCCTTGTCGAATATTAGTTGGCAATATATATGCATGGATTTATTGCTGGGTTATGTACTCTATTCCATTGGTCTATCTGTTTTATGTCATTACCATATGTTTTGATTACTATAGCTTTGTAATACAGTTTGAAAAAAGGAAGTATGATGCCTCCAGCTTTGTTCTTACTTAAGATTGCTTTAGCTATTCAGGATCTTTTTTACTTTAATGCAAATTTTAGGATTTTTTTCTATTTCTGTAAAAAATGCCACTGGAATTTTGATAGAGATTGCATTAAATCTGTAGATGACTTTAGATAGTATAAATATTTTAACAATAATAACTCTTCTGGTCCATAAACACAAGATATCTTTCCAATTATTTATGTGTGTCTTTGAATTTACTTTTTTAATGTCTTATAATTTTTGGTATATAAATCTTCCACTTCTGTGGTTAAATTTATTCCTAATTATTTTACTGTTTTTGATGTTATTGTAAATGGGATTGTTTTATTTCTTTTTCAGATAGTTCATTGTTAGTGTATAGAAATGCAACTGATTTTTATAAGTTGATTTTGTATCCTGAAACTTTACTGAATTCATTTATTAGGTCTAACTGTTTTTTGATGGAGTCTTTAGGATTTTTTAAACATAAGATCATGTCATCAACAAACAGAAAATTCTACATCCTCTTTTTTTTAATTTAATGGCTTTTTCTTTCTTTCTTTCCCCTTCTCTCTCTCTCTCTCTCTCTCTCTCTCTCTCTCTCTCTCTTTCTCTTTCTTTCTAATTGCTCTGGTTAGGACTTATAGTACTATGTTGAATAGGTTTAGTGAGATTGGCACCCTTCTCTTGTTCCTGAATTTAGAGGGATAGGTTTACTGTTGAGTATGATGTTAGCTTTAGGTTTGTCATATATATTTTTTATTATATTGAGGTATGTTACTTTTATGCCAAATTTGTTGAATTTTTATCATGAAAGGATGTTGAGTTTTGTTACATGCTCTTTCCACATGTATGGAGATACATATATGATTTTTGTCTTCCATTTTATTATCGTATATTTCATTTATTGATTTATGTTGGACCATCCTTGCATCCCAAGAATAAATACTAAGTGATCATGGTACATGATCCTTTTAATGTGCCATTGAATTTGTTTTGCTGATATTTTGTGGAGAATTTTTGCATTTATATTCATCAGGGATATTGATTTGTAGTTTTATTTTCTTATACTATCTTTATCCTTGCTTTCAGGGTAATGCTGGCCTCATAAAGTGAGTTTGGGGGCATTCCCTTCTCTTCAATGTTTTTGGAAGAGTTTCAGTAGGCTTGACATTAATTCTTTAAATATTAGAATTCACCCATGAAGCCATCTGATCCTCATCTTTTTCTTTGTTGGGAGGGTTTTGATTACTGATTCAATCTCCTTCATTGTTATTGGTCTTTTCAGATTATCTTATTTCGTCATGAGTCACACTTAATAGATTATATATTTCTAGGAATGTACCCATTTCTTTTAAGTTGTCCAGTTAGTTCACATACATTGCTTATAGTAGTCCTTTATGATCCTTTGTATTTCTGTGATATCAGTTGTAATTTTTAAAATTTAATATTTTATTTGGGTCCTCTCTCTCTCTCTCTTTTTTATTGGTAGTTTAGCTAAAGATTGTCAATTTTGTTTATCTTCTTAAAAAACTCCAACTCTTAGTTTTGCTTATCTTTTATATTCTTTTTCTATTTTCTATTTCATTAATTTCTGCTCTGTTTTTTTACCTCCTTCCTTCTAACTGTAGGGTAAGTTTGTTCTTATTTTGTTAGTTCTTTGAGGTATAAGTTAGGGTACTTATTTGAGAGTTTCTTTTTCTTTTAAAAAATGTTTAATGTTTATTTTTGAGAGAGAGAGAGTATGAGCAGGGAAGGGGCAGAGAGAGATGGAGACACAGAATCAGTTGCAGGCTCCAGGCTCTGTGCTGACAGCACAGAGCCCAACATGGGGCTTGATCCCACAAGCTGTGAGATCATGATCTGAACTAAGTCAGAGGCTTACCTGACTGAGCCACCCAGGTGCCTCACTTTTTTCTTTTTTAATGAGAACATTTATTGCTATAAACTTCTTTCTTAGCACTGCTTTTGATGCAACCCATGAGTCTGGGTATGTTGTATTTCCATTTTTGTTTATTGCAATACAATAAAAAAATTTGTCTTTCGGTTTCTTTTTTGACCTATTGGTTGTTCAGGAGTGTGCTATTTAATACCCACATAATTATGAATTTTCCCATTGTCCTCCCATGATTGATTCTTAGTTTTATAACACTATGGTTGGAAAGGGTACTTGGCATAATTTCAAATATCTTAAGGTTCCTGAGATTTGTTTTGTAACTAACATTTGATCTATCTGGGAGAATGTTCCACATGCACTTAAGAAGAATGTATATTCTGCTACTCTTGGATGGAATATTCTCTATATCTCTCTTAGGTCCTTTTGGTCTAAATTTAGTTCAAGTCCAAATGTTTCTTATTAATCTTCTGTCTAGATGATCTATCCATTGTTGAAAGTGGTATATTGAAGTCTTCTACTATTATGTTATTGTCTCTTACCCCTGGCAGGTCTGTTATTATTTGCTGAATATATTTAGATTCTGCAGAATATATATAAATATAAATATATTTATATATATAATATAATATATATAATATATTATAATATATAATACATATAATATATTATAATATAATATGTAATATAATATTATAATATATAATATAAATATAAATATATTCAGCAATATCGAATGAATATATATTTATAATTGTTATAAGTATATTTATAATTGTTATGTCTTCTTGAGGAGTCGACCATTTTATCATTATTTAGTTATCTTCTTTGTCTCTTGTTACAGGTTTTGACTTAAATTCTATTTTGTCTAAAATACACATAGCTACCTTTGCTCTCTTGGCTTCCATGTGTGTGGAATATCTTTTTCCAACCCTTCACTTTGAGCCTATGTGTGTCCTTGAAGCTGAAATGTCCCTTAGGCACCTACAAGTTGGTCTTGTAGTTTTTTATTCACCCAGCCCATTAGGCTGTGTGATTTAGAATAAAGAACATAGGCTCTGAAGCCATACAGATAACCCCGTTCAAATCCTAACTTGTCAGCTGAATAATCTTACACATGTTATATACCCCCTCTATGTCAATTCAGTCATCTTTCAAAAGGAATAACAACAGTTTGTTATGCTACCTCATGGGGTTGTTGTGAGCATTAAATGCAGTAATTCACATAAAGTGTTTAGTACCATTCCAAGAACATAGTAAGCTTCCATTAAATGGTAGCTATTATTTATTTTTCCTAAAATTAGAAAGGTAAAATAATATACTAGTTATGATCAGTGCTTTGTAAACAAACATACCAGGGCTGTAAGTTACTTAAATTACTTAACCTTGAGTAAATTACTTAATTTCTCTGAGGCTTAGAACTCTCTTCTTTGTGTGAAGGTTAGAATAATGTCTACCTCATAGGGTTGTTAGTATGAAATAGGAATTATAAATTGTACTATTTGACACACAACAGGAATTCAGTAAATGATAGTTGTTATAATTGTTGAGGAAAAAATAAAGATATGGAGGGTTATGTCAACAATAAAAACTGTGTCACTTACTCATCTGCTGTCTAGTAGCAAATAAGAAAGTAAGTGTGGGCTTTCTCCTATAATTCTGAAGTAAAAGAGAAAAATGCACCTTGCTGGGTGTCTGCCTTTCCACTTTACCCAGTGGGTTCATAGAAGAGATGTTTGTGATAGTACTTAGAATAAAATCTGGTTCATATTATTCCCTGATAAATACTAGTTGTGTCTGAATCTGGACACATTCATTTGGCCCATAATGTTTCAGTATTCCATATAATTATGTTTGTTGTTGGCACTATTTTTTTAATTTTTAATTTTTTAAATTCCAGTGTAATTAAAATACAGTGTTATATTAGTTTCAGGTGTACAATATCATGATTCAACACTTCTATCCATTACTCAGTGCTCTTCATAATAAGTGTGCTAATAATCCCCTTCACCTATTTCACCCATTCCCCACCCACGTCCCCTCTGTCAATCCCCAGTTTGTTCTCTATATTTAAGAATTGGCATTATTTTTAATTCAAAAATAATATATGCATGCACATGGTAAAAATATCCAAATAGTTCAAGGATATATACAATAAAATATAAGTTAAAACTTCATCACTGTTACTTAATAATTGTACAGCCTTTGGCAGGTCACTTAACCTCTCTGTGTCTCCATTCTTTTAGCTATAAAAATCATGTATTTTCTTTTTGGGTTGCTGAGAGAAACAATGTGTAAATCACTTAGAACAGTACTTGGCCTATTTAAGTACTAAAAAAGTTTAGCTATTTTCATATGCCATTTGTATTTTTCTGTGAATTTCTCATTCATTTTCATTCCTCATTTTTTTTGTTGAGTTATGGGGTTTTGGGGTTTTTTTCTGTTTTTTTTTTTTTTATTTGGGAAAGTTTTTTTTTTTTTTATCTATTAAGGAAATTTGTCCTTTACCATATTTTGAAAACTTTCTTATTCCCAGCTTTCATTTTTTCTATGAATTTTTCTTATAACATTAATTTTCTCTTGAAAAAAATGCAAATGTTTTATCAGTCTTTTGCCTTTAGGGCTTCCGAGGTTTGAGTGTTGCTTAGAACAACCTTCTACATTCCAAATTTTTTTCTTTAAAAATTCTCACATGTTCTCTTTTGCTGCTTTTCCAGTTACTCTCTTCGGTCCATCTGGGATTTATTCTTGTATAAGACATAAAATGGTGATCTACTTTTATTTCTCTTCCCAATGGCTAGCCAATTTTTTCAGCACTATATATTGAATATTCTATGTCAGTTAAAACCTTTGCTATCTCCCAGATAACTGGATGTTGAATTGTTCTTCAAATTGAAACAGCGTGTCACCCAATCCTAATTTATTGCTTTCATTTTCTTCTGGTTTTGATATGAATACAAGTTGACTTGGGCAGACGCATCCCTTCTTATAAATGAAAACAAACCAAACAGAACAGAGGCACAAAGAGGTTAAACCTATCTTTAAGATCCCTTTAATTAGCAGTCTATTAGAGTTGTTTAAAATAATAAAAAAAAGCCCTCCCTATATGAGGGAATGGATATTAAAAAAAATGCTTTGTCACCTAATATTCTGAGTATATCGTAAATTATTGAACCATGTCTTTCCTGTTGGATATTTGCATAAATTTCTCTGTACTATCTATTACATATATTACTATGCTGACTATTCTCAGACATTTATTTGGTTTTCTTTTTAAATGTGGAATTATTAGGTCAAATGGTGTGAATTTTTTAAAGTTTTTATTAAAATATACTGTGCATAGAGAAAAATACACATACATAAGTGCACATACCATAAATTGAAAAAATTTCACAAAGTGAACACATCTTATGTAACAACACATATCTAGAACCAGGATGTTGCCAGCACCTTAGAAGTCTCACTCAATCACAATTTCCAAGGGTAAACGCTATCAGGATTTCTAACAGTATCCATTAGTTTTGACAGATTTTTGAATTTTGTATAAATTTGGGAGTATTTATCATTATAAGACATTCATCTTAATTGCTGTATGGTATTTCATTGTATGAATATGCCACAATTTATTCACTTTACTCTTATTAGGCAAGTGAGTTTTTTACTATCATGAATGGTGCTATTATGAACATTGTAGTGTATACATTTCTGTCAAATATATACTTAGGTGTAGGTGTATACCTTAGAAATTACTGTTGTAATTAGTGGATCATAGGTTATGCACATGTAAAGCTTTTATCTATCTTTGCACCAAATTGCTTTGCAGAAACATGTGTATAATGATGGAAAACAATCACTGCTCTTTTTTAAAGAAATGTTTATTTTTGAGAGAGAAAGAAAGAAGGAGAGAGAGAGAGAGAGAGAGAATGTGAGCAGGAGAGAGGCAAAGAGAGACAGGGAGACACAGAATCCAAACCAGGCTCCAGGCTCTGAACTGTCAGCACAGAGCCTGATGTAGGATTTGAACACATGAACCTCAAGATCATGACCTGAGCTGAAGTCAGATGCCTAACCAACCCAGGCGCCCCTTTACTTTTTTATTTTATGTTTTATTTTGAGAGAAAGAGAGAGAACTAGTGCGAGTGAGGGAGAGGGGAAAAGGGAGAGGTAGAATGTCAAGCAGGTTCCATGCTCAGCACAGAACCAGATGCTGGGCTTAGTCCTGAGAACCATGAGATCATGACCTGAGCTGAAATCAGAAGCTTAACTGACTGAGTCACCCAGGTGCTCCTCAATCACCACTCTTAAGTGATAGTCACTTTTGACTTCAAATGTTTTATTTAATGCTTATAATAACCCTATGAGGTAGTTAGTGTTATTCTTTTCTATTGACGAGTAAACAGAACTATTTACAGAAATGTTAAATAATCTGCACAAGGCCACATTTAGAAAATGGTAGAGCCAGGATTTCAACTCATACTTGTTTGATGTCCAAGGGCATACTGCTTCTGCTGTACATTCTGTATTAGTTTCCTACAAGGCATCACAAACTCCATGGCTTAAACAATAGAAATTTATTCTCTTACAGTTCTGGAAGTTAAAGTCCAAAATCAAGGTGTTGGCAGGGCCAGGCTTTGTTTCTCAGCTTCCGGTTATTACTGGAAGTCCTTGGCATTCTTTAGCTTGCAGTTGCATAATGCCAGTGTCTGCCTATGTAGTCACATAGCAGTCTTCTTTGTGTGTGTCTGTTTCTATATCTTTTCCCCTTTTCTTTTTTTTAAAATATGTTTATTTATTTTTAAAGAGAGAGTGAGACAGAGTGTGAATGGGAGAAGATCAGAGAGAGAGGGAGACACAGAATCTGAAGCAGGCTCTAGGCTCTGAGCTGCCAGCACAGAGCCCGACATGGGGCTCAAACTCAGAAATCATGAGATCATTACCTAAGCCGAAGTTGGAAGCTTAACTGGCTGAGCCACTCAGGTACCACTGTCTTTTCTCCTTTTCTTTTTACGGGCCTACCCGACTCTGGTATGACCTCATTTTACATTGGCTATGATTACATCTGCTAACAGCCTATTTCAAAATAAGGTTGTGTTCCCAGATGCCAGGGGTTAAGCCTTCAATATATCTTTTGGGGGGACACAATTTAACCCTCAACACCTTCCTACCTGTCTTTTATTGAAAAGCCATTCAGCATTGAACATAGTGGGTAAAAAGGTACGATGTAGTTGTTTAAAATTACAGTGTTTATTACTGTAAAGCTGATACCTGTGAGGTGTGGACCTGCAGGAACAGCACCTCTAGTGACTTGCCAAGAGGATGGATGCAGTGGCTGGGCTGTGTTCAGTGTTAGGCTAGTGTTCCTTTTACCTGGTGGACTTAGTAACCCAAACAAACATCTATCGCACTAGCTCGTATTATAACTGGAGCTCTGTATTCTTGTTTGCACTAGGAGAAAGGGATATAGGGGCAAGGTGATGCCCATATTGAGGAAAGGCTATGCCTATTTATTTATTTCTGCAGATGGGCTCCAACATCTAAGAAAAATTGCATTTCTATTGTTGGCAAGGTGGGCTGGACAAGAGCTGCTATTTTTTCCCCTCTCACTAAAAATCCCTGTTTTCTCTCAAACCCCAGCAGAATCATAATCACCTGCCAAGGGCCACACACTATCCCAGGGATATATGGTGCACATTACTTCTAATTCTTAACACAACCTTTAAGCAGATATCCATACAAATGCAACCCTTAGAATTAGCCCTGATAGTGAAAGGCAGGCAATAGCACCTGTTCAACAGTGTGGTCCAAAGGAGGAGGATATATGTCAGTGCTGGATACTCTGTAGCAAGCCAAATTGTTCCGATGTTAGGGATACGATCAGAAGATGTAAGAGCTAGAAGCACTTTGCTTCAGAATGACTTCTGGGAACATCCTGAGTCTGGGTATCAGAGTTGCATCCCCAGTAGAGTAAATTTGTTAGTATCTCTTTAATATCACCAGGGATATGCCATTCAGGTCTCTTTTCAGAGATATGAGCATAGATCTAAGGTGGATCAATACAAAGAAAAGGTTATTATTGTGACATCCTAAGAAGCTATCTAGTACCATACCTTTATGTTAGGGCAAAACCATACCCAAATAAAAGCCCTAAGACCAGAGAACTCTAATTCAAGTTTGGTAGATGGACAACAAGTGGTAGAGGAAGATAGTGTCAAGAAAACTGAAACTTGGGAAACTTTTCTTGTTTCTAGATGCAGAGATCACAAACCAGTAACTCAGGATTTGAATACAACCCACAGATATTCTTTGTTTTGCCCACATAGGATTTTTTAAATTTTAATTTCAGTTGCTGTCATGCAAAAACAAATCAGAGAATTTTATATAAAACCCCATATTTCTGGCTCATTTTTGAGAAGTGTTTGAGTCCACGTCTCAAAATGACTCAGTTGCAGCTGCTCCCATTAAAAGGCAGGCTTTTCCTGATCTGCCATGGTCTCCTCAAGTGTTGATGCTGGGTCACTCTTTGATCGTATCTTCTTGCTCCCTGTAACCTTTGAGTTTGTGGCCATTGCTCTAGATCTTCGGCCTGGATAGATTTAGAATCAGGCCACATTCAATTCTCTACTAAATTAAGATAAAGTAAGACAAAGGATCATGAAAATTGAGAGCTCAGTTCTCTTGGAGGTGATGGAAATACTATAAAATTGATTGTGGTGATAGCTGCACAACCTTGTGGATATAGTTTAAAAAAACATTGCATTGTACACATTAAATGGCTGAATTATACGGCATGACTTATAGCTCAATAAAGCTATTAAAAATATAAACCAGACAAGGGTTAGGGAGGAAAACACATGATGAATTAACTTCTCAATTCTAGTGTTTGTCATCAGACTCTCAGAAGGCCCCTAATACTGCAACATCAGGGTGGCAGCAGACTTGAGTGGCTAAAATCATGAAAAATAAAGATTCAAAATAGCACATGCTTCATGGGGTTGTTAGGAGGAGCAAAAGAGGTAATCCCTTCAAAGCTTATATTAGTCTGCCTGGTACATGGTAAACAATAGATAAATACCAAGGGTTATTGGCTACTTTGGCACAGAAGAGACTTACCAACACTTAATCTAACAACACTGAAACTGTACACCTAGCCAGTATGCCAAACCATGGAGCAGCTTTTCCTGGAGCCTTTCTAAATGTCTAGTTGGTTCTAGATAGATACAGATTCTCAGCCAGAACTTTAGGAGCCTCATAGGCTTTTAAGTGATAAAGGGAAATAGCACACAAATACTAAAGTGTCTAGGGAAATGGGGGTCAAACTTTTCATTCCTTATTCAAGCAATGTGATGTAGTAGAGTCTCCACAATACTGAGAGTAAGGAGACCTGAATTCTAATTTTACTTCCACTCCAAACTGAATTCCATTTAAAGAATACTGAATTGAATTCAATTTAAAGAATACTAAATTTCTTCATAAGTTGGAGAACAGTGGTATTTACCCTGTTTACTTTACCATGTAAGACCACATTTAAAAAAACATGAAGCTACTTGGAAGGATACAAAGTTACATATAGTATAAGTCATGTTTATTTAAGTATATAAATCAGTGATCCCTATCAAGTGACAAGCTTACTCCCACAGAAAGGCTAATGGGGCTGAGATTCTTGTAATAAGAGAGGGGATTGGGGATGATTTTATAGTTTTAGACCAATTTTCTTTGTAATGATTAACCAGAGAATGGTGAAATTCTTGGCAATCAGAACAGATGCAGCCTGGGCCACCATATGCCATAAAAGAAAAAAGAGCTTCTGGCAAAGGAAAATCATCAAACCAATGTCTTCACCCTATTACAGAATTGAAAATGTCACCTTCCCCAGATTAAAGGGTATGGCTCAAAAGCAGAGAAAATTACATTCACACCCTAGAAATGGGAAATTTCTTCTCTGGGAAGAGCTAAGCTGTCATTAGGAAAGTAAGTAGGTGGCTGTGACTTTTTTTCTTCTAAAGTTCTTTATGAATCTCCATAAAATTCTAAGAAAGATTTAGAAATTGATTAACACTATTATATCTCCCCCCAAGCACACAGAGATGTCTAGAGAACTTCAGATACTTCATCCAGTGGATATGGGATAGGCAGGGGCATTTCACCGATAAAACAGTTGTGGAGGCCTTGTTTAGCCAAAGGCAAGATCCTTATTCAGGCTTGAGGGACTAGCTGACCTGTAATGCCCCTCCTCCTGCAAATTCTTTCAGTTGGAAGTAGTGACTAGGGAAGCAGCCTCTTCTAACTCAATTTGTTGTCAAGAGATATTTTAATATGAAAGAGTCGAAAGAAGGAATGGAGAGAGAGGGAATAAGATGGAAGTATTCATGGGACTTGACAGGAAGGGAGGAATATCCTGCGAATAGGGAAGTAATTATATCAGGCAGTGTTGCAGAGTAGTTAATAACATAGGTTATGGCATCAGACATATGATTTATACTCTGGCTCTGCCACTTATATTCTGACCTAAATATAAAATGGGATGAAAACAATATGGGCCATATGCAGCCCTTATGACATTGCACACTTACCTGGCACATAGGAAGTGCCAAAATTAAAAGTAGTTTTTATTATGTGCTCTTCAGCATGGCATTCAAATCCCTTCCCAATTTAATCCAAATCTATATAAAATTCAAATACAGTAATAATGTAAAAATTTTATTGCTAGAAGCATTTTTATAATGCTTTGTCATTTATAAAGTGCTCTCATAAACCCTTTCTCTCAAAACAGCAAATCTGAGTAGACACAGATATTCTGGTGTTTACCTGTCAAATAAATAATTAGAGTGAAATATATTATTCTTAGGGGGTGAAATAGCAAAAAAAAAAAATAACAGAGAGCAACTACTATAAGATAAACATAATTGTAAGTGCTTTCCATGTATTCTCTTATTTAATCCCCTCATAACCTTGTGGATGAAGTATGATCATTATTTCCATTTTATAGATGAAAAACTGAGGCTTAGATGAATTCATTTGCCCAAAATCACACAGCTAGTAATTGATGGAAGGTAAGTCTTCACCAAAAAGACTGGTTCAACGAACCTGCAAGAAAGTTCTACCATAAGAGGAACGAGACAGAGCTGTTTGAGAAGTCTTAACTAGACCATTTGTGAAGGGAAAAGCATTACCAACTCACAAAGGAATGAACGGAATAGGTGTCTTGGCTAACAGAAACTAATCCAAAGTGTAAATGACATATTGGATCCAAAGCAATAGCTTCACACTCTGAAAGTATTTTTTCCATTATAAACATGATAGGCAGAGAGAGGATGGGTCTTTGTGTGGAACTTAAGAAGATAATTTTATAGAAAAACATGGGTCCCCTTAAACAAGAATTTTTAAAAAGACCAAAACAAGAAGTCAAAACACAATACGTAAAGTAAGTAGGTGTTCAGTATGGGACTGATAAAGCACAAATTTGTATGCTTGTTGTGATGACAGCTTCACTTAGAGGTAAAGGGGCCATTTTAAGGTGATAGCCCTGAACCCTTTCTTAAAGAATCCCTTTTTTTTCAGTTCAGCCAGGCTGTCTGAACCATCAGAAGAGTTGGCTGTTCTGTAAAATTGCTTTATTGTGTGATCTTTTTGCATGGGCTCATGCTCCTTTGAAAATTGCAAATGCTTGGCACAGATGCTGCCTCTCCCATTCCTGTGCCTATGGCAGACATTATAAATAAATCACAGCACTCTTTCTCATCTGGAATCAACCTCAGAATCATTCTTGATACAGCACTGCAGATGGCAACTACCAATCAATTGGATTTGACATGTTAAATGAAACCTATTTGTCACCTATGCCCCAGAGTATATACACTATTTGCAACATGAGATATAGCTGGCATCATAGACAGCAAACACTATTAATGAGTATGTCTTTACTAACCCAGTGTTACTAAGCAATGGAGGCTTCCTTCCCTGGTTTTATCTTCCACTGCTGCTCTAGTCATCCCTGATCCACTAGGACCCAATTTTTTTTTTTTTTAACAGAAATAAATTTGCTAGGCATCAAGTACTTTTAGGAGGACTTTAATGATCAAGATCAATCTTGCTACTTGTCCAACCCCAACCCTCAAAATATTTAGGAATATGATGTTGAATACAAACTCCTGAGAGCTTAGATTCTGCTTGTATAATGCTCATTTAGTTTTAGTTCTTTCCCATATAGAGTAAGCTGTGATGTAGTTAAAAGCATTGAATTATAAATAAGATGACCTGGCTTCTAGTCCTGCCTCTGGATCTTTAGTTATGATTTTCCTCTCTCAGTCTCAGTTTCTCCATCTGTAAAATGGAAATTGTAATACCTGCCTTGTCTATCAAATGGCTTATTGTGAAAGTGTTAAATCATTCATTTCCTCTTTTTGGTTATTTCATTTTATGTCATGACTCCTCAAGTATTTTGCCTCACATTGTTAAGTAGGACTGGATTTGACTCAAAAGAATACTGGAAAAAATACTTAGACTGGGTGATATAATTTTTAAAAAATGTTTTTGTCTCATTGTGTTTCATTTGTTGTTATTTGTGTGTGTGGAGGTTCTTGTTCAATGGATGTGAATCACAAAGCAGACTGGCCCATGTCCTTAGCTTAAATGTGTTCAATCTTTGACATAAAAGGAAGCAGAGATTCTTAGAATTTACTGGTCAACACCACCTCCCAACAGTGCCTTGATTATCTAGCCCCGTTGTTTTCTTTTTTAAAAACTTTTAAAAACGTTTATTTATTCTTGAGAGAGAGAGAGTGAGAGAGAGAGAGAGGAAGAGAGCAGGGGAGGGGCGGGGGGGGGGGAGGAGACACAGACTTTGAAGTAGGCTCCAGTCTCTAACCTGTCAGCACAAAGCCTAATGCAGGGTTCAAACCCACAAACCATGAGATCATGACCTGAGCTCAAGTCAGTCCCTTAACCTGAGCCATCCAGTTACCCCTAGCCCAGTTAATTTCAACTGTAGTTTTTCAGTTTCCTAGTTCTGCACAGGGATGTCTCGGGGGCTTCTTTATATGCTTTTAAAAAACTATCTTGCTATGAATGAACAGATGCAAAATTTGGAAAATATAGTACATGGTTAACCTTCTATGCTTTCAGATCCCTATTTGATTCAGACTATTATAATCATTAATTGGTAACCTGTCCAGGCTTTGGGGCTGTGGTTATCTAATATTCCCAATATCTAATATCTAAAAACCCAGAACTATGACTTGACTTACTTGGCTTTGACTTCCCTATCTTTTCTCTCTTTGCCCAGGTTCCTTTTTCAAATCTTGATGCTCACTCAGTACCCAATGCTAAAAACTGTCTGTAGCTCATGCATACAATATCTGGAATGATTTCACAAACTCCACTCATGAATTAATGAAAATCAGCCATGTAAATTCAAAAGGAGAGTTCTTTCCAGTTTGGGCTTGATAATTCTAGATTTAGTATAAATGAAAATACTCAAATTAACTCAATTACAGTTCTAACAACACTAGGACATGCTTTGAAGCGTGTCAAAAATATTTAATAAATATGCTACTTATAATGGAGCAGATACACGGGCTTGGTTAATATTTTGGAGAGCCTTGCTTTAACAGAATTATTTCCATTTAGAAATTCTATTTGGTCTAGCTACACTCAATCTGATTTATCTTCTGGACTTTGAGTTATAAAAAAGTTCACAGGCATTGCAAAACACTCATTGAAAACATAAAGGTTTATTATCATTGTGTGAGGAGGTTGAAAATAAATCTTTTGGCAACTGCGACATCTGGGCTTGCACTTAATGACCTTTTTGGATCAGTGCCCAGGACACCAATCTACCGTGTGCATGGTTCCGCTAAGGTTGCAACCAGTCTGAAGAAAGCAATCTAGCAACTGAATAAAGTGGTTCAATGTGAGAGGCAGTTTAAAAGCATTAATGTCATCATGTCTACCTGGGAAAGAGCTTCTCACCAGCCTTGGGGATTTTTCCCTTATGTATGGGGCATATACGGAAAAATAAAGCTGGCGATTTTAAAAAAATATTACTGATTTTTAGTTAATAAACTTTATTTTTTAGAGCAGTTTTAGGTTCACAGCAAAATTGAATGGGATATACAGAGATTTTCCATGTATCCCCTGACCACACACACACACACACACACACAGCATTTTCCACTATCAACATACCAGACTGGTTTATTTGTTACAATATGAATCTAAGTTGATACATTCTTATCACCCAATGTCCATAGTTTACATCAGGGGTTACTCTTGATATTGTATATTCTGTAGGTTTTGACAAGTGTAAAATAACATGTGTCCATCATTAGAGTATCATAAAGAATAGTTTCACTATTCTAGAAATACTCTGTGCTCTGTCTTTTCATCTCTCTCACCTCCTAACCCCTAGAATCACTAATCTTTTTCCTGTCTCCATAGTTTTGCCTTTTACAATATGGCTAGAATCATAAAATATACTGCCTTTTCAGATTGGCTTTTTTTTTTACTTAGTAATATGCATTTAAGCTGCTGTATCTTTTCATGGCTTAATATCTCATTTCACTTCAGAGCTGAATAATATTCCATTGCCTGATTTGCCATAATTTATCCTTTCACCTACTGAAGGATATCTTGGTTGTTTCCAAATTTGGACTGTTATGAACAAACCTGCTATAAACATCCATGTATAGTTTTTGTGGACATAAGTTTTCAATTTATTCGGGTAAATGCCAAGCAGTATGTTTGCTGGATTGTATGGGAGGAGTATATTTACTTTTGCAAGAACTCGCCAAATTCTCTTCCAAAGTGGCTATACCATTTTGCATTCCTACCAGCAATGAATGAAAGTTCCTGTTGCTCTGCATCCTTGCTAGCATTTGGTGTTGTCAGTGTTTTGGATTTTGAGCTATTCTGATAGATGTGTGAATAGTATCTAACTTTTTTAAATTCACAATTCCCTAATGATATATAATGTTAAACATTTTTTCATACTCACTTGCCATGTATGTTTTCATTGGTGAAATACCTGTTCAGGTCCTTAGGCCATTTTTTAAATGAGGTTGTTTGTGTCCTTACTTTTGATTTTAAGGGTTCTTTGTATATTTTGAATGAGTCCTTTATCAGATGTGTGTTTTGCAAATATTTTTCCCAGTCTGAAGTTTGTCTTATTCTCTTGACATTGTCTTTCATAGAGTAAAAAAATTTAGTTTTAATGAAATCCAGCTTACCAATTATTTCTTTACAGGTCATGCCTTTGTTGTTATATCTAAAAAGTCAACATCATACCCAAAGTCATTTGGGATTTTCTCCTAGATATCTTCTAGGAGTTTTTCAGTTTTGTGTTTTCTACTCAGGTCTACGATCCGTTTTTGAGTTACATTTTGTGAGGGGGAAAAAGATCGGTGTTTATATTCATTTGTTTTGCATATGGATGTCCAGTTATTCTAGCACTATTGTTGAACAGACTAACTTTGCTCTATTGTATTGTATTTGCTTGTTATCAAAGATCAGTTGACTATATATATTTGTGTCTATTTTTGGGCTTTCTATTCTGTTCTCTCAATCTATTTGTCCTTTCACTGATACCATACTACCTTGATTACTGTCGCTTTATAATAAATATTTTAATTGAATAGTATAAGTCCTTCAACTTTGTTCTACTCCAGTATTGAGTTGGCTATATTCTGGGTCTTTTTTTTCTCTGTATAAATTTTAGAATCAGTTTGTCAATATACACAAAAATAATTTGCTGGAATTTTGAATGGGATTTCGATGATTTTTATATATCAAATTAGGAACAACTGACAACTTGAAAATACTTAGTTTCCCTATTCATGAACATCGAATAGTTTTATTTATTTCTTGATATCCTTTATCAGAATTTTATTCATATATAGCTTGAAAATATTTTATAAAATGTATATGTATTTCATTTTAGGATGCAAATGTAAATGTTACTGTGTTTTTTCTTCCAGTTTTATTGAGATATACTTGACACATAACATTGTATAAGTTTAAAGTGTACAGTATGATTATTGAACACATGTATATATTGCGAAATGTTTACTATAATAAGGTTAGTTACCACATCCTTCACATTACATAATTACCATTTTGTTGTTGTTGTTATGGTGAGCACATTAAAGAACTACATTCATAGAAACTTTCAAGTATATAATGCAGTTTTTATAACTATACTCAACATATTATACATTAGATCTCTGGAACTTCTTCATCTTATAATTGAATGTCTGTACCGTATCAACAATATCTCCCCATTTTCCCCACCCCCAAGACCCTGTTAAACATCATTCTGCTTTATTCTGTTTATATATATATTCTGTATATATATATATACATCTCCATTCATTTTATCCATTCATCTGTCAGTAGACACCTAAGTTGTTTCTATGCCTTGGCTATTGTGAATAATGCTCCAATGAACATGGGAGGACAGATATCTCTTTGAACTAATAATTTCATCTTCTTTGGATATATATCCAAAAGTGGGATTGTTGGATCATATGATACTTCTATTTTAATTTTTTGAGGAAACTCCATACTGTTTTCCATAATGACTATACCAATTTATATTTCCACCAACAGTGCACCAATATTCCCTTTGCACCATATCCTTACCAGCATTTATCTCTATCTTTTTGATAATAGCCATTGTAACAAGTATGAAGTGATATCTTGTTGTGATTTTGATTTGCATGTCATGGATGATTGATTATGTGGAACAAGTTTTCACATAACTATTGGCTATTTGTACATCTTCTATGGGAAAATGTCTGTTCAAATCCTTTGTCCATTTTTAATTTGGATTATTTGGGTTTTTGTTTGCTTTTGCTCTCATGTTTCATGAGTTCCTTATATGTTTGGATATTAACCATTTATCAGATATGTGGTTTGCAATTATCAACCCCCCATTCCATAGGTTGCCTTTCCTTTCTGTTGATCACTATGATCACTATTTTTGCTGTGTGGAAGCTCTTTAACTCAATATAATCTCACTTCTTGATTTTTGCTTCTGTTGCTTTGCACATTTGGTTCCATATCCAAAATATTATTGACAAGACCAATGTCAATAAGCTTTTTCCCTATATTTTCTTTTACTAGTTTTATGGTTTCAGTTCTTACATTTAATCTTTTAATCTATTTTGAGTAAATTTCTGTTAGTGGTATAAGATAAGGTCCATTTCATTCTTTTACATGTAGACACCAATATTCTCAGCATCATTTATTGAAGATACTATCTTTTCCCCATCCTTGGCTCTCTTGTCAAATATTAGTTGACCATATTTTCATGGGTTTATTTCTGGTTTCTTGATTATGTTCCATTGGTCTATGTGTCTGTTTTTAGGCCAGTACCATACTAATTAATTACTATAGCTTTATAATATAGTTTGAAATCAGCAAATGTGATGGTCCAGTTTTGTTCTTCTTTCTTAGGATTGATTTAGCTTTTCAGGATCTTTTGTGATTCTAAACCAATTTTAGGATTAGTTTCCCATATTTCGGTAAAAAATTACATTGGATTCTTGATAGAGATTGCATTGAATCTATGGGTGGTTTTGGGTGTTATGGACATTATGACAATATTAATTCATCCAGTCCATAAACACAAGATATATTTCCATTTATTTGTGTCTTCTTTAGTTTTTTCATCAATATTGTATAGTTTTCAGTGTACAGATCTTTAACTTCCTTGGTTAAATTTATTCCTTAGTATTTTATTGTTTTTGAAGCTATTGTAAGTGGAATTGGTTTTCTAAATTTTTTTAAAGATAGTTCATTGTTAGTGTATAGAAATGTAACTGATTCTTGTATGTTCATTTTGTATCCTGAAACATAACTGAATTTTTTATTAGATCCAACAGCTTTTAAGTGGAGTACTTAGGATTTTCTACATATAAAATCATGTCACCTACAAACAATTTTCCTTCTTTGTTTTCTGATTCAGATGACTTTTATTTCCTTTATCTGCCTCATTTTCTTGGTAAGACTTCCAATACTATGTTAAATAGGTGGGCCCTATTGTCTTGATTCTGATCTTAGAAGAAAAGCTTTTAGTCTTTTACCATGAAGTATAATGTTAGCTTTGGACTTGTCACTTATGGTCTTTATTCTGTTAGGGTTTATTTCTTCTATACCCAATTTGTTGGTAGTTTTTATTATGAGTGGATGTTGAATTTTGTCAAATGGTTTCTCTGCATCCATCAAGATGATAATATGATTTTTATTTGTCATTCTATTAATGCGATGTATCACATTTATTTACTTGCATATTTTGAATTATCCTTGCACCCCAGGGTTGAGTCCCATTTGATTTTGGTGCATGATCTTTTTAATGTGCTGGTGAATTCTGTTTGCTAGTATTTTGTTCAGAATTTTTGCCAATATATTCATCAGTGATATTGGTCTGTAGTTTTTTATAGTGCTCTTATCTGCCATTAGTATCAGAACAATGCTAGCCTTGTAAAATGAATTTAGGAGTGTTCCCTCCTCTTGAAATTTTTGAAAGCGTTTGAGTAGGATTGGCATTAATTATCCTTTAAATATTTGGTAAAATTTGAGTGAAACCATCTGGTCTTGGGCTTTTCTTTGTTGGGAGGTTTCTGATTACTGATTCAATTGCCTTACTAATTATTTGTCTGTTAAGATTTTCTATTTCTTCGTGATTTAGTCTTGGCAGGTGATATGTTTCTAGGAATTTATCCAGTTTTTTACGTTGTCCAGTTTATTGATGTACAGTTAGTTGTTCATAAGTGTCTTTTATGATCCTTTGTATTTCTGTTGTATCAATTGTAATATCTCTTCTTTCATTTATAATGTTATTTGTTTACATCCTCTCTCTTTTTTTCTTGGTTAGTCTAGCTAAAGTTTTGTCAATTTTATTTTTTAAAAAATTTTTAGTTTTATTAATCTTTTTCTATTGCTTTGTTGTTCTCTGAATCATTCATTTTTGCTCTAATCTTTGTTATTTGATTCCTTCCACCAACTGATTTTAGTTTCTTCTTTTTTTCCAGTACCTTAAGGTTTAAAGTTAGGTTGTTTATTTTAGATATTTTAATTTTCTTAACATATGCATTTATTGCTCTAAAATTCATTCTTAGAACTGCTTTTGCTATATCCCATAAATTTGGATATATTATGTTTCCATTTTTGTTTGTCTCAAGGTATTTTTAAATTTTCCCTTTTGTTTTCTATTATCCACTGGTGATGCAAGAGTGTGTTGTTTAACTTCTATGTATTTGTAAGTTTTCCTTCTGTTATTAATTTCTAGTTTTATATCACTGTAGTGAGAAAAGATAATTCATGCGATTGCAACCTTCTCTAATTTTCTAACACTTGTTTTGTGGCCTCATGTGGTCTCTCTTAGAAAATGTCCCATGTGTGCCTGAAAAGATTGTGTATTCTGCTTCTGTTGAATGGAATGCTCTATGTATGTTAGGTCTGTTAGGTCTATGGTGTTGTTCAAATCCACTGGTTTTTGTTTGTTTGGTTGGTTGGTTGGTTTTTTACTGGTTTTCTGTCTGGATGACCTATCCATTGTTGAGTAGGGTGCTAAAGTATCCAACTACTATTGTATTGCTGTTTATTTCTCCTTTTAGTTCTCTTAATATTTGCTCTCTTCTTTCTTGGCTAGCCTACCTAGAGGGTTATTGATTTTATTGACATTGTCAAAGAAACAACTTTTCATTCTGTTGATTTTTTGTGTTGATTTCCTGTTTTTAATTTTATTGATTTCTGCTCTGATTCTTACTATTTGTTTTCTTCTATGCACTTTGGACTTAATTTTCTCTTTTTCTATTTATCTAAACTAAAAGCTTAGATGACTGAGTTTAAATGTTTCTTTTCTGATGTATGCATTCAATGCTGTAAGCTTCTCTCTAGGCACTGCTTTTGTTGCATCCCACAAACTTTGATAAATTGTGTTTTCATTTTCACTCAGTTACTTTCCAATTTTTAACCCAATCTATGTGTTATTTAGAAGTGTGTTGCTTAATTTCCAAGCATTTGGGGGAGATTTTCTAGCTATCATTTTATTATTGATTTTTAATTTAATTTCATTGTGGTCTGAAAGAAGACATTATTGGAGTTCTATTCTTTTAGATTTGTTAGTGTTTTATGGCCCAGAATGTGGTCTGCCTCAGTGAATTATCATGTGCATTTGAGAATGTGTACTTAGCTGTTGTTGAGTAAAGTAATCTGTAGATGTCCATTATACCCAGTTAATTGATGGTATGGTTGAGTTCACCTATGTCCTTTTGATTTTCTGTCTGCTGGATCAGTCCATTTCTTATAGGGGAGTATTGAACACTTCAAACTTTGTAGTGGATTCATTTATTTCTCCTTACATTTCTATAAGTTTTTGTCTCACATATTTTGATCCTCAGTTTTTAGGTGCATACATGTTAATGATTGTTACGTCTTCTTGGAGAATTGACCTCTTTATTGTTACATAATAGTTATATAATTATCATTGGTAATTTTCTGATTGTTTGAAATTAATATTGCTACTCCTGCATTATTTTGATTAGGGTAAGCATGTATATCTTTATTAAAAGCCATTTGCTTTTAATCTATACAAGCTTTTATATTTAAAAAAAAAGTTATTTTTTGAGAGAGAGAGAAAGGCAGAGTGTGAGTGGAGGAGGGGCAGAGACACAGAATCTGAAGAATGCTCCAGACTCCAAGCCTCCAGCACAGAGCCTGATGCAGGGCTATGAGCCTTTATATTTATTTATTATTTATTCATTTATTAGTTTATTGTCAAGTTTCCATATAACACCCAGTGCTCATCCCAACAAGTGCCCTCCTCCATGTGCATCACCCATTTTCCCCTCTCCCCCACCCCAATCAACCCTCAGTTTGCTCTCAGTATTTAAGAGTCTCTTATGGTTTGCCTCCCTCCCTCAAGCCTTTATATTTAAATTGAGTTTCTTATAAACAAGAGATAGTTGGATCTTGTTTTTTTAACACACTATGACCATCTCTGTCTTTTGATTGGTACATTTAGACCATTGACATTTAAGGTGACCATTTACATAATCTCATTAATTACCACATTTGTTATTGTTTTCTATTTGTTGCCTTTGTTCTTTGTTCCTATTTTCTTCCACACTTTTTCTGCATTTTGTGGTTTTGAGTATTATATCTGGCTCCATTTTCTCTCCTTTCTTAGCATATCAATTTATTTATTGGTTGTCTTAGAGTTTGCAATCTACATTTACAATAAATCCTAGTCCACTTTCAAATAAGACTATACCACTTCATTAGGAGTGCAAGTACCTTATAATAACAAAATACTCCTAATTCCTTCCTCCCATCTCTGTGTCATTGCTGTCATTTATTTCATTTATACATACATATATATATATATAGTTATATTTCACTTATATATACATATATTTGCTTATGTAAGCAAATATATGTGTATATAAGCATGCAAAGTTGAATAGCTTGTTATTATTTTGAATAAGTTGTTATTTGTCAGAACAATTAAGGATAAGAAAAATTAAAAATTTCATTTTGCCTTCACTTATTCATTTTCTGATATTCTTTCTTTATGTAGATCTGAGTTTCTAACCTGTATCATTCTTTTCCTCCTTTTTAAATAACTTTTTTTTAACATTCCTTGTAAGGCAGTTCTACTGGCAAAAATATTTCCTCAATTTTTCTTTGAGAAAGTCTTTATTTCTTCACTTTTGAAGAATAATTTCACAGGATACAAATTTTTAGGCTTTTTTTTTCTTTCAACACTTAAATATTTTACTCTATTTTCTCCTTGTTTGCATGGTTTCTGAGAAGTCAGATGTAATTCTTATCCTAGTTCCTCTCTAGGTAGTGTTTTTTCCTTGGGCTTCTTTCAAAAATTTTTTGTCTTTGACTTCTGAAATTTGAAAATGATATGTCTAGGTGTAGAATTTTGGGGAAGGCATTACATTCATCTTGATTACTGTCTCCTGAGCTTTCTGGATCTTTAGTTTGGTGTCTGTCATTAATTTGGGGGAAATTCTAAGTCAGTACTGCTTCAAATACTGCTTCTTTCCCTTTCTCTCTCTCTTTTTTTTTCCCCCTGGTATTCCCATTATTAATGCCTTACATCTTTTGTAATTGTTACACAGTTCTTGGACATTCTGTTCTTGTTTTTTTTTCAGGTTTTTTTTTTCTTTGCTTTTCAGTTTTAGAACTTTGAAAGTTTCTATTGTCATAATCTCATCTCAGTCTCAGGGATTCTTTCTGTAGCCCCATTTGATGAGACCATCAAAAACATTCTTTATTTCTGTTACAGTGCTTTTGATCTCTAACATTTCTATTTGATTCTTTCATAGAATTTCCATCTCTTTGCCCACATCATCCATTTTTTTGTATGTTATCTACTTTTTTCAAGTAAAGTCCTTAGCAATTAAAAAATTTTTAATTTTTAATTTTTTAATATTCATTTTTGAGACAGAGAGACAGAACATGAGTGGGGGAGTGGCAGAGAGAGGGAGACACAGAATCCAAAGCAGGCTCTAGGTTCTGAGCTGTCAACACAGAGCCCTACATGGGTCTCAAACCCACAAAACACAAGATCATGACCTCAGCTAAAGTCTGATGCTTAACCAACTGAGCCACCCAGGTGCCCCTAAAAATAATTAAATGTAGAAATCAAAAGAATTTTAAAAATTCTTGTTCTGATAATTCTAACTTTCCTGCCACATCTGATTTTAGGTATGATGCTTGTTCAATGTCTCAAACTGTGTTTTGTTTTGTTTTCTTTTTGTTTTGATTTTGCCTTTTAGTATGGTTTATACTTTTTTGTTGAAAAGTAGACATGATGTACTAGGTGAAAGAAACTACAGTAAGTAGGATTTTAGTAATGTGGTGGTAAACTGTCAGGAGAAGGGAAGGGTTCTCTAGCCCTATGGTTTTGAAGACCCTATGATTCTGGACTGTGAAATTCACCAGTGCTTCTCAGGTTTTTTTGTTTTGTTTTGTTTTGTTTTGTTTTGTTTTGTTTTCTTCTCATATGTGGGACAGAATGGCTGGAGGGAGGTGGAGTTGTGTATTTCCCTTCCCCTGTGTGGAAAACTAGAGGGGTTGACATGGTTATTTCACTTTTCACAGGTAGGTTAGTTAGACTTTGATAAAACCCCTGGAGATTAAGTTCTGTAAAATAGTTTCTCCTGAGGTCAGAACTTGTTAAGAAGAACAGAATGCTCTGAAATATTTCATAGTCTTTTTTTTCCCCTCCAGCTGGAAGCATAGTGGGATTTTCCTCCTTCATCCACTGTGAGAATCAAATTGAACTCCTGGCGGTAAATGTGGTCTCTCCTATGATTAGGGAGACCCTAGTTCCCCTAGAATTTTTAACTCAGAGTTATCTAGAGTGAATTTCCAGCAATTTGTAAGTTATAATCCAGATTTGTTTGTTGTTGTTGCTGTTTTACCCAGCACTGGCTCTCCTGGAGGTTTTGGCTCTTGTAAACTGTGATTCTGTGCATCCTCCATGTATCTCTCCAACTTGGGAAGGGGCAGTGATCTCCAACCTCACTTCTTTGCCAGACCTAAGAAGATTTTTTTTTTCAGTTCAGCTTTTTACTTGTTGTTAAGATATAGTGGCAACTTCTAAATTCCTTAAATCCTAGGCTAGAAATTGGAAATAAAGCTGGAAATTTAGGTACAAAATTATTGTTGTTTTTTGGGCCCTCCAGGTCTACTATATATCTCCTGTACCAGCTGAGTCCATAGGTAAAGCCACACCAATAATCACCCCCATCTACACTACCAAGGATACTATAATACTCATAATCCCATGTACCTGTTTGAGTTCTTCAGAACATACTTATATTGAATATCAGCTGTGTATCCATTTGCTTTTTTCTTAAGGAGACAGTTCTGTGTGTTTGGCACCTTTGTGTGATTGTTTATAATTTATGTACAACTTTAAGCAGTTACTATTCTGATCTTGAGAGTTTTATGAAATAGCATTACAGTCTTCAGGGAGATTTTTCATTTTTGGAAAATATATTTTGTAAAGGAAACAATTTTGAAAGAAGTGATTGCTAACAAACTCTCCATGCACTCATGACACATATCCAGTAATTGGCTTCCTTTAGATTTGAGCTCATTTTTGGTAGGAGAGATGGAGGTGGAAGGAAAGCAGAAGGTTTAGAAGGTGCCAGAGAGGAGGCTGAAGAAAACCCAATGTGAGGAGGAAGCTAGGAAGAATCCAAAATGAGCCAAGCAATGTTGTCTTGAGAACTATTGACAAAGCATAAAGAAAGATTTTTCAAATTTCTTTTTTAAGCTCTTATTTCCTTTTCCCCCCAAGGTTTTATTTAAATTCCAGCTAGTTAACATACAGTGCAATATTAATTTCAGGTATAAAATTTAGTGATTCTTCACTTCCATACAATACCCAGTGCTCACAAAAGTGCCCTCCTTAATCTTCATCACCTGCTTAACCAATTTTCCCCACACGCATTTATTTTAAAGATATGATAATCCATTAGATTATTAAATCCAAATACATGAACCTTATTTTACCCCTTTAGGAAAGATATTTATCAGATGGTCAGGTTTAAACTTTTCATGCTATTTCACCAAAATTTTGAAAATATTAGCTTGATTTCAAAAATACATTTTCTTTGAATTATATAATATATTTAATATCTGCAAAAATCTTTCATGGTTTTTATGTTACTTTATTATAAATACCGTACTAGAGTTTTCTTCTAAATTAATTTGCATCATTTCCTCTTTATCAAAGCTGATTTGCTATGGATATTTAATGGAGGAAATGTGAAAGTGGGATGGAGAAGCAATAGATATTTGAAAAAAACCTTAACCTCTGCCTCACAATGGAAAAAAAAATCTTCCCGATAATTTAAAGTGCCAACCCCTCATATTCTCAGCTGTGAGCATAGGACTTCAAGACTAAATAATATTATTTCAGGAAAAATCAATAGGTCTCATAAAATTACCAGTCTCCTCATGATCACAGAATAGTATTTCTGAAAGAAAATATGATTTGTTGCTCTGTTCTATATGTATATTTATAGAGATCAATGAGATGTAGAATAACCAGACAATTCCTTCGCAGCCCCTGATAAATCACTTTTCCTCCAATTGTGAAAGGAGGAATTTATTTTTCATTGTAGAACCTCCAGAGTAAATATCCACTGGCTTCTCTAGCACCCCAGATGTAAGAAGTATAACCCTAGCTCTATTGTTCAGTATAACTTTCAGTCTGTCCCTCTGGGCTAGACACAGAACAGGCCCCAAACTCTAATTCTGGTGCATGGGTCATTTCCTCTCACTCAGAAAAGGGCAGCAGTCAACAGTTAGCCCTAATGACAGTCACAAGATAGCATATTAAATAAGAAACATTGGGCTAGTGTTGAGGGTATTGGGGTCCCATAGTAGATACTATATCCTTTGGATTCACCATCTATAAAACAGAAACAGTGTCTTTCACATATTAATTATAATATATGGAAATTATGAACAAATTCCACAGAAATTCCTCCAATCTTATGTTGGTCATTGGCTTCTGCCTGCTTTCCTAATTCAGCTATCCCAGATTTCTGTATCTTTTCCCTGGGAAAAGAACCAGGAAACAGTGGAATGGCAGATAATGAACGGGGGGATGGAGAAGGAACAAATTAAGAAGTCAAGAGTTTCCATCAATTAAAACATTGATTCTTCCCTCAATGCCAGCATATTTGTTACTAGATCATCTCTACCAGGCAGTTCAGCACAATTAGTTTAAAAAAAAATAGGCTTTTGTGTCAGATAGATTTAGGTTTGAATCTCAGCTCTGTCACTTACTTCTGGGTCTTAGGCAAGCCATCTTATCTTTCAGGTTCAATTTATCAGTGAAGTGAGGCTAGGAATGCCTTCATTAGCTTATTTTCATGATTAAATGAAATTAATAATGTAAAAGGAATGCATCATTCATCTCCAAATAAGTATTCTGTAAGTGGTGGTTGTGGTAGTGGTGATGGAGTTATTGGTTGTCTTTCATTGGAACCCATATTCATCACATGTTTACTTTCTTTTAGCATTGTTGAGGTGGACCCAGTGTCTATTATGTAAGCTGGTACAAAATACTATGGGTCTGCAGCAACTGAACACCTTTTTTCATTATTTTTCAAAAATTATTTTTGTCTTTGTAAAGTTCCTACTCATCTTTATGAACACAAGTTGATTTGGGGTCATGACCCTGAGTCTTACAGATTTCCCAGAAGTTTAATAAATAGATTTTTAAGTCATGATTAGCTGCTTGTCATACTAACTACCCAGAACTTTGAGCAAAGGTTCCTTTCTGAGTAATCTGCTGATAGAATCAGAGAAGCCATTCAATTAAATTGAACTGAGCTTGTGTTTCATGTTGCTCATCTTTCACTAGTAATACCTGTGACATGAAGTGTGGGTTCTGAACTCAGCAAAGTTTGGTTGCTTGGGACATGATGGAAGCTACCAAGCTTTAATATAATGTACACTGCAAGAGCCAATGTCCATATAGAATCCAGAATCAGGGAAGTAAACCTATCAGCTTTCTCCAGCTTTCCATAGTCCTAACTTCTTTATCTTCTTAGAGGTTTCACTGGTAGGCCTCAACTCACACTGTTTCTTAAACCAATACTTGTAGGGTCATGAGGGCTTTCAGCAGATTAACTCCTCATCTGCACCACCAAATCAAAGATAAGCATTTGGAGATCTGGAATGCAATCTTTTTTTTTTTTAATGTTTTATTTTATTTTATTTTTTAAGAGAGACAGGCAGCGTGATCAGGGGAGGGTCAGAGAGAGAGGAAGACACAGAATCAGAAGCAGGCTCCAGGCTCTGGGCTAGCTGTCAGCACAGAGCCCTATGCGGGGCTCAAACCCACGAACCATGAGATCATGACCTGAGCTCAAGTGGACGCCTAACCGACTGAGCCACCCAGGCACCCCTGGAATGCAATCTTGAGTTCAAAACACTCTATATCCATAGTGAAGTTAGTGGCCAATTTTCAGCATTCCTTTATCCTCCGCAATGATGGCCAAAGTTGACTGAGTTAATCAAAACCATGGCTTCCCCACTGTTGATATTTATGCTTTCAGCCCTCTCTGTGGGGCCCTGGTTGGATATGGTAAAGTAAGAGTTCCATTTCTTTTTCCTAGAAACACTGAAAGTTTATCACATTCCCTCTCTGTGTCTTAATTATCTTCCTGCAATGACCTAGAAGAGGGAGACTTCAAATTTCAAGATGATGCTACCCATAGTATATCCCCTTGTTATTTGAAAAATAATCTGCCAATACACTTACAGATGATATTTTCATATGAGAATAATTAAAAGCTATCTGGGCAGAAAAAAGGATGGAAGGAAGAGGAACCCAAAGTGTCTTCTATACAGCTGCCACCATCGGTGACAAATACACTTGAGGCCACCTAGCCCAGTGCTGTGCCTTCACTATAGGTCAACTCAAATCCGTTTCATGGCTGGTGTTTTAGCCATCCCTGAATATACTGATTCAATTTTTTTTTTTTTTGCTTACTCATATACACAAGTTCATCTTCAGATTTAAATAAACATTTTCTTGATGCAAGTTTATCCTATTTCTTTCTTGGTTTATTTTTATGAAGAAGGGGATTGTGTGGCTTGGAGACATTTTACTCTGGCATGAAACTTCGAAGTTTCCCTTCAGACTGAATCCCTGAGGCCTGGTGGCAGGTCACAACCAGTTTCCTTTGCAGTGATATATCCTTACAGAGGATAGAATGACTTGACAGTCTGACAGACACGTAAAGTGTGAAGATGAATAAAAGATACATCACTCCTGATATAAATATATATATATATATATATCTGTCAGTCGATGTAAGCACTATTCTAAAAACATACAGTACCATATCAGTGCTAGAGGGTATTGGATATAAAAAAAGAGTTGGCAGATGGACAATTTTTGATAGGTCTATATGTATGTGAAAACCAAGCTGAGAAGGAGTTTGTTAGTCTTCATCCACTGCCCTTCTTTGAAAATCATATTTGGAAGCTTTGTTTTCTTTCTCTTTGACTTTTCTCAAGTCCCACATTATTAGCCAGTAGGTATACTGGATAGTAATCTAGGGGTGATATGTCTAATGTGAGTAATAACAGGCAGAGGATTCTAGCCAAAATATATTACTCACTGTTGTTACTTTGCCTGAAATTCTACCATTAGAACTTCTTATTTGGAAAATATACTACAACACAGACACTGGGAAAGAAGAACCTTCAGCTTACTCGAGTGGGGATTGATTTTCAGACATTTATGATATCAGGGCATTAAGGATTGTGGGTCAACCAGAAGTCCATGTAAAAAGGTATAGAGTCAGAAATCACAAAATGTCAATATTGTCTGCTTCACACTCTCATAGATACATTTGAGGACATTCATCCAACCTTTTTCTGATACATGAATCTGTTTCAGAACATCACCTCAAGTGTCTGTCCAATTACTACTTGAATACCTCCAGTGATAGAAATATCTTTTCTTAATGAAGTTTACTTTGTTGTTAGGTATTTCTAAACTTTAGAAAGTTCTGTGCTGCAGGAATCCCAGATCGGCCTCAAGCTTCCATACTATTAATGTTCGTTCTTTATAGAATTAGACTGCTTCCTTATCCCCATGAAGGCTCTTTGAATAGGCAAAAGCAGCTTTCTTGATGCCCTACCCTTAATACAGGTTCTTCTCCCATTTCTTACAATATTTTTTGAAGGAAGTAGGGATAGGGATGATAGTGAGCAGCCAACAAGAGAAAGAACAAATGGCTCAAGGCCCTTCAGAATCTTCCATAAAAAGCTCCACAAATAAAATGTAAAAGACTTGACAATGCCGAGTGTTGGCAAGAGTGTATTACTGAAGTACTCATGCACTGCTGATGGGAATGCAAAATGGCGTAGCCACTTTAGGAAATAGTTTTCAGTATCTTATAAAGTGTCTTGCCACATGTCTTACTCTTACGTATTTAACCCAAGAAAAATGAAAATATATGTATGCACACAAACTTGTGCACTATTGTTTACAGCAGCTTTATTTGTAATGTCCCCTTTCTGGAAACAACTCAAATATTCATCAACAAAGTGAAACATGATGTAGTGTATCAATAGAATAAAATATTTTTGGAAATAAAAAGAAATGAAGTACTGATATATCCATGAACATGGATGGACCTCAAAACTGTGCTAAGCGAAAGAAGCCAATCACAAAAGACCACTTATTGTATGATTGCATTTGTATGAAATGTCCAGAAAAGACAGATTTATATATATTTCAAATGTGTTTACACAGAGGTATGTATTTATCAAAACTCATTAGCTATATATTTTAAATTGATGAATTTTATTGTGTATGAGTTATACTCCCAGTATTCCCCCCAGATTTTCTTTAAAGCCAAGCAGAGGCTAAATTTCTGCAGTCATATTACTGCTGGTGTCTTTACATCCCCAGTTATCCTTTGGTCAGTCCAAGTGTCAATGGCAGCAGTATCCTAGATACAGAAGTCATCAAGAACACAAGAAACACAAGTAAGTGGAAAGACTTACTTATTGGAAGACTTACTAAGACTTATTGGAAATACGATCTATTAGAAATATGAGAGAAATAGACATGGCTTTGCTGAAATCTGGGGATCAAGACAGAAGGGCTTTACAAAGGGGGTATTTTGAGTATATTATAAGAAGAAGCCACACATACAATAAGAGCATTTTCTCACCTGTGATAAATGTGAAGAAGAGAATTATTTATATGTCACCTATAAACTATTTCCCTACCAAATCTTTACTTAGAATGCCATCAGAGTTATCAGCTTTTCTTTTTCTTAATTAATTTAGTGTATTTATTTAAATACAAGTTAGTCAAAATACAGTGTATTATTGGTTTCAGAATTAGAACTCAATGAGTCATCACTTACATATGACATCCAGTGTCCATCCCAAGCATTGCCCTCCTTAAAGCCCATCAGCCATTTTGCCCATCCCTCCACTCACCTCCCATCTAGCAACCCTTAGTTTGTTCTCCGTATTTAAGAGTCTCTTATGGTTCGCATCCCTCTCTGTTATCTTATATTTATTTATCTTCCCCTATGTTCATCTGTTTTGTTTCTTAAATTCCACATGTAAGTGAAATCATATATTTGTCTTTCTCTAATTATTTCTGTTTATTTTGCTTAGCATAATACCCTCTCGTTCTATCCACATTGTTGTAAATGGCAATATTTCATTCTTTTTGATCACCAAGTAATATTTCATTGTGAGAATATTCTCACACATATATATATGTCACATGTCACATATCATTTATCCGTTCATTAGTCAATAGACTTTGGGCTCATTCCATAATTTGGCTATTGTTGATAATTCTGCTGTCAATATTGGGCTGCATGTGCCCCTTTGAATCAACATTTTTGTATCCTTTGGATAAATACCTGGTAGTGCAATTGCTAGGTCATAAGGTAGTTCTATTTTTAATTTTTTGAGGAACCTTCATACTGTTTTCCAGAGTGGCTACACAAGCTTACATTTCCACTAACAGTGCCAATGTGTTCCCCTCACCAACATCTGTTGTTTCCTGAGTTGTTCATTTTAGCCATTCTGACAGTTGTCAAATGGTATCCCATTGTGGTTTTGATTTGTCTTCTCTGATGAATAGTACTGATCATCTTTTCATGTATCTGTTAGCCATCTGGATGTCTTCTTTGGAAAAGTGTCTATTCAGTTCTTCTGCCCATTTCTTCACTGGATTATTTGTTTTTTTGGGTGTTGATTTGATAAGTTCTTTATAGATTTTGGATACTAATCCTTTATCCAATATGTCATTTGCAAATATCTTCACCCATTCTGTCGGTTGCCTTTTAGTTTTGCTGATTGTTCCTTCACTGTGCAGAAGCTTTTTATCTTTTTTATGTTTATTTATTTTTGAGAGAAAGACAGAGCATAGGTAGGGGGTGTGTGAAGGGGGAGCACACAGAGAGGAAGACACAGAATACAAAGCAGGCTTCAGGCTCTAAGCTGTCAGTACAGAGCCCAAAGTGAGGCTCAAACCTATTAACTGTGAGATCATGACCTGAGCTGAAGTCAGATGCTTAACCAACTGAGCCATTCAGGCACCCCAGAATCTTTATATCTTGATGAAGTCCCAATAATTCATTTTTGCATTTATTTCCCTTGCCTCCGGAGGCATGTCAAATAAGATGTTGCTGCAGCTGAGGTCAAAGTGTTTGCTTCCTGTCTTCTCCTATAGGATTTTGAAGGTTTCTTGTCTCACATTTAGGTCTTTCATCCATTTTGAGTTTAGTTTTTGTGTATGGTGTAAGAAAGTGATCCAGTTTCATTCTCCTGCATGTTGCTGTCCAGTTTTCCCCAATACCATTTGCTGAAGAGGCTATTTTCCATTGGATATTCTTTCTTTCTTTGTTGAAAATTAGTTGGTCATATATTTGAGGGTCCATTTCTGGGTTCTCTTTTTGTTGCAGTTATTTATGTGTCTTTTTGTGCCAGTACTATACTGTCTTGATGATTATAGCTATGTAATACAGTTTGAAGTCAACTTTACTTTGGCTATTTGGAATCTTTTCTGGTTCCACACTAATTTTAGAAATGTTTATTCTAGCTCTGTGAAGAATGTTTGTGTTATTTTGATAGGGATTTCATTGAATGTGTAAATTGTTTTGGGTAGTATAGACATTTAAACAATATTTGTTCTCCCAATCTATGAGCATGGAATGTTTTTCCATATCTTTGTGTCTTCAATTTCTTTTATAAGATTTATATAGTTTTCAGCATAGATATTTTACTTCTATTTTAAAAATTTTTAAATGTTTATTATTTTGAAAGATAGAGACAGAGTGTGAGCAGGGGAGGGGCAGATAGACACACACACACACACACACACACACACACACACACACACACACACAATCCAAAGCAGGCACTAGGCTCTGAGCTATTAACACAAGAGACCAACACGGGGCTTAAACTCACGACTGCAAGATCATGACCTGAGCTGAAGTCAGACACTTAACTGACTGAGCCACCCAGGTGCCCCTGGATCTTTTACCTCTTTGGTTAGGTTTATTCCTAGGTATCTTATGGTTTTTGGTGCAGTTGTAAATGGCATCAATTCCTTGATTTCTCTTTCTGCTGCTTCATTATTGGCGTATAGAAATGGAAGTGATTTCTGTATGTGGATTTTATATTCTGCAACTTTGCTGAATTTATATATTAGTTTTAGCAGTATTTTGGTGGAATCTTTTGGGTTTTCCATATAGAGTATCATGTCATCTACAAAGACTGAAAATTTGACTTCTTCTTTGTCCATTTGGATGCATTTTATTTTTCTGTTGTCTGATTTCTGAGGTTAGGACTTCCAGTGCTCTATTGAACAACAGTAGTGAGAGTGGGCATCCCTGTTGTGTTCATGACCTTAGAGGGAAATCTCTCATTTTTCCCCATTGAGGAAAGATGATATTAGCTGTGGGTCTTTTATATATGGCCTTTATGATGTTGAGGCATATTCCTTCTACCCCTACTTTCTTGAGGGTTTTTATCAAGAAAGAATACTGTATTTTGTCAAATGCTTTTCCTTTTTTTTAAATGTTTATTTATTTTTGAGAGAGAGACAGAGCATGAGTGGGGGAGAGACAGAGAGAGACAGAGACAGAATCTGAAGCAGGCTCCAGACTCCAAGCTGTCAGTACAGAGCCCAATGCAGGGCTCGAACTCACAAACTGCGAGATCATGACCTGAGCCAAAGTTGTATGCTTAACCGACTGAGCCACCCAGGCGCCCCGTCAAATGCTTTTTCTGCACCTATTGAGAGGATCATGTGGTTCTTTTCCTTTTCTTCACTAATATGGTGTAACATGTTGATTGATTTGTGACTATTGAACTAGCTCTGTAGCCCAGGAATAAATCCCAGTTGATTATGGTGGATAATTCCTTTAATGTACTATTGGATTTCATTTGCTATTATCTTGTTGAGAACTTTTGCATCTCGGTTCATCATGGATATTGACCTATAAATCTCCTTTTTACTGGGTCCTTGCCTGGTTTTGGAGCCAAAGTAATGCTGGTTTCATAGAATGCATTTGGAAGTTTTCCTTCCATTTCTTTCTTTCTTTTTTTTTTTTTTGATGGGGGAGGGAACAGTTTGAGAATAGGTATTAACTCTTCTTTAAATATCTAGTAGAATTACTCTGGGAAGTCTTCTGTCCCAAGACTCTTCTTTGTTGAGAGATTTTTGATAACTGATTCAACTTTGCAGGTTATGGGCTTGTTCAAGTATTCTTTTTTTTTTTAAGTTTGTTTATTTATTTATTTATTTATTTAATTTATTTTCATAGTTTATTGTCAAGTTGGTTTCCATATAACACCAAGTGCTCATCCCAACAAGTGCCCTCCTCCATACCCATCACCCATTTCCTCCTTTCCCCACCCCCATCAACCCTCAGTTTGCTCTCCGAATTTAGGAGTCTCTTACGGTTTGCCTTCCTCCCTCTCTTTAACTATTTTTTCCCCTTCCCCACCCCCATGGTCCTCTGTTACGTTTTTCCTGTTCCATATATGAGTGAAAACATATGGTATCTGTCCTTCTCTGCCTGACTTATCTCACTTAGCATAACACCCTCGAGTTCCATCCATGTTGCTACAAATGGCCAGATTTCATTCTTTCTCATTGCCATGTAGTGTTCCATTGTATAGATAAGCAACATCTTCTTTTTTTTCTTTCATAGTTTATTGTCAAGTTGGATTCCGTATAACTCCCAGTGCTCATCCCAACAAGTGCCCTCCTCCATGCCCATCACCCCCCTTCCCCTACCTCCCTGTCAGCCCTCGGTTTGTTCTCAGCATTCAAGAGTCTCTCATGGTTTGCCTCCCTCCCTCTCCCCAACTATTTTTTCCCTTCTCCTCCCCCATGGTCCTCTGTTTTGTTTTTCTTGTTCCATTTATTAGTGAAAATATATGGTATCTGTCCTTCCCTGCCTGACTTATTTCGCTCAGCATAACAGCCTCGAGTTCCATCCATGTTGCTACAAATGGCCAGTCATTCTTTCTCATTGCCATGTAGTATTCCATTGTATAGATAAACCCCATCTTCTTGATCCATTCATCAGTTGATGGACACTTAGGTTCTTTCCATATTTTGGCTATTGTTGAAAGTGCTGCTCTGAACATTGAGGTACATGTGCTCCTATGCATCAGCACTCCTGTATCCCTTGGGTAAATTCCTAGCAGTGCTATTGCTGGGTCATAGGGGAGTTCTATTGTTAATTTTTTGAGGAAGCTCCACACTGTTTTCCAGAGGGGCTGCACCAGTTTTCATTCCCACCAACAGTGTAGGAGGGTGCCCGTTTTTCCACCTCCTCGCCAGAATCTATAATCTCCTTATTTGTTCATTTTAGCTGTTCTGACCAGCGTGAGGTGGTATCACTTGTTCAAATGTTCTATTTCTTCCTGTTTCAGTTTTGGTAGTGTGTGGGTTTCCAGGAATTTGTCCATTTCTTCCAGATTTCCTAGTTTGTTGTCACATAATTTTTCATAGTATTCTCTTATAATAGTTTGTATTTTTGTGGTGTTGGTTGTGATCTCTCTTCTTTTATTCATGATTTTATCTGTTTGAGTCCTTTCTGTTGTGTTTTTGATAAATCTGTCTAGGAGGTTATCAATTTTGTTTATTCTTTCAAAAAACCAGCTTTTAGTTTCATTGATCTGTTCTACTGTGTGTGTTTTTTCTTTTCTCTCCTACCTTTTTTTTTTGGTTTCTATATCATTTATTTCTGCTCTTATCTTTATTATATCCCTTCTTTTGCTGGCTTTAGGCTTTTTTGCTGCTCCTTTCGTAGCTCCATTAGATGTAAAGTTAGGTTGTGTATTTGGGAATCTAATTGCTTTTTGATATAGGCCTAAATTGCACTGTACTTTTCTTCCTAGAACTGCCTTTGCTGCCTCCCAGAGGGTTTGGACTGTCGTGTTTACATTTTCATTGGCTTTCATATATTTTTTATTTCTTATTTTATTTCCGGGTTAACCCATTCTTTCTTTAGTAGGATGTTCTTTAATATCCATGTATTTGAGGACTTTCCACATTTTTTTCTTGTGGTTGATTTCAAGTTTCATAGCATTGTTATCTGAAAATATTCATGGCATGATATCAATCTTTTTGTACCTGGTTAGGGCTGATTTTGTACCTGTTAGGGCTAGTGTGTGATCTATTCTGGAGAATGTTCCATGTACACTCAAGAAGAATGTATATTCTACTACTTTAGGATGAAATTTTCTGAAGATATCTGTTAAGACCATCTGGTACAGTGTGTCATTCAAAGCCATTGTTTCCTTGTTGATTTTCTCTACAATGATTTATTGCTGTAAGAGGAATGTTGAAATACCTACTATTATGGTATTATTATCAATGACTTTCTTTGTTATTAATTGATTCATATTTTTGGGTGTTTCCAAGTCAGCTCTTCTAACAATAGTTCTTCCTTCCACTTTTCTTTTGGCTCTAGACAAGTTTCAAGCATCTCAGGAGACACTCTCCTTGAAAGGCTTTTTATATTTGATCCTTCTAGACTTGTTTCAGTCCCAAGTCATTAGCCTTTAGAGGGAAGAGGACTTGCTGGATGTTTCACATTCATGCTTATTTGATCTTCCCAAGCTTATAAAACAGTTATGATCATTATTACTTATTTTACAGGTAAGAAAATGTAAGTATGTGAGGTTAAAAAACTTGACCAAGTTCTCTTGACTAATAGTTGAAGCTAATACTCCATACTATAACTACAACCCAGGTCTAACTCCAAAGCTGTTAACTGCCAAACCCTTCTCAGATTCTTAAAATAATAGTTATCATTGATTAAGTCATTGTTATCAGCCAAGTACTGCAATAAGCACTTTGGATACATTACTTTAGTAATTCTAGAATCCCCATGGTCTATGTGGGCTTACTACAATAGAGTGTCTCGTATATAATACACATTCAGTCAAGATTTATTATATGAATACATGAATGGCCAATAGTGATAGATATTGCTGGCTCCATATTGTGATAAAGAAAAGGAAGCTAGAAAGAAAGAAAGAAAGAAAGAAAGAAAGAAAGAAAGAAAGAAAGAAAGAAAGAAGGAAGGAAGGAAGGAAGGAAGGAAGGAAGGAAGGAAGGAAGGAAGGAAATGAAGCTCAAAGAGATTAATGTGTCTAAGGTTACACAGCTCTCAAATGGCAGAGTCTAAAGCTCTGCCACACTGTGTCTGTTCCAGTGTCAGAGGGTTGGAAAATGACAGCCAGTGAAAATAGAGCACTCTAACAGTAAGAGCACAGAATTAAGGTTGCTGATGCTGCTTTGGGATGCTAAAGAATCCCACTTTAGTGGGATTTAGTAAGAATCTTCTTACTTTGTTTTTTCACTTCCCCCAGGATCTGTCCCACTGTGGCCTGATTCCCCTTGGAGCCCAATATGTGAGAGGTAAGTAATTCTCCTGTCTTCACATAAGAGTGTTTGAAAATACCATACCTTTATTTATTTATTTTTTCTTAAATAGTTTATTGTCAAGTTGGTTTCCATATAACTCCCAGTGCTCATACCAACAAATGATCTCCCCCATGCCCATCACCCCGCTTCCACTCTCCCACACCCCCAACAGCCCTCAGTTTGTTCTCAGCATTCAAGAGTCTCATGGTTTGCCACCCTCCCTGTCCCCAACTTTTTTTTTCTCTTCTTCTCCCCCATGGACCTCCATTAAATTCCTCCTAATGGACCTATATGTGCAAACATATGGTATCTGTCCTTCTCTGCCTGACTTATTTCACTCAGCATGACACCTTCTAGTTTCATTCACGTTGCTACAAATGGCCAGATTTCATTCTGTCTCATTGCCATGTAGTATTCCATTGTATAGATAAACCCCATCTTCTTGATCCATTCGTCCGTTGATGGACACTTAGGCTCTTTCCATGATTTGGCTATTGTTGAGAGTGCTGCTATGAACATTGGGGTATGTGTGCTCCTATGCATCATAACTCCTGTATCCCTTGGGTAAGTTCCTAGCAGTGCTATTGCTGGGTCATAGGGGAGTTCTATTGTTAATTTTTTGAGGAAGCTCCACACTGTTTTCCAGAGGGGCTGCACCAGTTTACATTCCTACCAACAGTGTAGGAGGGTGCCCGTTTCTCCATATCCTCACCAACATCTATAGTCTCCTGATTTGTTCATCTTAGCCACTCTGACTGGCATGAGGTGGTATCTCAGTGTGGTTTTGATTTGTATTTCCCTGATGATAAGGGACGCTGATCATCATTTCATGTGTCTTTTGGCCATCTGGATGTCCTCTTTGGAGAAGTGTCTGTTCATGTCTTCTGCCCATTTCTCCCTGGATTATTTGTTTTTCCGGTGTGGAGTTTGGTGAGTTCCTTATTGATTCTTTTGCCGTGCAGAAGCTTTAACCTTGATGAGGTCCCAATAATTCAGTTTTGCTCTTGATTCCCTTGCATTTAGGGATGTGTCAAGTAAGAAATTGCTGCAGTTGAGGTCAAGGAGATTGTTTCCTGCTTTCTCCTTTAGGGTTTTGATGATTTCCGGTCTCACATTCAGGTCCTTTATCCATTTTGAGTTTATCTTCGTGTATGGTGTGAGAAAATGATCTAGTTTCATTCTTGTGCATGTTGTCCAGTTCTCCCAGCACCATCTGTTAAAACGCTCTTTTTTCCATTGGATATTCTTTCCTGCTTTGTCTACGATTAGTTGGTCATACATTTGTGGGTCCAAATCAGTTCTCCATCCTGTTCCATTGGTCTATGTGTCTGTTTTTGTGCCAATACCATACTGTCGATGATTGTAGTTTTGTAGTGGAGGCTAAAGTCATGGATTGTGATGCCTCCCATTTTGGTTTTCTTCCTCACTATTACTTTGGCTATTTGGGGTCTTTTGTGGTTCCATACAAATTTTAGGATAGTTTGTTTTAGCTTTGAAAAGAATGCTGGTGCAATTTTGAGTGGGATTGCATTGAATGTGTAGATTGCTTTGGGTAGTAGTGACATTTTCATATCACTACTAAATATCATATCCCAATATTTATTCTTCCAACCATGAGTATGGAATGTTTTTCCATTTCTTTGTGTCCTCTTCAATTTCCTTCTTAAGTTTTCTGTAGTTTTCATCATACAGATCTCCTATATCTTTGGTTAGGTTTATTCCTAGGTAGTTTATGGTTTTTTGTGCAATTGTGAATAGGATCAGTTTCTTGATTTCTCTTTTTGTTACTCGTTATTGGTGTATAAAATGCAACCGATTTCTGTACGTTTATTTTGTAACCTGCAACTTTGATGAATTCATGGATCAGTTCTAGTAGGCTTCAGGTGGGGCTGTTTGGCTTTCTATGTAGAGTGTCATGTCATCTGTGAAAAGTGAAATTTTCACATCTTCTTTACCAATTCTGATGCTTTTTATTTCCTTCTGTTGCCTGATGGCTGATGCTAGGACTTCCAGCACTGTTAAACAATAGTGATGAGAATGAACATCCCTGTCGTGTTCCTGATTTCCAGGGAAAAACACTCAGTTTTTCCTCCCATTGAGCATGATGTTAGCTGAGGTCTTCTCATAGATGGCTTTTATGATGTTTAAGTAAGTTCCTTCTATCCCAACTTTCTTGAGGGTCTTTATTAAGAAGGGACGCTGCATTTTGTCAAATGTTTTTTCTGCATCTATCGACAGGATCATCTGGCTTTTATCTTTTGTTAATGTGATGTATCACATTGATGGATTTGCAAATACTGAACCAGCTCTGTAACCCAGGAATGAATCCCACTTCATCTTGGTGGATAATGCTTTTTATGTGCTGTTGAATTCGATTTGCAAGTATCTTGTTGAGGATTTTTGCATCTGCATTCATCAAGGATATTGGCCTGTAGTTCTCTTTTTTTGCTGGGTCTCTATCTGGCTTGGGAATCAATGTGATGCTGGCTTTGTAGAATGAGTTTGGAAGTTTCCTTCGATTTCTATTTCTTAGAATAGCTTGAGAAGAATGGGTAGTAATTCTGCTTTAAATGTCTGCTAGAATTACCCAGGGAAGCCATTTTCCCAGGGCTCTTCTTTGTTGTGAGATTTTTGATAACTGATTCAGTTTCTTCACTAGTTATGTTTGTTCAGATTTTCTGTCTCTTCTCGTGTGATTTTTGGTGATGATTGTGTGTTTAGGAATTTGTCCATTTTTTCTATGTTGTCCAGTTTGTTGGCATATAGTTTTTCATAGTATTTCCTGATTATTGCTTGTATTTCTGAGGGGTTGGTTGTAATAAGTCCATTTTCATTCATGATTTTATCTATTTATGTGGTCTGTCTTTTCTTTTTGAGAAGCCTGGCTAGAGGTTTGTCAATTTTGTTTATTTTTTCAAAGAATCAACTCTTGGTTTCATTGATCTGTTCAACTGTTTTTTGAATCCTATGTTGTTTATTTCTGCCCTAATTCTTATTATTTCTCTTCTCCTACTGGGTTTGGGGTGCTCTTGTTGCTCTCCTTCTAGTTCTTTTAGGTGTGCTGTTAGATTTTGTACTTGCGCTTTTTCTAATTTCTTGAAATAGGCCTGGAGTGCAATGTACTTTCCTCTTAAGACTGCCTTTGAAGCATCCCATAGAGTTCGGATTGTTGCATTTTCATTTTCATTTGTTTCCATATATTTTTAAATTTCTTCTCTAATTGCCTGATTGGCCCAGTCGTTCTTTAGTAGGGTGTTCTTTAACCTCCATGTTTTTGGAGGTTTTCTAGACTTCTTCCAGTGATTGATTTGAAGTTTCATAGCATTGTGATCTGAAAATGTGCATGGAATGATCTAGATTCTTTTACATTTATTGAGGGCTGCTTTATGTCTCAGTATGTGATCTGTCCTGGAGAATGTGCCATGTGCACTTGAGTAGAAAGTGAATTCCATGGCCTCAGGATGGAGATAGAGTTCTAAATATATCTTTCAAATCCATCTGGTCCAATGTGTCATTCAAGTCCATTGTTTCTTTAGTGATTTTAGAAAATATCGTATCTTTAATCAATTCTTATCTGGATTATTTTGCATTTGTTCTCTTTCTAAGTTTGCTAGGTAATTTTCTTGACCTAGGGCCTCGGCTAATCTGAAACTCTTCTAAGGGAGTAAGCAACCCATTCATCCAAGCAAAGTGCATTCTTGAGTATCTCTAAGGCTTCTCACTGCTCTGGCTAAGGTCATTGAAGTGAAGGACTGAAGTATTGCCTGCAGAGCATTAGTCCCATAGACATAAATCTTTGTCTATATTTTTATATGGTTAACTCAAGCATCTGTAATGTGAAAACATCCTGAGATACACTGGAGCAGGGTTGGGTTTTGCACTCATATCAGAGAAAAATAATATAAGTGATATATAGGGAGTGGGGAAAAGTAAAACTACCTTTGTTAATATTTAGTTTAGTTTTAACAGCAGCTGTCATGGGCAGATATTATAAATCCAACAAAGAGTTACTAAGCACCTCTATGTGTAAGGAAGTATATTAGCATTTGTGGATACAGAAATGAAATTGGTTAATTCCTTTTTTTACAAAAAATTTTAGTTTATTTCTGAGAAAGAGAGAGAGAGAGAGCAGGGGAGAGTCAGAGAGAGAGGAAGATGCAGAATCTGAAACAGGCTCCAGGCTCTGAGCTGGCATTCAGCACAGAGCCCGACGTGTGGCTCAAGCCCATGGACCATGAGATCATGACCTGAGCCAAAGTCGGATGCTTAACCGACCTAGCCACACAGGTGCCCTGAAATTGGTTCATTCCTATCTTGATGAGCTCATTGTCTTGTAAAGAAAATAGGCATATACTAATTATAAGTGATATGAGTGTTGCAAAGAAGAAACACTAAGGCAAGTTATATGTTAAGTGAGTTAGTTTTAGCTTAAGCCATTCATTCCACACCAAAAGAATTGGGTAGAATTACCTTCCTCATAATCCCCAGGTGGAAATTGGAACTGGTAAGAAGGATATTTGGTACTCAACCTTCCAGAGTCTGCAGAAAATATGATATTGGTGGCTTCTATCACTGATGTCTGCTGTATGCAAGGAATTTTATATATAGTATCTCAACTCATCACAGCTACATTACAATAGAGGTTTTACTGATGTGGAAACTGAGGCTCAAAGAGGTAACTTGCTCAAGGTCTCACATCTTTGGCTTTGAATTCAGATTGGGATTTTAATCTAAATTTTGTCTAAATCCAGAGTGAATGACTTTTTCTATTACTTCAAACTATTTCCAGGACATAGTGTTATGAGGAAGAATAGAGGATTCTAGTCCAAGATCTAATACTTAAAAGTTATATGTCTTTAGACAACTCTTTCCTTATCTGTTGGAGAGGGTGTTGAATACACACCTTCCCTACTTCATAGTTTATCAAAATGACAATGAGATAGGAGGAGAATACTTAGATCACATACAATGGTCTGCATATATGTGGGATGTTACTGATTATTGAATGACATTAAAAGGTTGCTTTACATTGTATAATCCCTGTATTGTTCATTTACTCATAGTCAAGGGTAGGAGGGAGAGAAAGCCCGACTAGGGTTTGGGATTGGAAGTTAGCAAAAAGAGTCATAAACTTGACCATGATCCAAATCATTTTTGCATTTCTTGACCCTCAAATTTTTCATCTCTAAAGTTGAAACTTCTCTCTCACCTGTGACTTTTAGGATGCTTCTTGTAATTAAAAAACATGATATATACTAAGTTACTTATATTAAGTTTTTTCCACCTTGAGCAGGGCCACTGGTTGCACACACCACAGGGACCTGGAAATGCAAAAAAGTTTGAATCTACGTGGGCTAAATTCTGTCAGGGCATCAGCTGTAAGTGGTATTCAGCACTAAGTGAATTGCACTTAATGAATTAAAGATGAAAGAGACAGCAGGGAGCACGAATGAAGGAGAAGACCTTTCATTTCAAATTTAAAGGGCTAATTTTATGACTATTTGAGATCTGCAGATCAGAATTTTTCCATTCTTTCCTTAATTGTTTACTCAAACAGCATACTCTGTTTCAAATGATGAGGACATTGGGAGTGGACAGAAAAGCCAAGCTAATACCTCAAATTGATAAACAAAGCCTGCCATATGTTAGCCACTCAGTCCTCTCCAGGAATAGGCGCTTGCAGGTAGATGTGCAAGATGGTTTACATTCAGGTTGACTGTGAATTTGAAGAGCAGATTCTAGCTTGCACACAACTCTTTTTTTTTTTTAATTTATTTTTTCTTAAATAGTTTATTGTCAAGTTGGTTTCCATATAACACCCAGTGCTCATCCCCACAGGTGCCCTCCTCCATGCCCATCACCCCCCTACCCCTTCCCCCCACCCCCAACAGCCCTCAGTTTGTTCTCACCATTCAAGAGTCTCTCATGGTTTGCCTCCCTCCCTCTCCCCAACTATTTTTCCCCATGATCCTCTGCTAAGTTCCTCCTAATCCACCTATATGTGCAAACATATGGTATCTGTCCTTCCCTGCCTGACCTATTTCGCTCAGCATGACAACCTCAAGCTCCATCCACATTGCTACAAATGGCCAAATTTCATTCTTTCTCATTTCCATGTAGTATTCCATCATATAGATAACCACATCTTCTTGATCCATTCGTCAGTTGATGGACACTGAGGTTCTTTCCATGTTTTGGCTATTGTTGAAAGTGCTGCTCTGAACATTGAGGTACATGTGCTCCTATGCATCAGCACTCCTGTATCCCTTGGGTAAGTTCCTAGCAGTGCTATTCTTGGGTTGTAGGGGAGTTCTATTGTTAATTTTTTGAGGAAGCTCCACACTGTTTTCCAGAGGGGCTTCACTGTTCCCACCAACAGTGTAGGAGGGTGTACACAACTCTTAATCAATGTCATTGCCCACATTTCAGCAGTGTCCTCAAGCAAGTTATAGAATCTATAGCTTTAGAAGGACCAGATCATCTTTATGATGGCTTCTTATCTTATTTTCCCCACTCTAACTCCTCACCAGGTGGTAATCCTATCTCTGCTTACATTCTTCCAATGATGTGGAACTCATAACGTACTTTATGGAGACACTCATCCCATCTCCACCCCCATCCACCCAAATGCATTTTCAGTTAGCTCCTTCCTTGTCCTTAAGAACAAGTATTCTACATGAGAGTCCTTTGGAGGCAGTTATACATGCTATACATAAACATATACATGTAAAGTTATACAAATATATCACATTTCCTCCTACACCTTGATTTAACTTAATATCTTAGTGCTTTGGTTTTCTGACCTGAAAAATGGCAAAACTGCAGTCAAGATGGAATGAAATAATGAATGTTTAAAATGGTTTTTAAGATATTTGAATTTTTGTACACATAGACAGTGAAGCTCAACAGGAAGGGGAAACTAATAATTCCTTTTTGGTTGTTCTTTTAATATCTTCACATATTGATTAGATGGTGCTTAGATGAGTATGGTAATAGCTCAGCCCAGTTTTATTGAGATTGCCCAAATTTAAAATGTTTCATCACGTTGTTCATATGAAACATAGCAAAGTGCACATTCAGTTATGCAAAACATCCCCTCCGACTGCTTTATTTTTTAACTTTTATGTTATGTATATTTCACAAAATAAAATATAAAATACAATAATTACAAACTTGCTATATATATATGTATATACATATACATACATGTATATATATTTCTGAATTTCAGTTTCAGAGCTCCAATGGTAGATTTATTCCTACATTATGTGACAGCTGTGATATTTAGTAATCCAAACCGTCCTGAACAGTTGTCTATTTTTTATTTTAATTCCAATATAGTTAACATAAAATGTTGTATGAGTTTCAGGTGTACAATATAGTGATTCAACAGTTCTATACATCACCCAGTGCTCATCACCAGGGCCCTCCTTAGTACCCATTACTTATTTCACGTCGAACTGCTTTCTTGAACCTAGAGGTAGTAGAGAAGTCTTTATCAGGCCCCATAATTTGTTTCTGATTGCAGAATAACAAGATCACCAAATGTATGGGGCTTAAAGAAAAAGGGAAAATAGGAGAATGAAATGCTAAGAACTGGTGATACCAAGGCCTGCTGGCCCCTCTTTCAAGTCCAGACCACATTTACTGAGACTCAATGCCCCTGCTTGCTTACTCAGCTTCCTCTTGTTTTGACAAGATTTCATGACTAGATTCTATCTTATTTTTCTTTTCCTAATTTCAGGTCAGACTACCAGTAGAGATTCTTTTGTTTGTCTTTCTCCTAGTCCCATCTATCAACACAGATTTATATAAGACTTGTGGGCCCAGCACTGTGCAAAGTACTATGGTGGTTAAAAGGAAAGAGACTTATTCCTGGAGGGCTCATACGGTCAATGTGTCTTTCCACAGCTCAGGGAAGGAGGTGTTAGTAAGGGCCTGAGTAGTGAGAGAAAGCTGCATCAAGGAGGCTGAATGTGAACTGGACATAGGAAGAAGAAAGTAATTGGCTTTCAGGTGAGGGAAGAGAGATTGAAAGCAGAAGTGGCAGGATTACATGTTTAGAAGTGGAGGTAGGGGCTTAATTTCCTTATGTGTAAAATGCAAATCGTTATACTTACTTCACAAGACTGCTGTGAGGATTATGTGGTCTGGTAGAGAGATGGCAAATACCTGTTCAGCATGTTGCATTTATTCCTCCATAGGCTGTGGCAAACACTGATAATTCTTTACAACATTCTACCAGTAAGGCCAGCCATGAGTCCAGGACACTTTTAAATAAGGCTCCAGATAGCTAGTACCAATTAGAGTATATAAACTGACATAAATTAGGCACTGAAGAAATCACAAGTATTATTACCTCCAAAGACTCACACAATGTCTGGTATGACTGTATAAAAACAACTTATCTTTTCCATTCTTATCAAATACAAATGCAAACCTCTGCATCCCTGGTATGTCGGAGGTCCACTGTGTCCACTTGCAGGTTTGAAATGAGACTTAGATACAATCCTGCTACAGAGGTTATCTGCCATACGATGTAACTTCTCTTGTGAGCTCTAAGTACTAGCACACTTGAGCTTCAGGAGTTTAGAAACCTTCTACTTCCACTAAAGTCATCATTTCGCCACCTGCATAATGTCAGTACCCCTCAGGGGCTGAATCAAGAAGGCAAGTACAATAAAGAGGTAAAATGGAGTCTGTCTTTGGGGTTTTTCTTTGACTCTATGTAATGCTCTTTTATATTTTGATAATCCTTTATTCGTAATACTCTGTTACAGTGTTATGATACCTTCCAGTGGCTAATTTTGCCCTCCACCCAGCCTCCAGATCTTTTCATTCATATAAAAACTCACCCATTCCTTCTAGGTCTTCTCTGCTGCACTGAGAGAAAAGAATGGTGCAAATGGGTCATGTACTGCTTGAACAATCAGTCACGGTTCTGGCTGGAGACTGAGCAGAGGCATTCAGTCATGTGCTATGGCTGCCAGCAGAGACAGTAGGCAAAGGGGAGTAGACAGGGGCAGGAGGAGACAGGGAAACATGACTTTAGGATGAATGTTAGATAGGTGCATGGAGCTGGAAGGCTGATGGAGCAAGTGTGGCACCTTAATGGAGTTATGCACATTAGAAAGGAAAACTAGGAAGCTAACAGGGAGTACTTGAAGAGAGTGTTCATCACATGTTTAACTTCATAAGCAGCTAGGCCATGGGTCTAGCAGAGCCAGAAGAAAGGTTGAAGGTTAAAGGAAGGTATGAGGTCTGAGTCATAGCAATGGCCAGACTGACCCCAGCTGGGCTGCTACTCTATCTCTAATACGAGGATACATGGATGGCTCTTCTGCCTCCCTCACAGGCAGTGCAGAGCAGTACAAACCTCCCAGCAGGAACCATTGAGACTGAGATCAAGTTCAGCTCAATTAAAACCCTCTCTCTTGCCCCCCAAGCCAGCTACTTTTCACATGCCTGAGCCAGGCCTACACTAGCCCACTGTTTACATGTGACCTTACAGACTCAGGCAGAGCCTTGGAAGGAAGCAATCCACATATCACACACTTCATGGGCCACTTTTGCAGCCACATATTTTCTACCTTCAAAAATGTAGATAGTGTTAAAGCAGAAAGGGTCTTTGGAGAGTATTCAACCTAGGGTTTCTCAAGTGTTACCAAAAAACTTCTGCATCAGCATCATCTGCAGAGCTTGGTTAAAATGCAGATAATCTGGTCCCATCCCAGACCCACTGAATGACACTGTCTAGGGGTGAAGCCCAAGAAGCTGCATGTTAAACTCCCAAGAGATTCTTATGTACCCTAAAACTTGAGAACCTCTGACAAATGTCAGAGCCCTGTGTAGTCAGTCGACTAGTATCCCCAAGGTAAAATCTGAAGACTATTTACCACAGAATCATTTGGAGTGCCTATAAAAAATTCAGATTTCTGGGTCTCTTCCTAACTCTTGTGAATCAGAATTTCTTATGTGTGATAAAATTTGAGAAAACCAGTTCCTTCATTGTACAGATACAGCAACTAGCCCAGAGAGAGGAAGTGACTTGCCCAGGTTGTCAGTCTAGATGGTAGCAGAGCTAGGGTTACATCCAAGTCTCCAGACAAGTCTAAACAGTATGCCCCTGTGGCTACCTCCTGAGGACTGTTTATGTCTCAGTTTAGCTCTCATGGCCACAACAACCCTTACTTAGAACATCTGGAGCTCAAGAGTAAGAATGCCAAGTGCTCTGGGTACTTACATGACAATAGGTCAAAACTTCTCTAAAGTGTTGTGTAGAACAGCTTGAAAATAAGGTATTGTAAGGTCACAATGCTCTATTATAAGTAGCAAGGTACTTCAGGCCCTTCTCCAAATGGAGTTGCAAGAGACTTCAGTATGGGGCAGTTTCTTATGCAGGGAAACTGTCAACCATGGCCTTGAGCCAAACTGAACACAAACACCAAAATGGCCTGCCTGTAAAAGTTTACTAAACCTATTTTTGTGTTGTTGTTTTTGTAGTTGAAATACATACCAATCAAGTAAAAACTTAAATGTATGCAGTTTTGTGTCAAATCCCGTCCAAGCTCACTAGTCTGATTTCTGAAATCTGTGCATTTGAAGTCCCAGCTCAGTCTCTGCTTTATCTCTCTAAGACTGAGGTCTGGAACGCCTCCAGACTGACATGATCTGCTGGAACAATCTAATAGAAGGCCATTGACCTCTAAAAAGAGTTCAATTTCTTATTTTTTATTTTATGTATTTTATTTTTTTAATTTTTTTGTGAAGTTTTATTTTTTATTTTATTTATTTATTTTTTTACAAATAGTTTATTGTCAAGTTGGTTTCCATATAACACTCAGTGCTCATCCCCACAAGTGCCCTCCTCCATGCCCATCTCCCCCCCCCCCATCAGTCCTTAGTTTGTTCTCAGCATTCAAGAGTCTCTCATGGTTTGCCTCCATCTCTCTCCCCCACTATTTCCCCCCTTCTTGTCCCCCATGGTCCTCCGTTAAGTTCCTCCTAATCCTCCTATACGTGCAAACATATGGTATTTGTCCTTCTCTGCCTGACTTATTTCGCTCAGCATAACACCCTCAAGGTCCATCCATGTTGCTGCACATGGCCAGATTTCATTCTTTCTCATTGCCATGTAGTAGTCCATCGTATAGATAAACCACATCTTCTTGATCCATTCATCCGTTGATGGACACTTAAGCTCTTTCCATGTTTTGGCTATTGTTGAGAGTGCTGCTATGAACATTATGGTACATGTGCTCCTATGCATCAGCACTCCTATATCCCTTGGGTAAATTCCTAGCAGTGCTATTGCTGGGTCATAGGGGAGTTCTATTGTTAACTTTTTGAGGAAGCTCCACACTATTTTCCAGAGGGGCTGCACCAGTTTACATTCCCACCAACAGTATAGGAGGGTGCCCGTTTCTCCACATCTTCGACAGCATCTAAATTTCTCTGATTTGCTCATTTTAGCCAAAAAGAGTTCAATTTCTAAAACGATAAGGCAAAATAGATTTTCTTAGAGGGATTAAGCAATTGCATTGATAACAGTGCCATTGTATGATTTGCATTGGGCAAATGCTTATAATTTTAGCAGGTGTTTCACCAACGATACATAATTAGAAAAATTAAATGCTCTGGCCCCTTGAGTACATAATTCTGTAAAGAAACAGGAGACTGCTACAAATAGTCTGGAACTGCTGAGGGTAGAGGGAAAGGGCAGAAAGCAGGAGCAGAGAAAAAGTTATAACCATACTTTCCAAACAAAAGGAGAATTTGGTAGAGGGGTCCATACCCCTTATCTCCAATTCTGAAATCAAAACGCTCTGTAAAATGGAAGACATTTTTTCATTAATTTGGTGTCAAATCTGACCCAAACTGACATAAAATTAGTCTTTATCTCTTTTAGTATGAATATTTAGACATTTATTTTCCTGCTGAAATGTTAATTGCCTAATTATGGGATGTTTTCCCAGATACCACTGGGAGTGTTATATAATAAACAATACATATTCTGTGTTACCTTTCAAAAATTAAAAAAAATTAAATTCTAAAACACAGATGACAGACTGTGTACCTAGAAAAATGATATCTAACATTTATGAAGCACCTGCCATCTGCATGGAGCTGTGCTAATCTCTTTTCATCTCATTTAATCCTCACAACACTATGAGGAAGGTATTAAAATCACCTCCATTTTAAAATTTGGAAACTGATTCTCAGAGAGGTTAAGTAACATTCCAGAGTCACAAAACTTTTGGCCAAGCCAGGATTTGGACCTAGATCAGTCTAACTCTAGAACCTACATGCTAAACTCTTGCACTCTACTGTCTGAGAGAGAAGAGCAGTTGTAAAGAACAGTGTGGGCTCTTTGCTGGTTTTATGCAGAAGTAGAATAGGCTACCACCTATTCTATGTCATTAGAATGTCTCCTACTTCCAAATGTGTCCCCTCCCCATTCTTACTTCTCTATAATCTTGTAATATGGCTTTATTCCTTGAGGTGGCTTTTCTCACAGGGACCACCGACATCAGAAATCTGGGCAGCTTGCTAAAGTACAGATTCCTGGTATTCACCCAAGACCTATTGAATAGAAGGCCATTGAATAGGAATTGTTGGCTATTGGGACCAAGTTGATTCTTATGCACATTAAAATTTGAGGAAAAAGTGAATTCCCTGAGAAAGGCCAATCATTAACCCTTATTAATTAATTAACATGTTATCTTTCAATTGACACCCAGATGGATTGGCAGCAATAAATTCATGGATGGGCACCTGGAAAGTGGAAATATATACTAGATTTGTGAGATATGGAAAGGAAGAAAGAAAGAATATGACAGTATCTCCCTACTTTGATAATATGTGATAAGGGAAGAGCCTCACCAACAATATTGTTACCTGCATTGGAACAACTTGGGGAACTTCTCTCTCTCTCTCTCTCAATCTCTCTCTCTCTCTCTGCCACTCTGAGTGCCTATCTACTATCTCATTGATACTCACCACACCTTTCTGAAATAGACAAGATAGTCATCCTCATTAAATGAAAGGGGGAAATTGAGACCCAAATGAGCTCTTCTGTCATACAACAGATTAATGCTAGTGGTTGGTTAAGTTTCTGGCCACCAATCTTATACAATTTCAGTCTTCCAATAATCTCTTCCATAGATCTAGAGAGGAGAAGCCATCAAACCTAGAGAATCGAGTCTTACATTCAAGGATATTTGCCCTCTAGTGGCCAATTTAAATACAATTAAATGGCATGTTACACAAGGGAAGGGCAACAACAAAAAAAAGGAATTGTGCTGCTCAATAGTTCAACTGATATGCCATATGTTTGGGGCTAGTTTTTAACCTTAATGAGTTGGTTTATTCTTATTATCAATGCAAGGATGACTACTAAACATTTTGATCTTTATACTTCTATGAATATTCTATTCTTGTTTACTACGTTTCCAACTTCACCTCTTCATCTTGCCTGTGGCGGCTTAATCATCTCCACGACAACCAAATGTGACCTTAGATAAGGACTATGAATCTAAAAAAATATAGATTAACTACCACTGCAGCAATCAGATAGCCACAGCAATGCAGGATTGGAGCACTGAGGTTAAAGTCCAACCCGTGATTATTCCAATTAGGAATAAATGCTCTTTATATAAGTGTTTGTCTCTTGGGGCGCGTGGGTGGCTTAGTCGGTTAAGCGTCCGACTTTCGCTTAGGTCATGATCTCACGGTTCGTGGGTTCGAGCCCCGCGTCAGGCTCTGTGCTGACTGCCAGCTCAGAGCCTGGAGCCTGTTTCAGTCTGTGACTCCCTCTCTCTCTGACCCTCCCCTGCTCACGCTGTCTCTCTCTCTCTCTCTCTCTCTCTCCTGGAAATAAATAAAACATTTAAAAAAAAAAAGGTAAGTGTTTCTCTCAAATTTCAATGCACATTTGAATCACCTGGAAAATTGGTTTAAGTGGAATACTAATTCTGGAGGTCTGGAGTGGAACCTAAGAGTCTGCATTTCTAAGAGTCTCCCTGGTGATGTTGATGGTGCTGGTTCCCAGATCACATTTTATATAGGAAGGGGCATGAACCATAATCATGCCCAAGTAGCATGTACAAATGAAAACATTTGTGGTCCTAGAGGAAGTGCCATTTCACACAGCAGTACTGATGAGCATGCAGCTCTGATATTAAGTAGTTGTGTGACCTTGGTAAACATCTTTACCTTTCTGGGTCTCTGTTTTCTCGTTCATGAAATTATGAATTTGCCCTGGATGACCTCTAAGATCACTTTGGGTTGTAAAATTCTTTGATTCTCTGATAGAAAGGGGTACTTTAGAATGAAAGGCTTAGTTTGAGGGCAAATTTACCCTATATTATATACAAGGAGGGGGGTGGGGAGAAAAATCTGTGACTTTTGTATTCATCTTCTTAATTCCAAATCCTCTATGTGTCCTAAGGTAATTTGTCACTTCTGAATGTGCAGAACATCGACATTCTCCATAAGAAGAGACAACATTGAGTAGTGGACAATTTTGGCATCTCTCAAATTCATCTCTGTTTCCCCTTGTGACTGTTTCATAGCTAGCAGTTTTGGCTACTTGCTTATGATACTATCTCTCAGATAACAGAGGAAGCCCTACTGTCTGCCCATTGGTTTCAAATACTGGCACTCAATTCTACTTAGTCTCACTTGATTCCAGAAGATACAATGGAGAAGTACATAGAAACACCACCTACCTTGCAGGTAGAGCATTCCTCCCTTCAGGCAGAAAACCCGTTTCTGCAGCCACAAATACAGCATCTGACAGAAGAGAACCCTGATATGAGGGGCCAAATCATGCCCACCCTGGACACCCCAATGATGTCTGTACCCTGCTCACTTGAGCGTCTCTCTCAGTTTCATGGTGACCCTGACAGTCTCTCAGGGTTTCTCGCACAGGTGACTACCTACCTGACAACTGTCAAGATCCCGAATCCTGTAGATGATATCCAAGTCAAGTTCTTTTTTAACTACCTATCTCAGAAGATGGAAAGTTGTGGAGTCATATCCGGGCCTGACCAGAACACTCTGATGAAACAATATGAAAAGTTTGTTCTTGAGTTCAAGCAATCATTTGGTGAGCCTACAAAACAGGAAACAGACCCTCTGAATAAAGAGGACAACTCCTGTCAGCAAGATGCTTCTACTTTCAAGCTTCTTGCTCAAAATCTGAGCTGTAATGAAACTAATCAGAGTGATCACTTCCAAGAGGGAATAGCTGACTCCATCCAGGATGAAGTGAGTGACACAGATATGATGGACAACCTTCCAGACCTGATCACTCAGTGTATTCAGTTGGACAAGAAGCGTAGTGACAGGCCAGAGCTTCTACAGTCAGAGACCCAGCTCCCAGTGTTGGCTTCTCTGATCCACCACCAACCCTTTTCTGCCCCCACAGATATACCACCCAAGGAAGAACCTATACAGTTGCGTGGAAGCCAGCCACCTCTCACCCCAGCCAAACGAGCCCGCCAGCAAGAAGCTCAGCTGTGCCTCTACTGCAGCCAGGCTGGTCACTTCACAAGAGATTGCCTAGCCAAACGTTCTCGAGCCCCAGCAAGGATAAGTAACCCAACTCGCCAGTAAGAGAGCCCAGGCAGGTCACTTTGTAAACTTATATCCCTCTCACTTACAGCCTTATTAATTTATATCCTGCACTAACATTTAAAATACAGGTGGGGAACCATGATACCACTTCATAGACAGTCATGAACTCATGTGATTTTCGGAATTTAAATAACCAGATCTTGTTTATTTGGTGACACATCACCAAACCAAACTAAACCAAATCCAGCAATGATGAAAACAATTCACAGACACTTTCTGGATTTAGAACCAATAACCCAAGAAACTCTGTAGGCAAAGCTGGCCAGTCTGAGCCAATGAAAACATCCCTGGAAGTACATTGGGAACTCTATTCCCTCTAATGAATGAGGTCTGGGTTGAGTTTCTTGGCTTAAGTCTTCTATGCCTAAGATTAGGCCCAAAACTTTCACCTTCACCCTCATTAATATATATTCTAGTTCCCTGTTGGTTTCGGACCTTTGGTTGAATTCCTAACTGCATCCCATATCCTACCAACATTTTTCTTTTCTTTTCTTTTTTCATATCCTACGAACATTTTTCTACTGGAGGCTGGAACCTGCTCCAACTATTGACGAGAGTCCAGCTTCAACACAAACCAACACTCATGGAAACACAGCTCTACTACCTTTCCATACAGCTATGCATTTTGTTGCCATTTAAAGACTTCTGCTTACCCCCCAAAATGGATTTCTTGGCTATTGACTAACCAGATGGCATGGGCCCTTGAACACTGATTGGAACTGTTGGTCTGCTTCCTTGACAACTAGCCCTTCAGGCAGGTACATGTTTTAGCCAGGCCCTACTATTTCCAGATTCCTCCCCCCTTCCCCAACAACCTATTTTAGGCCATAGTATGTCTAATGGCCAAGTCAAAATGGTCTAGGATAATGACATCTGACAAATATTTATTGAGAGTTGGGAAAGGAGTCTTATCATAATTACTGTGTCTATTGTACCTGGATGGTCTATTATACTGCCCATTGATGTTGAGTTCTATACCCTTATGCACCACCTCTGGGGAGCCTCATCTAGTTGAGAATCTTGAAAAGCAATTAATGGTAGACTACTCTCTGAACCATCCCATCTGAAAAAATCCTGGGACAAATACATCAACACCATCCATACATAAAGCTCAAGAAGAAGTGAGAGTTTGATGTGTGGTTTTGGCACACATCAGCTCTGTGTATGGATTCCTAATGCTTCTGCACAAAAGTAGTGTCATGTTGGAGAAACACAATTTTCTAAAATGTTAAGAAGGTACGGTGACAATTGATGTTTGCTGGTAATAATCAGTCCTCTGTTCCCTGCTTATTGATGCTGATATATGTCCCCATAATTGATTTCCTGAAGAAAAATCAGTAATTCCATATTCCCTAGCAGCCATCAAGGCCTCTCAGAATACGAAGTGTCATTGTACTTTGGCCTTGTTCCTGGAGAATGATATTAACTTTGATAGTACTTAAACCCAGCCAAGACCTTACCATTTTCATCCTGTAGCACTAACAAATAGATTGTTTTGTCCATCAATGCCTCACTAACCACTGTGCCAATCCTTATTTGCATTCACAAGGGGTCTCCTTTATCAACAGTTTGCTATACATACACCTTACTCCATATGCTCTATAACAAGGAGACCAGTTGTGCCAAGAAATTCTCACTGTGGTACTGTGATTGTATGAAAGTCTCTAACAAGTAGATCTTTTTGAAATTTAAGTGTCTCTGGGATTGCCTGGAGGAATCCTGATATAGCACCACCAATTCTGTAATAAAGGACTAACCCAATAGCCTCCAGTCACTTTCCTTACTGAACTTAGTATGGCCCCAGAATGCTGATGGAAGCATTCATTTGGCTTCATCACCAATCTTTCTTTATCTTAGGGATACAATTTGTCTTTGTGTGCTCTTTCACAAAGATACATCACCTTATTTCTTGTTTGGACTTTCCCTCTGCAGCAACATCATCTTCTTCTCCAAAGTATCTTCAGATTTCATAGCCACTCAGAACAGATAATTAATTCTAGGCTATAAAATCTCTCATTTCTAGAAGCCCCTTGTTGAGGAATTCTCAGCCAAGAAATTCTTGTTTTCTATGTGATACAATCCAACAGCCATACTGAGCATATGAATAAGATACTGGGATAATGCTTTACTGTCTACTAATTAGCAACCATTTTATTTACCACTTCAAAATTTTGTTATAATGACACCATCCACTTCAACTAAACTAAACTCCTTAGCATAGAGTTCTACAGATGTTTCCCCCAAACATATACCAAAGTGAACTTCTCTGAGAGTGAAATTAATTAAAATCTACTGAGAACAGATGACATGTAACGTACTTAAAGATGTAGTCTGCAACTACAAAGGCTTGACTTGGGGAGCACCAGGTCCAATCAAGATTGTACTTTTAAGGAGGCAGATCTGTTACATGGTTGATGTCATCTAGCAAGATAAAATCTCATGATTTTATGATAAGTCTGAAGAAAGAATTGTTAACAAGAGAATGGTCTTCAGGGAGTCTAGAAAAGGTGGGCAATTAAAGAGCATCATAGGGCATCAGTAATATACTAATCTGTAGACTAAGAGAGGAGATGTCGACCAAGAGATCATTTGGTAGGTCTATGTACAGTGAAGTGGAGGCACCAGGCCATCCCAGTTTGTGTTATTAGCCATTAAGATTGCCACTAAACTCCTCTTGCTGTGACCCCATGCTCTAAGAAGTAATCGGATTGTAATTATGTTCCCATATAAACTTTGTTGTGGGGAGAAAATTTGCTAACCAGCTGACATGAGTATTCTAGCCTACTTTGCAGTTAATTCTCATTATAAATAAATAAATTGGCTTTGGCTTATACATTACCTTTTTTGTGGGTTTTAATGGCATTGGTTCTTCAGTTCCTAATCACTACTGAGAACATTGGAGGAAAAAAATAAGATTTTCACTATGCAAAGTCAACACCACAGTGTGAACCATATTGAGTCTGCTGAAGATTGTCCTCCCTGAGAGCTTTACATCAACAATCATCCTTCCTCTTTATCTCTCTCATTTTGTCTCCAGCTGTAATAAAATTCCAAAATGCCTGTGGTTTTTAATTCTTGCAGTTACCTTCACTCACACCCAGAAGCATGATACCTGCTACTAAGTAATTGCTTCTTACAATACTACATGGTTCAGTCTAACCACTAGAATATACAATCATGGATGAAGACTTAACACATGACTATAGACATGAGCCCCTGATAACCACCTTCAAAGAGGGAGAACTGTATAATTGTTCTAACACTCGCCATCTTCATTCTGTCCAGAGGACAGTGACCCATGCTGTCAGTGCCTTTACCTCTATCTAGGATAGTAAAACAGATATCACCCTTTTCTTTACTCTGGAAGATCTTTTCCACCCAGCATTATCTAGCCTATAACCAAAATAGTCATTTTTGAAACAAAATAGAGCATTTAGGATATACCAGCATCTTGGCAAAATCTAACACCACATATCTTTGGACAAACTCTGGGAGCTTATATCACATCCGTAAAGCTTTCTATATTGGTGGGTATGTTTCACTGCCTCCCTATGAAGCTTCAGGTCTCACTTGGCCAAGAGAATGAAAAAGCTTTCAAGGGAGTTTAGCATCATGGATCCTCAGTATCATCTCCAAGCATGATTCACTGCACACATTTTAATAACAAAAGTCCCAGAAGTGAGTTACACCATTTAGTAGAGTCAGTAGGAATATCTTGGTACTTAGACCATGCTGTCCAGTTTTGATTGCCACTATAACTTTGAACATTTATGCACTAAATTATTGGTATTACTTCCTGGTATTGGCTTTGGTTCTTGAGTTTACTTGAAACTGCTTCCTGCACACTGATTTCTAGTACATATCTAACATGGCTCTGGTTCTCTTAATGGTCCAGTTCAGCAATAAGCCAGTTGTGACTGTATTCCATCAATCCCATTTGCTTCATAATAATCCACTGGAGAGTCATATAGAATTTCAGTTTTTCCTATGCATGGACGACTCATCCCTTTGGGCATAAGGTCTAGCTTTGTGTGCATCTAAAGAAAGGGAACTAATACTTGGTGAATGCCTACTTTAGGCCAGGCTGTGTGCTGAGTGCATTAATTTGTTAATGATACTTAAGTCCACATTACTAAAAAATGGAATATACAATTTTGGCATTTAATGCTCACCACACCTTTATAAAGTCAGTATTATAAATTCATTTTAAACATAGTGGGCCTTCATGTGTTCACCCACATAAACTAGTAATTTCTCCAGCATGCCCTTTCCAAATCTTCTCTAACTGTACTCTGTCTTTAGTGAAGGACAATCATTACAAGTATATGCAGAATTCCAGGCATGGACACAAAATAAATTTGGACAAGATAATATTTTTTATTACTGATGCTTTTAAAAATGACATCTGGGGGTATTCCTGGGTGGCTCAGTCAGTTAAGCCTCCGACTGTTGGTTTCAGGTCTGGTCATGATCTCATGGGTTCGGTTTGTGAGTTAGAATCCCACGTCAGGCTCTGCACTGACAGCACAGAGCCTGTTTGGAATATTCTCTCCCCCCCTCTCTCTCTGCCCCTTCCCTGATTGCTCTCTCTGTCTCTCTTTCTCAAAATATATAAATAACCTTTTAAACAAATGGCCTCCAGTAACTCTGGGGCATTTTTTAGTTTTATCAGAATCTTGAGAGAAGAGTCATTGTGGACCCTTCCCTGAAAGCTGCAATTCTCTTTCCTGAGTTGTACTGGTGACATAAATTCTGCTACTCTAAAAATTTAGCTGGAATATTTTAATAAATATGTATCCTTAAAACAACACTGAAGCTCATTTTTCTTCTCTCTCACAATGTTGTCCTATAGTTTTTCCCCATGGACATTCCAAATAATAATAAAAAGAGTTACTATTTACTGACCACTTACTACATACATGCTAGGCATTATATTCTTTGATTTATGTACATTTTCTCTTTCAATTTGCATAATGACTCATGTATATATTTCTTATTATTACTTCTATTCTGCAGATGAGAAAATAGAGGTTTAGACTACTTAAGGAAATTATTCGTGGACATAGAGCTGGTAAGTAAGAGGCAAGACTCAAATCTACATATATGTAACAACAGAGCCCATATTTCTACATAGGACATTTCTATCTGTCTATAACTACCACCTGTGGTCTAAATCCAGCCTACTGCCTGTTTTAAAAATAAAATTTTATTGGCATTTGGCCAAACTCATTTATTTGCATGTTGTCCATGGGTGCTTTCATGCTAGGACATGTATGGCTCACCAAACCAAAAATACTTACTGTCTGGTCCTTTACAGAAAAAGTTTCCTGACACATGATCCACAATATATTGAAGTATGAAATCAGACCATGTCACTGTTTATATTTCTCCTTTCTTTTTTTTAAATTTTTAAAAATGATTTACTTATTTCTGAGAGAGAGAGAGAGAGAGAGAGACAGCGTGAGCAGGGGAGGGACAAAGAGAGAGGGAGACACAGAATCTGAAGCAGGCTCCAGGCTCTCAGCTATCAGCATAGAGTCCGACACAGGGCTCAAACCCACGAACCGTGAGATCATGACCTGAGCCAAAGTCAGACACTTAACCAGATGAGCCACCCAGGCACCCCTATACTTCTCCTTTCAAATGGCCTATTTAACCCTATGGGTTTTTTTGTTTGTTTGTTTGTTTGTTGCCTCTAAATCCCATATTTATGATGAAACAATGGGGTTTTGTAGAGGCTTGCTTATGGTGCTTTGAGTAGTCTAAATAAATGAATTTCACTGGTGCCTTTTATCAACGTGCATACTTCCTGCATCAAACAACTCTAAGACATTGTCAGATGTGGTTGTGGGGGGTATTTGCTATTTGCTTCCCCAGCAAGCATTCTACTTTTGCCAATGGACCCTAATTTTCATACAGAGATTCAACTTCTTTCCCACTTCAGTCCACATTCCTGAATGAAATTTCACCTCCAGCCCCAAGACCCAGGCCTACATCAATGGTCAGACAGAATTTTCCTGGCAACTGTGACTACACCAAGTGTGGGCTTGTATCCTAAACTTATCCAATCAGAGTGAATTTTATGGCTTTTCTTGGAAATGTTGGACACGTCCTCATTTTTTTTTCTGCTGGAATGGGATATAGAAAGATATAGTCTGGATTACTGTTGACAGCCATTTCTGACTAAGACAGGAGAGCCCATTCAAGAATATAGATATCCTGAGGAAGCAGAACTGAGAGGTAGAGAGAAACCAAATCCTTTTGGCAATTTTTGAATCACTGACTCTAGCTATGCCTGAGGGTGTTTAGCCAAGTAAATTAATAAAATCTTTTTATGGAGGCATATTAGGTAGAGTTTTCTGTGTTTTGAAACCCAGAGTTCTGAAAAAATGATTTTCCCTACTAAAACTATACGTTTTTAGCCCAATATATCAATTTGACTAATCAATTCCTAGTAATGGGGGGAGGGGGAGAGTTCTTAGACTGTACTAATGGTATTAGGCAATCTTAAGCACTCTGCCCCACTTCTAATCCTCTAATACAGAAACTCCCAACTTCTATGTCAGGCAAATCTTTGTGGATCTACTGGATTCATGAGTTTTGTTTGGCTTACTGGGTAGATAGAGAGTGGCCCTGTGTAGACCAATCACCTTCCAAAAGGATTATAAGTTTCTGCCTCAAAGTCCTGTCATTATTTTGTAAACAAATATGAGATGGCTACTTAGGGTTTGGGAAGCAGGTTGTGGCCCAAGGCCTTTCCCATAATCAACACCTCACCTTTTCCAAGTATATAGCAAGACAACAAAGTATAGTGGTTAAGAGTGGGGAACTCTGGAGCCAGACTGTGAGAGTTCAAACGTTGGCTCTAGGTCTCACTAACTGGATAAAATTTTGCAGTTTCCTTAACCTCTCTGTGCCTCAGTTTCTTATTCTATATAAGGTTATATGAATATTTTTTAAAAATTTAACATTGTGTCTGACATATAATAAATGATATAGAAGTACTTGTTAAGCAACCACAAAAAAAATTAATAAATGGCAAAAAGTACTACAGACATTTGAAGGATATATACAAAGGGTCTGTTAGAATATACATTCTCCTAAACCATATAACACATGATGGAAACAACAGCACAGATATCTTTGGATGAGAAAGGATATTTAACTCTATACCCAGAATCAGTTATTCTTGTCAAATTCTCAATCCCATATCATGGATTCTTCTTTTACGCATTGAGACTGTTGTAGAAGTGGCTTGCTTGGAGGATACATCTGGATGAACTAAACATAATGGTCTATCCCCTTTCTAACCAAGGATGCATTTCTACTTCTTTCTCATTACCTAATCCCTCAAATGACATGGGTCTCAATTTAAGAGATGTACTTTTGTTTTGTTTCAGCAACCTAGAAAGGACTAGGTTAGAGGTGTTCAAATTTCTTCTGCTGTCTCCTGCATTCCTTACTCTCCCTCTAGCCACCACAAACCACAATTCAAGTCATAATTAAAAACCGACTCTGTGCCTAGCACAATGCCATCAGCTGTAAGAGACTCAAAGAAATGGAAGGCAAGGTCTTAAGACTTCAAAATCTTAAAAACATGGTTGAGGACATAAGCAGGAAACAGAAAACAATGCAAGTGTATATCTGATTTGGTTTTAAACTTTCACAGCCATCAAGGTCACTTGTCAGGTCTTGCCCCATCCCTGGGCACTGCAGCTCTTGGCCCTCCTCCTGCTGGATTCCCTTGCCCTCATATATTCAGGCCTATACTAGCCAACACTGACCACAGAGCAGAGTTTTAAGGAGGTCCATCCTAACACCAGGGCCGGCTATATAGTTTGTGGAGACCAGTGTGAAAGGAGGATGTGGAATCTCTAGTATAAAAAGCAGAAAAGGGGTACCTGGGTGGCTCATTCGGTTAAGCATCTGACTTCAGCTCAGGTCATGATCTCGTGGTTTGTGGGTTCAAGCCCTGCGTCGGGCTCTGTGCTGACAGTTCAGAGCCTGGAGCCTGCTTCGGATACTGTGTCTCCCTCTCTCTCTGCCCCTCCCTGATCATGCTCTGTCTCTCTCTCAAAAATAAATAAACATCTTTTTTAAAAATTAAAAAAAAATTAAAAGCAGGCGGGGAGCCTGGGTGCCTCAGTTGGTTAAGCCACCGGCTCTTGATTTAGGTTCAGGTCATGATCTCACGAACTGTGTGTTCGCGCCTTTGCTGACAGTATGGAACCTGTTTGAGATTCTCTCTCTCTCCTTCTTTCTCTCTCTGCCCTTCCATGCCCCATCGAAGTAAATAAACTTAAAAACTTTTTAATGTTTATTTATTTTTGAGACAGAAAGAGACACAGCATGAGCAGGGGATGGACAGAGAGAGAGGGAGACACAAAATTTGAAGCAGACTTCAGGCTCTGACCTGTCGGCACAGACAGGAGCTTGAACCCACGAACTGTGAGATCATGACCTGAGCAGAAGTCAGATGCTTAACTGACTGAGCCACCCAGGTGCGCCATAAAATAAACTTAAAAAAATAAATAAATAAAAAGCAAGAAAGAAGGGAGGTGGAGGGGATGGGTGAAATAGGTGATGGGGATTAAGGAGTGCACTTGTCATGATGAGCACCGGGCATTGTATGGAAGTATTTAATCTCTATATTGTACACCTGAAACTATTATTATACTATATGTTAACTAACTAGAAATAAAATAAAATCTTAAAAAGCAGGAAGTGCCATTAAAGACATTAAAATATAACATGATTTTGTTTCTTATACAGTTTCTCTTGACCTGCCATAATGTCTTTTTTCTCAAAATTTTTTAATTTTGAAAAATTTAAAACGTACAGCAAACCTAAAATAAAGTACGGTGGAAACCTGATATAACTTTATATTAGCTTTTGAGGCTGCTACAACAAATTACCACAAATGTGGTGGCTTGAAACAACAGAAACCAAATCTCACAGTTCTGGAGGCCAAAAATCTGAAATCAAGGTGTCGGAGAGCCAAGCACTTCTATGGAAGAATCTTTCATTGCTGCTTCTGGATTCTAGTAGCTCCTGGTAATCCTTGTCTTGAGGTAACTCCAATCTCTGCCTCTGCACCATTTAAACAACAACCCTTTAACTAGATTTGCCGATTTTAAACATTTTGCCAGCTTTGCTTTCTCTTTCTCTCTCCCTCTCTCTCTCTCCTCCCCACTCCCTTCCCTCCCTCCGTATGTGTGTGAAAATTGTAAATATCATGGCACTTCAGCTCTAAATAATTTAGCAGACATCCCCGGAGAATAAAAATTTATTCTACATGACATTTAGGAAATTTAGCATTAATTCAATAGTATCATCTTCTATCCAGTCCATAATTAATTATTTCATGTATCCTAAAATTGTCTATTACAGCTTTATTTATGATTCAGGATTGAGTTAAGGTCCCTTCCCCCCTTGAATAGTCTCTGGCTATTTTTGTTGCTAGCTTATATTCCTGACATTAATAATCTCAAACAGTCCAGTCAGTTCTATCATGTAGAATATCCCACATGGAGGAATTTACTGGTAGTTTCTCTGATTATATTCAGATTAACTATTTTGAAAAAGTCCACTGCATAGGTAATGTGGTGAACTTCCCACTGTATCATGTAGGCCTACAATGTTGGTTTGGCCCTATAATGATATTGTGTTTGATCCCATGGTTACATGGGTGGTCCACCGGCTCTCCATATTGTAAATAATACCTTTTTTTCCCCTTTATAGTTGAAATTAATTGCATGGTGTTATCCTGAGACCTTTTGACTATCTGCTCCCAACAACTTTTACCCAATGGTTTTAGGTCCCAATGATCATCTCTGCTAGCTCTTGTTAATACACCAAGGGATGTAAAATGGTGACTTATTCTACCATTCCTTCTACAGTTATTAGCTAGCATTCTTCTATAAAGGAGACCTTCCATTCCTTCCTTCTCTTCCCTGCCACTGTCTCCCCTTTCACTATGGACTCAAAAATTGTTTTTGTTTTGTTTTGTTTTTACCATCCAGTGTGATATGAGCATTCTTTCTTACTGGTGTTCCAAGATTTTTTTTTAATCATTTCCTTTCTTTTTCAAGAACATCTTCAGCCATCTTTTGAGGTAGGTCTGCTGCCAACAAATTTTCTTAGTTTGCCTTCATTTAAGAATTTCTTAATTCCTGAGGGATATTTTTCCTGGATGTGGAATGTATGGTTGATAGTTCTTCTCTTTCAGCACTTTAACAATCTTGTGCCACTTCCTTCTGGCCTCCATGATTTCTGATGAGAAATCTGCGGTAATTTGAACTGGGATTTTTGTTTTTGTCCACTCTGGGTCAGGTTTTATTCCTCCCTTTTAGTTGTTTAATATTTTCTTCTGTCTTTATTATTTTAAGTGTATTTATTTATTTTGAAGGGGGAGGGACAGAGGGAGGGAGAAAAAGAGAGAATCCCAATCAGGTCCCATGCTCAGCATGGAGCCTGATGCAAGGGCTTGATCCCAGGACCATGATATCATGACCTGAGCCAAAATCAAGAGTTGGACGCTTAACCGACTGAGCCACCCAGGCTCCCCTCTTCTGTGTTCAGTTGTTTTGGCATGAATTTCTTTAGATTTATCTGCTACTAGCATGTCAATCCTTTATTTTGAACCCAGTAACCTCTGTATGAATGTAACCTTCCCTGCGAAGAACCTACATTAAGCTTTGTCATTAATTTAAGACCAAGTGTAAATAAATGTATCACCCACTGTGGGATTGGTGTGGTAGCCAGGCAAAGGGCACGTAAAGAGGAAGCAGGATCTAGGGAAAGTAAACTTCCCCATCTGAGGGTTTTGCTATTAGCTTTGAGTACTCAGAGACCTGACCTTTACTCTCGTGCTGACTGCTATTTGAACTGACAAGTGTTTTGATGTTGCCCCACAATGATCTCTCCCTGGCTAGAAAAATGTCTAGCCCATTTTTCTCCTGAGGACAGTGTTAAGAAAATCAATGAAGTGGCCAAGCCCAGACATGCTGGCCTGGGAGACTCTGTACAGTAACATTTTATTAATATAAACAATTATATTTCCAAAACACAGGGCATTATTCCCAGGCTAACATAGCAGTCCCTGAGCCCAGTTCAGTGTTGAAACTGGAAAAATGTTGCTAGCCTTATAATGCCTTTGCTGTATACATTTTTCTGTCAAAGACTGGGGACCTGGCCTTTTACATGTCCTCTAGATTTGCATCTAGACACTATCTTAGTAATTTAGACTTGTTGAGACAAGTGTTTTGGAAATACTACCTCAGTGGCAGTTCTTTTCCCCAGGAAAAATTAATGCACTATGTATGTGTCACAGGTGGGAATTTTAATAAAATTACTGTTCATTTGGGGAGTGTAGACAAATTAATTTTTGATGGCCCTAAGGCTGGAAAAATTACCACATATGTCAGTGCCTATTTTTGATATATGGCCTTGATTAACACCCAGATGCCTAGGCATGCAGGGAGCGGAAAGTGAGAGGTAAGGTGGAGCCTGACATCTGCATCCTTGCCATGAGCTTTATTTGGGGTGACAGGATACAATTAAAGAAATTAATACATACTGAAGTCCCACTATGTGCCAGGCATGACAGGGAGGCAGAAATGGCTAAGACAAAGCCCCTGCCTTTAAGGGGCTTATGACATGGCAGGGTAGATGAGACCTTTGGTAGTGATGATAGGTATAATGAAGGTCAGAGCAGCCTTTAACTGAGTGCTTACTGTTTACTCAGTACTCTACTTAGTGTTTTACAGGCATTATGTCATTTACTTCAAGAACCCTATAAAAAATCTGGAAGAGATCTCCAAAAGTCAAACAATTCAAGTGTTTCTCAAACTGGAGGGATTTGAGAGAGCTGGAAGTCAATTAGGGATCCTAAAACCACATGGCAGTGATGAGGCCAGCACTGTGCTCTGAGAATTGATAAAGGGCGCAAGGCAAGGTAGCTTCTCTAACTGTTGGTCTCCAGTGCTGTCTCCAGGTCAACTTCTCCCAACCAACAAGGAGGCTGAAAGTCACATGTTTCAAAATACTGGTTGATGTCAGCACTGCTGTAAAAATAAACTTCAGATATGAATTTGGTAGACAGGGCCTTCCACCTCATTTCTATCCATTCTTTGGACAATCACTTATTAAGCAGTGATGAGCAAAGTGCTGTTAGTCATGTTCAGAAAAGGTAAAGATAAATAAGACATGGTCCCTATACTCAAATTATTTTCTAAGGCAGGGGTGGACAAACTTTCTGTAATGATTCAGGTAGTGAATGATTTATAAACGTTGAGGGCCAGGTAGTATCTGTTATAACTGCTCAACTCTGCCATTGTAGTGTGAAATTAGTCATAGATAATACATATACAAATGGGCCAATAGAATCTTATTTACAAAAATAGGCAGTGGGTGGGAGTTGGCATGTGGACCAGAGTTTGCTGACTCCTCTTCTAAGCCCTGGTTCTTAACCTTGGCTGCACATTAGAATCTCCTAGAGAGGGGTGCCTGGGTAGCTCAGTCATTTCAGCGCCTGACTTTAGCTAAGGTTATGATCTTACAGTTTGTAAGTTCAAGCCCCGCATCAGGGCTCTGTGCTGACAGCTCAAAGCCTGGAGCCTGCTTCAGATTCCTTGTCTCCCTCTTTCTCTGGCCCTCCCCCACTCATACTCTGTCTCTGTCTCTCAAAAATGAATAAATGTTAAAAAAAATTTAAAAACAGAATCACCTGAAGAGCTTTAATAAATGCTGCTGTCTGGGTCTCACTCCTAGAGATTCTCATTTAATTGGTCTTGCATAGGGCTTGAATCAGGACGCTTAAAGGTCCCAGATGATTTTAATGTGCTGATAATATTAAGAACCTATGCTTAAAGGAAAACAGACTTGTTATTAGCACTAGTACAAAACATGGGCCAGAATGAAAGTGTGAATAGGTACAATGGGAATGTAAAGAAAATAAACAACTGGTTTCAACTGAGGTAATTAGGTTAGTCTTCCTGGAGGGGATGGCACATGAGTTAGCAAAGGTGGGGAAAAGGGCAATTCAGGCCCCATTAACACATTACTACTACTACTATCACTACCCATATGTATATACAAAGTTCTTGTCTAGATGCTTTATATGCATTAAGGCACCAAATCGTCACAACAGCCCTCTGAGGCAGGTATTATTGCCATTAAAAAATATTTTTCTAAATTTTATTTATTTTGAGAGAGACAGAGTTGCAAGCGAGGGGAGGGGCAGAGAGAGAGGGAGAGTGGGAGAATCTCAAGCAGGCTCAGAGCACAGAGCCCGATGTGGGGCTAGAGCTCACAAAATTGTGAGATCATGACCTGAGCCAAAATCAAGAGTCAGACGCTTTACTGACTGAGCCACCCAGGTGCCTCTGTTGCCTTTTTTTTTTTTTTAATTAGAGAAAATTAAGGCTCAAAAACACTAAGAAATTTGCCTTTGGTCACACAGTTAGATTAATGGCTGAGTGGCCAAAGTGCCAGTGTATACTTACAAATGTGATAAAATGGGACGTAAATAATAGGAACAATAAACACAGAATACAGGATAATTATTATCTATGGTACCAACAAAAAGGACAAAGGGATAAGATATACTAGGAGCACATAAGAAGATGTAAGTTTGTTGGTGATGTCTTAGTTTTTTTTATTGGGTAGTAGGTTCACAGATGTTCATCATATTGGCTTTATAATTACATAAATAAAAAAGCAAACAAACAAATAAATCTGTGCATAAGCCAATGATGGCAGTATATCATGGTATATAATAATATGTAATATAATATATATTTGATATGATATATTGTTATATATAATGATATATTTATATCATGTATATAAATATGTAAATAATCCAACTGTGTGTAACAAGTGAAAAAAATGAAGAGAGAGAGGAAGTGGAGAGAGATAGGGAGAGAGAGAGAGAGAGAGATAAGGTTGGAGAATTGGGAAGATGTAAGAGTAGTAGCTATTTAACTTACAAAACTCCCCATTTACCTTTGGCCTCCAACAACTCTTCACTAACCCTACCCACCTACATAGTCACCCTGAGAGGAGGATTATCAAGCTCTGCCAGGCTTCATCTTCCTGAGATGTCCTTGTGCCTTGAGGGATTGGCATTAACTCTGGGAGGCTAAGGAAGGAGTGGGTCTCTCAGGCTTGTCAAATTGGCATGTACTTCCTCCTCACTGCCAGCACTCACAAGAGGAGGCTCAGGAGGAGTGGCTAACAACATGACTCCCCATGGTATCCCAGCTCTACCTTTCTTCTTCTCTTCATGCTCTTATTTTGCCCTAAATGATCACAGTTATCTGATTCCCTTGAAGAAGCAGGGGAGACTTTGAAGTGAATAGCAATTTCACCCAGTACCCCTTACCTACCTGTTAGCTTTCCTCACAGTTCCCTGCTTTCCTTCACTATTGTTCTGAGAGCAGAGCCCAAATCTAGGATCCTGAAGCAAAAACTGTGAAGAAGCAGTGGCCAGGGACAATTATGTCTATTTCCTCATTTGATCCAGTGTTTGTAAAAAACACTAAATGAAATAAAGCTGCACCAACCTTGTGATGAGACCTCTCATATATCTGAGAACACTCTGGAAATGGTCCTGGGTTAGTCAGAAGAGCCTTACAGAAGGCTCACAGTCTAGTGCGCTTACCCTAGGGCTTGCCACAGCAGGCTTCGCCTTTCTCCTTTGGCACTCTCTGGCCTTGCCTGAACTCCTGAGCTGTTTGAGGCCCAAGCCCTGCCACCACACCCGCCCCACCCCTGCTCAGTTGCTCTGGGGTTCTCACCCTCTACTGCTATTTCTCAGTCTGTTTCCTTCTCACAACTCTATTTATGTTTTCCCTTGTTTTTGTGTCCTGAAGTCTTTCCTTTTCTGGTTTGTCTTCCTTTCTTTTCTTTTTATTTCTGTTCCCATCCCCTGTAGCATCCCCCACTCCTTTCTATTTCAGATTTCCTATCCCCTGGCATCTCTCTGACTCTTCTTTTCCCTTCCCCTTCCCTCCTCTTCCTTTTCCTCCTCCTCCCTCTTCTCTGCCTCTCTCTCAGCATTATTTTTAGCAGCAAAGCCTCTCCATCCTCCATATTTCCATTCCTCTTCCCAATTTCTCTTATTCAAAATTAAAATGGGCGGGAACCCCATCACCTAGACTAATATGAAGTCAGAGAATTGGAACACTCAGCATAGGAGCTCCTCTACTGGAATCCTTAGAGGGTTATATTTTAACAACAGGCACAATAAGCATGTATGTAGGTGGATGCATTGGGGCCATGTTGTGGGTGGAGAGTGCTGGACTGGTAGAGCTCCCTGTGTTTGCTTCATCACCAGCCACAAAATGCTGGACTTGCAGCCCATTCCAAGGCCAAATATGGCCATTTAACAGATGTTCCTGGGATAGAGACAGCCAGTAAGCCAAAGCAAAGGGCAAGTTAATTCCCCCCAAGGAACCATAGCAGAGTAGATCATCTTTATGGAGAGGTTGGGGCAGGTCAGCCAGCTCAGCAAAAGAAAGCAGCTGGTGGAGAGATAGTACATGCAGGGTCCCTTTGACTGCTTAGCAAGTAAGGGCCAGGCCTGAAAATGGCTTAGATTTCTAAATGAAGTTTCTTTGGGCTTATAGCCATAACTCTTCCATTTAAGGGATCTGTGGGCATATGTGTCCTAGTACACACAGATGCCAGGGGAGTGACCAGAAGAACAAGAAGCCAAGCAGTCATGGAGGCAAGGAATCATTGAAGTGCCTTTAGGCACCTCACTTGCCTCATCATCATCACAGCCTGCTTGGATGGATCAGTTTGTACAGAACTGCAGGAAAGGCCTAGAAATGAATATTATACTAAATTTGTGTATTTCAATTGCAGTTGCTACAATTTTCATCTAATTGAGTACTGAGCATGCAAAATTAGCAAATTATTAGTCTTAAAAGGTTAATCATTATAACAAACAAGCCAACATCTTAGGGACTTAACATAGTAAAAGGTTTATTCTCACTCACTCCATGGTCCAATGAAGTGTTTGGCAAGCAGCCTCCCACAAGGTACTTCTGGGTCCCAGCCTCCTCCCATCTTTTTCTAGGGCCTTGATGTTTTCTACTACCGCCTTTGCATCCAACCAGCATACAAGGGGAGAGTAATAGGAGGAGGACCAGTACAGTTTTACTGGATGCCAAATGAGAGAACACAGATGGCAGTTAGTGGTAAAAAATTCACCCGTCTGACACAGAGATGACACAGAGATAACACAGAAGCCTGCACCTGTGTGTATGGGTGTGTATACTGTAAGCAACGAGTTCAAACTGACACAGCATGCAAGTATATTAAATCATTGACAGAGCTGGGATTTGAACTCATTTCCACCTGACCCTAAATAATATTACTAACACAACTGTCTAATATTTGCTGAGAACTTCCCATGTTCGAGACATTATTCTAAGTACCTCACATATGCGTTAAGTCATTGTCCTCACAAAACCCCAATGAAGATAGATGCTACTATTATCTTCAGTTTATGGATAAAGAAACCAAGACCCAGACAAGTTAAGCACAAAACCCTCTTGAAGTTCACACAGCTGGTTAAGTGATGAAGCTGGGACTAGATCTCATCTTCTTACCAATATTTTGTATAGACACTAGGGTATGCACATCTGCGGATATCTGAGAAGTAAAATAGTTCTGGCCCTGGAGGGAATTAATTGGTTTCTAGTTTGAGAAGCTAGGAATTCACATATGCTATATTTAAATAAAAATATGATACATTATGCTTAGGGATAAGAATGTGTGGAGTTTTATTAATACTATGACAGGAGGAATAATGGAACTGATAGACCAGAGTAGTATTTAGAAGGTAGTAGGCATTGATAATCAAGTATTAATATTTCTCTAAATTGTGACTTATAGACCTCCTATAAATGATGTTCTGGAATATCCCAGTGGGGGACTGTGGCAACTGTCTCAAAGGTGAAAGCATGCAGAAAATTACACAGCTTCCTAACAAGGCAGACAGGGAAAATATCCCTTAATAAAATGTACTCTTAGATAAATACCCTGAAGAATTGAAAAATGGTGTTCAAACAAAAACACGTATATGTGCTCATAGCAAAAGTATTCACAGTATCCCAAAAGGTGGAAACAACTTAAATGTCCATCAAATGATGAATGGATAAACAAAATGGGTGGTATATCCATACAATGGAATTTTTTTAACCACAAAAGAAATGCAATTTTGACACATGCTACAACATGGATGAACCTTGAAGACATTATGCCAAGTTAAAGAAGCCAGACTCTCCAAAAGCCACATATTATATGATTCCATTTATATGAAATACCCTGAATAGATAAATCCATAGAGACAGAAAGCTGATTAATGGTTTCCAGGGTCTAGAGTGAGGGGGAAATGAAGACTGGCTGCTTAATAAGTATGGGGTTTCTTTTTGAAGTGATGAGAATGTTCTGGAAATAGTGGTGATGGTTGTACAACACTGCCAATGTACAAAATATCACTAATGGTAAATTTCATGTTATAGGTATTTCACATAATAAAAAAAGTCACAACTCTTACACCTACAAGAAGGGATTTCAAAAGATTTAAAAATACAATCCACATCAATCTTGAGGACATTATGCTGAGTGAAATAAGCCAGTCACAAAAAGACAAAAACTGTATGATTCTACTTATCTAAAGTATTTAAACTACTCATATTAATAGAAACAAAAAGAGCTGTGCTTAATAGTAGCAAAAATTGCTGGGGGAAGGGGGAAATGGGAAGTTGTTCCTTAGTGGGCATCAAGTTTCAATTTTTCAGGATAAGAAAGTTCTAGAGATTTGGTTGCAGATTGGTTGCACAACAATGTGAATGTACTCAACACTACTGGACTGTACACTTAAAATGGTTGAGATGGTAAATTTTATGTCATGTGTTTTTGACCAGAATTAAAATAAAATATTTTAAAATACTTTAAAATTGAAAATAGGAGAAAAGGGGCACCTGGGTGGCTCAGTCAGTTAAGCATCCAGCTTCAGCTCAGGTCATGATCTCATGGTCTGTGAGCTAGAGCTCTGTGTCAAGCTCTGTGCTTATAACTCAGAGCCTGGAGCCTGTTTCAGATTGTGTGTCTCCCTCTCTCTCTGACCCTCCCCCACTCATGCTCTGTTTCTCTCTCTCTCTCTCTCTCTCAAAAGTAAATCAACAATAAATTTTTTTTTTAAATCAAAACCACACTGAGATACCACCTCACGCCAGTCAGAGTGGCTAAAATGAGCAAATCAGAGGACTCTAGATGCTGGCGAGGATGTGGAGAAATGGGCACCTTCTTACACTGTTGGTGGGAATGTAAACTGGTTCAGCCCCTCTGGAAAACAGTGTGGAGGTTCCTCAGGAAACTAACACTAGAACTCCCCTATGACCCAGCAATAGCACTGCTAGGAATTTACCCAAGGGATACAGAAATGCTGAGGCATAGGAGCACATGTACCCCAATGTTCACAGCAACACTCTCCACAATAGCTAAAACATGGAAAGAGCCTAAGTGTCCATCAACAGATGAATGGATCAAGAAGATGTGGCTTATCTATTACATGAAATACTACATGGCAATGAGAAAAAATGAAATCTGGCCATGTGTAGCAACATGGATGGACCTTGAGGGTGTTATGCTGAGCGAAATAAGTCAGGCAGAGAAGGACAAATATCATATGTTTGCATGTATAGGAGGATTAGGAGGAACTTGAAGAAGGAACAAGGGGGAGAAGAAGGGCGGAAATGGTGGGGGAAAGGGAGAGAGGCAAACCATGAGAGACTCTTGAATGCTGACAAAAACTGAGGACTGATGGATGTTGGGGGGGAGGAGGGATGGGCATGGAGGAGGGCACTTGTGGGGATGAGCACTGAGTGTTATGTGAAAACTAATTTGACAATAAACTATTTGTAAAAAAGAAACAAAAAACAATAAAATGTTTTTTAGTAGGAGAAAAATATATAAATAGAATCATGGGTGGAATCTAGGGATTCTGGCTCTACCAGAGTTTTCTATAAAAAGATACTTATAGAAAATCTTGTGGCCTCATCTCTTAGAAGAAGAGCTACTTGTCTCACCCCGTATTATTGATATTACCTGGGACCAGGCAGTGCCCAGAATTTTCTATCCATGTTTATGTTTTCCTATAACTAATGAGGAGACATGGATGAATTCAGGCGTTAACCACCTACTGGAGCTTTAATGGCTGGAAGGCCTCTTTTATTTCCCTTCTTTCCTCTCTCCTGTTTTCTGTGTTGACTGATTTACTCAGATGTTCTTCCACTGAGAAAACCAATGAGCACAAACTGGTCACTCTTGTTCCATATGGTTTATCAGGGTAAGAAGTTTGACTGTGAGGAATGAAATGTGATACTTTTATCTCATATGATGTGTGGATTTCAATAACAGAAGCAGGTGGAATCATATATGATTGTATACGGCCTTTACAAAAAGACCCACCAGAGATCTACTAGTCTGCCTGCTGGTCACACTAATTTGTTGAGGTCTATCTCATATTTTAGAGAATAGAAAGATTAGTACATCGCCCAAGATGAAATGTTTGGGAAAGCATGTGTGCCGTGGAGTCAGCCCTGAGCTCAGCCACTTAAAATCTGTTTGAACTTGGACTTGTCACTTAATCTCCACAGGAATAAAATTTCTCATCTGTTATGGATTGTACTTTGTGGAGTTGTTTTGAAGATGATATAATACCTGTAAAGGACTTAACCAGATTCTAGCACATGGAAGGTAGACAATAAATGCCAGTTCTGTGTGAGAAGCTAGCCTTTACCTGCAAGAAGAGGAACTCAGAGGCAATAATACAACAGATCAGTTGAGTCTAGAGAGCCACATTAGGTTCCTTCTACTGTAAAATATCTAACATCCACATTTACCTCCCAGCCTGAGTAGAAGAACTCCATGTGCCTTCTCTCTTGTATAATAACAAGTTCTTGCTTATCCACTGAATTCAAAGCTATATGTATTCTCCTCTCAATACTTTCATACTCAGTCTTTCCATTTCTTCTTTTAAACCTTCTCTCAACATTGCCAATATCAAGATTTTCTCTCACACCTTTACGTGCCATGTTTACTCCATCCTTTCTTGTTTTCCAAATGGTGCCTGCAATTGACTTTCATACAGTTGAAAGTTAGTGCAACATCTCCTGGGTACTATCTTTCCCAACAGGTAAACCCCCTTCATGGTCATGCTCCCCAAGGCTTCAACTAATGCAGAATGTCCCTTTTTTGCTTAAATGGATTTAGGCTTGCATCTGTGTGCTTTTCCCACATTTTTTCACCATGCAAGAGGTTTATGCTATCCACAAACAACATTACCATTTGTTTAGGTGCTATATGACTCGAGGTCAGGAATCATGATTGATGGTTTTTCTTTTCAACAGGTGAAATAGACTCTGATATACTCAGAGAACCACCTTTGGAAAAACATCTCTGAGAGGCAGGCAGGGAATGTGCAGGTATTTTTCAATGCAGACATGGATGAGACAAGAAAGGTCAATGAATGCTTAATGAATTAAATCATAAATCCTCATGCCTTTCACGGCTATCACTTTTCATTGGACTGAGGACTGGGAGGGAAATTTACCCTATGCAGTGGTCCTCCTCCTAGGTTTAATTCAGATGCAATTAGGTAACAGTCTCAATCAAAGGTCAAAGACAGAGAAGGAATTTCTCCACACTTGCTAAATACTTGTGTGCCCTTGGGCAAGTTCCTTAGTGTTTAACTTCCTCCTCTGTACAATGGTGATGATTATAATAGTATCCACTTTACAAGATTTGTTGTGAGGCTTAAATGACATGTAAATCAATTAGTACAGGGCCTGGTGCATATTACTGACTTAACAAGTGCTGCTGCTACTGCTGCTGCTGCTGCTGGTGATATTAAGATGACTTACTTTGGAGGTGCCTGAGTGGCTTAGTCCATTACAGGTCCGACTCTTGGTCTCAACTCAGGTCATTATCTCAGTGTTTGTGGTTTTGAGCTCTGCATTGTGTGGAGCCTGCTTGGAATTCTCTCTCTCTCTCTCTCTCTCTCAAAATATAAACTTTAAAAAAAGATGTCTTGGTTTGAAGAAGATTTGTGTCAGTCTTTTATACTGAAAATTATCAATCAGTCCATCATTTCAACCAGACTACCATTCTGCCATGCAGATGAGTACATGTTAATCTTAGACTAATTTTTGGAGTGCGTGTGTAAAATAAACTATCTCCCAGTGTCCCTTCAGAGGGATTATAGTCAAGAGGCATTGTTAAATGTGTATCTGATAGGATAGTCAAAAATAATAGCTTCAATAACTCCCAGATACCCCTGCTGCTAGCAGTGATATGGAGCATTGCCTTTCCAATCTCTGAGTAAGATTCCAAGACTCCGTTCTGGGAAGTGGACAAGTTGACCCAAGCATGTAAGGTCAGGCTCCCTTGAGCATGCACTAAATTTCTTTCTGGAAAGGACTAAGCATAATTCAAGTTCTTTTGCCATTTCAAGTAAGATTGACTTTCCAATAATTAACTTTAAGATAGCAACTTAATGAAGCATGGTCTTGGTCCTTAAGAACTATTCTCTTAGAGGGAAAGTGTTCTCTGTCACTTTGGTTTTCTCTTTATATCTTGCACTGTCTCCAATGTTCATTATTATTTTGTATAAACAGGGTTTAAATGTTTTTTTCACTTTTATTTATTTTTGAGAGACAGAGAGAGACAGGAAGTTAGTGCGGGAGGGGCAGAGAGAGATGGAGATAGAATCTGAAGCAGGCTTCAGACTCTGAGCTGTCAGCACAGAGCCAGATGCGGGGCTTGAACCCATGAACCATGAGATCATGACCTGAACTGAAGTTGTACGCTTAACGTAATGAGCTACCCAGGCACCCCATAGAACATATACATAAGCAAGCAAAAAGCCAAAACAAAATCTACAAGCCAATCTCCCAAACACAAGCACTACCACTATTTTGCTCTGCGTTTTCCCTGCAGTTTGCTTTTGCTCTGCGGTGGATTGTTTGCAGGTTGCAATTATACTGAAATAGTGTGATGTAATAGGAGGTAAACAGGCCATGGGGTCAGATAACCTGGGTTTATGTCTTGATTTGTCACTCATAAACCATATCAATTTTTGGCCTATTTTCTTAATCTCTCTTGGCTTCTTTTTCCTCATCCACACAATGAAAGCGAATGATATCTACTGCACATAAAAGGAACTTTTCCTATGTTAAAAAGAAAACCACAGGCCACAAATGGTGTCATTTAGCTTAAGGTCCTAAGCCAGTACACCAAGACTTAATACCTCATTGCAGTTTCAGCCTCCGAGAATGTAACCTTTAACCAGTTACCATGGTATTTTCTGGTCAGCAGTAGGAATTTTACTGATAGACTCCTTCCATTCCCCTTAGGAAGGCAACCTTGATTAAAACAATGGATTCTTTACTAATAATTTTCTTTGGTCTATTTCCTCTCTCCTTTTAAATTGTTTCCTTTTGTACAGCCCTTTGGAGCTCTCCTCTACTTGATAGATGGAATGCTGCCTGATACATGAATCAATTAATTTTTTTAATGTTTATTTATTTTTGAGAGAGTGACAGAGTATGAGCAGGGGAGGGACAGGGAGAGAGGGAGACACAGAATCCAAAGCAGGCTCCAGGCTCTGAGCTGTCAGCACAGAGCCTGACATGGGGCTCAAACTCATGAACCATGAGATCATGACCTGAGCCGAAGTCGGATGTTTAACCTACTGAACCACTCAGGCACCACGAATCAATTAATTTTTTAAATGTTTTATTTTGGAGAGAGACACAGAATGCAAGTGGGAAAGGGGCAGAGAGAAAGGAAGACACAGAATCTGAAGCAGACTCCAGGCTCCAAGCTGTCAGCACAGAGCCCCATGTGGGGCTCAAACCCACGAACCATGAGATCATGACCTGAGCCAAAGTTGGATGCTTAACTGACTGGATTACCCATATGCCCCTTTAAAATATTAATGTTTTAATTTTTTAATGAATATATGAATCAATTAAGAAAGCCAGGTAGATCAATTTACTTAGTTGAATTTTTGTTATTTAAACACTACAATATGCATCTTTTATCATGTATCTAGTAATTTTTATACAAGGACTTATTGGAGTGCTGTGTATTTTTGTTGTTGATTTGCTCATTCTTTCACATACCACCCATGATATCTTATCACCTTACAATATCTGTTTTAATATCTGGTAGAGCTGGTTTCTTCTCACTCTTCTTCCCTTCCCCACCATTGCATTATTGCCTATTTATTCTTGTAAATTAACAATTAAATAATAAGATTATTCAACAACCTAAATAAATATTTAGGTTAGTAGTTTAACATTTAGTAACCTTATTAAATATAAAGATCTTTATGTTTCTTTTTTAATTTGTATGAAATTTGCAGCCAAATGGCAAAGTATTTAGGGCCAGCTAAGAATCTTTCTCAATGTTCTGTACATTTAAACTGAATCTTAACTCTGGCCATCCAGCTAAAATCATGACCTAGTCTATAGTAGTAGCTAAGCAGGAATATCAGGCTGTTACAGAACATAATCACCAACCAAGAGTGGAATCCCTATGCCACTACTTACTAACAATTTGATTTTGAACAGTTTTCTCATCTGTAAAATCAGGATAGTAGTCTCTAGCTCATGAGTCGCCATGAGGTTTAAATGAGATAATTCAAGTAAAGCTCATGGCATCTACTAAGTGTACAATAAAAAGCTGATTAAAGACAATGTGCTTTTGTATTTAACTCAGACAGGTAAGATAACTAAGCCATGGTCACACAGCTAGCAAAAACAGATCCAGAACCCAAACCTAGATTTGTCTGACTGTGAAGCCCATGTTCTTCTTATATATTACACTGTCTCAGTATGACAGGCAAATAATCCATTAGATTGCAAGAGAAAACTGACTAGTAGGGGCTCCATAAAAATATCTCAATGATGACCCATGTGATAACATTATTTTTAAATGCAATATCTTCGCTGACCCTCCAAACCTACACCATCCTTCATGCCTTGTTAGAGGGTAGACTTCAGAGCTGGACAGTAGTCTCACGTCATTTATGGAGGATACTGTAACTAATTCACTGAAATGGGGGCAGAATAGAGAGCTAGGTAACATCTGTTCCACACTAAGTCTAAATCCAAGTGCTGTCACTCACCATCTGTGTGACCTTAGACAAGTTCCCTGACTGCTCTGTGCCCAATTTCCTCATCTTTAAAACTGGACCACACTCAATAGAGTTGTTGAGAAGATTAAAGAAGTTAATACTTTTAAGTATTTAGAAAATATCTGCCACATATTCAGTGCTCAATAAACACTAAGTGGTGTTACTATTACTATTATTATTTCTCTCTAAGTTCTGACCTTCCAGAGCACCTTTTATACTGATACCAGATTCCGTGTATTTTTTTTACATAATTATGAAGTGTTTTCTAGTAATCTTTTAAGTGTGTACCATGTCTTCTCAACTAGATTGAAAACTCCTAGGGGCAGAAGCCATTTCTTGGGCCTTGACCTTCTCATAACATCTAACACAGTGCTGAGAACAAGGTACTTGCTGAACAAATTCTCAGTGCAAAGGACCCTCAGAAAGAATCTTTGGTGTCTTTTAAAATAACTTAGTGTCTACATGTACCCCAATGTTCATAGCAGCACTCTCAACAATAGTCAAAACATGGAAAGAGCCTAAGTGTCCATCAATGGACTAATGGATCAAGAAGATGTGGTTTATCTATACAACGGAATACTACATGGCAATGAGAAAGAATGAAATTTGGCCATGTGTAGCAACATGGATGGAACTCGAGAGTGTTATGCTGAGCGAAATAAGTCAAGCAGAGAACGACAGCTACCATATGTTTGCACATATAGGAGGATTAGGAGGAACTTAACGGAGGACCATGGGGGAGAAGAAGGGGGGAAATAGTGAGGGAGAGGGAGGGAGGCAAACCATGAGAGACTCTTGAATGCTGAGTACAAACTGAGGACTGATGGCTGTGGGGGGGAGGGGATGGGGGGTGATGGGCATGGAGGAGGGCACTTGTGGGGATGAGCACTGGGTGTTATATGGAAACCAACTTGACAATAAACTATTAAAAAATAAAAAATAATAAATAAATAATAAAAAATAAATAAAATAACTTAGTGTCCTCACTAACTCCCATTGCTCTACAGAGAGCCACATTAAAGCTTTCAACCCTGACAACTAATGACCAAATCCCCAGGCACTCTGTGGCTTGCTTCATGGGCTGTGCTTCACGATTCTCCAGGATGCAGGGCACAGAAGCAGAGAGAATGTAATTGTGAATTCAATCTTCTGCACACAAAACCTTCAGGGATGGACTCAAATGGCCCTTAGCTCGATGTACCTGATATGGTTTCCTGCCATGTAATTTCAGAAGAGGTCTATAAAAATGTGGAAACACCTCAGGATTTAGGTATAGATGTGGGGAGGAATGGAGTTTGTGTGGAGTGGGTAATAAGGAATGGTCTATTCTGGGAAAATAACCTGTAGGTTTTTTATGAAGTTTGAGTGGAGGTTTGCAAAATGGTGGAGGCTGCCAACCCATCCCAGCAAGCAGAAAGTGTGCCATCATCTAAATTCAGGCTCTGAAATTAGGCAGCCTTTGTATGAATCCTGGCTCTGCCACTTGATAGTTATGTGACCTTTCTTTTGGAAAGAAGAAGCAAATAATCAAAAAGTAGATGCTGAAGTTAGGAACAGAGAAAGCTTTGGCTCAATAGCCCCCATTGCTTTGGCCCATGGTTATCTGAGATATGGCAATGTCACCTGCTGTTCTCACTGGAAGCTGCTGGGGAACCAAGACCTTGAGAAAGCCAAAACAAGTGAGTTCCCTTCACATTTTGTAGCTATGTAGAACACAGCATTGTCTAATTAAGAAGATTGCTTAGGGGCACCTGGTTAAGCATCAGTTAAGTGTCCGACTTCGGCTCAGGGCATGATCTTGTGGTTTGTGAGTTCAAGCCCCACGTCAGGCTCTGTGCTGACAGCTCAGAGCCTGGAGCCTACTTCAAATTCTGTGCTTTCCTCATTCTCTGTCCCTCCCCCACTCACACTCTGTCTCTCTCTCAAGAATAAATAAACATTAAATTTTTTTTAAAAAAAGAAGACGGCCTATAGCCATCAGCATAACAGCAAACCCTGCAGCGTTAGCAAAAAGTGATTTTATCCCTTATGCCTATCCATGGTCTATACATCTCAGATAAAGCCTCCCTTCTTCTCCAGGATCATTCATTGACTCTATTCTCCAGAGTCTTCTGCATTCTCATTTATCTATTGATGTTGCACTATAAAGATATAATAGTTCTTTTCAAAATTTTGTGGGGGGTACACACAAAGGAGGGATGGATTACATACACATACAGCCTCAGAGTGGACTATTCTTTGTGAGTTATTTAAATTGATCATCTACATAAGTACAGGAAGCAGACTCATCACTTATCCATCTTGCTCTCTACTCATGAGACATATTCCAAAATTTAAAGTAAGGAAGAAAGGGGTGTTGTTTTAGAATATTACATTTTTAGTAATTCCTTTGGCTCTAATGCCAATAAAAACCCTCTTTGGCTTCCTTATTATCTGTTCTAATGGTTTTCAGAGTCACTCATCAAGGGAGTTATTAATACAGAACATGTGCTCACATGTTGGTTTCTCCATTAACTGAGACAGATTCAAATGGTTCAGCCAGAAATAGACTTTAAACTTTCTTTCAGATGGAGTCTTCCAGATTATGCACTTCTGTCAGCTCTATGGGCCTCTTGGTATAAAGTTAAAGGAATTAGAAATTATGGGCCCTGTCCATCAGCCTAGACCATATCCCAAGGAAGTCATGGCATCTGTCCTGGTCCTTTTTCTTTCCCCTCCAATTTAAACAGAGTTCATGGAAGTCTTTCCATTATGGCAATATTTCATTTTATATATTTATGAAACTTCAAAGTTTATTAAGTGCTTCCAAATGTATTACTTCATTTTAGACCTTAAAATTCCATAAGGTTGGCAAAGAAACTATTATTAACCTTATTTTATGGATAAGGAAGGTAAAACCAAGAGAGGCAAAGCATAGGTCATGAATGATAGAGCTGAAAGTCAAATTTAGGTTTTCAGATGCTAAGTCCCAGGCTCTTTTTACCTCTTCATCAACAAGACTACTCTCAGAGTATTCCTTCCTTCAGTGGCCTAACCTCCTCAATTAGGTGACAAACCTTAATCACCAATCAAATGCCTTCTGGCTTGGCCATTCTCCAGGGGCTGAGTATAGGCACCTCAATCATATTTTATAATTGATTTGCTGTTCCATTTTGCACCACCCCAACATCATCTCAGCTTTATAGGGCTAGTATTTGTACCATTTCAAGAGAATATTTGTGTCTCATATGACTCTCCAAAAAATCACCACTCTGGAGAAATCTCTCAATGATCAAATGAACAAAATGACTCTTTCATAGATGTCATCCCCTTTTCCCAATTCCTCCAGTGCTTACTCAATGAACATATACATAAAATGTCCTTGGGGGGGGCAGAGACAGAGGTTATACATGGCATCAGTCACATGGAATCCTCCTTACCAAGGTTGATTTGGCTACTGTCTCTGCTGAGTGCCCACATGCCAACACCAGAGGACTATGCTAAGCCCCCAGTAGGGCCATATTTTCCAGGGTGAACAGGTACAGTGTGATTAGTTTGGATGCCCTCCACTATAGAAGAGAAACCAATTTGTTCTCACTGGAAATGATATTTACTCTGATATAGGTTTACTCTTCCAGCCTGCAATGCTTCTGCCAGCACCACAATCCATAGACTTAATGAATGTTCTTTTCACTGCCCTGTATCCTTCATAAGGAACTTATTTTATGGAGAAAGAAGGAAGATGATGAACTAATACAAAACTCGCTGATCTTACCACAGACATCATAAACCAGTTATGTTGGATTATCTAGCCAACCAGTTATTCAGCTGTTATCTTGGCAGAGCAGTGCAATTGTCTACTAAAAACTCAACAATGGAATCTCCAGGAATCAATATCTGAAAATTGGAGGTCATATCCTATAGGACATGGCATATGCTCTGAAATGTGGCCAATGGACAGTGCTGTTTCTGTTATAACCAGTAGTTTCATAACCAAGTGGAGAAATTGGAGTGTCTCTTCTCATTATTACATCTAACATCCCACTCAAAAAAGTATATGGTTCTCCTGGTTTAGAAGTTTCAGTACCCAAGTGAGATATAGTTCTTCTGGACAGAAACAACAACATATCTTCTACCTAGAAGAAAAGACAGCTACCTGATATGGCTGTTTTGAGCCATTCCTGTCACCAGAACAACAGCCAAAATGGGAATCTCAAATCCAGATGATGTGACATAAGGCTGTCACCTTGGAGTGAAGGTGGGGAAGAGTGTGTCTGGGACAGAGAGGATCCTTCAAGGCACCTCCTTCTGCTGTCTTTCTAGTGGTAAATGTTCAAAGGGAATATTTGGACATTCACAGATAGGCAAGAACACCAAGGACCATGATACTTCAGGAATGAAGGGTTAGGTCATGTCTGAGGTAAAGAAATATGAATATGAAGAAGGTCCAAAGGAAATATGGACTGAGTAATAGAAAGAAAATTGCAGAACATTCTATAATATCTACCCATAGTTTCTTCTCTGTTGTGACATATTCTACTTCTCCCTCTTATTCTGCTATTTTATGTATACTTAATTTTACACCTACTTCTAGCTTACTGAATTTTAAGATAGAATTGTGATGGGACCAGAGAATAAAGACAAATCATCCAAAGATCCTGGGCTGAGAGCTGGATATAGTAATTTATCAGAATTTGAGATGCCACCACTTTGCATGTTTTCATTTATATCAGGAAGAGTTGCATTATATGCATTATATGGAGGCTTTTGTTGTTGTGAAGTATGGGAAAATGATATATATTGATAATAGTCAGCCAAAGGTGTGGACATAAGACTGTCTTAGAATTAGTTCTCCATAATGGATTCTTGTGCAAGTGATATATTAGGAGAATGTTCTCTGGAGAAATCTGTGAGGAAAACAAGATAGGGAAGTGGAGAAACCTAAACAAGGATGTGTTTTCAGATGAAATCTAGTCTTAACCTGATCCTACAGGTAGATCTTGGTGTACATAAATGACTCTGAAGAGTCTATCCTACCTTGAGACAGAAGAGTGGGGATTTGGTACTACTGCAGAGAAGGTTATAGATGTGAACCTTTAGCAGCAATACTCACAGCCTCTGGGGAATGACCAGAGCAGACCAGTAAAAAGGATCCCTGGGTATCTGGGATCTACAACTAGTCTGCTCTTTTGAACACCCTTCCTATATTTTGAGAATTCCTCACCTTAGAAGTCCCAGACTCCTCAAAGAAACTACCATTTGCTTTGGAAATCCTCTTGCTGCTAGAGTATAGGCATGTAACCTGTGCTCCTTCAATCACATGCACCTACTTGGAGTTGGAATTAGAATCTAGTGATGCAGAAGAGCAGATACTATATGGACTCCATTCTGGCAAATGTAGGGGATGTTCCATTTAATTTTTAGAGGCAAGAGTTGCAAAAGTTCCAGTGGCAGTGTCAGATGCCCACAGTAAGTGGCACTGGAAGTTGTCAATGCTCTCTAGCCAATGACCACCAGGAAAATACCTTGCAGATGAACAAGTTGGGCTTATAACTCATTGCTACAAAGGAAAATGCACACCACAAGGATATTAGAGAGTACTTCTAGAATTTGCAATTATGTTAGGTGATTTGGGGGAAAATTTAAGGAAGTGGAGCTTCATTCTGGATTGGATATTATCAATAAGCAGTTGTAATCCCATGATTGGATATCTCAATAAATCTTAACTACTAGAGGGGCAGCTAAACCAAAGATAAAGTTGTAATTGGTAAAGAAACAGCAGTCATTCAGTATAAGGGGATACCTGGTCTTGTTTATCATGTGGGTGATGTTTACATTTATGTCTTGATCTATGAAATTACAGAGTGACCCTGACTGATGTTGCTGTTTTGAGAAATAGTTTATGTTTCTAAGGCCTAGCCATGAGGGCCAGACCAGCTCCTAGCAACACCAAGTCTTGGGTGATTGTACCAGGTCAGCTTCCTCATGTCAGGGTCTGCCTTTCTCTTTCTCATAGCTCAGGTTGTGGCCTTGTGCCCAGCAGTAGTGCCAGCTGTGTTTCTACTTTTGCCTGGTGATTTTGAGTATTATTTTTTATTTCATTGCTCCAGGTTGGTTCTCTGGCTTTCTCATGGATTGTACAAGTTTCTAACAAGCATCATATAATTTGCTTTCTGTCTAATCAGATTTGGGTTTTGATTCTTTACAACTAAAAATCTTAATTGATATGTATAGCCTCCACCCTTATAACCCAGACGCCAGATAACCCAGACCCCAGACTTACATAGATTTGAACTTCCCATTTGCTCCTAAAAGAAACATGCCTGGCTAAGGGATTCCTGAATAATTTGAAAGAGTGAATTATCTTCATTACTCATTTTATATTGATGCAGTGTCATATTTGAGGTTTAGCATGGGGCTAACATCTTCAGGGAATCTGACAGACCCAGGTCTTGAGGGATCCTTTATTTCTGTGGGGAAGAATCAGACTCATCCTTTATTCTATTAGCTACAGACCCCCTCACTTACCCCTACAACCAGCAAGATGTAAAAATGGCTAGCAAATAAGACCCTGCATAACCAAGTGCAAGACTACAGATTTAGATAATAAGAAAAGATTTTATTATCAGCAGTTTTTAGAAAAGGCTTTATGGAGGGTGGAACAGAAGGGATATCTTGAGAAACAAGTAGGCTTTGACTCAGAAACAATAATGGAGGACACCAAAATGCCAATGCTTAGCTCTGCCTTCTAGTTTTGACCTGTGGTTGCTAGAGACCCCGGTCTTATTGCTTGTAGTGACCTCAATGGGGAAATAGGACATGGTTTTGATCCATGTCACTAACTCCAAATCACAGAATTCTGCACTGGATCTTTCCTCCCTAGAACATAGGCTTCATAAAAGTTAGAACTTTTTCTTTTCATGTTTTGTATCATTAGCTCCTTATATAGTGGTTGACACATAGGAGACCCATATTAAATGTTGAATAAATGGCTGAATAAATGAATGGATGAATAAATAAATGAATCATTCCCAACACTCTCTCTTTATGGTAAGACACACACACACACACACACACACACACACACACACACACAAAACTCTCCCAAGCTAGCTTCACCAATTTATTCTTTTATTTCTCTGTCTCTTCCAAAAACATTTTACTGTTCCTCAACCTTTTATGAATAGTTTCATTTCTTAGGGTCTCAGCTTGCTGCTGACAAGTTCTTCTGTAGCTTCAGTTGAACTCTTATTGTGCCATCAGCCCAAGAGACACTGAATACAGCTCTGTATTCTAGGCCAATTACACTCAGCTGGAATGAAGTATTAATTAGGACACAGACAGGAAGTTTCTATCCAGAGTTCTGCAACTAAAGAGGCAGGTTTCATCTGAGTTAGAGACTGTTTCCAGGGACAAGAGAGAGATACATATAGTTCAGTTTAATAGAAGCAGGCTTGATTCTGTAGTCAATAGACAATAGACAATCTTACTTCCAAATTTTGAGGGAAGAATCCTCCTGTTTACTTTCAAGAACTCTCAGGCATAATTTACTCCAACAGCAATAACCAATGATTAGTTTTCCTTGAAGCTACCTACATTTATCTATAAAGTTTTACATGAGTACTCTTACTTGGGTGCCTCTCACCCTGTCCAGAACACAGACACACGGACTCTTCCTCCTCTCTACCTCTCCAAATCTCTTGCAAGGTCATATTGAAATAGTTTTTGTTTTATATTTTAATGTTTATTTGTTTTTGAGAGAGACAGAGTGTGTGGGGGATAGGGGTAGAGAGAGAGGGAGACACAGAATCTGAAGGAGGCTCCAGGCTTCGAGCTGTCATCACAGAGCCTGATGTGGGGCTTGAACTCATGAACTGTGAGATCATGACCTGAGTCAAAGTCGGATGCTTAACTGACTGAGCCACCCAAGCACACCTTGTTGAAATAGTTTTGAAAGCAAAAAGGGCCTTATTCGTAATTGTGCCCCGGAGTTTTAGTGATGCTTAGAGAAGCCAGAGAACTGATTACATTGCAGGATACAAGGAAAAAAATAGAAAATAGAGAAAAATGATTAGGGGCTGGAAAGAAGATGGCCAGAAGAAAGGTGGGGAAAAGAAAAAAAAAAAAACTCCACCTCACAGTTTTGTTTAGGGCCATTACTGGACCTTGCCTTCCAAAGATAAAAGTGCCTGACTCTGCTGTGTGCTTTCTGTGTGACCTTAGGTATGCCACTTAAAATCTCTGTACTTCAGTTTCTTCATCTTAAAATGGGAATAATAAAAGTACCTACTTTTATTAAAGTTAACATATGTAAAACACACAACAGTGTATGACTCATACTGTTATATAAGTGATAGAATTGTTGTTTTTATACTTATAATTATTATTATCAGTTGAGAGTATTTTGAATCTTTCACACCATTCCTCTCTTCTCCTTATAGCTATGAGCTTTGAGAAGCATTTCTATAATGATTTGCTTCTTTGCATAGACACATAAATCCTGGGAATTTGGGAATCTGGTACTGGAGAAAAGGTAAGGTACAGGACTAAGATTCTAGAGAAGGACTCCAGGCTCCAGAAATACTAGGGAACAGTGGCTATAAACGGTCTGTTATATTAATTGAGGGTTTCATAAAGTGTAGTTTTTAGATAAATACCTGTCTCCGTGTATCTGTTAATTCCCTAACTCAGACGTGTCAAATTAGAATTCTGGGGGTGGGAGCTATAAATCTACATTTTTAAAAAAATTATTTTGAGAGAGAGAGAGAGACTTCAAGTGGGGAAGGGAGAGAGAGAGAGAGAGAGAGAGAGAGAATCCCAAGGAGGCTTTGCACTGTGCAAAGCCTGAGGCAGGACTCAATCTCACAAACCCTGAGATCATGACCTGAGCTTAAATCAAAAGCTGGATGCTTAACTGACTGAGTCACCCAAGTGCCCCCAGAATTCTGCATATTTAACAAATTTCCCAGATTGGACTGCCAGATTTAAAAATAAAAATACAGGATAAGAGGAGGACCTTATGTTTGCCTCATCCCTTCAACACAACTAGATAAATATTAAATCATTCTGAACACCCAAGAAATCGATCTGAGGACTGAGAGAACTAACTGAACAACCAGAGGGAGAAAATAGGCCACATCATGGAAGGTAGGAAGTGCATAGATGTGATTTGGAGGAGAAAGTATCACTGGTGCTGTGGTGGGGAGGGAACCCTGATTGGCAAGAGAGGAGAGAGAGAGTGAGAAGACAAGGTGCAGGGCATTGCACAAGAAAAGAAAAATGCTTTCCCCAAACCATTGGTAGGTAAAATGAGAGGGGCTAATAATCTCAAGTTTTTACAACCAGTGGAGTTCAAAGTCTAAAGTATTAGAAGTCCTCACCATTGCTGGAGTGGAGCCTGGCAGGTGTAGATGTGCTCCTGTGGAGAAGGAGGACAGAGACCTAGAAGTGGACAACATGGTCTAAGGATAACTTGGGTTGCACTGGGAGAGACTTCCCCTTCTTGGAGTGCATTTGAGAGAGGTGGCACTGACTCACAAGGGACAAAAGAGCTATTGGGCACCATTGAGCTGCCCCATTCATTAGCATAGGAGTAGAGACACCTGCTGAGGGCAGCTAACTTGGATGCCAGCTTTTTGCTACACTTTACCATAAACTCCAAGCCCCTACATACTCGTGGATCTTCCCTCCTGGGACAAACTGGCACCAGCCACAGCGCTGTGAGACCCTCCCCCAGAGGATCAGTGCAGGTTTGTGCCATGCCAGGTCTCTGGAATCCAGCTGGCACACCTGAGATAAAATACAGGAGTACTGTGCCGCTGGGTGGGCAGGCAGCTCAGATACAGACACGGTCAATGCAGGAATCTGAAGGAAGCCTGGGAAAAATGAGTGTAGATTGTTTGGGCTTCCATGAGGGCCTCCTAAACAGTGACGGGCATGAATTCTCCTCTCCAGGAATGAGAGCCTGCTGATGCAATTTTTATCCCCGCCATCAGCACTGATGGATTCCAGTGAGCATCATAGTGCCTACAGTGGAGGCTTGAGCTACTTTCCTAAAGCTCAGCCCCACTGTGCTCTACAGGTACATTTTTACTAGGGCAAGTGTGCCTGAGAGTCAAAGCAGCAGCAGGCCCCTCCCCTAGAAGACCAACACAAACCCCCCACACCTACCAAGTCTGTTGACCATAGAGTATTGCAAAGCTTCAGCTCTAAGGGAAATAGGATCTAGCCTCTTTTAACAAGGAGACCAAAATACACCTAGTTAAAACTTACCACACTCTGGACAACGTCCAAACACTCCCCACTGGAGGCAAGGAGAAACTCTTCAGAGGACTGACTTGAGGAAAAGAGCAACCAAAACACAATAGCAGAGTGCACTCAGCACACACCAGAAACACATCCTGAAGCACCAGGCCTTAGACAATGTATGACTTCTTCTTAATATAGCCATTACTCAAAACATCACAGGTTTTCCTACCAGAAGACAAACTTAGACAAAATGCCAAGATGGAGGGATACATCCCAAAGACAGAAAAGAAAAAAAAAAAAAGTCACAGCCAGGGATCTAGTCAAAGTAGATGCAAGTAAAATGCCTGAACCAGAATTCAAAACAACGATCTTAAGGATATTAGCTGAGATAGGGAAAAACATAGAAGACACCAGGGAGTCCCTTGCCACAGAGATAAAAGACCTAAAAATTAGTCAGACCAAAATAAAAACAAAATGCTATGAGAGGCAAAATGACCAGATGTGATGATCACAACAATGAAAGAAGCAGAAGAATGAATAAGTGATATAGAAGATAATATTATGGAAAATAATGAAGGTGAGAAAAAGAGGGAAAGAAAAGTATTGGATCGTGAATGTGGACTTAGGGAATTCAGCAACTCTATAAAGCGTAAAAATATTCATATCATAGGCGTCTCAGAAAAACAGAAGGAAAAGGTTTATTTTAGCAAAGTATAGCTGAAAACGTACCTAATCTTGGGAAAGAAGCAGGCATCCATATCCAGGAGGCACAGAGAATTCCCATCAAAATCAACAAAATCAGGCCATTACCAAGATACATGGCAATAAAATTTGCAAAATACAGAGATAAGGAAAGAGTCCTGAAATCAGCAATGGAAAAGAAATCCCTAACCTACAAGGGAAGACAAATAAGGTAAGCAGCAGATCTCTGCACAGAAATTTGGCAGGCCAGAAAGGAGTGGCATGATATAATCAACACATTGAATGGGAAAGATATGCAGCCAAGAGTACTCTATTCAGCAATGCTGTTATTCAGAAGCAGAGACCAACAGTTTCCCAGACAAAAACTAAAGACTTCATGACCACTGCAAGAAATATTAAAGGGGACTGTTTGAATGGGAAGAAAGACCAAAAGCAACAAAGACTAGAAAGGAATAGAGAAAATCACCAGCAACACTGACTATACAGGTAATACAATGGCACTAAATTCATATCTATAATCACTCTGAATATAAATGGATTAAATGTTCCAATAAGAAGACATAGGGCATCAGAATGGATAAAATATCAAATCCCAACTATACGCTGTCTACAGGAGACTCATTTTAGACTTAAAGACACCTGCAGATTGAAAGTGAGGTGGTGGAGAACCATTTATCATGGTAATGTACATCCAAAAAAGGCTGGAGTAGCCATACTATATCAGACAAACTAGGTTTTAAAACAAAGACTGTAACAAGAGATAAGGAAGGGCACTATGCCATTAGAAAAGGGTCTATCCAACATGAAGATCTAACAATTATAAATATTTAGGCCCCTGACATGGAACACCCAAATATATAGATCAATTAATAACAAAATAAATAAACTAATCGATAATAATACAATAGTAGGGGACTTAAACGTCCTACATATAGCAATGGACAAATCATCTAAGCAGAAAATCAGCAAGGAAACAATGGCTTTGAATGACACATTCGGCCAGATGGAACTAACAGATATATTCAGAACATTTAATCCTAAAGCAACAAGAATGCACATTCTTTTTGAGTATACATGGCACATTCTCCAGAATAGATTACATACTGGGTCACAAGTCAAGCCTCAACAAGTACTTGAGGGTGTTATGCTGAGCGAAATAAGTCAGGCAGAGAAGGACAAATATCATATGTTTGCACGTATAAGAGGATTAGGAGGAACTTGACGGAGGAACAAGGGGGAGAAGAAGGGCGGAAATGGTGGGGGAAAGGGAGAGAGGCAAACCATGAGAGACTCTTGAATGCTGACAAAAACTGAGGACTGATGGATGTGGGGGGGAGGGGGGGATGGGCATGGAGGAGGGCACTTTGGGGATGAGCACTGAGTGTTATGTAGAAACTAATTTGACAATAAACTATTTGTAAAAAAAAAAAAGAAAAGAAAAGACCGAGATCGTACCATGCATATTTTCAGACCACAGTGCTATGAAACTTGAAGTTAACCGCAAGAAAAAATTTAGAAAGACCACAAATATATGGAGGTTAAAGAACATCTTAATAAAGAATGAATGAGTTGACAAGGAAATTAAAGCAGAAATTAAAAAATACAAGCAAATGAAAATGACAACACAACAGTCAAAAACCTTTGGGATGCAACAAAAGCAGTCATAAGAGGGATGTATATTGTAATAATGTCCTGCCTCAGGAAGCAAGAAGAACCTCAAATACACAATGTAGACTTATACCTAAAGAATTTATAAAAAGAGCATTAAATAAAGCCTAAATGCAACAGAACAAGGGAAATAATAAAGATTAGAGCAGAAATAAATGACATAGAAACAAACAAACAAAAATCCAGTAGAACAGAACAATGAAACTAGGAGGTGGTTCCTTGAAAGAATAAAATTGATACACCTCTATACTGACTTATGAAAAAGAAAAGGGAAAGGACCCAGATAAATAAAATCATGAATGAGAGAGGAGAGATCACAGTCAACATTACAGAAATACAAACAATTATAGGAGAATACTTTGAAAAATTATGTCAACAAATTGGTCATTCTGAATGAAATGGATAATTCCTAGAAACATACAAACTACCAAAACTCAAACCAAAAGAAGTAGAAAATTTGAACAGACCCAAAACCAGCAATGAAATTGAATTAGTAATCAAAAAGCTTCCAACACAAAAAAGTCCAGAGCCAGATGGTTTCCTGCAGAATTCTACAAAACATTTAAAGAAGAGCTAATACCTATTATTTTCAAACTGTTCCCCCCAAAAAATGGAAATGGAAGGAAAGCTTCCCAATTTATTCTATGAGGCCAGCATTACCTTAACCCCAAAACCAGACAAAGGCCCGCCTAAAAGGGAAAATTCATCAGGCCAATATCCCTGATGAACATGGATGCAAAAATGCTCAACAAGATACTAGGAAATTGAATTGAGGACTACATTAAAAGAATCATTCACCACAATCAAGTGGGATTTCTTCCTGGGCTGCAGGAGTGGTTCAATATTCAGAAATCAATCAATGTGATATACCACATTAGTAACAGAAAAGATAAGAAACATATGATTTTCTCAATACATGAAGAAAAGGCATTTACATAGTACAGCATCCATTCTCAATAAATGCTCCCAACAAAGTAAGGATAGCGGGAACAGACCTCAACATCATAAAGGCCATCGACAAAAGGCACACAGCTAATATGATCCTCTATGAGGAAAAACTGAGAGCTTTTCCTCTAGGGTCAGGAACAAGGTAAGGATATCCATTCTCACCACTGTTATTTAACATAGTACTGGAAATCCTAGCCTCAGCAATCAGACAACAAAAAGAAAAGGCAACAAAATTGGCAAAGAGGAAGTCAAATTTCACTATTCACAGATGACATGATATTCTATGTAGAAAACCTGAAAGACTCCACCAAAAACATTTCTAGAACTGATATACAAATTCAGTAGAGTTCGGGACAGAAAAATCAACATACAGAAATCTGTTGCATTTCTCTACACCAATAATGAAGCAGCAGAAAGAGAAATCAAGGAATTGATCCCATTTACAATTGCACAAAAAATCATAAGATAGCTAGGAATAAACCTAACCAAAGAGGTAAAAGGTCTGTACACTTAAAACTATAAAACACTCATGAAAGAAATTGAAAAGGACACAAAAAAATGGAAAAAATCTTCCATCCTCATGGACAGGAAAAATAAATATTGCTAAAATGTCTATGCTACCAAAAGCAATCTACACATGTAATGCAATTCCTATTAAATAACACTATCATTTTTCACAGATCTAGAACAAACAATCCTAAAATTTGTATGGGACCACAAAAGACCTCAAATAGCCAAAGCAATCTTGAAAAAGAAAAACAAAGCTGGAGGCATCACAATTCTGGACTTTTTAAGTTATATTACAAAGCTGAAGTCATCAAGACAGCATGATACTGGCACAAAAACAGACACATAGATCAATGGATCAGAATAGAAAACCCAGAAATGGACCCACAACTATATAGTCACCTAATCTGCAACAAAGCAGGGAAGAATATCCAATGGGAAAAAACAGTCACTTCAATAATTGGTGTTGGGAAAACTGGACAGTAACACACAGAAGAATGAAACTGAACCACTTGCTTACACCATACACAAAACTAAATTCAAAATGGACAAAAGACCTAAATGTGAGACAAGGAACCATCAAAATCCTAGAGGAGAACATAGGCAACAACCTCTTTGACCTAGGCTGCAGCAGCTTCTTACTAGACACGTCTCTGGAAGCAAGGGAAACAACAGGAAACATGAACTATTGGGACCTCATCAAGATAAAAAGCTTTTGCACAGCAAAGGAAACAATCAACAAAACTAAAAGGGAACTAATGGAATGGAAAAAGGTATTTGCAAATGACATATCATTGGATAAAGGGTTAGTATCCAAAATCTATATAGAACTTATCAAATTCAGCATCCAAAAACAAATAATCCAGTTAAGAAATGGGCAGAAGGCATGAATAGACACTTTTCCAAAGAAGACATCCAGATGGGTAACAGACACATGAAAAGATGCTCAACATCACTCATCAGCACAGAAAATCAAATTAAAACCATGATAAGATTTCACCTCACACCTGTCAGAATAGCTAAAATTAACAACTCAGGCTACAATAGATGTTGGCGAGAATGCACAGAAAAGGGAACCCTCTTACACTGTTGATGGGAATGCAAACTGGTGCAGCTACTCTGGAAAACAGTATGGAGGTTCCTCCAAAAGTTAAAAATAGAACCACCCACCCTGTGACCCAGCAATTGCTCTACTAAGTATTTGCCCAGCTGATACAAAAATGGTGATTTGAAGGGACATATGCACCCCAATGTTTATACCAATGTTATCAACAATAGCCAAAGTATGAAAAGAACTAAAACCTCCATCAGTTGATGAATGGATAAAGAAAAGATGATTATATAATACATAATGTAATATTACTCAGCCCTCAAAAGGAATGAAATACTGCTATTTGCAATGGTGTGGATGGAGCCAGAATGTATTATGCTAAGCAAAATAATTCAGTCACAGAAAGTCAAATATCATTATTTCACTCATATGTAACTTAAGAAACAAAACAGATGAACATGTGGGAGGGGGGAAGGAGAGAGGGAAACAAATAATAAGAGACTCTTAAAGTTAGATGAGTCACCTGGATGGCTCAGTCAGTTAAGCATCCAACTCTTGATTTTGGCTGAGGTAATGATCCCAGGTTCCTGAGATCAAGCCCTGTTTTGGGCTCTGCACTGAGTGTAGAGCCTGCTTAAGATTCTCTTTCTCCCTCTCTCTCTGCCCCTCCTCTGTTCACTCTTCCTTAAATTAAAAGAGAGAGAGAGAATCTTAAAGATAGAGAAAAAACTAAGGTTTGATGGGGGGAGGTGGATTAGGGATGGGGTAGATGGGTGATGGGTTTTAAGGAGGGCACTTGTTATGATGAGCACTGGGCGCTGTATGTAAGTAATGAATCACTAAATTCTATTCCCAAAACCAATATTGCACTGTATGTTAACTAACTAGAATTTAAATAAAAATTTGAAAAGAAAAAAAAAAGGAAACAAAACAGATGAACATGGGTGAAGGGAGGCAGAAAAAGAGGGGAAGGTAAACCATAAGAGACTCTCCACTCTCTTCACTATAGACAACAAACTGAAGGTTGATGGAGGGAGGTGGGGTGGGTGGGCTAAATGGGTGATGGGCATTGAGGAGGGCACTTGTTGAGATTAGCCCTGGGTGTTATATGTAAGTGATGAATCACTAAATTCTACTCCTGAAACCCATATTACACTATATGTTAACTAACTAAAATTTAAGTAAAAACTTGAAACCACAAATTAATTAATAAATTCAAGTAAAAAATAAAATAAGAAATAAAATATAGGAAGTCCAATTAAATTGAAGTTCATATCAATAATGAAATATCTTTATTACAAGTATGTCCCAAATATGCATTCAACATAATTATGCTAAAAATTATTTGTTGTTTATCTGAAATTCAAATTTAACTGGGCAGCCTGTATTTTTCTGGCAAAGTACACCTAATTTCAGTGCACTCTAAAATGAAAGGACAACTCCTTTAGAAGAGTGTTGGTTCTGAGGAAGCTATCTTTTCAAGAGCTTATGTCAAGAACTGCAGAAGGGCCTAGTTATTGAAACAGGGGTATGGAGTGGAGAACTACTCAAAGGAAAATAACAAAGTGCCTGGTTCATTAGCACTGGGGCAGAATCAAGGTAAATTACCAGGCAGAGGCAAGTTGACTTCATTCACTTGGGCTCCAAGGTCCGGGTTCTCAATGTTTTGAAAGTCAAGGGTGAGTGACTTTTTCAAAAAGCATCTTAAGTATTTATAAACCAATTCCCTGCTACTGTAGTGAATGAAAAATATTTTCACTCTATTCTTTTAGGTTCTGTACCTGGAGCCTGCAAATAGTGGAGAAGTGATAATGCAAAGGAAAAGGGGTTGGGCTTATAAGCATGGTGAATTGTGGGAAAGTAAATGCATGGAAGAAACTTATGGAAGTTAAGGGTTATGTGAGTAATGTCTTTTGTGCAGACTCATCTTGTGTGAACTTTCTGTCTTAAGTTATAAAGATTGTTCTCATAGTAGGGAAAAGGAGACAAGAAACACTTTCACAATGAGAAATTTGTTTCTTTTAAGCAGATGGGGGAGAGAAAATAGCTCTTCCTGTGTTTGCTGCTTCTTAATTGCCTTCAGCTCACGATAATACTAATGCCAAAGTGGTGTGTTTGAGGGTGGCCTATTCTGATCCTCTTCACCCTCATATTGAGAACCATTATCACAGAGCTTCAACCTGCAGATAGAACAGAAGGATAGGTCATTATGAAATGTGCCTATTGTCTCTTATTGTCTCTATACTGACTCAGCAGATAATATTTTTCTTTACTATAACCCATTCAGCCTTTTTTACACCCCCGCCCCACAGGTTCTTCTCTCCATTTGTACAAATAATAAGCAACTCTATAACCCCTGCACCTTTGTGTCTATGTCTTTTATCATGGCTATCGCCAAGGTCTTCACAGACACTAGTGTGCGGTAATCCTTACTACTTTGAGGACTTTGGGTAGAGAGTTGGGTCTGTTTTCCTGATAAAGATACTTGCTTATAGTTTCCCTATTGTCATTATGTCAAGTTGTATTTACAGGTCTGTTATCATCCCAGTACAGCCAGACTCTACCTCCTGCCTGCTGTCTTATCACATTTTCATTATGACTCAAATGTCAGCATAGAAGAGTCTACGTTCTGGTGGATTAGGAAACTACTTATTCCAATGAGACTAATTTTTCTCAGTTCTGTAAGGATTAAAGGAAAACCTTTTCATGGGAGGGCCTGACTCAACACTGGTGCCAGTGACTCGGTTTATTTGCTATTTCTTTCCACCAATCTCGGTTGTTATGTCAAAGGGATGCTCCTGGCCAAGAACAGCTTTGTCTTAGTTTCCTCCCTCACCTCATCCAGCACCATCACGAATAGTTGAAGGATAATAGACCAGAGTGCATAACTTCAGCTCATTATGAAAGGACATTTCAGCCATTCCACAGATCAATTGGCTGCCAGTAGAACAGAATGGAAATCATGCAATAGCCAGCCAAGGAAAACACACACACACACACACACACACACACACACACACACACACACTTTTTTATTGCAAAACGTGTGGCACAATTGAGGTCTACAAAATGTATAGGTGAAAACAAATACTATATGTCCAACTGAGAAAGCTAGAACTCACATTCCTTGTAGTAATATGCTTAGGCATTCTCAATGGCATCGGTCAGTTTGTCTTGACTGAGAGTGATTGGTGTCATCTTATCTGTCCCCATACTCCACTGGACTGTGAACCCTTGAGGGTAGGAGCATGTTTTATTCATCTCTACTTACTTACAGCACTTATCACAAAGCTTAGTTTAGAGTAAGCACTTTATAAATGCTTATAAAAATGGAAGTACTAGCATAAAGTACTGGCATAAAGATGAAGAACAAAAGAGGAAGTGCAGGGCAACTTTCAAATCTGTGCTAAGTATCAGTAGTTGAGCACAAAGCAGACAAAAGCAGTTGTAGACTAGAGAAAATAGAAACCAAGAGAGTACAGATGGGCAGACTGCAGTAAGGATCATAAGAAAACTCAAGCTGCTCATGTAACCTACTATTGAAAAGTGTTTTTTTTTTAAATGGGAAGACATTTGTGAAGATAAAAACAATGAAAAGGAAAATATTTCACACCTTGCTTGATTCTGCATCTTCATTCATGTTATTCTCTCCTTCTTCTTCCCTCTGCCTATGAAATCCTCTCCATACCCTAAGGTACAGCTCCACAGGTTCCCATGAGATTGTTGAAATTCATGTCATGTATCTCATTCAAGCCAAATGAGACATACTTTGGGGGAACCAGAGACTATCATGTTTTTTTTATGGCAAACACTAAGTATTATGTTTCTCTTTTGGATACTTTAATAACCTGGAATAGTGCTGGGTCTATTATAGAGATTTGATAAATATTAGTTGTTTGCCTAATTTATGGTAGATATAAAACCAATCCTGTACAGTACTGGAAACAGTCCCTCTCCTGTGGAAACAGGTTTAATTTGGCTTTCATTAAATAAAAATCTAGGGCCATCTCATGCCAAATGGGCATGTTACCCTTTGGAGATTGTTTTTTTACTGCCTGGTGGAACAGTGATTCTGTTATGATTAAAGAATAGAAAGTGAATATACCTCTAGTGCAGGAAATTGGAATAAATGACATAAAATTCCTTAGTGAGATGACTTATGGCTTATGTTTTCTCTTTAATCAAGAAAAAAAGGATTAGAAGTGATGAAGGAAACTTTAGATCCCATGTCCCTTGATGGTAAACAACAATAACAGGATTCTGACTTATTTCAAAGAACAGTTAGAGGCCATACAGAGATGAAGTACTAAAGGTGGCAAAAAAAAAAAAAAGTAAAGGAATAAGGACATTCTGAGAGATCAGCTAATTAAAAATAGGAACAAATAATCCTGTGAGGGAAGTGGAGTCCAAGAAATAAAAGTTGTGGATAGGAGAATAAGGAATTCTGCCAGATTTAAGGGCCTAAGACATCTGAGGATGGGATGAATTAAGTTGTTACACTATAAAAGGAAATTTCTGGTTGAAAGAAGTAAAAACCCTTAAGAGACAATGAATAGAAACTACTCTAAGACTGGGATATTCTAAGAAAAAGAGCAAAAATCTCAGAATTCTCAGGATACCCAATGCAGGATAATTGTGATAGGCAGCCTTCTGAAATTCTCCACCCACTCCAATGATTCCCACTTTTCAGTATTCATTCATACCCTTATGTAATCCCCTTCCCTTGTACAGTCTTCTCCCCTAGTTTGTGGACTGGATCTAATGATTTGCTTCTAACTAATAGAAATCAACAAAAATGAAGGGATTTTGCTTCTGAGGTTAGGTCATAAAAGACTGACTTCCACTGTGTATGTACACTCCATCTCTCTTGCTCTCTTTCACTTGCTCACATTTATGAAGCCAGCTTACATGTTTTGAGCTGTTCTATGGAGATCCAATGTGACAAGGAAGAGAGGGTGTCCTCTAGCCATCAGCCAGTGACAAACTGAGGCCCTTAGTCCAACAGCCCTGAATCCTGATATCACCACTGTGTAAGCATGGAAGCTTACCCTATCCCAGTAGAACCTGGAGGTGACTGTGGCCCAGTCCATTACCTTGTTTGCAGATTTGTGGGATACTCTGAGACAGAGAACCAAGATAAGCCATCTATAGATGTGCAATCCACAGACACTGTGAGGTAATAAATGTGTGGTGTTCTAGCCACTAACATTTGGTGTGATTTGTTGTGCAGCAATGAATAAAACAACGGGGAAATCAGTCATGCATGGAAATCAGCTCATGCATGGAAAGGGGAAAGATGAAGAGGTTTCTGTAATGTGGTAAGGATATAAGTGACAATGAACATTAGATCACAGTGCTGATCATTACAAGGCAGTAGGTAAGGGCATTATTTGAAAAATAATATTCTAGAAAATTCTCTTGTTCTATTGTTACCAGGGACACATAATGGAAAAAGAATCAAAGGCATAAAGAAAGAAATTTCAACTAAAGACCAAGGCCAGAAGCCTCAGAGAGTTGGTAGCCTGGGTCAGCCTCATGGCTTAGTCAGCCTAGGAATCTATGTTTACCAGAGGCCCAATGGGACAAAAATCTCCTCCATGTCCTCCTTTTCAAGTCCTCCCTTGAACAATGAGGACTTGCATGAGAAGAGGGAAATAGAAGGCTCTTGTTACATATGCAGCTTCCAAGATGTGCTGTGTGAATTGAATAGAAAATCAATTGGATGGTGATTGAGGATTATTAACCTGAGCAGGATGATGTAAGGAAGGAAGAGTCACCTGCACATAGCCACTAATCTTGCTTCATTGTTTTCTGGGACTGAGGTTGTGGAGTGCTATGAGGCAAGATAAAGGTCAGAGAGGAGACATCATGCTTGTGCTTCCATTACCTTGTGCTCCAGCTGCCTTCAGCTCTCATGTTTCTGACCTATCAAAATGGAGGGGGGAGTAAGAAAGGATTTGCACAATGTGGGCTCAGGATAATCCATTTCCTCAACCTTTCTTTTGGCTTCTGAAGTAATGATGGCATTGTGGTTTATGTATAATATCATAGACTTGATACAATGCTAGTTCTCTTGTTCCTACTTCTTACCTTAGTAATCCTGCCGCACTATCATCTGTGCTCTTCCACAATTCCAGGAAATAATTATCCAGTGTATTTGGTTGTCTGGTCCTCACAACAACACTATGGGGGTAGATAAGGCAGCATTGTTATTTGTACAGTGAATTATAGACAAAGAAACGAAACCCAGAGAAGTTAATCAACTGATACAAAGGCTGAAAGCTAGTTAGTGCCAGAGCTGGTAGAGAAGCTATGTTTTTGGATCCTTTTTTTTTTTTTAGCTTTTTAAAAAATTTTTAATAGTTATTTTTAAAAAATAGTTTATTGCCAAGTTGGTTTCCATATAACACCCAGTGCTCATCCCCACAAGTGCCCTCCTTCATGCTCATCTCCCCCCTTCCCCTCCCTCCCACGTCCATCAGCCCTCTTTGTTCTCAGTATTCAAGAGTCTCTCAATCCAATACCTTTTAAAAAATTATTCCATGGTACTTTAGAAATAACTTGAAAAAAATAAAGGGTTACAGAAATGTTCATTACTATATAATTATACTGGCATTTTCAATAATGAAAAGTCTGCTTTTCATTTCTGACCTAGGGAATGACAGAAATGGTTACAAGCGTACAATCCAAATAAGCCCTAAATGCAGGTTTGGTGTTGCACTGGATGAGTTCCAGAGGCCCCTTCACTAATATTTCTCAGTCTTTGAAAGCATTTTCCAAATGGTGATCCACAATATATCATAAAATATTCCTTTAGGAAAAGATTCCTCCATATATGACTGGGATATGATGGCTGTAACAAAGATAAACAGGTTTTATAGCTGTAGGACTTCTCAGAGACTTTGATAAGATTATATGCATTGTCAATGTATGAAATGAAATTTGAAATATACAGCCTTACCAAATTTATTTTAATGATGGAATTCATTTTTCTCAGAGCATCTTAGGGACTACAGTACATTGGAATATAGTTTGGGAAATGTTGGTCAATGAACTATATAAATTTATTATATTAACACATATGTCTTCAGTCTTGAAAACCATGAAGGAAAAAGATTGCACCAAACACACATACAACTCTTCTAGGCTGTGGTTTGCTGGGACTGGTGGAAGGGATTTCCCACTGGCACTGTGTTGGAAGCATGTCTTATTTCCAATAAGAAGAAAAAACCCTTCTCCTCTGACTACTGATGAAAGAGAGTGAAGTTTGAGAAAGTGAGCCAAACACTTAAACTCTCCACTGAGCTGGCACCTGTCTACTCCAGCATTCTTTTGAAGCCCTCTGTACAGCCCCTAAACAACTGTAGGTTATGCTTCATTATTCAACTAAATAGCCCAGAAAACTTCAGAGCACAGCTAAGGTTCTGGACTTGATGTGTTTTAAAAGACATAACCATGAAAAAGACACTAGTGTTAGGCCAAGAAATGTAGCCTTAAAACCTTAAATTTCTCAGTTGATTTTGTCACAGTAAAGAGGTCAGCACAGGTATAAGCTGTCTTCATAGACTTCGAAAGGACTTCTTCAGAACCAGAACTCTTGGCTTACCTGAGTTTGGAAACAAACATAACCATACAGTGTTTCCCAACACATCCAGCTTTATTACTGATCTTATTCCCATCTTTAACTCCTAAGGGCAAGTGCCTCAGTGGTTTTCCTTCACAAGAAGAGATGCTGTGGCTTAAATGTGAAATCTCCCAGAATATTAGAGCTGAAGACCTTGCAAGGTATCTATGTTATGGTTCAATTTAATCCTAGCAAGAACTATTTATTGTTATTAAAAAAAACTTTTAATGTTTATTTTTGAGAGAGATACAGAGAGAGAGAGCAAGCAGGGGAGGGGCAGAGAGAGAAAAAGAGAGGGAGACACAGAATCCGAAGCAGGCTCCAGGCTCTGAGCTGTCAGCACAGAGCCCAACACAGGGCTCAAATTCACAAACCGTAAGATCATGACCTGAGCTGACGTTGGACGCTTAACTGACTGAGCCACCCAGATGCCCCAAGAACTGTTTTTTAAAACTTAAGGATGAGAGTGTTGACTTTGAAGGAAAAAAAAAAACAAAAAACAAATAACTTATTCCTCTGAATTGTGTTCTGCGCGTAAGGGACAAAGACTACTCCAAATGTGAAAATAAAACATGATACTCAGATGTTTGCTCTTTAGCCAAAAGCTGTAATTAAATGACTGCATCACAATCACCTGAGGGTCTTGTTTAAAAATACACATTCCAGTTTCTCCTGCCAGACGTGTTGAATCAAAATCTCTAGAAGTGGAGTGAAGAATCTAAATTTTTAAGAAGTTCTTCAAGTTATTCTTATACACAGCCAGGGTTGAAGAACATTAGATAATTTACAACACCTCTTCTAGACTTAACACTTACAGGTTCCTTTATTTTAAAAAGACAGACATAGATCCATTACCTACTATGTGTCAGGAACCCTCCCAGACTTGCAGACTTTCTCAACCAAGGTTCCTCATCTGAACCACAGAAAGTGATTTTATGACTATTTTTTCAATTCTCCCAAAGATGGTACATAAAGAATACCATCATCTACGCATAGGAGAGGGGTTAATGCATTACATACAATGGATGCCTTAGGACATTAGGGCTTGGTTCTCTCAGGGTTGCTAATGGCTACTTAGTAGAGAGAAAATTTGTGAGGAATAAACTATCTGAAATATAATGTATTTAAACTGTAGATAGTTCAGCTACAAGATGGGGCCACCAGCTACCTGACCTTCTGAATACCTGTGTGGTATGAAGCAAGCTCCGCTCTCTTCTCCCCCACCGACATCAGAAACATATAGTGATCAATAGATAAATTGCTGTTGAGGTTTTTGGGTTAATCTGTTATCATAGTGCAACAGTTTACCCAGAATAAAGCAGTAACATTAAGAAATTTGGGCTTTGTTCAAACATAAAACTATAGAAGCATTTTTGACAGGATGAGTAACAGGATCAACTATACATTTTTCAAATATCACTCTGACTGCAGAGTTGAGACTGGAAAGGAGGAGGGCAAGGCCCAATGTACACAGATGAATGTGTTAATGACATAGTTATTGAATTAATGTGTTTGGAGATACAAAGATAAATGATATAATTATAGCTGGTGTCAAATACTATGAAGAAAAGGTCCAAGTGCTATGAAAGAGAAAAAAAGGGCCTATCGATTTTATATGGAAGCATGTTGATAGAAATATGTGAACCACATACACAATATTTTAAATTATTTATTTATTTATTTATTAATTATTTTAAAGTTTATTGTCAAGTTGGTTTCCATATAACAGCCAGTGCTCATACCAATAAGTGACCTCCTCCATGCCCATCGCCCCCCTTCCCCTCCCCCCACCCCCTCAGCCCTCAGTTTGTTCTCAGCATTCAAGAGTCTCTCATGGTTTGCCTCCCTCCCTCTCCCCCACTATTTTTTCCCTTCTTCTCCTCCATGGTCCTCCGTTAAGTTCCTCCTAATCCTCCTATACGTGCAAACATATGGTATCTGTCCTTCATTACCTGACTTATTTCACTCAGCATAACACCCTCAAGTTCCATCCATGTTGCTACAAATGGGCAGATTTCATTCTTTCTCATTGCCATGTAGTATTCCACTTTATAGATAAACCTTACATCTTCTTGATCCAACTGACATTCAACTTGTCAGTTGATGGACACTTAGGTTCTTTCCATGTTTTGGCTATTGTTGACATTGCTACTATGAACATTGTGGTACATGTGCCCCTATGCATCAGCACTCCTGTGTCTCTCAAGTAAATTCCTAGCAGTGCTATTGCTGGGTTATCGGGGAGTTCTATTGTTAATTTTTTGAGGAACCTCCACACTGTTTTCCAGAGGGGCTGCACCAGTTTACATTCCCACCAACAGTGTAGGAGGGTGCCCATTTCTCCACATCCTCACCAGCATCTAGTCTCCTGATTTGCTCATTTTAGCCACTCTGACCGGCGTGAGGTGGTATCTCAGTGGTTTTGACTTGTATTTCCCTGATGATGAGGGATGCTGAGCATCGTTTCATGTGTCTGTTGGCCAACTGGATGTCCTCTTTGGAGAAGTGTCTGTTCATGTCTTCTGCCCATTGCCCATTACTTCACTGTATTATTTGTTTTTTAGGTGTGGAGTTTGGTGAGTTCCTTATAGACTTTGGATACTAGCCCTTTATCTGATATGTCATTTGCAACTATCTTTTCCCATTCTGTTGGCTGCCTACTAGTTTTATGGATTGTTTCCTTTGCCATGCGGAAGCTTTTAATCTTCATGAGGTCCCAATAGTTCATTTTTGCTCTTGATTCCCTTACCTTGGAGGATGTCAATTAAGAAATTGCTGCGGTGGAGGTCAAGGAGGTTGTTTCCTGCTTTCTCCTCTAGGGTTTTGATGATTTCCTGTCTCACATTCAGGTCCTTTACCCATTTTGAGTTTATGTTTCTGTATGGTGTGAGAAAATGATCTAGTTTCATTCTTCTGCATGTTGCTGTCCAGTTCTCCCAGCACCATCTGTTAAAGAGGCTCTCTTTTTACCATTGGATACTCTTTACTGCTTTGTCAAAGATTAGTTGGCTGTACATTTGTGGGTCCAATTCTGAGTTCTCTATTCTATTCCATTGGTATATGTGTCTGTTTTGTGCCAATAACATACGTCTTGATGATTAAAGCTTTGTAGTAGAGGCTAAAGTCTGGGATGGTGATGCCTCCTGTTTTGGTTTTCTTCTTCAATAATACTTTGGCTATTCAGGGTCTTTTGTGGTACCATACAAATTTTAGGATAGTTTGTTCTAGTTTTGCGAAGAGTACTGGTACAATTTTGATTGGGATTGCATTGAATGTGTAGATTGATTTGGGTAGTAATGACATTTTAACAATATTTATTCTTCCGATCCATGAACATGGAATGTTTTTCCATTCATTGTGTCTTCTTTAATTTCCTTCATAAGTTTTCTATAGCTTTCATAATACAGATCTCTTATACCTTTGGTTATGTTTATTCCTAGGTATTTAAAAGTTTTTTTTTTTTTGTACAATTGTGAATGGGATCAGTTTCTTGATTTCTATTTCTGTTGCATCATTATTGGTGTATAGAAATGCAACCGATTTCTGTACGTTGATTTTGTATCCTGCTACTTTGCTGAATTCATAGATCGGTTCTACTAGGCTTCTGGTAGAATCTGTCTGGTTTTCTATGTAAAGAATCATGTCGTCTGGGAAAAGTGAGAGTTTGACTTCTTTGCCAATTCTGATGCCTTTTGTTTTCTTTTGTTGTCTGATGGTTGATGCAAAGACTTCCAGCACTATGTTAAACAACAGTGGTGAGAGTGGACAACCCTGTCATGTTCCTGATTTCAGGGGGAAAGCTCTCAGTTTTTCCCCGTTGAGGATGATGTTAGCTGAGGGCTTCTCACAGATGGCTTTTATGATGTTTAAGTAGGTTCCTTCTATCACGACTTTCTCGAGGGTCTTGATTAAGAAGGGATGCTGTATTTTGTCAAATATTTTTCTGCATGTATCAACAAGTCATATGGTTTTTATCTTTTCTTTTGTTAATGTGTTGTATCACATTGATTGATTTGTGAACATTGAACCATTCCTTTAACCCAGGAATGAATCCCACTTGATCATGGTGGATAATGCTTTTTATGTGCTGTTTGATTCGATTTGCAAGGATCTTGTTGAGGATTTTTGCATCTGTATTCATCAAGGATATTGGCCTGTAGTTCTCTTTTTTTGCTGTGTCTCTGTCTCAGGAATCAAAGTGATACTGGCTTCATAAAATGAGTCTGGAAATTTTCCTTCAATTTCTATTTTTTGGAAGATTTTTGATAACTGATTCAATTTCTTCACTAGTTATGGGTCTGTTCAGATTTTCTTTCTCTTCCCGTGTGAATTTTGGTAGTGAGTGTATGTTTAGGAATTTGTCCATTTCTTCTCAGTTGTCCAATTTGCTGGCATATAATTTTTCATAGTATTCCCTGATAATTACTTGTATTTCTGAGGGGTTGGTTGTAATACGTCCATTTTACTTCATGATTTTGTCTATTTGAGTGCTCTCTCTTTTGTTGTTGAGAAGCCTGGCTAGAGATTTTTCAATTTTGTTTATTTTTTCAAAAAGCCAACTCTTGTTTTATTGATCTGTTCAACTTTTTTTTGGTTTCTATATTGTTTATTTTTGCCCTGATTTTTATTATTTCTCCTCTCCTACTGGGTTTGGGGTGCTCTTGTTGCTCTCCTTCTAGTTCCTTTAGGTGTGCTGTTAGATTTTGGACTTGCACTTTTTATAATTTCTTGAAATAGGTCTGGAGTGCATTGTACTTTCCTCTTAGGACTGCCATTGCTTCATCTCATAGAGTTTGGATTATTGTATTTTGTTTTCATTTGTATCCATATATTTTTTAATTTCTTCTCTAATTGTCTGATTGGCCCATTCATTCCTTAGAAGGGTGTTCTTTAACCTCCATGTTTTTGGAGGTTTTCCAGACTTCTTCCTGTGATTGATTTCAAGTTTCATAGCATTGTGATCTGAAAGTGTGCATGGTATGATCTCAACTCTTTTGCTTTTATTGAGGGCTGCTTTATGTCCCAATATGTGATCTATCTTGGAGAATGTGCCATGCGCCCTTGAGAAGAAAGTGAATTCCATGGCCTCAGGATGTAGAGTTCTAAATATATCTTTCAAATCCATCTGGTCCAATGTGTCATTCAAGTCCATTGTTTCTTTAGTGATTTTCTGTCTAGTTGATCTATCCATTGCTGTAAGTGGAGTATTAATGTCACCTGCTGTTAGCACATTCTTATCCATAATATTGTTTCTGTTTGTGATTAATTGATTTATGTATTTAGGTTCTACCGTATTTGGTGCGTAGACTTTTATAATTGTTAGCTCTTCCTAATGGATAGACCCTGTAATTATTATATAATGTCCTTCTTCATCCTTGTTACTGCCTTTACATTAAAGGGCAGTTTTTCTGATATAAGTGTAGCTACTCCAGCTTTCTTTTCAGTTCCAGTAGCATGAAATGTATTTCTCCATCTCCTTACTTTGAATCTGAATGTGTCTTCCAGTCTAAAATGTGTTTCTTGTGGGGGGGAGGGGGGATGGGCATAGAGGAGGACACTTGTGGGGATGAGCACTGAGTGTTATGTGGAAACTAATTTGACAATAAACTATTTGTAAAAAAAAAAGATATATCAAAGCTAAAAAATAAATAAATAAATAAATAAAATGTGTTTCTTGTAGACAGCAAATAGATGGATTTTGGTATTCTAAATCCATTCTGCTACCCTATGTCTTTTTATTTTAGCATTCAGCCCATTTAGATTCAGTGTTATTATTTAAAAATATGGGTTTAGAGTCATTGTGTTCTTTGTAGGATTCATGCTTAGGTGATGTCTCTGGTACCTTGCATTCTTTGCAACATTTCCCTCATAGAGTCCCCCTTAGGATTTTTCCTAGGGCTGGTTTAATGGTGGCAAATTCTTTCAATTTTTGTTTCTTTGGAAAGACTTTTATCTCTCTTTCTATTCTGAATGACAGGCTTGCTGGATAGAGGATTCTTGACTGCATATTTTTTTCTGTTCATCATATTGAAGATTTCCTGCCATTCTTTTCTGGCCTGCCAAGTTTCAGTAGATAGGTCTGTCACCACTATGATAGGTTTCCCTTTGTATGTTAAGGCCCTTTTCTCCCTAGCTGCTTTTAGAATTCTCTTTGTCTTTATATTTTGCCAGTTTCACTATGATATGTTGTGCAGAAGATTGATTCAAGTTATGCCTGAGAGGAGTTCTCTGTGCCTAGATTTCAATTTCTGTTTCCTTCCCCAGATTGGGGAAGTTATCTGCTATAATTTGTCCAAGGACTCCTTCAGTGCCTTTCCCCCCTCTCTTCCTCTTCTGGAATTCCTATGATATGGATATTGTTTGTTTGACTGTACTGCTGAGCTCTTGAGCTATTGTTTTGTGTTCCTGGATCAGTTTATCTCTTTTTCTCAGTTTCTTCTTTTTCTATAATAGTGTCTTCTAAATCACTTATTCTCCTTTCTGCCTCCTCAATACGTGCATTGGACACCTCCTTTTCATTATGCATCTCATTTATAGCCTTTTTTAATTCATCACAACTATTTTTAAGCTTCATAGTCTTTGTAGCAATAGTTTCTCTGATGTCTTCCATGCCTTTTTCAAGCCCAGCGATTAATTACGTTATTAATTAGTTATGTTTTTAATTAATTATGTTATTAATTAATTAACAATATGACTATTGTTCTAAATTCTTGTTCAGTTATATTGCTTATATCTGTATTGAGCAGTTCTTTAGCTGTCATTTCTTCCTGGAATTTCTTTGGAGGAGAGTTCTTCCATTTCATCATTTTGGTTAGCTTTCTATCTCCTGTTGATTTTAAAAGTTTGTTATGCATTCTGGCCCTGAGGATGCTGCTGTATTAAAGAAAGCTCTTTGACTATCCAGGACCTGTCCATTCAGGAAGTGTTCTTTGAATGTTGGGGAGGAAGTGAAAGTGGAAGAAAAATGACCAGGCAGAAAGACTAAGAGGCTTAATTCAGAGAGAGAAAGAGTAAAGTATGGTTAGAGGTGAGGAGAAAAAAACGAAGATAATGTTACTCAGAGAAACTATATAGTCTAATTACTCCAGAAAGAGAGAGAGATAAAAAGGTGGAGGTGTGGAATATACATCTAGAGAATGGATTAAATGTGACTGTTTAAGCAAACCAATGGCCAGATCACCCAGTCCAGCAGTGGGGAGAGATGCAAATGAGACAAGGGAAAATATATCTGAATAGAAAGAATTGATCTAGAATTAATCACGGCAGTGGATCCATGTTGGTCTTGCCTTGGACTCTGATAATAAAAGAAAAAATTCAACTCTTTAGCGGGGATGGGCGTGATTTGATGTAGGCAGGTCTTAGCCTCCACTGCATTCTATGGGCTACTACCTGAGGTCCCATCTTGGTGGTTGTGGGGAGAAAAATGGTGGCGCCCCAGTCGCCTCTCCAACCAAATGTTGCAGCTGACTCTTTTGGGTCTGATCTCCCTGTGCCATGGGCGTAGCCAAGGTGGGCCATGCTCTATGTCCCAAGCCATGCCTCATTTCCAGATCTTAGTCCGCGTGCCCCATTGATACCACCCGAAATATAAACCCACAGGCTGAGTCCCTCTGAGCAACTTCAAGACTCTTGCCTCCCCCCGGGGATCGAGCTGAGCCAGAAGAACTTCAACCTAGCCGCTTCCCCTCCAGGTCAAGCTGGCTGGCAAGCAGAGGGGCGGTTTCTCCTGAGATCTCCTGAGACCAGTGCGTCCTGCTCAGGGTCAGCTGGACAGCATGGAACCAGATCCCTCTGTGTCCTGAGCTGAGGTTTTTCTCTTCTTCAGGGACAGGGACAGCTCCTTGATCAGTTTCAGCTGCTCTTTTCTTTTCCCCTCAACTCACTGTGGCTCCCTGCAAAGGGGGCTCCCTCCTCTCCCTCTGTGTCTCTGGTTCCAGCCCGTTTTTATCTTCCCCAGTTCACACTCATGCTATAAGGTTTTCTCAGCAGACGCTGTCTCCTTTTCCTCCCAAACTCATGGATTCTGTAAGGGTTCCTATGGCTTCGGCCTTCTCTGAGAGATGGAGGCAAGTGAAATGTATGGAGCTCCCTACTTCTCCGCCATCTTGTCTCTCCCCCGAGTGGTACATTGTTTTTATCAAAGACTTTTATAATTAAAGATCCTAACTGCAACCCAAGAGCAAGACAGTATCCCCAAGAAACAAAATTTCTTGGCTAGGAAGGTCTTTGGAAAAGCCAAGAGTATGGACACCATGATAGAGTAGACTGGAAAGTAGCTTCCTTCCAGGCAATAGTCAAGATAAACTACTGGAAGCTTTTTACTTGCAGATGTTACAATAGGAAATGAAAAGTCCTACTGCAAACCACATACAGAAAAAAATCCCACAACACAATATTCATTTCATTTTGTAATAAGCATTTAAGAAGCACTTATATATGCCAATCACTTTAAAAGTTGTCATCTTGTTTTCAAAAAGTTTGCAGAAAAGCAGACTTCCCATGTCTTTCTGTTCATTGAACATATTAAGCTGTATTATAGTGACTTCGCATTTTCTTTTCCCTTTGCCCAGATTGCCATTAACACCAATATTTCCCTAATGGCTCATCTTTATAATAATCACCAGAAAGACCTACTCTGAGGATTCTACCTAAAGTAATTCTCTCCCTTACTCTTATATTCAGCATCTTGTTTGTTTTCTTCAAAAAACTTATTACAACTGATAATGGTTTCATTTATTTATGTATTTATTTTGTTTGTCTTCTCCATCATAATGTAAATACCATGAGGGTAGGCACTCAATCTTGTTCACCACTGAATCTCCGTCAATTAGCACTCTGCCTAGTACACAGTAGTTGTTAAAAAATATGTATTTAATGAATGAATGAGATGATAAGGCATGCACACAAATAGCCATTTTACAATGAAGTGTGGAACAAATATATTGGGACAATATAATGGACTTTCACCTCTTCAGAGTCAATTCTCCTTACTTCTGGTAATGGACCTAAAATTTCCTTTCCAAATTTATTCCACACCTAGCCTTAGAAGGTGAAATATGTGAGCCAAGCCTAAGTCAAGCTGTGTATGACATTGCCCTGGCTACAATCATTGATTAGGTGGTTTTCACAATCAGAACAAATCTCAGGACTTTACTGGGAATGCTGACACAAAGACTTTACTCATTCATTCTTTGGGCAGGGCTAGCGAGACTTGAGCTAAAGCAGTCATCTTATCATCATGAGGGCAAGAAAGCACTATGGAAGCTCAAAACAAGGAGAGATCATTGTAAACCACCAGCTGTGGGTTGGGATGATATTTGAACAAGACTTTGGAAGTAGGTATGATTATTTTTGTTAACCAATTACTTTCTCTCTCTCTCTCTCTCTTTTTCTTTCTCCCTCTCTTTCTCCCTCTCTTTCTCTCTCTTTCTTTTCTTTCTTTCTTTCTTTCTTTCTTTCTTTCTTTCTTCCTTCCTTCCTTCCTTCCTTCCTTCCTTCCTTCCTTCCTTCCTTCTTTCCTTCCTTCCTTCCTTCCTTCCTTTTCCAAATTGGAAAGAAAGTTAGAGATCTAGACAGGTGAGACTCAGAGGAGTGAATTCATTTGCATACATTCTTCACATGAGAAGTTAATGGCAGAGCCACAACCAATATCCAGACCTTCTATCTCCTGACTTAAGATTCTTTCCATTCTATAGGTAGGATTTTGCATGTGCAGTTTGGCATCCTAGGTGAAGGGACAGATATAACAACTAAAATTTGGCATAAGATTTAAAAAATGCTCATAACATAGTAATCTGTATAGCTAGAAGAAAGAATGTCAGTAGGAGGAGAGCAGGAGACGAGGCACGAAACATCAGTTGGGGTCAGATTTAAGAGGCACAGGGAAAACATTCACAATCTTTGAATAACAGAATATGATGATTTAGGTACCATGGAATATGGGGACAATGGAGAGACCAGCTAGGTGGTTGCTATTGCATAGATATGCTATAATATGGTACCAAACCAAAGTGGTTTGGGTGTTAGGTGCGCCTGGGTGGCTCAGTTGGTTAAGCGTCTGATTCTTGATCTTGGCTCTGGTTATGACCTCACAGTTCATGAATTTGAGCTCCACATTGGGCTCTGGGCTGACAGTACATAATCTACTTGGGATTCTGTCTCTCCCTCCCTTCTCCACTAGTGCGCTCGCTCTCTCTCTCTCTCTCAAAATAAATAAATAAAAACTTAAGAAAAATAAAGAAAACAAAGTGATTTGGATGTATTTTTTTAAGAAAAAAGAAAAAGAAGGGACATAGGTCCATAACTGACCTCAGAAATACTTGCACTATTGTCTAAAAGCAACCCCAATTATGTTCATTTCTGAATACACACACACACACACACACACAGACACACACACACACACATAGATGGAACAGCAGCATATTTGCCTTATGCTATTATATAATATTTACCATTTACTATTAGATATGTGTCAGATTAATTATGTTGTAAATTTTATTTCACTTTAAATGAATTTTATTCATGTATGCTCACTCAGCCTTCTGGATTTAGTACTCATTGTGATCAGAAAGAAAAATGGAGAAACCAGGCCAACTACTTGGCCTTTGGCTTTTTCATTTTCATCTATTTCCATTTGAGAGTAGCTTTTTCAGTTTTCAAAAGGAAGGTGGGTTCCTTTGTTCTAGGTGGAAATTTGGGGGTAAACCCCTTCAGAAAAGGACAAGGCTACCTCCTAAGCCAAGAGCCTGAACAAAGCTGGCCACCTCCTTATTATGTTGCAAAAACCAAAGTCAGCCACTGCTCAGCTTCTCCACTGGGTACCCACCCAAGATGTGCCCCAGGCTATTATGTCTGGCTGCTCAGACGGGTTGGCTATCCAGACCAGCCCTGGTGGGTTTGCCTTACACTATACTTAGCAACATGTCAGAGGGGAAGAAATAAAAAGAGCCCAGGGGAGAACTGGAGCTCATATGAGCAACCAATCATCAGTCAAAGCTGAGCATTGCAGCTATTTATTTGGGAATTTTTAGGTTGTAATGCAACATTATTCATGTCACAACTTTTTCTAGGTCAGATATTTCAAAGAATACACATACTTTCATACACATATATTTTCATGATCTCCCTGAACAGGATACTTGGTGTAGAAGATAAAGCAAAGCATTTTAGAGTAAAGGAGTAGAAAAAATGCCAAGCAAAGAGATGGGTAGTTTGGACAGAAAGAAATAAAAGTCAATGTAAAGGTGAACGTAGCTTGGAGTTGCCTAGGACAGTCCCATTTTATGTCTGTTGTAGATGAACAACTGTTAATAATTATTTCACTTCCAAATTTGTTCTGACTTAGAGGGCAAATTGTGTGTTCATTCTATTGAACCCATTACTTTAAAGATAGCCACTTTACATATTTATAGCTCATTATACTTTTCAGTAGTCTTTGTTTTCCATTTTTCTGCTAACACTTAAAGCAATTTTATAAAGTGGATACAACAGGTGCTATTATGCCCTCTTTAAATGTTTATTTATTTTTGAGAGGGAGAATGAGAGAATGAGAGCGAGAGGGAGAGAGAGAGAGATTGAGAGAGAGAGAGAGCGTGCACATGTGAGGGAGAGACAGAGAGAGAGGGGGAGACAGAGAATCCAAAGGAGGCTCAGGGTTGTCAGCACAGATTCTGATGCAGGGCTCAAACTCACAAACTGTGAGATCATGACCTGAGTCCAAATCCAATGCTTAACAGACTGAGACACCCAGGCACCCCATGCCCTTTTAACAGATGAGAAAACCGAGGCTAAAAGAGGTTATTTTTTCCAAGGTTAATAAATGGTAGAACTGAGATTCTTGTTTTCAAGTTTTAAGCTTTTCTCAGTGTACTGTTTTGCTGTTACTATTATTACTTAACATATGCAGTCAACTTTTATGTATCCAATAATCAGCATAAAGTTAATGGGGCCAATTATATACAACATTTAGGCCATTAATTCCTGAGCTAAACACAAAATTCATGCAAATGTAGGAAGAGTGAAAAAAATCCCCTGTAGGTTAAAATGATGAGAAAGTATAGGGTTGGTAGAGCCATGCCTTATATCATGGTAGCTCCAGAGGCAGTAAAATCTTGAATGACAAAGTTGGCATGCTGGTTTATTGATTGAGTCCAAATAGATTCTTGGTAAAATGTGAAGTAAGAGAAGCTTGAATTCAGGACTAATGCCTTTTATGCTAACCTGTGCTAAATCCATACTCCCTCTGGATCCCTACTCTGCTTATGTTTCTCATTGTCCTCTGCTTGCTCACCTACCTCTACAGCAAGTGACAGATTCACAATGTCCTCTTATTCAAGCCCAGATCTCCAACGAGAGCAAGTTAAAGTCAGGTAGCAGATGAAAGGGACCTGATTATCTAAGTTAAGTTACTCATTGTAACTGGATAAGTGGAGATTACTCACTATAAATAAAGAAATGGAGATTTGAGCCTTTGCCCTCCTAGTGGTATTTGCAGTTGGAGAGAAGACATTGAGGCTTTTCCAGTGTCCTTTTCAGATTCTGGTTACAATCCAGCTAATCTCACTGCTTGCTAAGAAGGAAACAGCAGCCCAGCACCTTCCTCTACAGACCTGGCAATCAAACCAGCCAAAGAGTCAAGACAGACAAATATGAGGTCACAGTGGTATTGTCTAGAGTAGTTGCTATAGCTTATCCCTCTGGCTGAGTCCCAAAACACACAAAATAGCTCATTCTTCATACAGGAGCCTATGGCTTTGTAACTGTCAGTTCTGTTTCTGGATCCATTATACTTAATCTCTTTGCCATGGCAACGTTTTACACCTGCTTTGTATTAATTTATTCATTCAACAAATATTAAGTGCTTACTATGTGTCAGGTCATGTGGAATGTACCAGTGATACAACAATGAAAGAGACATGGTTTCTATTGTTAATGAGTTGACAGTCTAATAAAGACAAACATGTAAATGAATAATTACAATATAGTATAATTAGTGTTACTCATACACTTGTTGACTCATGTGTTCAAAAATACATATTGAGGACCTATTAAATGCCAAATCTTGTGCCAGGTACTGATAATACTGTGGTAAGAAAGAAAGATAAAAGGCATCTCCCAATCTGTGTGGGACCCAACACAGTTCCTGGCACAAAGGTAGCTCTTTGCAAATAAATGAAATGATTTAATCCGAAAGTCATCATCCCCCTATTTTTTCTAAGTAGTGGAATCTCCTTTAAGGAAAATCTTTTCTGCAAGCCTAAAATATCAAATAAATGAAAGTGGGAAGGGGAAGAAGGTAAAAAGTAATATCTAAAAAACAAATCAAAAGAAAGTGGAATTTTCTGATTGAACTTGAAGAGTGAGCCCAAGAACACTGCTCTATTAACAATGTCCTCCCCTGCAAAAATCTCTCCTACCTAAGTAGTCCATGAGGCATCTCAGCAGTATGAGGAAACCAATGGATCAGTTTGTTTCTCACATTATGTTTTTCAGCCCAACAGTATCTGTTTCACCTGAGGAGTCAAATAACCTGGCTTCTGAGACTCCTCCCAGAGACTCCTCCTCAAATTCTTTGGAGATGGGACCCAAGAATACCACCTTCCAGGTGATTCTGATGCATACTTGAGATTGAGAAACACTACCTAGTAGGCTTTGTTCATAAAAATGTATTTCAATTTTTATTGCTGCATAACAAATTACCACACAAACTGAGAAGGTTAAAACATCATCCATTTATTAGCTCACATTTCTGTAGATAACATCCAGGCACAATGTGATTAGGTTCCCTGCTCAAGGTTTCTCAAGACCGAAATCAAGGTGGGATCCTTTCTCATCTGGAACTCAAGGTCCTCTTCCAAGTTTGTGTAATTGTACCAGAATTCAGTTTATTATGTTTGTAGAACTGAGGTCCCCATTTCCTTGCTGACTCTCATCTGGAGGCTGCTCTTAACTACTATAAGTCACCCACATTCCTTGCCACATGACCCCTATCAGCAATAGAGAATCTCCCTCATGTTGAATCTTTCTCATACTTGAAATTGCTTTTGCCAGGAAGAGCCCCTTTAAGGGTTCACTGATGAGGTCAGGCTCACAGAGAATAATCTCTCTTTCTTAAAGATAACTGATTTGGGATTAAAAAATCTTTAATATTTATTTTTGAAAGAGACAGACAGAGAGAGCATGAGCAGGGGAGGGGCAGAGAGAGAGGGAGACACAGAATCCAAAGCAGACTCCAGGCTCTGAGAATCCAGGCACAGAGCCCGACAAGGGGCTTGAACTCACGAACCCTGAGATCATGACCTGAGCCAATGTCTGATGCTTAACCGACTAAGCCACCTAGGTACCCCCATTTGGGATTTTAATTACAACAGCAAAATCACAGTAGTGCCTAGATTTGTTTGAATAATTGGGAGAAGGTGTGCATAAACCAGGGAATGGAAGTTTTTAGGGTTTGTAATCCTTTGTTAGGGCTGCCATAACAAAATACTATAGATTGGGTGTCTTAAGCAACAGAGACTTACTTTCTCACAGTTATGGAGCCTGAAAGTCCAAGGATCAAGGTATCATTAGATGGTTTCCTCTGAGACTTCTCTCTGTGGCTTGCAGATGGCTCCCCTCTTGGTGTCTCCTCATATAAATTTTTCTCTGTGTGCACTCATCTCTGGTGTCTCTTCTTCTTACAAGGATATTAGTCATGTTAGATTAGATCCCCACTCTAATATCCTAATTTTAATGACCTCTTTGAAGATCTTATCTCCAAATACATTTACATTCTGAGGTACTGGAGGTTGGGACTTCAACATATGAATTGTGGGGGAACACAATTCAGCCCATTACGGGACCATCTTTGAATTCTGTCTACCATACTAGGCATATGTGTTGCCTTTTTTGAAAAACAGATACTCTCAGTTTTGCATTGAGGTTTTACATTAGAGTAGTAGGACCAAAACAATGTAACTTACAGGGAGCCTCTGGGTGCCTCATATTTGTCTGAGTACTGAATTCCAATCACACAACCTCTACTTCTTTTTTTTTTTTTAATTTTTTTTTTACATATAATTTATTGTCAAGTTGGTTTCCATATAACACCCAGTGGTCATCCCCACAAGTGCTTCTACTTCTAGGGAGTAGTATTAGTGGTCATGGCATGACAGAAGGTTGTGAGGAAAAAGTGTAAAAACAGCATGCTGGGTCCTGTTTTTTCAGGCATGAACTTAGTATTAGCTGTGAATAGCAACCAGAATTTCTGCACTGTAGTTTCAACATTGAAGAAATAAAAGTTTGGGAACCCCTTCTCTACAGCCATGATTCTCAACCCTGTCCCTCCTGGACAATGCTTGTAGCCTTACCCTAAACCTGCTGAATCAAAGCTTCAGAACCAAAGTCAGAATATCTATTTTTCTCCCTCTTCACTGGTGAATTTAATTAAGTGCACAAATGACCCAGAAACTAATGTGGTTGACCCATTATAGTTGCTCAGTAAATATTTCTACTTGAACAGAAAACTCTAGATAATTTTTAGTGGATTAATAAGTTCACTTTGTAGTCATCTAGAACTATGGGCTTTGTATGTAAACTCAAAATCTGGTGCACCTATAAGTGATATCCATCCCCAAGATCTACCTGAAAGCCAGAAGCAGCAATGTTTGGGTTCTGTTCCCAATTTGAGCCCCTGACAGAGCTTGAGGTGTTGTTGCTGATGTCTTGAAAAACAGAACTTTACACATGAACTCATAATATTCCGATTATTGATCCTACTGCTCTCACGGTCCTACAGATGGTTGGGGACTGTGACCAACAGCTGACCTCTTGCTCAGCAACCATTTTGGTCAAAGCTTTCTTTGGGCCAGAGTTATTTTTTTCACATGAAGAAACACTATCTTCCCCAGCCAAGCAACATCACTTTCTTTGGCTGATCGATATGCCTTATTGTGACATGAAGCTCTTATGATCTTCATATAATCTCCCTCTCTATAGTTCAAAAGATAATTTTTAAGTGATATATAAGAACCACATGAATGAAAGATTAGGCAACTACATGAATTAGCGTATGCATTTTGGATGGGGTTATCTAATAGGAAAATATTGATATATGTGTGAGAAGGGCAAGAGCGAAGATAAAAGAGAGGGGACCATGAGAAAAGATCACATCACATGACAGGAAAGCATGGAGAGCCCTGAGGAATAAGAAGGGTAAAGGCATGAGAGAGGTGAGGGCCATGAGAATATATAGCAAGAAGTGATAGAGCTGTTAGAGTAAAAAAAACCATTCCCTTCATGTCTATAATGCTAAAAGGGTGGTCTGAAGACTTGCTACATCAAAAGGCCCTGGGGAGTTTGTTCAAATGAAGATTTATAACTGGATTATGCTGATTATGCACAACTCCACACAAATTTACTAAAAATCCTGAAGTTGTACACTTAAAAGGAATTTTATGATGTGTAAATTATACCTCAATAAAGTTATTTAGAAGACAGATTCCTAGGTACCCCCTCATATTTACTGAACAAGAATCTCTTGGGGTGGAACCCAGGAATTAATATTTCTAACAGCTTCCCCTGATGAATTTGATGCCTGATGAAGTTGGAGGTGCACCTGATGATATAGATGAATCATAAAATATTAGAGCTGAATGGGAAAAGTAGCAGTGAGATTTAGAATGACATTTATGTAAATTAAAAACCTATACAGATTTTGCAAAAAACACATGCAACAAAAAGATATGCATTGGTGACCTTGGAATAATAAAATAAAATTAAATTAAATTAAATTAAATTAAAAAAAAAGAAGGCTTTTAGCCAGTTCTAGGGAGCCTTAAGATTTTACCCTTAGTGTGTTATATGGAAACCAACTTGACAATAAACTATTAAAAATAAAATTAAAAAAATTTTTTAAAAAATGTTACCTTTAAACTCTTCAAGGAGAGAAAAGAATCTCTTTATCGCTTTCCCAGTGTGCCCATTCTAGTTTTACAGCTTACCTTATCTTTCTATTTTACACTGGTCTCTTCTAATGCCATGCAAGCCCAGCACTTCCTGATCATGGGGACTTCCCAAGCTTTAGCAAACAAAACAAAACAAAATGAAACAAAACAAAAACAAAATAAACCCACAGGTCAGAGTGTGTTTGGCTACCTACTGGAGGACTCCCCAGGGAAAAAAATTAAGGACTTAGTTCTCAGGTTCAATAGAGTCGATTTTCCACTGATTGCATTATGTCTCAAAAAATCCCTACAATTAAATGCTTCCAATTCCTGAACTGTTTGCAGAAAAAAAATAATCAAGGTAATTAGTAACAGGAAGCATGTATTAGAACATGCAATTAAATCTACTGGATTATAATTTTTATGTCTAAGGATAAATCTTTAATATAATCTTCAATGAGTTATCCTTCACCAGGGATTCTCAAAGCGTGGTCCCTGGACCAGCAGCATCAGCATGACCTAGGAATTTGTTAGAGGTGCAAATTATTTGGGCTCCACCCCAGACCTTCTAAATGGAAACTCTAAGAATGGAGTCCAGCTATTTGGGTTTTCACATCCCCTCCATATGCTTCTGGTGCACTGAACTACTGAACGCCTGATCTACACCAAAGAAGGGAACCAGCTTAGTCACCGCTACTGCCTCACTCAACCAACTTCTCTGTTAGCTGGTGAGGTCAGCCACTTTCAACTGGGTCAAGAAAGGGATGAAACCCTTTGAGAGCTAGTCCCAAGAGTAATATGCACCACTTTTTAGAAATAAAGACTGCACTCACTCCTTCCTTGCCAGAAGCATCCACAGTCCCCTTGTTACAAGAAAATCTTGTTCAAAATTCTGTGTCACAATTTCAATGGCAAAGAAAAACAACTGCTATAGTTTCTAGAGATAATTCTGTGTATTTGTTCTATGTAAAGTTGTACAGAAGGACATTTATAATTTCAAGGTACTAAGGAGCTGAGTAAGTAAAGCAATCCATCTGAGGACTTTATTCTTTCTCCTCTCTCTCCCCCAACTTCATTCATATACATTATTAGTAAATGATAGTCTTTAAAATGTATTGTTTGTAGTCTTTTCTCTAGGGTATTTTATATCAAGTCACAAACTCAATTACCTAAAGGAACTTGATGAGTAACATAAATGAGTAATGTGGGACTGGCATGATAAAACTTCGCACCCAGCCTCTGTCAGAGAGCAACAGGAAGTGATGAAGACTGTGGCAAACTGGAGAACACATCACTGATTGAGGGGGTCTCAGCTCTAGCTGACTGTAGATAGATGTGAATGATTTTTACGTGAACTTCTTGAATCTTTAAATGTCAGCTTCAATTCAAGCTAACACACTGTGAAGCCAAAGTATATGAGCTCATGGACCAACTAGTCTGGATTTCTGCTGCACATTGAACCAGCCCTTACCAAGAAGGTTTGCATGTCTGCAATATGGTCTTCCTACTCTCCAAGCCAGTACAATCTTCAGCTAAGCTATGTAATTAATCTACATGTAGAAGCCAACCTACTGTCAAAAACCTTATAAGTGGTTTGGATTTAGAAAACTCAGATTGTCTTGTGCTCTGTATGGATTCTAGAATCATAACCCAATTCTAACTCTCAATGACTGGTGTTTAGAGCCCATTAAACACTGGAGTAAGCTTCTTGGCCTCCTTCCTCTGGATTTATATTTATATTTGCCCAAGTGTCTCACAGCCTGGTTTTTCTTGCAAGAGGAAAATGCCACTAACTCCCAAATCAGATGATTCTATGAGAAAAAAAACAAATATTAAGTCAAAAGATAAATGAAAATAAATTAAAACCACAATGAGATGCCATTGGGATAATATCAAAAGGACTGATGAAACCAAGTGATGAGGAGGATGTGGAATAAATGAAATTCTCATATGTTCTTGTTAGGAGTATAAATTGGGTCAACCACTTTGGAAAACAGTTTGGTATTTTCTGCTAAAGCTTAACATATGCCCATCCTTTGGTCCAGCAGTTTAGTCCTCGGTACTTATCCCACATAAATGAGCATATATATCTACCCAAAGACTTATAGCAAATGTTAATAATCATTTTATTCATAGGAGCCAAAAACTATACACAACCCAAATATACATGAATAATAGATTGGATAATAAAATTATAGTTTATTCATAAGATGGAATACAAGTCAGGTTTTTTTTTAAGAACAAACTGCTGACACGCCCTAAAACATTGATGAATGTCAAAAATATTATGTTAAGTAAAAGAAGTTACACAAAGAGTACATACTGAATGATTCTATTTATAAGAAATTCAAGGACATGTTAAATTCAAAGACCAACCCTGGGGGCAGTATTGGCTGGGAAAGGGCCTACAGGAAAATTCTAGGGTGCTGTAAATTGTCTATATTTTGATTGGGATGGCAGTTACACAGGTGTACACACTTGTCAAAACTCATCCTAGGATTTGTCCATCTTATATAAATTATGCAGGGCACCTGGGTGGCTCAGTCACTTAAGCAACCAACTTGATTTTGGCTCTGGTTATTATCTTGCTGTTTGTGAGATTGAGCCCCATGTTGGGCTCAACACAGAGTGCAGAGCCTGCTTGTGATTCTCTGTCTTCCTCTCTCTCTGCCTCTCTCCTACTCATGGCTCTCTCTCTTTCAAAATAACTAAATACATTTAAAAAATAAAAAATAAATCATGCATCAATAAAAGCAATAGAATGTGGAAAATACCAACTGAGATAAAATATTAAGCATGTATAGGATGCATAAGGCGTATATGTGGGACATATAAAAATGTTCTGCCAAAAAAAAAAAAAGATAAAGTGTCCAATGAAAAACTGGGCAAAAGAAAGAAATAAGCCAGTGACCCAGGAGGAATTCTAAATAACGAAGAAGCCCATGAAAAAAAAAACACTAGTAATCAGAGAAATGCCACATAAAACACAATACTTCACAACCCTACTTTCAGTGCCAAACTGGTTAATTGTGTTGAGAGAATAGTGGAAGTGTAATCTCTCAGATAGATATCTGATTTTCTTAACTTATTACTTATTATAATGAGCACAAATTACCTTTAAATTAAAAAATAATAAAGTAAAAAGCAAATCTCTTTTAGTTCTATTTAGGCCTTCAACTGATTGACAAGGCCCACCCACATTAAGGGGAACAATCTGGTTTTCTCATATTCTTTGTTTTAAAATTTTTAAATGTTTACTCACTTTTTGAGAGACAGACAGAGCATGAGTGGGAGAGAGGTGGAGAAAGAGGGAGATACAGAATCTGAAGCAGGCTCCAGGCTCTGAGCTAGCTGTCAGCACAGAGCCCAATGTGGGGCTTGAACTCATGAACCATGAGATCATTACCTGAGCTGAAGTTGGCCACTTAACTGACTGAACCACTCGGGCGCCTTTTCAGATTCTTAATTTAATCCAAAAATACCCTCATAGATATACCCAGAATAATGTTTGACTAAGTATCTGGACACTCCATAGCCCAGTCAAGCTGATAAACAAAAGTAACCATCACAGAGGACTTGGCCACATTAAAAAACAAAACAAAACAGTTACTCTGTTTTCTGGACTCTGTCTAGGAAAGATAGAATGAGTCATATAAATAAAATATGACTGTTTAATAATTTTTGGGTAGATTACTTAAACCTTCTAGGCCTCAGTTTTCCTCACCTGTAAAATGGAGATAATTAAGCTTCCTACTTCACAGGACTGTGGTGAGCATTAGAGTTCATATATGCAAAACATTTAAAACAGGGTCTGATAAGGTCTGAATGTTTGTGTCTCCCCAAAATTCATATGTTGAAATCCTAACCTCTAAGGATGATAGTATAAGTAGGTAGTGCCTCTGAGAAATGCACCCTCATGGGATTAATGCCTTATTAAAAAAAAAAAAAAGGCTCCAGATAGATTTCTAACCCCTTCTACCATGTGAGGATACAACAAAAATTATGAGACGCAGGAGAGGGTCTTCATATGACCATTCTGACACCCTGGTACCCATCTCAGACTTCCAGCCTCCCAAACTGTGAGAAATAAATCTCTGCTGTTTATAATGCACCAGGTTTGTAGTGTTTTGTTATAGCAGCTGAAATGTACTAATATAGATATGATATACCTGCTAGCTATGATTATCAAGGTGAATATAAACTTCAGGAAAGCAGGGATCATGTCCTGCCTTTCCCTTGATATATCCCAAGTGCCTATAGAGCATGATCAGAACATAGCAGACACTTAAAATATTTATGGAATGAACAAATGTATATAGGTATTTATATTTTTCAGAGGATATTCATCTCTCATCAGAAAAACATACTTACTTTGTTTAAGTCTCAGATCCTTTTCTGGACAGCTCTTTGGGTAGCCTGTGGGTGACAGCTTGGCATAGTGGGCAAGGATGGTCATTGTATATTTGAATTATTAGGATAACATACAGACTGACTACAGAGGAAGGGAAAACTTGCAAAATGTATCCACTCAGTCTCTTCCCTAAAATGCCTGGCCTATGAATAGAAGGTTAAAGCAGAGGTGCTAGGAGACCAAGGGGTCAGCTCTTGCTGGTGTGCCTCTTGGAAAGACTCTACCACTTACCTCCAGTACCTGCTCTTGGTAAAGTCAACCATTGCCTTCTTAGGGGGCAGAGTCTGTCCTCTGTCTCAAATGATAAAGACCTGATAAAGGCCACCCATGGCTTTTATAAACTAGCCAAAAAGAACAGAACTCCTTTTCCATGAGCAGCTTTTAGTTAAGGGGGAGTTGAGAGAAGGGAGTAAGGAAGAAATGGTTTTGGGAAGAGCGCTGTAGACTGCAAAGCTACCCATACCCTATTTCATAATACTATTTCATGAGGTTATGGTGAAGGGCATGGAACCCTGGGCCCCTGCCCAAGAAAGCCAAGCTTCCCAGAGAGCCTACCACAAAGCAGCCACAGTGACTCCTGAGACCTTTCACAACCCAGCTCTGCCCAAAGCATGTTTGTTAACTTAGGTTGAGTTTACAGATCATTAGCAATTTTGACCACTTCATTAAAACTTTGCCAAACTTTTGTCAATCATTTCTGTAGGTTTTTTTTCCTTTCTTTTTTTCTTATGTAACTCCCAAGAATCTATTGAAAAACATTGTACTCCCTGGTATATGTTTAGACTAACATCTAACTTGTATCATAAATTTATTAGTTGGAAAACCTATCTTTTCTAGTATATTATAAGTAATGATTTGTTAAATAAACTAATGTTACTCCTATAAATATATCCAATGTAATCAAAATGCCATAGAGATTTGATACCTAACCTTGTCCATTTAAAAATATGTGAGCACAATTTCTCCTTGAACTTATGCTTTTTTCCACTTACCCTACAGCATATTATAGTAATATACTTGAAAGCATTTTATTTATCACCCTTAAATACTTGTATTTCTGTATATTAATTTTTTAAATTTCTTGTTTAAATTTTTTTCTTTTGGAGTAAGTTACCATTACAAATTTAATGGTAATTATTATAGATAAAACAATATGAATATATTATACATTTTAAAAATTGCTAAATATGTAAAAGTTAAATGTTATTTAAACCTGTAGATTTAGATGCTTTAGTACTGATCAATTTCTTTCTTTCAATTTTTGCTTTTTATAGAGTAAGTATTAAGAAATCTTTTTCACCTAAATAAGTATACGGAAATGAGAGTTTTCTTATTACAATGTCACTTAATTGAACATCTTCTGTGTTATGTGTGAAAAATTACAGTGTTCTATCATCAACATGTTTTATAACAATCAATCAGCTGATAATTCGACTAGTCCCTCAATTTTGTTGCAAATCAATAATTTAAACAATCTGACTTGCAATAGAGTTTCTTTACCAAGTCAAAGCTGGAACAATTTGAGAAACAAAATAAATAACAACAGTACAAGATTATAGTCCACCAAGATACAAGAAATATCCAAGAATCCATACTGATATAATACATTGTTGAATAAATGAATGAAAGAGTGAGCAAATAGAGAAGGGATATCTATTCCTTAAGAATTCTAATTAACAAATGTAGAAAAAAATGAAGGAAATAGAAAATCACCATTAAAACACCACTGTAACTGAGCGAAATAAGTCAGGCAGAGAAGGACAAATATATGTTTGCACGTATAAGAGGATTAGGAGGAACTTAACGGAGGACCATGGGGGAGAAGAAGGGGGGAAATAGTGGGGGAGAGGGAGAGAGGCAAACCATGAGAGACTCTTGAATGCTTAGAACAAACTGAGGACTGATGGGTGTGGGGAGGGAGGAGGAGATGGGCACGGTGGAGGGCACTCGTTGGGATGAGCACTGGGTGTTATAGGGAAACCAACTTGACAATGAACTATTTGTAAAAAAAAAAAAACAAAAAAAAAACCACTGTAATAATTGAAGCAGATAAGATCAGTCAATAGGCGCAAAGAATAGCAGGCAAAAATTTAGAAAGGATAAGGACATTTGTGTATCTCAAAGTATCTCTCCTAAGGTATATAATAATTACAAGAGAAACATCCAAAATTATCTCAAAATAAGAAGTTACAAGCAAACTAAAAAATTGGAAATTGTGCATTTTAGAATTTGCCTCATAAGCTACAAACACATATATATACACACATATACATATTTTATATGCTATATTTCAGTTTTCTAATCTAAATTTTCTAGAAGAGCTTTTAAAATTTATGGTAGGCAGAAAGGAAGACACTTTGAGAATTATGTCTAGGTAGATTAGTAATTTAATTTTATTGATGAAAATTGTTGCTTATAATTGTTCTCTTGACAGAATTAGTAAAGTATATAAGCTAAGGAAAAAGATTTTTTTCCTAATTAAATGAAACTGTTTTCCTAAATTTCTGGGCATCACAATTTATATAGCATTTTAAGAACATTTTGTCATACACTTGTACATAAGTTCATGTTCTGCTTTTATCAAGGTATTTTTTTTAATTTGTGTGTTGAAATTAACAGCATATCAAGAGAAGCTATAGGACCATTAGGAAGTGAGAGGTCCACCTAAGTTATTTCTAACCAGTACTCTCTTTGCTTTGGTGTCTTAGAAGTCGTTCATACTCCTGAAGATGGGATATATTATAGTAGGAGTGTTGTAGAGAGAGAAGGATGACTGATATGAGAACAAGGGGGAGAAGAAGGGCGGAAATGGTGGGGGAAAGGGAGAGAGGCAAACCATGAGAGACTCTTGAATGCTGACAAAAACTGAGGACTGATGGATGTGGGGGGGAGGGGGGGATGGGCATGGAGGAGGGCACTTTGGGGATGAGCACTGAGTGTTATGTAGAAACTAATTTGACAATAAACTATTTGTAAAAAAAAAAAAAAAAAAAAAAAAAAGAAATGGAAAACAGAAACCTTGGTAGGACACCTTGATTGTCGGCATGTTCTCAGGCATATCAGTTTTAGAAATTATACTAAAGGATGTTGAGACAACACTGGGGATTGATTCCCTTAATTCTTTGCCTGCATACCCCTTGAGTTGTTATGTTCATCCAGAAGAAGGAATACTATTGATTTATGGTGATTCAGTCCTTCAATAGTTTCAATTTGAGCATTAATCTTGATGGGTATAATTGGTATGGAGACAGCTAACATTACATAAGTAATACTAATAGTTTATATTTTGTGGCACTTCTGGATTTTCAATTTCTGTCATTTATGTTATGTCATATCACTCTATTTTGGCCTTAGTTATCCTAAAAGCAGAGCCCAAAGGAAAGGCTTGGATGTAGGTAATGGTTTTGGGAAGCAATTCCAGGGAGAAAGATGGGGAAGTGAAACAGGGAAGATGGAAAGACAATACAAGGAGACATTCTTGAGTTGGATATCTCCGTGGGTGGTTGGGAAGCTGAGGTATCTAAAAGAGTATATCTCAGAACTACCAGACTAGGGGGGGAAATGTGGAAAACATTTATCCATAAATTCTGGCTTCCATTGGTCAAGGGTGGGCTCAGGGACATTCAAACCCAAGATGTCCTGAAAACCATAGGGTAGGGAGCAAGAGATAGCAGCAGTGGGTCCAAGAGGAAGCAATGTCAGGTTGGAAGTCTTCAAGGAAATAAACAATGCAGTAGTGCTTGGAGTGGGAGGTAAGGTTAAGATAGTTTGAAGTCACACAAGAGGTGTCATATCCTTTTAACCTTTGGATACTCTTTCCTGCTTTGTCAGCGATTAGTTGGGTGTATACTTTTGGGTCCAATTCTGAGTTCTCAATTCTACTCCATTGGTCTATGTGTCTGTTTTTGTGCCAATACCATACTGTCTTGATTTTTATAGCTTTGTAGTAGAGGCTACTAAAGTCTGGCATGGTGATGCCTCTTTAACAGATGGTGCTGGGAGAACTGGACAGCAACATGCAGAAGAATGAAACTAGATCATTTTCTCACACCATACACAAAAACAAACTCAACATGGATAAAGGACCTGAATGTGAGACCGGAAACCATCACAACCCTAGAGGAGAAAACAGGAAACAACCTCCTTGACCTCATCCGCAGCAATTTCTTACTTGACACATACCCAAAGGCAAGGGAATCAAGAGCAAAAACGAACTACTGTGACCTCATCAAGATTAAAAGCTTCTGCACAGCAAAGGAAACAATCCATAAAACTAATAGGCAACCGACGGAATGGGAAAAGATAGTTGCAAATGACATATCAGATAAAGGGTTAGTATCCAAAATCTATAAGGAACTCACCAAACTCCACACCCGAACAGCAAACAATCCACTGAAGAAATGGTCAGAAGAGATGAACAGACACTTCTCCAAAGAGGACATCCAGATGGCCAACAGACACATGAAACGATGCTCAGCATCCTTCCTTATCAGGAAAATACAAATCAAAACCACACTGTGATACCACCTCACGCCAGTCAGAGCGGTTAAAATGAGCAAATCAGTGGACTCTAGATGCTGGCAAGGATGTGGAGAAACGACACCCTCCTACACTGTTGGTGGGAATGTAAACTGGTGCAGCCCCTCTGGAAAACAGTGTGGAGCTTCCTCAACAAATTAACAATGGAACTCCCTTACAATCCAGCAATAGCACAGCTAGGAATTTACCCAAGGGATACAGGAGTGCTGATGCATAGGGGCACATGTACCCCAATATTCATAGTAGCACATTCAACAATAGCCAAAACATGGAAAGAGCCTAAGTGTCCATCAATGGACGAATGTATCAGGAAGATGTGGTTTATCTATACAATGGAATACTACATGGCAATGAGAAAGACGGAAATCTGGCCATGTGTAGCAACATGGATGGAACTTGAGGGTGTTATGCTGAGCGAAATACATCAAGCAGAGAAGGACAGCTACCATATGTTTGCACGTATAGGAGGATTAGGAGGAACTTAACGGAGGACCGTGGGGGAGAAGAGGGGGGAAATAGGGGAGAGGGAGGGAGGCAAACCATGAGAGACTCTTGAATGTTGAGAACAAACTGAGGACTGATGGGTATGGGGGGGAAGGGAGGGGAGGTGATGGGCATGGAGGAGGGCACTTGTTGGGATGAGCACTGGGTGTTATATGGAAACCAACTTGACAATAAACTATTAAGGGGTGCCTGGGTGGCTCAGTCAGATGAGCGTCTGATTTACGCTCAAGTCATGATCTCACAGTTTGTGGGTTCGAGCCCCATGTAGGGCTCTGCGCTGACAGCTCTGAGCCTAGATCCTGCTTCAGATTCTGTGTCTCCCTCTCTCTGCTCCTCCCTTGCGCACACGCTCTCTCTCTCAAAAATAAATCAACATTTAAAAATAAATAAATAAATAATAAAATCACCAAAAAAAAAAAAAAAAAAAAGAGGTGTCATATCCATGCCCGTATAGAAACAGTATAAGATAGGGCAGGCATTATTATTAATCCCATTTTCAAAGACAAATGTTTCAACAACCTGTTATGGTGTTGTTAGTAAATGTCTTGGACATTCTGTACCTTAGTTTCCATAGTTGGAAGAAAGCAAGAAATAAACGTTTACCCCTTCCAATATGAAAACAACTAAGAGAACAGCTGCAAAATGTTGTGAACTCACAGAACACAGCTATGTAAATAAGTTATTGTTATTGTGCTTTATAGTCTATTTGAAAACAAGATGAGTCTTTTGTCATTTTAAAATATTGAATTCCTCATCAGGCAAAATTGAAAAATACATAGGGAACAATTTTATCTCTCATCCTTCATGCATATCTCCCACTGATTTTAAAGGGAGTTTGGCTCTCTTTGACTATACATAATTATACAAAGTAATCATAAAATTCCATATTTTAGTACTTGTATAATGAGCCTCAAAAGTCAATAATGAACTACAAATATTCATAGAAAATATTACTTTCTAATTTAAGGTTGATAATTCATTGCTGCTTCTATTTGTGCATCAAGAACAACTATTGGTATTATTATTTCACAGAATTTATACCCTTATTCTGGAGCTAAGTGACTTCTTTTGACTTTATTGCATTTGAAGGAAGCTGTATTGAAACTTCTGGCTCTATGGCCATCTGTGACTCTGTGCTACATCGAACATCTTCACCTCAAAGTATGAGGAGGAGTTAGTGTCAAGTAACCCACATGGATATTGGTGGCATGAAACTGCTGGGCTAGTAAGCCACTGCTGGACCATGGTCTGGGCCCTGGAATGTATAATTAGCTTGAATGACTCATTTTTCCTGATGAATTGAGTTGGTTTTGGTATGGTCATGGAGGTACAGACACAACCTTCAGATTGTAATCCATGCAATCATGTCCAGGTCATCACAGAAACCTTTCTGAGAACCCAAGCCAAGGAAATGATATAGACAGAATCCTAAGACTGTGTAAACCCGTGAAAGTTCATTTTTTCTTTTTCTACTCCTCATTCTTGTTCTTCTTGTTCATAATTTGTTTATATTATGTGCTAGGTTATGTTTTAAGTTTTTAACTCATTAGTTCTTTTTTTTTTTAATTTTAAATGTTTTTTTTTTATTTATTTCTGAGAGAGAGAGAGCGAGAGAGAGAGAGAGCAGGGGAGGATCAGAGAGAGAGGGAGACACAGAATCTGAAGCAGGCTCCAGGATCTGAGCTAGCTGTCAGCACAGAGCCCGACGCGGAGCTCGAACCCCCAAACTGTGAGATCATCACCTGAGCCTAAGTCGGACGCTTAACTGACTGAACCACCCAGGCGCCCCTTAACTCATTAGTTCTTACAATAACCCTATGCAGTAGATGTATAATCATTACCATTTTATGGATGAGAAAACTTATGCTTAGTTAAGCTAACTAAATTGCCCAAAATCACCCAGCTTGTCAGTGGCTAAGCTGTATTCAAACCAAGGTCTGTCTAATGCCAAATCATTTATTTCTTCCTATTTGGTAGTGTTCTTCTTCTAATGAAGCAAACAGTTCTGTATTCCCAGGACACTGGTTATCAGGGCCAGCTTCATGCTTGACTTGAATTTGTTATTTCAGTCTTTTCTCTTATCTAATACGGATGCAATTACTACTCTGGCTTCTGTACTATGCACCCTGGGCACAATAATCTCTAGTTCTGACCTTACCCTGAAAGTTTGTACCTAACCCAAACAGGTCTTGGTGTAAAGGTCTGGGGCCAAGAAAACCCATAGTTTTAAGTCTCTCCAGACCTTCATGATGCCCGTATTCTGGAATCTTTCTCCACTCATTTGTTCATTTAAAACATTTTTACTGAGTTGGACATGGACACTAAATGTTACTACCCCTGCATTTATGGATCTTGCAGCTGATGGGAGAGACATAAATGCACACACACACACACACACACACACACACACACGAAGTAATTTCAAGTTGCAATAAGTATGATGGAAAAGACAAATAGGGTGCCATGCCAGAAAAATATAGAGTTGGGTTTATTTTAGATAGTCCAGAAAGGTTGCTTTGAGTTTTTTATCTGGAAAGATAAGGAGAAAGTCAAGTGAAGATCCAGAGAAAGATTACAACAGGCAGAGGGAAGATAATGACAAAGGGAAGGCAGAGGGAAGGCTGAAGGGAAAGGCTTGGGCTGGTTCAACCAATAGAGTGGAGACCAGTGTGCTTTGAGCTTAGCAAGCAAAAAAGAGAGAAAGACTGATAGGAGATGAGATTGCATAAATAAACCAGGGCCAGATCTTGTGGGAAGCCTTGAAAACGTGTTTCCATTTAATTCTTAGGGTCATTCAATTCTTAGGGTGGCTCAGTCGGTTAAGCATCCGACTTCAGCTCAGGTCATGATCTCACAGCTCAGCTGGTGAGTTTGAGCCCTGCATCAGGCTCTGTGCTGACAGCTCAGAGCCTGGAGCCTGCTTCAGATTCTGTGTATCCCTCTCCCTCTGCCCCTCCCCTGCTCACATTCTGTGTGTGTGTGTGTGTGTGTGTGTGTGTGTGTCAAAAATGAATAAGCATTTAAAATTAATTCTTAGGATCATGGGAAGTCATTAATTTTTATGTGGGAGAGTGATATGATCTAATTCATAGTATGTAAAATCATTTGACTACTATATGGAAAAAGGATTAGATGGTTTAAAAAAAGAGCACAGGCAGGGATACCAATTAGGAGTCTCTTGCAGTTGTTCATGTGAGAAATGATAACAGCTTGGATTGGTATAATAGCCATGGAGGTGGTCAGCCTGGTCGGATCCAGCATGTATTTTGATAGTGGAATTGACAAGATTTGCTGACAGACTGTAGGGAGGAGGGTGGCGAAAAGAGCAGAACCAGGATGACACTTAGGTCTTCGTTTGAGCAACTGGAGGAATGATGAGGCTATTTATCAAGATGGGGTATGCTATAGAAGGAAGAGATTTGGGGAAAAATCAATAATTCTCTCTTGGTCATGTTCAACTTGAGGGGCACATAAGACCTAAGTGGAGACATTGAACTGGCAATTGGATAAATGAGTCCGGAACCCCTTGGAGACATTCAGGGCTAGATATGTAAATTTATGAGTCAGAATATAGATGGTAAATAGAGCCATAGAACCAGATGATATCATTCAGGGAAAGAATTTGTTTCTTTTGTTTCTTGCCTGTGACCTGCCCCACGCTGGAATGTAAACTCCATAAAGGTAGGTATTTCAATTCACTTGTGGTTTTTTAGTTCCTATAATAGTTCATGTATTTAAAAAATATATTGAATATGTAGAATTAATTATTTTAAGTTTCTTATTAAATACCTCTCGGTGGATGGCCCTCACAGTGACATATGTCCCAACCCTAGCCTCCCATCCCTAGTTTCTTTATTCTGATTTCTCTTAAAAAGAGTCATATTTACTCATGATAATGACAGCCATTATATCTCCAAGGTACAGAGAATGTACTTAGCTGGTCACATATACCTATCCTGATGCATTCTTCTCTCTGAACTTCCTTTACCTAGACCTTGTGATACCTTGACTGTCACCACTCCCACTTCTTTGTTCTAATACCTTAACCTAGAGAGGACAGCTAAAATTGGACTCCACATAGAGGTATCTGAATCATGGTCAGATTGTGAATTGGCATAGGCTGGCTGCAACACTACAGATATAAGTAGGAATACATGCACTAACTTCAGATTTGATACATGTCTTGAGGCAAATGCCTCACTGCTTGTGTGCAGAGTGGGCTGCTTAAATTTATTGTTTAGAGCTTATAACTCCATCAAATGTTCCCAGGATCTTTATAATCCAATTGTACTGTATAATTTTCTACAGATACTTTAAAACAAATCTTTATTGTATATCCAATCTAAGTGTCACCAAACAAGATGCCACACTAAGCTGATGCCTCAAAGCAGGTCTGTACTGGTTTAAGCCAGTACTCAGTTAGAGGCTGCCTTTCCTGGGCTGTTTGTCCTTATTGGAAACTCACAGAACTGTCTGGAAGTATCAGATGTCTGGTGTTCCTGTAGACTAAGGATATAACTTGTTTTAAAAATGGATTGCAGGAGACGGGCACTTGGGTGGCTCAGTCAGTTGAGCATCTGACTATTGGTTTCAGCTCAGATCATGATCTGATGGTTCGTGGGTTCAAGCCCTGTATCGGGCTCTGTGCTGACAGCATGGAGCCTGCTTGGGAATCTCTCCCTCTCCCTCGGCCCCTCTCCAGATCTCTCTTGTTCTCTTGCTCTCTCTCTCTGTCTCTCTCTCTCTCAAAATAAATAAATAAACTTTAAAAAGTGTATATATCACTTAAAAAATAAATTTAAGAAAAAAGAAAATGGATTGTAGTCCAGCAGGCCATATAGCCTGCAAAAAAGTGCAGATAGTAATTTCCTAGATTGGTTAGACCCAGCCCAAATCAACAAGAACTGAGTCACATTAAGTAGTGGTTTCTTATTTTATTTTTTTTTACTTAAATAAACCATTTATTTTATTATAACAACTTTAGAAGGCACATCATAGCAGCCTAATACATTGGGAAAAGCATTGATTTTTTTTTACAAGAAGAGTATTCTAGAGATAAACATCAAGAATTACTTAATCTAACAGGAAATCTAAGAATTAACAAATGATGATCTAAAGAGATGCAGAGAAGTTTTATTATTTAAAACTCATATAATTTCCTCGTGTATAGGAGAAAAGTGAACCAATTATCTATATATTGTTTTATTTTTGAAATTTATGATTGCTTCTCCTAAGACAGAGAATGCAAGTTGAATGAAAAGTCCTATAGACCTAGAAAATGATTTTTTTTCTCTCAGTGAAGGCAAAATCACCCTATAGGAAGGTAAGCTGAAACCCTGAAATTTCCAAGCGCCACCCTGCCAGCCAGGGAGAACAATAGAGTAGATTGCACATATATGATTCTGGAATTGGTATCCTCTGAGTCAATCCTTTCCAATCTCCTCAGTTTCTCTCCTTCCTTGACCTGAATTCATGTAGTAACTTCCTTTTTTAAGAAACAAGTTCAGTTTATTTTTTTAATTTTTAAATAATTTTTAAAAATTTAAATCCAAGTTAGTTAACATATAGTGTAATAATAATTTCAGCAATAGAATTTAATGATTCATCACTTACATATAACACCCAGTGCTCTTCCCAACAAGTGCCCACCTTAATGCCCATTGCCCTTTAGCTCTTTCCCCCACACAACACCTTCAATTTGTTCTCTGTATTTAAGAGTTTCTGATGGTTTGTCTCCCTCTCCACTTTTATATTATTTTTGCTTCCCTTCCCTATGTTCATCTCTTTTGTATCTTAAATTCCACATATGTGTGAAATCATATATTTCTCTTTCACTGACTAACTTAATTCAATTAGCATAGCACACTCTAGTTCCACTCACATCATGGCAAATGGCAAGGTTTCATTCTTTTTGATCACTGAGTAATATTCCATTGTATATATATACCACTTCTTTATCCATTCATCTTTTGATGGACATTTGGGCTCTTTTCATACTTTGGCTATTGTTGATAATGTTGCTATAAAAATTAGGGTGCAAGTGCCCCTTCAAATTAGTACTCCTGTGCTGATGCATAGAGCATGTGTACCCCAATGTTCATAGCAGCACTTTCAACAATAGCTAAATCATGGAAAGAGCCTAAATGCCCATCAACTGACGAATAGATCAAGAAGACGTGGTTTATCTATACAATGGAATACTACATGGCAATGAGAAAGAATGAAATCTGGCCATTTGTAGCAACGTGGATGGAACTCGAGGGTGTTATGCTGAGTGTAATATAAGTCAGGCAGAGAAAGACAGATACCATATGTTTTCACTTGTAGGTGGATCAGGAGAAACTTAATGGAGGACCATGGGGGAGGAGAAGGAGAAAAATAGTAGGGGAGAGGGAGGGAGGCAAACCATGAGAGACTCTTGAATACTGAGAACAAACTGAGGGCTGATGGGGGTGGGGAAGAGGGAAAGGAGGGTGATGGGCATGGAGGAGGGGACTTGTTGGGATGAGCACTGGGTATTGTATGGAAACCAACTTGACAATAAACTATGAAAGAAAATAAATAAATAAATAAATAAATAAACAAATAAATAAAATCAGTACTCCTGTATCCTTTGAATAAATACCTAGTAATGGAATTGCTGGGTTGTAGGGTAGTTCTATTTTTAATTTTTTGAAGAACCTCCATACTGTCTTCCATAGTGGCTGCACCAATTTGCATTCCCATGAGCAGTGCAAAAGGGTTATTCTTTCTTTGCATCCTCACCAATGTCTGTTGTTGCCTGACTTGTTGATTTTAGCCATTTAGAGAGGTGTGAGGTAGTATCTCATTGCGGTTTTGATTTGTAGTTCCCTGACGATGAATGATGTTGAACATTTCTTCATGTGTCTGTTGGCCATCTGGATGCCTTCTATGGAAAAGTATCTATTTCTGTCTTCTGCCCATTTTTTTCACTGGATTATTTGTTTTCTGGGTGTTGGGTTTGATAAGTTCTTTATAGATTTTGGATACTAACCCTTTATCCAATATGTCATTTGCAAATATCTTCTCTCATTCCATTGGTTGCCTTTTAGTTTTGCTGATTGTTTCCTTCTCTGTGCAGAAGCTTTTAAATTTGATGAGGTCCCAAAATTCCTTTGTTTCCTTTGCCTCCAGAGACATGTTAAGTAAGAAGTTGCTGTGGCCAATGTCAAAGAGGTTATTATCTGTTTTTTCCTCTAGGATTTTGATGGCTTCCTGTCTTATATTTAGGTCTTTCATCCATTTTTGACTTTATTTTTTTGTATGGTGTAAGAAAGTGCTCCAGGTTCATTTTTCTGTCTGTCATGGTCCAGTTTTCCCAACACCATTTGCTGAAGAGACTGTCTTTTTTCCATTGGATATTCTTTCCTGCTTTGTCAAGCACCCATACATTTGTGGGTCCATTTCTGGGTTCTCTATTCTATTGATCTATGTGTCTGTTCTTGTGCCAATACCATCCTATCTTGATGATTACATCTTTATAATACAGTTTGAAGTCCAGTATTGTGATACAACCAGATTTAGTTTTCTTTTTCAAGATTGCTTTGGCTGTTTGGAGTCTTCTGGTTCCATACAGATTTTAGAATTGTTTGTTCTAGCTCTGTGAAGAATGCTGGTGATATTTTGATAGGGATTGCATTGAATATGTAGATTGCTTTGGGTAGCATAGACATTTCAAAAATATTTGTCCTTCCAATCCATGAGCATGGGTTGTTTTTCCATTTTTTGTGTGCCTTCTTCAATTTCTTTCATAAGCTTTCTATAGTTTTCAATATATAGATTTTTCACCTGTTTGGTTATGTTTGTTCCTAGGTATTTTATGGTTTTTCATGGAATTGTAAATGGGATTGATTATCTGATTTCTCTTTATGCTGTTTCACTCTTTTCTTCTTAATTTTTTAAAATGTTTTTTATTTATTTCTGAGAGAGAGAGTGAGAGAGACAGCATGAGCAGGGGAGGACCAGAGAGAGAGGGAGACACAGAATCTGAAGCAGGCTCCAGGCTCTGAGCTGGCTGTCAGCACAGAGCCCGACGCGGGACTCGAACCCACAAACTGTGAGATCATGACCTGAGCCGAAGTCAGATGCTTAACCGACTGAGCCACCCAGGCGCCCCTTCTTTTTAATTTTTTAATGTTTTTATTTATTTTTGAGAGATAGAAATAGAGACAGTGTGAGCAGGGTATGGTCAAAGAGAGAGGGAGTTACAGAATCCGAAGACAGGCTCCAGGCTCTGAGCTAGCTGTCAGCACAGAGTCTGACGCGGGGCTTGAAGCCACGAACCATGAGACCATGACCTGAGCCGAAGTCGGACACTTAACCGACTGAGCCACCCAGGCGTCCCTATGCTGTTTCATTCTTAGTGCATAGAATTGCAACCAATTTCTATACATTGATTTTATATCCTGAGACTATGCTGAATTCATGGATTAGTTCTAGTAGTTTTTTGTTGAAGTCTTTTGGGTTTTCCACATAGAGCATCATGTCATCTGTGAAGAGTGAAAGTTTGACCTCTTCTTTGCTAATTTGAATGCCTTTTATTTATTTCTGTTGTCGGATTGCTGAGTCTAAGACTTCCAACACTATGTTGAATACCAGTGTTGAAAGTGGACATCTTTGTCTTGTTCCTGACCTTAGAGGTAAAGCTCTCAGTTTTTCCCCATTGAGGATGATATTAGTAGTGGGTCTTCAGTATATGGCCTTTATGATCTTGAGGTGTGATCCTTCTATTCCTACTTTCTTGAGGGTTTTTGAAAAAAAAAATGCTGTATTTTGTCAAATGATTTTTCTGAGTCTATTGTGAGGATCATGTGGTTCTTATACTTTCTTTCATTAATGTGATGTGTAATATTGATTGATTTGCAGGTATTGAACCAGACCTGAATCCCAGGAATAAATTCCACTTGATTGTGGTTATTAATTCTTTTAATGTATTGCTAGATCCTGTTTGCTAGTATTTTGTTGAGAATTTTTGCATCCATGTTTATCAGGGAAATTGGTCTGTAGTTCTTTTTAGTGGGCTCCTTGTCTGGTTTTGGAATCAAGGTAATGCTGGCTTCATAGAATGAGTTTGGAAGTTTTCCTTTCATTTCTATTTTTTTGGAACAGGTTCCAAAAAAAAAATAAGTGTTTAACTCTTCTTTAAATGTTTGGTAAAATTCCCCTGGAAAGTCATCTGGCCCAGGACTCTTATTTCTTGGTAGATTTTTGATAACTGATTCATTTTCTTTACTGGTCATGGGTCTGTCCAAGTTTTCTATTTCTTCGTGTTTAAGTTTTGGTGGTTTATATGTTTCTAGGAATTTGTCCACTTCTTCCTGATCACCCAATTTGTTGGCACACAATTGCTAATAATATTTTCTTATTATTGTTGGTATTTCTGTTGTGATATCTCCTTTTTCATTTGTGATTTTATTTATTTGAGTCCTTTCCTTTTTGTTTTTGATCACTCTGACTAGGGGCTTATCAGTTTTATTAATTCTTTCACAGAACCAACTTCTAGTTTCATTTTTCTGTTCTATTGTTTTCTTTTCTTAATTTTGATACCATTCATTTCTGCTCTAATAATTATTATTTCCCTTCTTCTGCTGGCTTTGGACTTTATTTGTTCTTTTTCCAGATCTTTTAGGTGTAAGGTTAGGTTGTGTATTTAAGACTTTTCTTCTGTCTTTAGAAGAAGATTACATACTCCCCTCTTATGAACACCTTTGCTGACTCCCAGAAGTTTTGGGCTGTCATGTTTTCATTTTCATTGGCTTCCATGTACTTTTAAATTTCCTCTTTAATTTCTTGTTTAACCCATTCATTTTTTAGTAGGATGTTCCTCAATCTCCAAGTATTCAGGGCCTTTCCAAATTTTTTCTTGGGGTTGATTTTGAGTTTCATAGCATTGTGGTCTGAAAATATGCAAGGCATGATCTCAATCTTTTTCTACTTGTGGAGTTAAGATTTGTGACCCAGTATGTGATCAATTCTGGAGAGTGTTCCATGTGTGCTCAAGAAGAATGTGTATTCTGCTGTTTTAGGATGAAATGTTCTGAATATATATGTTAAGTACATTGAGTCTAGTGTGTCATTCAAAGTCATTGTTTCCTTGTTGATTTTCTGCTTAGATGATCTGCCCATTGCTTTAGGTGGGGTGTTGAAGTCCCCTACTATGATGGCATTATTATCAATGAGTTTCTTTATGTTTATGATTAAATGATTTATATATCTGGGTACTTCCATGTTGGGGGCACACATATTTACAATTGATAGATCTTCTTGTGGATAGACTCCTTAATTATGATATAATGCCCTTCTTTATGTCTTGTTAGAGTATTTTATTTATTTTTTTTTACAAATATTTTATTGTCAAATTAGTTTCCACATAACACCCAGTGCTCATCCCGACAAGTACCCTCCTCCATGCCCATTCCCCCCTTCCCCCCACATCCATCAGTCCTCAGTTTTTGTCAGCATTCAAGAGTCTTTCATGGTTTGCCTCTCTCCCTTTCCCCCACCATTTCCGCCCTTCTTCTCCCCCTTGTTCCTTCTTCAAGTTCCTCCTAATCCTCCTATACATGCAAACATATGATATTTGTCCTTCTCTGCCTGACTTATTTCGCTCAGCATAACACCCTCAAGGTCCATCCATGTTGCTACACATGGCCAGATTTCATTGTTTCTCATTGCCATGTAGTATTCCATGGTATAGATAAACCACATCTTCTTGATCTCAGTTGATGGACACTTAGGCTCCTTGCTTTGGCTATTGTTGAGAGTGCTGCAATGAACATTGGGGTACATGTGCTCTTATGACTCAGCATTTCTGTATCCCTTGGGTAAATTCCTAGCAGTGCTATTGCTGGGTCATAGAGGAGTTCTATTGTTAGTTTCCTGAGGAACCTCCACGCTGTTTTCCAGAGGGGCTGCACCAGTTTACATTCCCACCAACAGTGTAGGAGGGTGCCCGTTTCTCCACATCCTCGCCAGCATCTAGAGTTCTCTGATTTGCTCATTTTAGCCACTCTGACTGGCGTGAGGTGGTATCTCAGTGTGGTTTTGATTTGTATTTCCCTGATGAGGAGGGATGCTGAGCATCGTTTCATGTGTCTGTTGGCCATCTGGATGTCCTCTTTGGAGAAGTGTCTGTTCATGTCTTCTGCCCATTTCTTCACTGGGTTGTTTGTTTTTCGGGCGTGTAGTTTGGTGAGTTCCTTATAGATTCTGGATATTAACCCTTTATCTGATATGTCATTTGCAACTATCTTTTCCCATTCCGTTGGTTGCCTATTAATTTTCTGGGTTGTTTCCTTGGCTGTGCAGAAGCTTTTAATCTTGATGAGGTCCCAACAGTTTATTTTTGCTCTTGATTCCCTTGCTTTTGGGGATGTGTCAAGTAAGAAGTTGCTGCGGTGGAGGTCAAGGAGGTTGTTTCCTGCTTTCTCCTCTAGGGTGTTGATAGTTTCCTGTCTCACGTTCAGGTCCTTTATCCATTTTGAGTTGATTTTTGTGCATGGTGTGAGAAAATGATCTAGTTTCATTCTTCTGCATGTTGCTGTCCAGTTCTCCCAACACCATCTGTTAAAAAGGCTGTCTTTTTTCCATTGGATATTCTTTCCTGCTTTGTCAAAGATCAGTTGGCTGTATACTTTTGGGTCCACTTCTGAGTTCTCAATTCTGTTCCATTGGTCTATGTGTCTGTTTTTGTGCCAATACCATACTGTCTTGAGGATGACAGCTTTGTAGTAGAGGCTGAAGTCTGGGATGGTGATACCTCCCGTTTTGGTTTTATTTTTCAGTATTACTTTGGCTATTCGGGGTCTTTTGTGGTTCCATACAAATTTTTGGATAGTTTGTTCTAGTTTTGAGAAGTATGCTGGTGCAATTTTGATTGGAATTGCATTGAATGTGTAGAGTGCTTTAGGTAGTAATGACATCTTAACTATATTTATTCTTCCTATCCATGAGCATGGAATGTTTTTCCATTTCTTTGTGTCTTCTTCAATTTCCTTCATAAGTTTTCTATAGTTTTCATCATACAGATCTCTTGTATCCTTGGTTAGGTTTATTCCGAGGTATTTTATGGTTTTTTGTGCAATTGTGAATGGGATCAGTTTCTTGATTTCTCTTTCTGTTGCTTCATTATTGGTGTATAAAAATGCAACCGATTTCTGTACGTTGATTTTGTACCCTGCAACTTGGCTGAATTCTTGGATCAGTTCTAGTAGGCTTCTGGTGGAGTCTGTCGGGTTTTCTATGTAGAGTATCATGTCATCTGCGAAGAGTGAAAGTTTGACTTCCTCTTTGCCAATTCTGATGCCTTTGATTTCCTTTTGTTGTCTGATGGCTGATGCTAGGACTTCCAGCACTATGTTAAACAACAGTGGTGAGAGTGGACATCCCTGTCGTGTTCCTGATCTCAGGGGGAAAGCTCTCAGTTTTTCCCCGTTGAGGATGATGTTAGCTGAAGGCTTCTCATAGATGGCTTTGATGATGTTTAAGTAGGTTCCTTCTATCCCAACTTTCTCGAGAGTCTTTATTAAGAAGGGATGCTGTATTTTGTCAAATGCTTTTTCTGCATCTATTGACAGGATCATATGGTTTTTATCTTTTCTTTTATTGATATGATGGATCACATTGATTGATTTGCGAATGTTGAACCAGCCCTGTAACCCAGGAATGAATCCCACTTGATCTTGGTGGATGATTCTTTTGATATGCTGCTGGATTCGATTTGCAAGGATCTTGTTGAGAATTTTTGCATCCGTATTCATCAAGGATATTGGCCTATAGTTCTCTTTTTTTGTTGGATCTCTGTCTGGCTTGGGAATCAGAGTGATGCTGGCTTCATAAAATGAGTCCGGGAGTTTTCCTTCGACTTCTATTTTTTGGAATAGCTTGAGAAGAATTGGGATTAATTCTGTTTTAAATGTCTGGTAGAATTCCCCAGGGAAACCATCAGGTCCAGGGCTCTTATTTGTTGGGAGATTTTTGATCACTGATTCGATTTCTTCACTCGTTATGGGTCTGTTCAGGTTTTCTATTTCTTCCCGTGTGAATTTTGGTAGTGAGTGTGTGTTTAGGAATTTGTCCATTTCTTCTAAGTTGTCCAATTTGTTGGCATATAATTTTTCATAGTATTCCCTGATAATTGCTTGTATTTCTGAGGGGTTGGTTGTAATAAGTCCATTTTCATTCATAATTTTGTCTATTTGGGTGCTCTCTCTTTTCTTTTTGATAAGCCTGGCTAGAGGTTTGTCAATTTTGTTTACTTTTTCAAAAAACCAACTCTTGGTTTCATTGATCTGTTCAATTGTTTCTTTGGTCTCTATGTTGTTTATTTCTGCTCTAATTTTTACTATTTCTCTTCTTCTACTGGGTTTAGGGCGTTCTTGTTGCTCTGCCTCTAGCTCCTTTAGGTGAGCTGTTAGATTTTGGACTTGTGCTTTTTCTAATCTCTTGAAATAGGCCTGGAGAGCAATGTACTTTCCTCTTAGGACTGCCTTGGCCGCATCCCATAGATTTTGAATTGTTGTGTTTTCATTTTCATTTGTTTCCATATATTTTTTAATTTCCTCTCTAATTGCCTGATTGGCCCATTCATTCTTTAGAAGGGTGTTCTTTAACCTCCATGTTTTTGGCGGTTTTCCAGACTTCTTCCTGTAATTGATTTCAAGTTTCAAAGCATTGTGATCTGACAGTGTGCATGGTATGATCTCTATTCTTTTATATTTATTGAGGGCTGCTTTATGTCCCAGTATGTGATCTATCTTGGAGAATGTGCCATGCGCACTTGAGAAGAAAGTAAATTCCCTGGCCTCAGGATGTAAAGTTCTAAATATATCCGTCAGATCCATCTGGTCCAATGTGTCTTTCAAGTCCATTATTTCTTTAGTGATTTTCTGTCTGGTTGACCTATCCATTGCTGTAAGCGGAGTATTAAAGTCCCCTGCTATTAGCACATTCTTATCTATAAGCTTGTTTCTGTTTGTGATTAATTGTTTTAGATATTTAGGTGCTCCCATATTCGGTGCGTAGACATTTATGATTGTTAGTTCTTCCTGATGGATGGACCCTGTAATTATTATGTAGTGCCCTTCTTCATCTCTTGTGATTGTCTTTAATTTAAAGTCCAGTTTGTCTGATATAAGTATCGCTACTCCGGCTTTCTTTTGATTTCCTGTAGCATGATATATATTTCTCCATCCCCTTACTTTTAATCTGAAGGTATCTTCCCGTCTAAAATGAGTTTCTTGTAGACAGCATATTGATGGATTTTGTTTTTTAATCCATTCTGCTACCCTATGTCTTTTGATTGGAGCATTCAGCCCATTTACATTCAGTGTTATTATTGAAATATGTGGGTTTAGAGTCTTTGTATCTTTTGTAGGGTTCATGTTTGTGGTGGTGTCTCTGGTATCTTTGTTCCTTGCAACCTTTCCTTCAGAGCATCCCCCTCAGGATTTCTTGTAGGGCTGGCTTCGTGGTGACAAATTCTTTCAATTTCTGTTTATTTGGAAAGGTTTTTATCTCTCCTTCTATTTTGAATGACAGGCTTGCTGGATAGAGGATTCTTGGCTGCATATTTTTACTGTTCATCACATTGAAGATTTCCTGCCATTCCTTTCTAGCCTGCCAAGTTTCAGTAGATAGGTCGGTCACCACTCTGATAGCTTTTCCTTTGTATGTTAGGGCCCTTTTCTCCCTAGCTGCTTTCAAAATTCTCTTTGTCCTTGTATTTTGCCATTCTTACTATGATATGCCGTGCAGAAGATTGATTCAGGTTACGTCTGAGGGGAGTCCTCTGAGCCTCTTGTATTTCAACATTTACTTCCTTCCCCTGGTCGGGGAAGTTCTCTGCTATAATTTGTTCCAGGACTCCTTCAGCACCTTTCCCTCTCTCTTCCTCTTCTGGGATTCCTATGATATGGATCTTGTTGCGTTTGACCGTATCGCTGAGCTCTCGAATTCTTCTTTCCTGTTCCTGGATCAGTTTGTCTCTTTTTTTGTCAGCTTCTTGTTTTTTTATAATGGTATCTTCTAAATCATTTATTCTCCTTTCTGCCTCTTCAATCCGTTCATTGGAGGCCTCTAATTTATTATGTATCTCATTTATCGCATTTTTTACTTCTTCATGCCTATTTTTATTTTCCATTCTGTCTGTAGCCATAGTTTCTTTGATGTCCCCTATGTTTTGTTCAAGCCCAGCTATTAATTTTACCATTATTATTCTAAAATCTTGTTTAATTATGCTGCTGATATCTGTTTTGAGCAGTTCAATCGCTCTAATTTCTTCTTGGAGTTTCTTTGGAGGAGAGCTCTTTCATTTCGTCATTTTAGTTAGCTTTCCGGCTCTTGTTGGTTTTAAATACCTGTTAATGCTCTCTGTATCTATGAGCGCTGCTGTATCCAAGAAGACTCTTTGACTGTCCAGGGCCTATCCTTTCAGAGAGTGTTTTTTGAATGGTATCTCTTGGTCTCTCTTGTTGGGACCTTGGTTATTTTATTTTCCTATTCGTAGTGATATTTGGGACTCTCAACCTTGTGTACTCTGGCTTGTTTCTTGAGGTGCCGTTAGGAGGCTTTCTCAATGGATTCTGCATCCTTTTTCTCCCCATCCCTCAGGTTTTGTAAGGTTTTCAATGGCTTCAGATCTTTTCCGTGTGATGTATGGGCACGAGTGCAAGTATGGAGCTCCTTACTTCACCGCCATCTTGCCCCTCTCCTTGTTACAGTATTTTAAAATCTAGTTTGTCTGGGGCACCTGGGTCACTCAGGCTGTGAGCGCCTGACTTTGGCTCAGGTCATGTTCTCCCAGATAGTGGGTTCAAGCCCCACATCAGGCTCTGTGCTGAGAGCTGAGAGCCTGGATCTGTTTCTGGTTCTGTGTCTCCCTCTCTCTGCTTGTCCTGCTCAAACTTTGTCATTTTCTCTCTCAAAAATAAATAAACATTAAAAAAAATAAAATCTAGTTTTTCTGATATAAGTATGGCTACAATAGCTTTCTTTTGATGACTATTAGCATGATAGATGGTTCTCCATCCTCTTAGTTTCAATCTATAGATGCCTTTAGGTCTAAAATGAATCTCTTGTAAGTATCATATAGATGGTTCTTGTTTTCATATTCATTCTGATACTCAATGTGTTTTGATTGGAGCATTTAGCCCATTGACATTTGTTTTTTTTTTTTAAATAGTGTATTGTCAAGTTGATTTCCATATAACACCCACTGCTCATCCCCACAAGTGCCCTCCTCCATGCCCATCTCCCCCCTACCCCCCACACCCATCAGTCCTCAGTTTGTTCTCACCATTCAAGAGTCTCTCATGGTTTGCCTCCCTCCCTCTCCCCCCCTATTTCTCCCTTCTTCTCCCTCACGGTCCTCCGTTAAGGTCCTCCTAATCTTCCTATACGTGGAATCATATGGTATTTGTCTTTCTCTGCCAGATTTATTTCGATCAGCATAACCCTCAAGTTCCATCCACGTTGCTACACATGGCCAGATTTCATTCTTTCTCATTGCCGTGTAGTATTCCATTGTATAGATAAACCACCCCTATGCATCAGCACACCTGTATCCCTTGGGTAAATTCCCAGCAGTGCAATTGCTGGGTCATAGGGGAGTTCTATTGTTAATTTGTTGAGGAAGCTCCACACTGTTTCCCAGAGGGGCTGCACCAGTTTACATTCACACCGACAGTGTAGGAGAGTGCCTGTTTCTCCACATCCTCGCTAGCATTGACATTTGGACTGAGTACTGAAGGATGTGAATTTAGTGCCATTTTGTCGCCTGTTGTGTTGGTGTTTCTGGTGTTGTTCTCTGGTCCTTTCTAGTCTTTGTTGCTTTTGACCTGTTTGGGTTTTTTTTTTGTCTTCTCCACTCAAAGCGTTGCTCTTAAAATGTCTTGCAGGGCTGGTTTAGAGGTCAAGATCTGCTTTAGTTTGTGTTTCTCTGGGAAACTTTATCTCTCCTTTTTTGAATGACAGTCTTACTTGATTGAGAATTCTTGGCCTTATATTTTTCCAATTCAGTACATTGAATATATCCTGCCACTGCTTTCTGGTCTGCCAAGTTTCTGTGGATAGGTTTGCTGCAAACCTGATCTGTCTTCCCTTATATGTTAAGGACTTTTTTTTCCCTTTGCTGCTTTCATAACTCTTTTCTTGTCTGTATATTTTGTTAACTTGACTATGGTATACCTTGGACATGGTCAGTTTTTGTTGAATCTAATGGGAGTTCTCTGTGCTTTTTGGATTTTGATATCTCTGTTCTCCAGATTAGGAAAGTTTTTCACTAATATTTGCTCACATAAACTTTCTGCCACTTTCTCTCTCTCTTCATCTTCTGGGACTCCTATGATTTTGATGCTACTCCTTTTTAATAAGTCACTGAGTTCTTTAAGTCTTGTATCATGATCTCTTGCCTTTGGTTCCTTCTTTTTTTCTGTTTCATTATTCTCCATAGTTTTATCTTCTAAATCACTGATTTGCTGCTGTACTTCATCCATCCTTGCCATTGTGGCGTTCATTTAAGATTTCATCTCCGTTATAGCATTAATTTCTTGCTAACTAGATTTCATTTCTTTTATCTTGGTATAAAGGGATTGTATGCTTTTTTCAATCCCGGTTAGTATTCTTATTATCATGGTTCTAAATTCTAATTCACACATCTTGCTTATATCTGTTGATTAAGCCTCTGGTTTCATTTCTTCCTGTTCTTTCTTTTGAGGTGAATTCCTTCATTTTGTCATTTTGGAGGAAGGAAAAATTAATAAATAAAAATTAAAATTTAAAAACAAAACAAAACATCAAATAAAGGAAGCTAGATTCTAGATGTGTTTTGGTCTGCTTGTTGAAGGAAGCTTGATAGAATTGGGAAAATGGGGGAAAAAAGAAAAAAGGTAAGAAAACCTTAAAAATTAAAAATAATATAATAGGGGCACCTGGGTGGCTCAGTCGGTTAAGCGTCTGACTTCAGTCAGGTGATGATCTCACAGTTCGTGGGTTTGAGCCCCGCCTTGGGCTCTGTGCTGACAGCTTAGCTCAGAGCCTGGAGCCTGTTTTGGATTCTGTGTCTCCCTCTCTCTCTGACCCTCTCCTGCTCACGTGGCTCTCTGTCTCTCAGAAATAAATAAAAACATTAAAAAATAATATAATAAAATATAATAAAATGAAATGAAGAAAATGAAATAAAAGAAAAATTAAATATAAAGTAAAAAATATAATAATAAAAACAAATTTTTTCTCTTTCTATACACAAGAATGAGGAAGAAAAGAAAGAAAAGGAAAAAAAAAGGAAACAATTTAAGCAAAGACAGAAGCAAAGAGAACGGACAAATAAATGAACCAGCAAACAGAATGAAACCCAAATGAATTTACATCCGGTTTCCCCTAGAACTGAAACTGTGAAACTCCTTATAGTCCATACACTAAGCAGGTGGAGTGACTTGTGCTGGTCTTTTAGGGGATGTGCTTTTAGGGTGCAGTTGGGTGGGATTTGGTGTAACAGCTCCATTCTCCACTAGAAGGCGCTGCTAAGATTACTGAGGTGGATCAGTGTGGCCCACATATGTCTGGAAGAGGTGGAAATGGCTTCACGCAGCTACCTAGTCTGTGGCACAGGAACTTTGACCTCTCACTTAGCAGTGATCAAGCTCCTCTCCTTTCTTTCAAGCCTTTGTCCACTCCCCACCTTTATCCTGTCCGTGTCTGAAATGTCCGCCTGCCAAGTGGCACCTCCCTCCAGAGTTTTATCTCAGATGGGGTTGTGAAACAACTCCAGGGATCCCCAGGGTTGGAGCTCCCTGCAGCTTGGACCCGCACTGATTTTGTGGGGGAGGGTCTCACTGAGCAATGGCCAGGTTCTGGCTTGTCCCAGAAAATATTCATGTGGTTGTGGAGTGGCAGAGGTTCAGAAATTATGGCAAATCATAATACAAAGCCAGCTCCAGGTTTCACTGAACTTTGGCATCTTTGTCCCAATACCAGCAAACATGGCTGCTCTCCTGGTCCGCTAAGAGCTTTGCCTTGGGAAAGCCATATGGCCTCCACCAAATGCACTCCAAGCAGGCAACTGCTTCTCTCCATATGGCACATGGACCCCTCAGATCCCACTCCCTGCCCTGGAGATTTGCCCTACTTCCTCACCAGAGCATTGCTTGGGTACCTAAAACTTCAGACTCTTTGCTCCACTGTTTATAGAATACTGGTGGTATTGAAACCCTCTACTTTCTTCCCATCACTGGTTTGGGGAACAAACTTGTTCAGTCCCCTGCAAGTGTTTTCACTCTTTCTCTCTAGCTACTTTCAGAGAAGTGCTTTTCTAGCACTCCCGATGTGCCACACTCTCCCCCTTTCTCTTTCTCTGTCCTCTCTCCACAAAAAGATCTCCCTGCCCTCCGTGGCTTTTCTTTCCCCCATTTCAACTCTCCACATCATGTACCTGCCACGTTCTTTGGCTCAAGTTATGCAGATTGTAGTGTTAATCCTCAGATCAATTTCCTGGGTGTTCAAAATTGTTTGGTGATGATCTAGCTGAGTTTCAGGGATGAAACAAGCTCATGGTCTTCATGCTGTTCCACCATCTTCCCAAATCCCACTAATGTAGTAACTTCTTACACAGACTTGTGGACTCTCATGTTTTCCATGCACAAATTGTCTAAGTCACAGCATATCATCTCCTAATTTCTTCTGGCTGACTTTCAAGACCACCATCATCTGACTTCAACTTGCTGCTTTGTACATCCCACCCCTCCCAACACATGTGCATGCATACACATAGACACACAGACACACAGATACACACACACACACACACACACACACGCACCTTTTTCTGCTTACAGAGTCAGGCTGCTCCACTATCCTCCATCCTGGTTCCAATACTATGCTCATTTCCACTCCTGTGCCTTTGCTTACACTATAGCCTCAATCTGGAGCACTTTCCACTCTGTGTAAACTGAAATCTTGTATTTATTTTAAGATCTAGCTTAAAGCCAACCTTTTCTGTGGAATCTAGCCCATTGTGATATTTTCTTTCCACATGGATCCCTGGTTCTCTCATATATATTTAATGTATATGTGTCTATCTTAAACTCTGTCCTCTCCATGATAAAGTTTTCTACTCCTTTGAAACCCTTCAGGATACTTATGGGGCTGGACAGATAATAGACACTTAATTAATCCTTGCTGAGGGAATTTTAGCATGTTTGACTCTTTCCCATAGGATATAGTGAAGGGAGGGCTGATAGGCATAGCTCTGCTCCCCCCACAACCCTTCATGACTTGTATAATGAGAGTGGTTCTCCTTTTATCCATTAAGAGTAAGATTACATTTGAAAGAAAGAGTTTTGATGACTTTTTAAATGAAAGCCACCAATCAGACCATTAATTCATTCATTCATTCAACACTTAATGAATACTTATGATGTGGCCAGCACGTCATGCTAAACATTCTTATGGGAAGTTACAAAAAGGTTAGAGTTATTAAAAAAATTCCACACACCAAGGATTTGAAAGCATAGAGACAATGGGGAAGGGCTTTCTGGAAACCACAGTAACTCATCCCCTAGTGTGTGTTGCACTGAGAAGGTGCAAGTGTTGGCTGTCCATTGCTGTTCTCTTAGAGAGAAGCACAAAGAGTAAGGCATCCCTTCCCTAATGCATTTTACCAGCCCTTCTCCCATTTCCCACTCTCTTACCAATCTTTCATTTACCACATGAAAATGATGGAGGCCTTAATTTCCCCAATCTCTAAATCAGACCAAACATATTATGGTATGGGGTTGATTGTTTTTCTAAGTACCAGGCTACCCTATGGGCACTGGCATTTCTGCGTCTGCTTACATAGCAGGCTGCCTATGTGAAATCTTCCTCCTGACCCTCCAGGTCTACTGGGAGACTTTACTGGCATCAGAAACTGCTTTTCCCACAGTTCATTTCTGCAATACTGAATGCTAAGCACCTGAAGCAAAGTATCCTGCTGCCATCACCACCGGGCAAAACTGAATCATGTGCAGACACCAATGCCCCAGGCTTCTGGCTAAGAATAAGATAAGCTCAAAATAACCTGCATGATCCCCAGTGGACCTTGTTGCCTGCCAAGCCTCTCTTTACCATTGCCTATGACTGGCTGACGAACCAGGTAGAAAACTACTTCTTGAGCCCTAAAATAACATTGACAACAGAAATAAATCTCTTGCTTGTGTTAGAGGCTCATCAAAGTTGAAGGAAAAAATGCTCAATCATTCTGCCATATAACACATGTACTCAGAATTCTTAGTATGGGCTTCAAGGGGTGCCCCCTCCCCCCAGTTCAGGTGGGTGGTGTGTGCATTTGCATAGTGGAGGTTGGGAACAGGTTGGGAGAAGTAAGCAGGCTTAGTGGCAGGGAAGAACCAGTAAGTCTGTGTGTATGAGTTCAAAACTCCATTATTGTACCCAGGCCCATATTCTCTATGAACAGATAAAGATCCAGGATATTTAAACAGACAATTACAGCCAAGATATATGTCTGGTTGATGAAAAGCAAAGAGAGCTAAAGCTGGGGCTCTACTCTGACAATGAGAAGTCACACTACTCCACACAACTCCTTCAGAGCTGGGTATCTTTTCTAAGAGTGAACACAAAGCAGGAGGTGAAGGCATTGGTGTCTCCTAGTTTGAGACTCACCTATTGAGCAATCTAACAGCCAAGAGATCAAAGAGTTCCTACACACCACTGTCATGGTTTCCCTCAACTTTCACCTCAGAAGAGGCATTTTTTTCTCACCTAGCACCTAATGGTGGTGCCAAAGGATTAATTATGTTCTTGGCTCTATCCTGCCAAAAGGCAGCAGGTGTTTGTTTTTTTAGGGACTAGAAGTCTTACCAAGAACAAGAAGTAGAGATGTATGAGTACATAAGACTGCATACCTTAATGACCTGAAATGACCTGTAATATTAAAATTCGGGACTCTCAATAGGAACTGGGAACAAAGCAATGGAGCATTAGTGTTTTGAAAAATGTACCAAGGTTATTATGATTCTCACCTTGAACTTTATATCCATTCATTAGCAAGTTATTCTTATGAATTTCCTAGTTCACTGAAGAGACAAAAATGTCCCAGTTAAGTAACATGACAAAAGGTCATCTAGATGAAAGTGATGCCAGAACCTGCCCATGTCCTCCAGTGCTGATACACCCATCACTGTTAGCCCACCTAAACCTTTCACCATGAGAGTGACTTTAGGGCAAACCTCATCCAACATTGAAAACAGGGCTTGAGGCTTAAGAACAACAATCTTCCTTCACATGAGTGTTAATCTGCTAGGGTTATCATAGCAAAATACCACAAGCTAGGTGGATTAAACAATAAAAATTTATTTTTGCATAAGTCTGGAGGTTGGCTGTCCAAGATGAAGGTGTCAGCAGAATTGGTTTCTCCTGATGCCTCTCTCTTTAGCCGGGCATGGCTGCCATTTTTCTGTGCCCTTACGTGGCCTTTTTCTCTTTGCACACACTTCCCTGGTGTTTCTTCTTGTTATTAAAAGAACACTAGTCCTTTTGGGTTAGCTCCCAACCCTTATGACCTCATTTATCCTTAATTACCTCTCTAAAGGCTCTTCTCTAAATATGGTCACTTTGGGAGTCAAGGCTTCAACAGATGAATTTTAGGAAGACACAATTCAGTTCATAACAATATGAAAACTCTGTGACAACTGGGTACAAGAGTGTTCATCCCCACTTCACGCTGCATTCATGAAACTATATTTCGATCATACTTCCTAATCACATGCTGCAAATAACCTTCCTCTGCACCTTGATAATGCTGACTGTTGTGCTCACTAAGTTACATTCCATTCTTCTCCAGCCCACAACAATCTGTCTCCTTAGTTCTTCTGCATGATCCTGGGACTGCCTATCTTTTTAATATATGAATTCTCTGCTCCATGGCAACCTTATTAATTCTTAAGGGCAGGAACCAAGTCTGTTTCCTTTAGAGCCCAAGAATAGACAGCAAATGTCTGAGCACACAGTGGGCACTTGTACTGAAATCACTTCATACCCTATTTAATGACGTGATATGAAATGACAGTAAATGTCATTGCACTCCAGAAATGTTGACTGAGTGATTGCTGAGGGACAGGAACAGGGTCACCTCATCCTCCTTTCTGCCCCCTATTTTAGTCTTTTCCAAACACCATGGAAAAGGTCTTGCTCTCTGCTTCTGTTAGACTGTTCTATTTTCTACTCTTACACTCTAGGCAGTGAGAAACTCAAATAAGAATAAAGGGCATCTATCTCACTCTGAGAGGCTGAGTTTTTTTCTGCCACTGTTCTGGGGCTCTCACTCTCCCAACCAAACAGCTCAATAGGGAAAAAAATGAAATTAGAAATTGGGGTCAGGGGAAGGAAAGAAAGCAGGAAGAAAAGGAAGAAATGGAGGTGGAAGGCAAAGCAAGCAAATAGTATAGTGGCCAATGCTGCCCTCCTTGCTGAGAACAGGAAGGGTGCTACATTTTGCAAAGCACCTGTAAATTTAGCCTTTCTCTGGACAAAGACTCTAATGAGGACTGAAGGAGGAGTGAGCCCTTTTCCATTCTCATGATCATGTTAAAAGTGCAACATCATCATTGCCCTCATCAGCCCAAGAACGAGGGCAGCAAGTGCCTAGTGGTTTATTTTATCCCTGATATCATCCCCCTGGTTCCAGAGGGAGCCCAGCCTGGCTTATTTAAGACCACACGGTGTTGCTGTTAAACTCCTGTGTGCCTTAGGAACCCTTCCTATCTGTTGTATAGGAAGAGAGAACCTAAGCTGAACCTCTCAGCTCTCTCGTCCTTGTTTTCCAGCCAGAAGTTTAATAGTATCAGTGAACCAGAGAAGCAGCTCAATGACACTCCAAGTGCAATGAGTACATTGAGCAATTACACCTGGCCCAGTGAGCTTATTTGTCACCAGCTAATAGTTCTGGAGTTTGCACTGGACAGAAGACTGCATTAGGGAAAGTGTGCCTTTTCCATAGATATGACATGATCCATGCCTTCAGGAGCTCCATGGTCCTGGGACATGATTAATTCAGATATGTATTAGTTTCTATTGTTGCCTAACAAACATGAATTTTGTGGCTTGAAATAACATCCATTTATTAGTTCATAGTTCTGTAGGTTAGAAGTACAGCATGGTGTGACTGCAATCTCTGTTTAGGGTCTTACAAGACTGAAAATAAGTTGTCCACTGAACTGCATTCTCATCTTGAAGCCTAGGGCTCTCTTCCAAGCTCATGTACTTGTGGCAGAATTCAGTTCCTTGCCATTATAGGACTAAGGTATGGGGACCGCTTCTTGCTAACTATAGCCAGGCACACTCTCTGCTCCCAGAGGCCAACTGCAGTCTTTCTCACGTGGTCCCCTCCATATTTTAATCTGCAATAGCGCTTCACATCCTTCTAATGCTTTAAATCTCACTCCTCCTTCTGCCTTTTCTTTCTGCCAACAACCAGAAAATGTTTTCTGCCTTTGAGGGCTTATGTGGCTATATTATGCCCACTGGGATGATCTCCCTATCTAAAGGTCAACTGTGCCATATAACATAATATAATCATAGGGGATATAATCATGAACTCTTCCTATAACAGTAATAAAAGGACACTTGTATATGTGTGTATACCCACATACACTCTTTACCTCTCCCTCTTTGCCATGCACAGGTTTGCAGATCTGAGGGTCCATAAATCAATACACATTCAGGAGTTAGCAATACTCATACTATTCCCCAACTCTTTTAATCTCATGATTCTGGAAATAAAACAGACCTACTGTTCACATAATTTCAGATATCAGTATAATTATTTAGTTCTGACACAAATAATGACTGAATTTACAGTTGTGGTAGAACATCACTTTGAGAAAGAATTCTCCCTCATGGCTGGCCAGAAGAACGGAAACCATTTTTTGTTGGTTTTATGTAAATGCTCAGTAGTGTATAGCAGTGGATGGTAGACATTTATACTTCATAATGGAACCCCAAATTGAGTTGCTGATTTTTTTAGACACAGAGTGTGAACACAAGCAGGGTAGAGGGGGCAGAGGGAGAGGGAGAAAGAATCTCAAGCAGGCGCCACACTGCATGGAGCACAAAATGGGGCTTGATACCACAATCCTGGGATCAAGCGTCAAACGCTCAAATGACTGAGCCACCCAGGCACCACTTGAGTTGCTGATTTTTAATACATAAATTTATCTGAATGCCAATGATTATTTTATTATTAAAAATAAAATGGTTTTCAGCCTGCTGTGCAAAGAGAACGTAGTGCATGAATGAAGACATGAAAGCAGGATACACTTCAGTTAGTGGTGCAGCTGGGAATCAGGTTGGGGCAGAAGGTTAATGTCCATGTATTGCTATGATTTACATAAGAAAAGAGATGTGCATTATTCTTCAAAACCGAATAGTGATGGAAAATAGATATTTGGATGGTAGTATGCCAGCCATACAAATAATAAAAGTCTTTGAAACTCAAGATGTGTGAGTATTCTAACCCCTTTCCTTCTAAAAGCAGCCAGGGAAAAATAAATTATAGAGAATGGTCCCCATATACACTGCCACCCTATATCTGATTTTGCTCTATACCTATCATATGGATATGTGCCGTGTATACTTACATGGATCCCTTTGAGTTTCTCCCAACGACCCTGTAAACATAATGACTATGCAAAAAAATGGGGGGAGGGATAAAGACCTCTCCCTCTCTCAATTTGCTAATTGAAAACAACCGTAGTCTGGCAACAGTTGAGAGTAATAAAAGATAATTTTGTTGTTAATGAGTTAATGTCCTAAACTACCAATGACTCAGACCTAAAAGTATGGTGTAGAGATGTGCTGGTCCTGGCTGATACAGCAGAAGTGTGAAAGAGCTTGGAGATCTGTGGGGAAGGTAGTGTCAGAGAGAGAGGGAAAGCTTGTATAACAATGAGAAAGGTCATTTTTCCTAGGTTGTATGCCAAAGAGTTTGGAGCTTGGTTTTGGATCTTGGAATGCTACTGAGTCAGAATTTTGTATAAATAATGAGAGCATGTCTGACCTAGAAAGGAGAGATGCAGTGTATAAAGTTCAGTCAAATAAGACCTTGCATTTTGGGGGAGAGAGGGAGAAGAGACAGAGATGTGACATTATACTGGGGGTATAGAAGCATAAGAAAATTTAATGAACCAACAAAAACTATAAAAATACAATTTATATTTCAATCTATAATAATTGAGAAAGAAGCACCATGAAAATTGAGGGAGGGACTAGGACTCCAAGAGCAAGGCTCTCAGAGAAGAAACCCCTAGAATGCAGGAAAGGAGAATTAGATAGCAACAGTAACTACAAAGCTGCATTTTTGGAGGTCCACTCACCACTTATTTATCATTGGCAGATCTTATAATTTTTTCAGACAAGGAAGAAAACTCAGAGAGATTAAAAGACTCACCCAAAGTCATATAGTTAATTAGCAGCAGGAGCCAGGGCTGGATCTCATGTCTCTGACCTTTTTGGCAGTTTTCATTTCTAGGCTCTTTCTGACCTTAAATAAATCATTGTACAATATTATTGAGTATGGCAAGGATTGAGCAAAAGGAAATTAGAGGACAAGGAAAGACACCCCTCCATTACATTTATCATAAAAACCAAATAGGGATAATCAGTGACCAAACTCATTGGTGGTTTTATTGAGCTGGTTAGGTAATGGATGCCATCTAAAGATTCTTAAATACACACACACACACACACACACGCTGGCAACTATATGAAGTGAAGGATATATTAATTAACTTGATTGTGGTAATAATTTTATAATGTATATGTATATTAAATCATCACGTTGTACACCTTAAAATATTGTACTATCTAAATATATATAATATTTTTTCTTAATTTTTTTTTAATGTTTTATTTATTTCTAGGAGAGAGAGAGACAGCGTGAGCAGGGGAGGGTCAGAGAGAGAGGGAGTCACAGACTGAAACAGGCTCCAGGCTCTGAGCCGGCAGTCAGCACAGAGCCCGACGCGGGGCTCGAACCCACGAACCGCGAGATCATGACCTAAGCGAAAGTCGGACGCTTAACCGACTAAGCCACCCAGGCGCCCCGTAAATATATATAATATTTATTTGTCAATAAAATCTCAATCAAACTGGAAAAATTAAACATTCATTAAAATGTGGACATTTATTGGTACAGATGTATGAATTTTACAAAGAATTAAACTTGCTAAATTGATGAAGTAAAACAGTTTGTTGTAGACAACTGACAATCTTAGAGGAGTATTTTGCAGGCAAAAGACAGGTATGTTCACTTGTGTCACCTCTTAGTGAACATGGTATTGCAATCTAGCTGTAGCTGCACACTTTAAATGACAAGAGCAAATCTAATTTCTAAAAGAAAAATATGTGGAATAAGAAGCTTGTGAGATGTTAGTCATTATGAAGGCTTGAGGAAGGGGCAGAAGGAGGAGAATAAAGCACCAAAGGCTTGGCCACTACAGCTTGTTCACATAGTTATCTATGGGTTAACCTACTTTCCCAAACTCCATTGCAGTCAGGTTGGGGCCATGTAGCAATTTCTGACCAATGGACTGTAAGTAGAAGTCATGTGTACTACTTCTAGGTCAAATGGGTTAAGAGCTGGTGTTTCTTCTCCATCTTTATCGTCTCCTCTTATGACTTTGGAAGCTATATGTTGAGATGATAGTGTCACAAAATAGGTGGAACCTGAATCATTGAGTCACTGCTTGGAGGAAAATTCACACCAATTTGCATTAAACTTGGTAAAATAAACTTGTTGTTTATTTGTCTTTTAAGGAAGTTAGTGATTACAAGTCCTAATGCAATATTATCCTCATGAGAATATCCAATTCAGTCAGTCTTTTGCATGGTTTCCATATTTCTCCCACACATGTCACTAAATACATTTTTACTTATATAAGTAGTATGAAAAATTTTAGTCATTTAAAAATTGTATTAATTCTACAGAAATTTATTTTGTACCACTTTGTTGGAAGCCATCTATTCCATAAAGTTATGTAGCTAAAGTTTAGATATTTTCTAGGATTCCCACCAAGAATACTAAATAGTGGCACAAGGAATACATTCAGGAGGCAATGATAAATGTTCTAAAACTAGATTGTGGTGATGGTTGCAGAACTCTATAAATGTACTAACAATAGATAAATTATATATACAAACAGGTGAGTTTTGTGATGTTTAAATTATACTTTAACAAGGTTGTTTAAAAAAGAGGTCACCTAAGTACAGGTATTTTCACAAACCTTTGTACATATTTGCACATCAATTATAATCATTCCAGAATTCACTTCAAAGAATTCTAAGGACGTATCCATAAAATAAGATGTGAGCTAAATAATGCAGCCTTATAATCAGGAGAGCTAAGCATAATACTCTCAGGCCCAGGAAGAAGTCACTGCAATAGCACCTGTGTAGTGAGTTTGCAGATGGTTTCTCTTGGCAGGTTCACAATGATTAAAGGGATGATGGGACTAGATGATGGAACTAGAAATGGTTCTCAGAAGATGGAACACTTGGGAACTTTAACAGAAGAAACATGTCTCACAGATTTCCAACCTCTCACCCACATTATAAGTAACAGGTTCTAGAGAGTTGGCTCTTGCTGAGAAAGAGAATGATGACTAGAAGTAATTTTGAACAGGACCATCCTAAAAAGGAGAGATAAATAACCCAAGGTTGTCTTTGGAATTTTTCCCACCACTTCTCTTCCCAAACTTGTACTCAAGGCCCTCATGTCCCCCATATTCCCAGGACTGGAGGAAAGTAAGATATCATATAAAACTAATGATGCAAAACTGTTGGCAAAATATTCCCAATGAAGTTTATAAGGGGTAGCTGGAATGGACAAGACATAAAGCAAAAGAATAATTCTATGTGGTGAAATTTAAGATATAAATGGCAGGTTGGTGTAGAAGATATTATTTTAGTAATGAAACCTTCGAAATAATCTTGAACTTATACTCCACAAACAACTGCCTGTTTTGTAGCAGAGGTGGTGGTGGTAGTAGCAGGAGCAGCAGCAGCAGCAGTAGTAAAACAGCTGATATTTATTGAACATTTAATATGTGTCACACCCAGTGCGAAGTGCTTAATGTCATTATAACACTTAATACTTTCAACCAACCTTGAAGTGGGTATTATTGTCCCCAGTCTATAGATCAGGAAACTAAGACATGGAGTGGTTACATAACTTGTTTAAGATTGCACAGCTAAGAAGTAGTGGAACCTACACTTTGAGTGTTCTATACGTTATTGAGATAGTTCAACAGAGAAACTGCAGATCTGGAATAGAGCAAGAAAGGAGACTGACATAACTGAGAACGTAGATGATAGGCTCAACAACTATGCATGCTTGAAGACCTATGCTTCTTTATCCCTCAGTACAACTATGCAAGGCTGGTAGTATTGTCCCTACTTACAGATGTGTAAACAATTCTGATTTTTCAACAAGTGTTTATTGAGTTCCTATTCTGCGCTAGGCAATGTACTGGATGCTTGGACCACACCAGCCAACAAATAAGAAAAGTTGATTGCTTTTGTGGAATTTACATTTTAATGGGAGGGAGAGGGAATAAAATAGGCAAACACATGCTATGAGGGAAAAGAAGCAGAATAAAGAGTAATAAGGATTCCTTGTTCCTATCCTAAAAAATACCAGTCACTTAAATCTAGTGCTTATTATTCCTATTTTTATGACACATGCACACATATTACATACATACATGGACTTGGTGATATGTATATATGTATTTATGTAATGTATGTGTGTATACATGTTATGTTACATATATATGTTATGTCATGTTTTGTATATATACTTATGTATATATATGTGTGTATATGTGTGTATATATATACATACACAAAAATAGACCTTTCAGTTTCTACTGTGGATCAAATCTAATGTCATGTAACCTTGTCAGTTAGAGCTTCAACATATGAATTTTTGCGGCACACAATTCAGTCTATAGCAATGCTGTATTCTATTCCATCAGTCTATTTGTTGATCCCTGTGTTAATATTATACTTATCAATCATTATAACTTTACATGAAGTTTTGATATCTGAATCCAAATATGAAAGACAGATATCATATGTTTTCACTCATATGTGGTTCTTGAGAAACTTAACAGAAGACCATGGGGGATGGGAAGGGAAAAAACAGTTACAAACAGAGAGGGAGGAAAGCAAACCATAAGAGACTCTTAAATACAGAAAATAAACTGAGGGTGTTTGGGGAGATTGGGGAAGAGGGGAAAATGAGTGATGGGCATTGAAGAAGGCACTTGTTGGGATATCCTGGGTGTTGTATGTAAGCGATGAACCACGGGGATCTACGCCAAAAGACAAGAGTATATTTACACACTGTATGTTAGCCAATCTGGCAATAAATTATATTAAAAATCAATCAATCAATCAAATCAGTAATAACGTTACACTTAAAAAACAGGTGGAATATTTATTGGAAATGCGTGGAATTTATAGATTCATTTAGAGAGAATGGACACACTGAGTTATCAATTTTTTAAATTTGTGACACATATTTATCTCTCTTTTTAGTCTTTTCCCATGCCCTTCAGTAATGTTTTGTAACTTTCTCTGCTTCATTTGTTAGATTTAGTCTTAAGTACCTTATACTTTTGGTTGCTACTGTAGACTGACATATTTTTCATTGACTTCTTTCTGACTTAAATTAGAATGTTTCTAAAATTCATTATTTAGTATGATTTTTGTTGAAGGCTTGATATCTGTTATCAGACTAGGGTATAGTCCCAGTTTTCTAATATTTTTTTTATCATTAATCTCTTAGGATGGTACTACTGAAGATAAGAAAAGTAAACAGATTAGGAATATAGTTTGTAGGTATAATTGATAGAAATTGCACATGGATGGGAGGTAGGGACCAAAGAAAGAAAAAGAATCAGAGATTACTTCCAAATTTTGGCAGAAGCAATGGTTAGAGAACAGTGAATAAAAATAGTAATTATCTTTTGTGTAGTTTAGATGTGAGAAACCTAATCATGTTGAAATCATCGTCATATAGATGAGATCACCTGGATAGATTCTGCATCTTGAGAGGAGCAATGTGCCCTAGAATATTTCAACATTAAAAAGTAGAACAGAGGCAAAAGAGCCAGAAAAGGATGAAAAGGGCCACCAAAGGTGGTAGGCAGATAACCAAATAAGTACAGTTCCATTTGCTTACTAATATGGGGATAATTACAAAAAGCAGGTTTAGGGAGGAAGATTTGCATCTTGGTTGTGGATATGTACAATTTGTAAAGTCCATTAGACACCCAAGTACATATGTAGAGTATGTAGTTAGACTTATGAGCCTGGAATTCATAGGAGAAATTTGGCCTACAGATAATAATTTGAGAGCCATTAATATTTAAGTCAGTGGTTCTCAATATGGCTGCACATTAAAATCACATAGTGACTTATAAAATTTGTGTATGTACAGGCTCTACCCAAGACCATTAACGTGGACCTTGGCATTAGCAGAATTTTAACTCTCCACCTGATTCCAGTTTGAAATCAGAGCTGAGAACCACTGTTAGAGATCATTGTCTTTCAAACTTTAATGCTCTCGGGAATCCAGCTAAAATGCAGATTATGATTCAGTGGGTCTGGGGTGGAGCCCAAGATTCTAAATTTCTAATGAACTCCTATGGTTTTGAACTACAGCTCACACTTTGAGTAGCAAGGATAGGGATAATACTTAAAGCCATGAGATTAGATGAACTCATCAAGGTAGTGGGTGTAGACAGAGAAAAGGTAAAAGAACAGTTATTGGTTAATTTTCCTCAGCGGTTGGGAAATTGGTAAATGCACAGGCCAGGGAGATTATTAAATTTAAACAGGAAGAAGGCTTTGTGTGACAAATATATAACAGGATGAGTGAGAGGCAAAAAAGTGAAAAATTTATTCAAGAGGTGATTATGCTGATGAACTATGGACTCTAGATTGGGTAAATAGGATGGGATCAAAGAGTTGGTAGACCAAGGGAGCCTGGGTGGCTCAGGCAATTGAGTGTCTGACTTTGGCTCAGGTCATGATCTCATGGTTCATGGGTTTGAGCCATGCATCTCGCTCTGTGCTAAAAGCTCTTGGCCTGGAGGCTGCTTCAGATTCTGTATCTCCCTCTCTTTCTGCCCCTCCCTCACTTGCACTCTGTCTCTCTCAAAAATAAATGAACATTAAACATTTTTTTCAAAAAGTCGGTAGACTGAAAATATTAAGACCATGAGCTGAAAGGATACGAGGTGTTGGTCAGAAATGGGAAGCTTAAAATCAATATTTTAGTGATGGAGCATTTATTGCTGATCAAGAGTGGGAGTGGCTGAAATTAAGTGAAAGAAAATATATTTGGAGGTAGTCAAAGAACTTGGAGGGCAAGAAGTCGGCACAGAAGTTCACATGGATGTTGAAATTTACAAAAGTATGACAGTCAAGAAGTAAGCCACGTGCTTAAGTCTTCAATGAATGACAGATGAGTAAGAGGCCAGCAGATGATATCAACAATGAAAATGGAATTGTATGGTCTAGTGGCCCCCAGAGATTCTGATTCAGTTAAACTGGAGTGAAACATAGGCATCAAACTTTTTTCAAAGCTTCTCAGAGGATTCTAATGTGAACCAGAAATACAAATCACTGTGTTAGAATAATCAATGTGAAATGAAAGGTAAGGTGCTGCTGAATGGTAAATACCTACCATAGCTCCTGGGGAATGTGAAAGCCAAGAGTAAATAGGAAATGCTGTCTTAGAAAGTTTAATAAACAAAGAGAAGTTAAGTAATATGCCCAGGGAGACATAGCTTGGAAATGTTTGGGCTGGGATTCAAAACTTGATCAGCCTGATTTCACAGCCTAGATAGTCTTCACTTTACCATGTTGTCTAGGGGTCAGTATTTTAGCTGACAAGATACAAAGAGATGTCTTGAAAAGAAGTTCAAAATTTCACAAATGAGATTCTAATAGGCCACAGTGAGAAGAGACAACATGTCTCTGGAATGATTCCAGTATTTAGCTCTTTACCACTTTTTATCCCCCTTGACCTTTCTACCAGCTTTGTTTCCTTTCTGTATTTGCAACCATCTTCCCAGGAGGTAGAGGAACTACATGAAAGGGAGCCAACTTTGTGGGCTTCCCTCATGGATGTCAGCTGGCCGCAATGCCCCCCTTCCCTAAATACTGTTCTCTAGGACCTCCTTTCTACAGAGGAAGGAAGAAATAGAATGCAGCGCTGCAGTCAAAATCAAGCATTTTATCTCCCCCCTACTTCTTCCTCCTGATGTATCAGCAGCTCTGTATAATGAAACTCTAAATCATTTGTGTGCACACATAGCAACTGTTTATTTTACTGTTAGCTTTGAGGACTCAGTTGGGGTTCAATGTGTCTAGAGAAGAGATCAACACTGGGAAAGCCTAATCTCATAAGTAGAGAAAATGAAAATTCAAGCTGAAAATACATATCTTTACATCTGAAAGGGAGGCCAGTAATAATATCTTTTGACTTCAGCCCTCTCTGCAGCTCAGGAAATGCCTTTAAACCAAGGACATGGAGTGGAGATGACTCCTTGAAAGGGTCCTGCCTCCTGTCTTCTAAGAAAGTTTTACTGGGCCTGGTAAGAGATCATTGTGAGTTCCAGAAATAGCACACCTTTCCCCTTAAACCCCCAAGTGGGATGCCTTCCATATTTTACAAAATGCGTTCACTATTAGTTTTCTTGAAACTTCCTTCCCCCCCCCCCCCCCCAACAGGTTGCCTTGGGACCAAATACAATCCTGTAGTTTCATCACATTAGTACTTCTACCAAGAGTGAATGCCAGACTGAAGAGGGTCTCTATCACATTTTGAAGGGGCCAGGCCCTCCCTCATAATGCAAGTTGTTCAAAAGTTTATAAAGCATGTGGGTCTCAGTAGCTTCCTCATCCCCACATCTTTCATGGGATGTGGGAAGCTATTTATCCAGCAAAAATCTTTTATTGCCACTTATTCTTACAGAATCCAGAAACCCCTTTCCCAGAGGCCAGAGCCTTTCCATCTTTGTTTCCTTTCCATCTTTGCAAGGCAGGATCCCGGTGCCTGGAAGTGAACAGAGGCAGCTATTCCTCTGAGAACAGAGATAATGAGGGACAACATTCGGGAGAGGACATTGCCTAAGACACACCTGTGTGACTTAACACTTGCAGTAGACCAAGGGCCATCCAGGGTGTAGAAACTATAACCCTACAGACAGGAAGGCATATTAATGGGGCAGTTACTGCCAATCTGGCATTTTCTCCTGAAATGTCCTGCTAAATGGGCTCTTATGAAATAGTCAGTGTATTGTGAGCTTGTCCAGGTGAATAGCCTCCCACCTGTCACCAATCCCCCACCCCCCCAGAAGATCTAAGTGTTTCCAGGAGTGGTAAAGGATCCATGGCTTGCTACTCCATCTGTGTATGCAGGTGGGGAGCATGACAGCCAGCCAGGCATGAGACAAACCACAGTTTCTAAGGTCCTCACCAGACTCATTTGGCCCTCCTCTTGACCAAATGGCTCTTCTTCCTCTCTGCTCAACAGCAGCCAGAGAAGGCAGGCTTAGTTTTCAAGAGCCTGCTCCAGGCCACAGGGGGAAAAAAAGAGGCTACTCAGACATCTATGCAAAAACAAGGCTTGGCAGCAAAGAAACCAGACACAGGCAGAAAGGAATTTAAATTCAAATTGAATAAGGGGCTGTATCCTTCTTTCAGTATAAGCCCCCTGAAGGCCTGGTTTCCTCAAAGAACAAGGAAAAAAATCCCTTTTAAATCCTATCCCCTTTCCCTGGAAAAGGAGAGTAAACATTCCAAATAACTAGTACCTTATACAAGGTGACAGTCATTTAAAATAGTTGTTCTTTTGAATTAACTCTGTCCTGTTCAGTCTCCTGTTCAGGGTGTAAATACTTCCCAGTGTGTTCAGATGTCTGAGCCATGTAGGGCAGCAAAGCATAGACTTCCTGGAGAGCAATGTGTAAGAAAACGGCAGTGTCAAGGGCTAAGTATACTCACCACTGAGCTGTTATTTTCCATTTGCCCCTCACACCCCCAAAGTCCATTCTCTGCCCTTCTCTGCCATGTTCCATGCCAAAGCTGACCTCAATGGACTGTAGCAATAGCTTCCTTACCAGCTGGCATCTGGCTGGGTCTGGCTAATGGTGGGCACTGGCAGGAGATCAGAGTGGTAACAGAGTGAGATATACAGATTTTATGTCCCTGTATCCCTCCCAGCTGTGTTGTATATAGGCAGAGCCCACATTGTGCTACCTAAAGCCACAGCTCTTACCCAGCAGCCCCCATCAGCACTAGTATAGCTATTTTGATGGAACCCATTTTGATGGGTTCCAATAATTCAGTCTCTTCCCCTTGCCCTTTCAGTCTTAGGGGTGCTGACACCTCCGCACTGTTCATAGTATCTGTATGTCTCATCAGCACTGCAGGTTTCTTTAATCCTACCCATACCACCATAAATGGTCCCTGCATTAAACTCATCTCAGCTAAATCTACCTTACTGAGTATGCCATCTGTTTCCTCCCAAGACATTGACTTAAAGACTTATGCCACTTCCACAAATTCCATACCACAGAATTCCAGAATGTTCCCTATCCTGAGAAGCGGGGTCCCCTGATCTTTTTAAAAGAGAGTTGTCTGTCTTTTCTCAAATGCCTGACTTACTCTCCATATCTTGGGGTTTCCTATATTAAAGTTGCATTATTTTTTCTACATAATTAAAAAGGAGGTTTGTGCTGGTTCCATTTTGTTTTGTCTCTTCTTAGTCATCTTTCTTATAATTGCAAACCCAATTACACTGCTTTCCTCCCATTGAGATATTTTCAACTTGCCTTACTTTAAACACTTAATCCAGTTCCATGAGGAAGATAATGCTTGACATGAATTCAATCACCAGTTCCTTACTATGTTATTCCTCCAGTACCCCCATCTCAGTGACAAAGACCACTCATATCTCAAAGTGGTGATCCCCAAATTTTCACTTGCCCTCACTTATACATATCCATTAGGCTAAGTGCTGCGGAATCTAATTCCTAAATATCTTCTTTCAGATTCACGATCTGCTCAAGCCCCACAGTTACTACCTTAGTCAGGATTGGATCCTTTTACAGCTGGATTATGGAAATATTTCTAGTTTCTCCTTATTCTCCTCACTTCTGTCAAACTTACCTTTGAAAAAAACACAAATAGGTTTATGTCACTTCCCTTTCAATGGTGCTCCTTTAGGATAAAATCCAAACTACTTATCCTGATGTAGAAAGCCCCATGGAATCTGGGTAGTATTTCCCTTTTCAGCTTCAAATTTTTCTGCCACCTCCACTTATACAAACCCATTCATTGCTTTCATGATGGTCTCATTTTCTTTTCATGTCCCCATGACTCTGGTTTCCCTGCTCTTTTGTCTGGTACACCTTGCCTTTGCTAGCTCTTTCTACTCATCTCTCAGATTTCTCTTAGGCATCATCTTTCCTATGAAGTTTTCTCATGAACCCCTTCACCCCAAATTGTTTTAGTGGCTTCTCTGCATGATCCTTTAGCCCCCTTTCCTTCACTTACTAGCACTCAACACACTGGCAATTATTTATCTACATGTCTGTCAATGCCCACAACTAACTCTTCTAAGATATGAAACTGTTTCTTCTTCCTTTTATCCTCAGCACTTAGCACAGAATGTGGCATGTAGTAGGATGCTCAAGAGATGTGTCCTGAATGAATGAATAAATGAACGAATGAGCTCATGAATGAAATATATGCTTGATTCACTTACCTATGTAAGATCAATATCAGGATCAAAACTTCTTGAAATGGCATATAACTAATGAGGCCAGTTTTTGCCATTTTTCTCCTTCCCGGTAAGGCTGTACCCAAACCACTCTGGAGTGATTAAGAATAGAAACAGATGAGCTGGGCTTTTAGGTCACAGGCTCTCCCTAATCCCTAAAGCTATAGTTATAGAACAATAGAGTTGGATGGATTAATGGCTGTGGGTGGGGGGAGGTGTAGCAGTAGACAAATTCTGTCCCTGGGAGATACCAAGTTCTTCTACAACATCCATCAACCTTGAGCACAGATGGGATGGAGGTCAACCCTAAAAATACATCAGCCCTAGGTCACACCAGAGCTATGCTCTTTCATGTCGAATTCACCCCAGATGGAGGGGAAAGCATTTGATGAGCATTCTTTGAAACAGGCAGAGCAGCTTATATCATGCTAGGAATGACTATAGGGGCAAAAGGTCACTGTGGATTTCTTAGTCAATAAAAACAAACTCTAATAGAAATGTCAATAAGGAGCCAGCAGATATATCCTTGTTATTATCATTGTGAATCCATGTTTATTGAGGGTACAAAAAATGTTAGTCTCTGCTCAAGAACATTGGATGACCACCATTTCTGAATCTGTAAGGGAGTAACGAATTCTTGCCACTATTTTGATGCCAGTCGCCCAGCCAGAACACTAAATGAACTCTTATGAATATTGTAAAGCATAGTAAGGATAGGGTCTTGGACTAAGGCAAACATACTTGATTAGTGTTTTCTCCACTGGGAGTCACCCTCCCCATAAGGTTTCCCACAACTGGAAAGGTAGAGAAGCAGGAGAAAATAGGAAGAGTCAAGCTATAGTCCTGAGAAGGTCACAAAAATTTGAGCAGTGGCACTCTATAGAGGTTTGGATATGGCAATAAATACCAGGGGGAGGGCCATATGAATGGAGTGGTAGGAACCAGCTCTGTCCATCTCCTAGTCCTTCCCTGCACACAGGTTCTTGCACAGCCTTTAAGTGATAGACAGGAGCTGTAGAACTCTGAAGAGCTACTTGATTGTGAATTTAACTTTCAGGCGAGGATCTTCTCCTTATTTTGCATAAAAGAGCACTTTGGGACTTGAGGGCTAGTGGGTACTCACCAGCTAGGTAAACATTTGAGAGAATCATAGTTCTGGATGAATTCTGTAAATAGCTGTTGACCCATTAGCTTAAACGAAAGTGAAAATGACTGACCAGTGAGTTCAAAAGCATGCAAACACTAGGCTACACTACTAGCAGGTGGGTAGCAAGTGGCCTAGTCTTAGTGCCTCTTTTCAAGGCTCTCTTCCCTTCTCTTTCCCACCCTCTCCACCTCTCCACTCTTCTGCCAAAACTCAAGGTTTGAGGCAATGGTCAAGCTCCATGGCATAAGAATTGGTGTTCCTCATGATGTTCTCCACCAAAATGACAGGCTTGGGGTTTCTTCCAGCAAAGCAAGAGAGCCAAGTGCAGATCAACATGGCTGCAGCTGCTCCACCTCCAGCACAGTAATAGGCCCAGCCAAGCCGACAGGTACCTGTAGAAATGGGGATAGAGACATAAGGGTTGGGTTGTCTTCCCATACATTCTCTTTGAGATGTTAGGGTTAATGTGACAATATGAAACAACAAATACAACTTGGCTTCCTGTTTCCTCCTTTTCCTCTTTTGCTTATGGCTGGTATTTGCTTTAGAAAGAAGTTACAAAATTTTATTGTATTACAGTAGGAACCTGGGGGTGGTGTGCGTGGTAATGGTGGTGGTGATGCTAATAAAATAGCATTAGGTTGATAACAACTTAATCATGTGTCAAGAACTATGCTAAACTCTTTAGACATACATCTCATTGATCATTACAGCAACTATATGAGATAGGCACTCTTATTATCCCTGTTTTATATTAGATGAGGTAGCTGAGGCACAGGCTCAATTAATTGTGAAAAATAACACAGATAGACAGCAATAGAGTCAGGGTATAAACACTGGCTAACCTTCACTCTAAAGCTCTATGTTTTTCACCACAATGATGTACTACAGTGCATAGACTATTTCCAAAGAACCATATTCTGCATCATCAGGAGATTTGGCAGACAAAAAATAAATAAAAATACCTTGCTCATTATTACATGTCCTTATCTTAACCTACCCTTGCAGCATCAAGGGAAGAAATATGCATTGGAATCAAGGCCAAGCTTGTAAGGCAGCAATTTCAATTTGAAGGGTAATAGGAAAGGTCGCCTGTTCAAAAACATCCACTCCACCACCTGCCATCCTATCAGAAGTAGATTCTGTCTTTTGAAGTATTTGTTCTTTCTCAGAGAATTCTCCCTCAGAAAATGTCAATGCCAAAAGAAAGGAGAGCTATTAATTTATAAGGGAACAAAGTAAAAACCAAATGCTAAAAATCAAGTGCTTAAGCAAACAAAACTCCAGAAATTGGAATAGATGCCAGTGATAGGAAATTACAGAGTGGTACTGAGGTAAAAGGTAGGAAGTGACCTTCACCTACCTCACACTCTTGCAGAAAGTTGGTCCTAACTACAGTCAGTTGGAGATGTCAAGACTGGTCTTCACAATTTACTTTTTAATAACCAATTGTTTCTGTTCACATGGTGCCCAGTGAACCTTAGTTTTCCTTTTTCTAATTGACTAGTTGGTGTGTCATATAAAGAGTCTAAGATGGCCCCAAATTAGGCTGCTTTGCTCCTCCATTCACGCCAGCCTAATTTATCCCAAATTTCTCACCTCAGATATAGTGTTCCTTCTACACCAAATTATCATTAATACTGTCTTTCCTGCCAGAAACAACTTCTTTCCTCTTATTCACCAATTCATATCTTCCTCGGAACACTATCCAGGACTTCCAAGAAACTTTCCTCGATTAACCCCAGTGGGCTCAAGTCACCTCAACCAAGTATCCCTCCAGGAGTTTGTCCATACATCCCTTACATAGGTATACCTGTTGGTCAAAATGTTGGGAGGAAATTTTATATATCAAATATTTTTCATCTACCCTTTACCTACTTCCAGATTATTGGCTCAACAGTGCAGATGTATTAGTTTCTTTCTTGATAATGACTCCCATGCTCTATCAACAATGGGTGTTCAGTATGCACAATTTAGCCTAACAATACTCCAAAGGTGGGTACACTTACATTTTTAACCCTCAACATCCAACCCTATGGCTTAAATTTTTTTATTAAAGTTACAAAACTGGCTATAGTATTAATCTATTTGTTTCTGGAATGTGCTATGGTCCTTCCCACCATAAGGCCTATGCATATTCTACTCCCTAACACGCTTACTGCATGTACACATGTACACATATACTTCCCACCACTCTTTTTGCCTAGTGAATTTTCGGTCATTCTTCAAAGCTTAGCCTAATCATTAATTCCTTAGTGAAGCCCTCCCTGACCTCCCTAAGTCAAATTCCTTCATCAGAGGCCCTCATTAGCACTGTGTATATATTTCCTTCTATACTTGAATGAATGAGTGAATCCCTTATCCCATCCCATGGCAAATGTCAAAGTTCAGTTCTTCAGCAGAAATACTACTTTACCATAGATGGAGGCAGGCATATAACTCCCTGAAGTCCCACTGAAAATTATAGTGAAAGCCAGACTATAGTAGATAATGGAAATAATGCAATCCTTAGATAGATGGGGTGAATTTGAAAGAGAACCATTATTAGAGAAAATAATCTAACTATCTATAAAGTGGCCTTAACATGAACAATAATCGTGGATCTTTGGGAAGAATAAACAAGAATATCATATTGAGGCAAGCAACCAATAAATTTGTTCCCCAGCCACCTTGTCACACCTCTCCTTAGACATACACACATACTCAGTTCCTTACTAAAAGTAGGAGGTTTTATATAATGCTTTGGGCTTCACAAGGTGAAAACTCTAGAGATGGGGAAATCTTCCACTTCTTCCATCCTTAATAAGAAGGCTGCAGGTTTTATTGTACCCAGTTCACAGACAGGAATGTGAGGCTTAGTTGATAGCCTTAGGAACTCTCTCAGAAACAAAGCGGTAAAAGCAAGGATCCAGACCACGTCTCTCTACTCTCTGGTACTCTGTCTTCTACTGTTCACTTTTTTCATCCTCTCAAAAGCCATTTTCCCATTATAGGATCCTTGACCTATAAGCCCTAAAGAGGAGGCTTCTAAATTAATTCATAATAGATTTACCTGAACTTCTCCTGTAACCTCTCTAACTGAAATCTCCTGTGCTCACATAGTAGAGTAGACAGGATCCAGCTCTGCAGTGGACCAACTGTCAGGCAACTTCCTCCTCTCTGGAATGCTCAATCTAGTCCAAACAAGGCATCAGAAGTTTCATTGTATTTCTTTGGTTGCTTGTCAGAGTAGCGGGGATACTTTTATTAGATACATGCACCCAGGGACCAGGGAAAGACTTGTTTTTGTAAATGAAAGGAATAAATGCATAGCATGCCAGTACTTCAAAGCCCTAGACAAAAAGAAAGCTGACAGAGTGGGTAACTCCAGAGCGAAGACCTGGCTAGAAGAGCTTCAATAAACTTTATTGAAGTCAGTCAGAGCCAGGTATCGCTGGGCTAGGATTCAGCACCAAAGCGCTCCCACTGCCACACCAAATGCACTCAGAGTTTCTTTTCACAGAGTCACAGAGTCACAGAGACTCTTATTAGGTCACTGAGCAGCACTAAGCTACAGGCTGCTGCCATACAGGGAGCCAATGAGAAATAGAGGAAATACATCTTCTATCCAAACTTCTTCCCACAATCCTCCCTATTATCTACTTGTGGAAATAAAGAGGTTATATCACTAGCATTGCAAAGGGGAGGTGGGGGGAAGCAAACCTTTTGAGAACTACACCTTCAAGTTGAGATTTGCTGTCAATATTCACCTACTCCACAGAAAGCTTGGACACTGATTTGATGCTCTATAGAGGAACTTGTGCTTCCTATGAAAAGGTGCAAAACAGAGAGCAGTGACAATGAGATACCATACTTTTCCTCCAATTGCCTTTTAGTGAAGTCCCATGGACCATCACCAACCCCTAAATCCTATTCCTTGAAGCACTGTTGATTCTTCTATTCATCTAACAAATATATATTAAGTTCCTACTATATGCCATACATTTTGAATACACTATTTGATTTTATTCTCACAACAGTATAATTATTTTCCTTAACATGTGAGAAAATGGAGTCTCAGAAAGATAAATTACTTCACCAACTTACAAGTGTTCAGATGTGAGTGCCAGGACTGAACATCCATGGTCACCTATTTCAACCATGCCAAGAGAATGGAGCCAAGGATACAAGTTACTATAGTCCAAAGTATAATGCCTTCAACTAATCATTTCAACTTTTTGTATCTCAATTTCCTTTTTTTTAAGTGAAGGAAATTTTGCTGGAGAGATTTTTAAAATCCCTTTCCAACTCAAAATGTCCATTCTACTATGACTGTGATAAATGCTTTAAGAGACATATAAGAAATTCTACAGAAATATCTAGGAAAAGAAGAATTATTTTTATCTGGGAGAATTCAGGCTCAGGTAATGTTTGTGGTGTGTGTGTGTGTGTGTGTGTGTGTGTGTGTGTGTGTTTACTTAAATTTTAGTTAGTTAACATACAGTGCAATATTGGTTTTAGGAATATAATTCAACGTTTAGTGATTCATCACATACATACTGCACCCAGTGCTCATCACAACAAGTGCTCAGGTAATGCTTTATAGAGAACATAGCATTTCAACTTGACTTTAGTAGTGAGAAGTGGGCATTCTAGGAAGTGGGAATGGTTGGTGTGAACAAAGTTATGTATGTGAGAATGTTGACCACATTCTTCAGAAACAGTACTCCATTCAGAGTTGCTACAGAAAAGAAGATATAGTTAGCAAATAATAAGCTGAATCGAGACCAGGAGGGGTCATGAAATCTGGCATCTTTCCCACAAGCAATGGGGAACAATGGAAATCTTATGATCAGAGGATAACATTATAGAAAACAGTTTCTCAGCATTGGCACTATTGATATTTTGGGCCAAAATAACCCCCCACTTTGTTGTATGGGGGTGAAGTGGGGCAGGGTGGAGAGGGTTGTCTTGTGTGTTGTAGCACCTTGGCCTCTACCAACCAGATGTCTGCAAATTATCCCTCCCCCACTGAGTTGTGGAAACCAAAAATATCAACAGACATTGTCAAGCATCCCTGGGAGTGAGAATGTGATTGATTGCTTTCCATTAAGAGCCACTGAGGGGCACCTGGGTGGTTCAGTTGGTTGAGCGTCTGACTTGAGATCAGGTCATGATCTCACTCATGGGTTGAAGTCCCGCATCAGGCTCTGTGCTGGCAGCTTAGAGCCTGGAGCCTGCTTCAGATTCTGTGTCTCCCTCTTTCTCTACCTCTCCTCTGCTCATGCTCTGTCTCTCTCTCTCTCTCAAAATAAATAAACGTTACAAATTTAATAAAAGAACAACTGAGTTAGAAGTATAGTTTGGGAAGATTAACCTGAAATCTCTGTATAAAAGAGATTGGAGGCAGTTGTACACTGTAGGAAGAGACCAGTTAACCCGAGGATAAGGATGCTGGTACATATCCAATAATACATAAAGCTGCCTCCCACAACAGAAAATGATCTGGCCAAAAATGTCAATATTTTTGATATTAAGCAACCCTCATCTAGGCAAATACCAGATATTTACACTTTGCATGACCTCCAAAATGAATCTTGATGACTGAACAATTAGCCCAGCAAGATGGAAGCTTCTCCCTTAAGAACATCTGTGCATTGATCTATTGGCCTGGGGAGCTGGCTGGAACTGCAGCATGGTCAGCTTTGAGTATTCTATTATGCTAGCCCAAGGAAGCTGGGGAAGGTCAAGGAGAGAGATATCACAAGTTATTAAGGAGAAAGCACTGATTCCTTGGGAGTCAGGAGACTGGAATCTTTGAAGGAATCTCTTAACTCCACTGGATTTCAGCTCTCTCACCCCTAAAATGGAAGAAACTAATTAAGTACCTGTCTAAAGACAGAGCAATAAAGATCAGATGAGTTCTTGAAGTCTTTTTCAGAAGTAGCTAGGATCACTGCTGCCTTCTTTAAGATTGTACCAATTCTGAGCCTCCATGCTACAATTGTTCAAGAGCCTGTGTTCTCAGAAAATAATGCAGTAAGCTCACATCACACCTGGGGATTGTCTCTATATTCATGCATATGTATCTGTTAAAAAGAAAAGATTAGGTGGTAGGATAGGGGGAGAAAAGAGTTTCTAACTGCAAATTAGCATTATGCAAAGTTTCTAGAGGAGCCCTGAGCTAAGCCTGTTCCTTTTTGTGCTCCTCTGTATAATTTCTAACACTCTATCCGTGAGTCATTCTATTCCAGTATTGAATTTGCTGTGACAAGATCCCTCATAAAAGTTATTAAATCATCACTCAGCAGTGGGCCTGACATTTAAATCAAGACACGTTGCTTTTATTCCAAGTTGCAAATCAGATTCGTTTGGAGTTTGACTCTATTTTCTTTGATTCAGCATTATGTTATATTATTACATCTCTGCTGTTTAGAGAACAAATTGTCACTGGCTGCTACTTAAACTGACCCCCTTCCACAGAGCCCCAGTCCTATGTCCTTAAGGGACATGGCGTCTGGCCAACTATAAATGGATCATTATGAACTACTGGGAGGTGTTAGCCACAAGCTGATGCTGTTGGTTAAGGCCTAGCATTGCATGGGTGTCAGGATTGGGAATCAGTAGGAAAGAGTCTAATAGAAAGGCTCTCTCTGCAGGGGACACACTCAGAATGCCAGCTCAGAAGTCAGGATGCTAGAGAACTATTCCAAAAAAAAAGAGCCCTGCTTGGAGAAAGAGGGAAATGGTATAAAAGAGAGTGAGCCCACATTGGAAGACAGTTTGACAATTTCTTATAAAACTAAAGATACTTATACCTTATGCTCCAGCAACCATGCTCTTTAGTATTTACCCAAAGAAGTTTAAAACTTATGTCCAGCGTCCCTCATCATCAGGGAAATACAAATCAAAACCACACTGAGTTACCACTTCACGCCGGTCAGAGTGGCTAAAATGAGCAATTCAGGAGACTCTAGATGCTGGACAGGATGTGGAGAAATGGGCACCCTCCTACACTGTTGGTGGAAATGTAAGCTGGTGCAGGCCCTCTGAAAACCAGTGTGGAGCTTCCTCAAAAAATTAACAATAGAACTTCCCTAGGACCCAGCAATAGCACTCCTAGGAAATTACCCAGGAGATACAGGAGTGCTAATGTAGGGGCACATGTACCCCAATGTTCATAGCAGCACTCTCAACAATAGCCAAAACATGGAAAGAGCCTAAATGTCCATCAATGGACGAATGGATCAAGAAGATGTGATTTATCTATACAATGGAATACTACATGGCAATGAGAAAGAATGAAATCTGGCCATTTGTAGCAACGTGGATGGAACTCGAGGGTGTTATGCTGAGAGAAATAAGTCAGGCAGAGAAGGACAGATAGCATATGTTTGCATGTATTATAGGATTAGAAGGAACTTAACAGAGGACCATGGGAGAGAAGAAGGAGGAAAATAGTTGGGGAGAGGAAGGGAGGCAAACCATGAGAGACTCTTGAATGCTGAGAACAAACTGAGGGCTGATGAGGGTGGGGGAGAGGGGAAGGGGAGTGACGGGCATGGAGGAGGGCACTTGTGAGGATGAGCACAGGGTGTTATATGGAAACCAACTTGACAATTAACTATTTAAAAAAACTATGTCCACACAAAACCTGCATAAGGATTATTATAGTAACTTTATTCATAATTACCAAAAACTTGGAAGCAACCAAGATGTCTTTCAGTAGGTGAATGGATAGATTAACTGTGGCACATTCAGACAATGGAATATGATTCAACACCAAAAAGAAGTGAGCTACTAAGCCATGAAAAACATGGAGGAAACTTAAATATATATTACTAAGTGAACAGCCAATCTGAAAATACTACCTACTGTAGCATTCCAACTATATGACATCTGAAAAAAGAAAAAACTATGGAGATGGTAAAAGGATCAATGGTTGCCATGAGTTGGTAGACTTGGGGATGGGTGAATAGGCATGGCATGGAGTGTTGGTAGAGCAGTGAGTATCATAGTATAATGGTGGATACATGTCAACATTCATTTGTGCAAATGCATAGAATGTGTACCACCAAGAGTGAACCATAATGTAAACTATTGACTTTAGGTGACTATGGTGTGTCAATGTAAGCTCATCAGTTGTAACACGTATACCACTCTGATAGGGGATGTTAATAATGGCAGAGTCTATACATACATGGGGGTAGGGGGTATATAGGAAATCTCTGCACCTTCCCTTCAATTTTGCTATAAATCTTAATCTGACTTATTAAACTCATCATTTAAAAAGAGTGAGATAAGTCTGTCTTTTGTGTTTCTCAAGCCTTCCCTTTCACAAAATCATTTGCTGGAAGGCCTGGCCCCTGAAAATTTGGAGGAAGAGACAGGGAATGAGAATATAGCAAGTACAAAATGACCACTAACACTTCCAACACTAACTAGGGCTAAAAGAAATGAAATGGAACTTTCAGAAATATGAAGTTTTGCTTTGATGCAAGTGTTGCCAAAAGCCTGGTTCTAGGAGCTAATATTCCAGAAAAAGGCATGCTTATGACCTAGGATGAGAGGTAAGGAGCCTTACATATGTGGTGAGAAATAGGCTAATGGAATGGATAAGAACTATTAAGTAGCTTGGAGTTTTGGAGTAGGGCAGGAAGGTATAGAGCTATTTAACAATGTAAGCAGCTCAGGGGTATGGACTGCAGACTACATTCCTATATAAAGATGACATCCAAATTCTAGGAACTCATGAAGTCAGGATTAGGGGAGGGGGCTCAGGTATAATGAAGGAGAACAATATTGACATCTGTTTTATCATCTAATCTACTCCAGTAACCAGGGAGCTTGAGAGACACTGCTCGAGCCTTATAGGCAAAATAAAGGAAGAAGTGACCCCAAGGTAGAGAAGGACCTGCAATGGGAACAAGCATATTGTCCTCAACCTCACCACCCCAGAGTAGATAGACAGAACAGATATGCAGAATATCTGTCTAGGAGCCACCTGCAGGGCTTTTGCAGGCTTAATATCAAACCAGGCTGCACACACTGGCCCTGAGAACAATCACCTCAGCTACAGAGAGATATTTTAAGATTCCTTTGGAATTCTGGGGTGCCTGAGTGGTTCAGTCAGTTAAGTGTCCAACTTCAGCTCAGGTCATGATCTCACAGTTCATGAGTTCAGGGCCCTGCATCGGGCTCTGTGCTGACAGCTCGGAGCCTAGAGCCTGCTTCAGATTCTGTCTCCCTCTCTCTCTCTGCCCTTCACCTGCTCACGCTCTGTCTCTCTGCAAAAAAAAATGCATAAATGTTAAAAAAAAAAGTTAAAGAAAAGATTCCTTTAGAATTCTATGGAAGGAAAGGAGAAGAATTAGAGAGAAATTAAAGAAAGGAAAGAGTCAGGGGTTCTTGGGTGGCTCAGTCAGTTAAGCTTCCGACTTCAGCTCAGGTCATGGTCTCACGGTTCATGGGTTCGAGCCCCGTGTCAGGCTCTGTGCTGACAGCTAGCTCAGAGCCTGGAGCCTGTCTTCAGATTCTGTATCTCCCTCTCTCTCTGACCCTCTCCTGCTGACATGGTCGCTATCTCTCTCTCAAAAATAAATTAAAAAACATTAAAAAAATAAAAGGAAAGAGTCTAAAGGAAAGTCAATGGGGTAGGTAGAAAAGGAAAAAAAGGACAGGGGGAGTTTAGAAAACATTAGTATAAAATTAGAACACTAGAGGGGCGCCTGGGTGGCTCAGTCAGTTGGGCATCCGACTTTGGCTCAGGTCATGATCTCACAGTTTATGAGTTTGAGTGCTGCACTGGGCTCTGTGCTGACAGCTCAGAGCCTGGAGTTTGCTTTGAATTCTGTGTCTGTCTCCCTCTCTCACTGCCCCCCTCCCCTGCTCGCTCTCGCTCTCTCTCTCTCTCTCTCTCTCTCTCTCTCTCAGAAATAAACAAAACATTAAAAAACAAAAACAAAAAAAAACCTAAAATAAAATTAGAACACTAGAGAACCTGGTGCTTAGAAACTGAGTAGAGAGGTTGAGCTTTTCTTTTTTTTTTTTTTTTTTTTTTTTTTTTTGAGAGGTTGAGCTTTTCAACAGACCTCTGCCTAATAAAGGAGTTTTTCCCAAAGCAGACGCAGCTCAGAAAAATCAGCTGCTCCTCCCATCACTGTAGCACCATCTAAACCAGGGCTGCAACCACCTGGTTGGTTTCATGGTTGGGGGCGGGGAGGCTAGGGTTGCTACTTGCTTTTTCAATATATTTTTGCCATGGGGACTTGCATTTTGTGTTAAGCAGGCAGCAAGGGTTTGAAAGAAGTTGGTGGTCCCATCTGTTTGGAGAGATACTGCTAACTATAGGGTCTCCATAGGTAGCAGCATAAAAATATTTTCAATGCAGCCAAGCTAAATGAGGAGAGAACTTTTCCGCTAGGTTCAGCTCAGATGAATAATTGTAAAGGATTAAGCAAAGCCAACGAATTCAAGGGCAATTGTCAAACACCCTACCCTCCAACATCCTACCACAGTCCCCAGTAAAAAGATAGCCAAAGCCATGAGGACAGCTTTCTTCTTACTTTCCAGGCTGGGTATGAGTATCAACAGGACCCCAGACTGAAGGTCCAGAACATACTAAAGATTCCAGGACCCTGTTAGGCTCCTTTGCCAGAGACAAAGGCAAAAAAAAAAAAAAATCCTTTGAAAATACTTCAGTAGTTCAAGTAAACATGTTTTTGTCAGTAGCCACTATTTCTAGTCATTTACTAGAAAGTCAGGGTAGCACTCAGTAATGAGTCAAGTCCTCATGGTGACAGAGATGCCATGATATGTTTGATTTTTTTTCTCTTGTTGGTCTGCCAAAAAAAAGTCCTTCCATTGAAATCTCCTGCAACACTATTAAGCATTTACTTCTGACCCATCCACATATGTTGCCAACCATTCTTTCCTATTTATATTATTTCTTGCATAGCTATCCCAAGATTTAGCTAATCTGCTCATCTTTTTCTTCAATAGGGGATAAAGGAAAAGAATCATGTCTCAGGCCAACTTAAATTGTACTTCTGGGTCTTTCTCAAGATTGATTCCCACCTGCCCCTGAATAAACCTTTGTGTCACTCTGTTGTTCTTTATATAGCCCATCAAACAACACTTGTAGTGGTTTTTCAGAAGAGCTTTGGGAATTGCTGTAGATGGAATGTGAACCCCCAAATTTATATGTTAAGTCCTAATGCCCAACGTGACGGTATTTGGAGGTGGAGCCTTTGGGAATTGATTAGGTCATGAGGGTGGAGCCTTAATAAATGGGATAAGTGCCCTTATGAAAGAGACCCCCAGTGAGCTCCCTTGCTCCCTCCTGCTATGTGAGGACACAGCGAAAAGATTGCCACATGTGAATCAGGAAGAAAGAATTCACCAGACATTAAATCTGCTGGCACCTTGACCTTGGACTTCTTAGCCTCGAGAACTATGAGAAAAACATTTCTGTTGTTTATGAGCCATCCAGCCTTTGGCATCTCTCACAGCAATCCAAACGGACTAAGACAGGTACTCTCCCCCAAAGAGACTGGTCAAAAACCAGCCAACCAAGTATTTGGACCTGTTTGATTCAGCATGAGCTCTCTAAGAAATTGGCCTCTCTCATCTAGCACCTGCTCAATAGATTTCTGATTGCATCCACTTGAACTTTTTCAGCTAATAGTCACTGTGGTGAGCTCTTTAAATATGTTGTTCTCATATAGGTAAGATCAACAACCTAGATTGAGGGAAAGGGAGCCAGAGACAGAAGTGGAACAAATAAACAGAATATTAGTATGACAAGTGCTATGACATAGAATCATACAAAGATATAGATGCAGGGCATCAAATCCAGTTCAAAGAGGGCAAGGCGTTTTCCAGAAAAAGTAGGAAGTTAACTAGCTGAGGAAGGTGGAGAAGGGTATTCCTAACAATGGACACAACACATGCAAGGTTGCAAAGGTTTGAAAGAACATGGTATTTTGAGGGTGGCTGGGCAAGAGGAAGAGCTTGAGTGTTAATGGAAGTGATGGCCAAGGTCCCTATAGGCCATGCTTAAGGATTCTTTATCCTGCAGGCAATGGAAACCATTGCTAAAGAATGGGAATGACATAAGATTTGACTTTTTCAAATATCATTTTGGCCACAGAATGTGAGACAGATCAAGGGAGTGGTGTACAGTATCTTCCGGAATATGGAGAGAGGATCTGGGGTTATTTTCTATAATATAGATGAAAACTTACACTAAAAGAAGATAGATTCTAGAGTTCTCATGAGCCTTAGCAGTATTTATCCCTTTTGATGATTGATGTCATTATGATTTGGGATTGATATTACTATGGTTGTATATGTTAGATGTCTATATATGTATATATAGACATAATATATACATGTTTATATAATATATATATAATATATATGGGCATATATATATAATATCTCCTCAAAATTTCTTGAAGACTATATTCTTGAATTCTTAAAATTATGTACAGTGTCTCATTCAGTATCTTATATACAGAAAGTGTCCATAATATGCTTATTGAGTGACTGTTACATATTTTTTTTTTTTTTTTTGCTGACTGGACTAAGTGGCTTTATTGGGGAAATACAGGATTACCACAGGCTTAAGAGTTGTCACTGGGTCAGTTCTTCTTGCCAAAGGTGGGCACAGCATTGACAAATTGTTGATTGTACTGCATCCACCACTTGGCTTGGCCTGTCTTCTTCTGTTTCTCCTGTTTGGCCACCTTGGGAGTCTGCCCTCTTACTTTCCCAGCACAGGCCAGGGAACCACAGACTTTTCCTCCAAGCATGGCACCAGCTACTTCCAGGGTGGTCAGAGCCTCAACTCCATAATGACCAGGGATGGCCTCATCCTCTAGGTAAGTACCTTCCAGGAGGAAGATTTGATCTTCCTGAGTGATCCCTTCCAGTGAGACTGAACCACAGCCACCACAGCCTCTACTGCAAAGATGGAGTCAAGAAAGAGGAAGGAACAAGGATGCACACGTCCTCACCACCTGCTGTGTGCCACATCACTGCTCTACTATTATACACTTTTGACATAATCTTCAAACACTTAAGAAAGCTAGAATGCCAGAACTGGCAAGCTGACATACCTCAGGACTCAGGAGCAAGTGACCCCTCATTCCAGTCATTGACTTAGCCCCATACCTGTGAGGCCAGCTTTGAGCATTAGCTATTTCCATCCATGCTCCATTGGCCAATAGATATAGACCTTGAAGGCTCTCCTCGGGCCCAGTGTCTCTAGGTAACAACCAATGCCACAGATCTGTTAAATAATGTGTATAGCACCTTACAGTGTACAAGGCACTTTTTCTACCCATTATTTCATTTAATCCTCTTTTGTTTGTTTTACTCATTCATCAAGCCCCAGCTAGAGGCAGAAATGTTGTTATAGAGAAAGCCATTGAGTAGACAGATAAGTATTTGACCAAGACTGCCACTTAGTCAGGGAGTTGAGACTGGGCCAGGCCCATATGTGCTTGGAAGTCATTTGGTACATGAACAAGATCCTGGATGAGAATTACAGAGAATAGTGTTTGCAACCATGACCTGTCATTTACAAACTGAACTAGCAGGCAAGTGATTTAACACTTCTGAGTTTCATCCCTCCTGTGGGTAAAATGGAAGTGATGCCACCCACCTCACAGAGTAGCTGTGAAAGTCAAATGATATGATACATATAAGGCACTCAGCTCAGCACCTAGAATGATCAATACTCCTTGGCTCTTTTTTCTCCCAGCTAAACACTTTTCAACTAGTCTACTACTTCCCAGAAATGTCTGGAGAGAGCTTTAAAATACAGATTTCTAGGCCCTGCTCTAGATCTATAGAATTATGATCTCTGGGAAGAGGGCCCAGATGATTGCAACACACAGTCCAGTGGGGAGGCAACTGAATGAGACCATATCATTAGCTCAACCTGGTCTAGCTTTTAGACGAAAAGTCCAACTTTAATTGAGAACCTACAGTATGCTTGATGCAATGCTAGGGGCTTTCTCTTGAAAGACACATTTGTATGCAATTTCTCCCAATTCACCTGTGTGGGGCTTGGTAACGATTGTTTGAAAAGGTCATACAACATAACAGAAAGACATATATTTCCACCCCTATAACTCTAACCTTGACAGAGAATTGCCCCAAGGATATTTGTGCAAGAATTGTTCCCCAGTTTACTTCTGGTTCCTGCCTTTGAAATCTGTTTCACTTATCAAATAACCTGGGTCAGTCTAACCTTTAAGAATAACAATACTGATAATGGCAGTCATTGTTAACATTTGTTGAGTTCAGACCCTATACTAAATTTTAGGTACATCATTTCATTCCATCCTCACAAAAGCCCTGTGAAAATGGGCATTACAGTACTAACACCCCTATTTACAAATGGTTTCTGTTTCTAAAGAAAGGCTTACGATATGTATCATTCCAGAGTAGCCAGGGAAAGACACACACTAAAATTGAGGGGAACAAAGAAGACAGATATTGAGGTTTATAGAAGGAAATTTGAGTGGAGGAAACGGAAGCAAGGAAATTAAGCGTGAATCATATTCTTTGACCTGAGTACCAGAGGCTGAACTGAGAAAGCAGCAGAGAATAGAATGAATTCGCCTGACTTTACTGCCATCTCGTGGTGGTCTGATGTACAGACAATCAGTTCACAAGTCTGCTTTCACTGTTTCAGTGAATGAGCAGCTAGATCCTCTGCAAGGCATTAAGTGGGGGAAATAAGGCCAAGTAAAAGAGAGAACCTGACCTCTAGGGTCTTTTAGAGTCTTGTCTCCCTCTGGAGTCATCAGGCTGGAAGTCACCTTAGGGATCAACTCTTCCAGGGGTAAGCACATTTTTCTCATGCTGGCTATTTCAGGAAAGGCAGAAATGTTTATAAGCACCATCATTGTTTTTTCTATTCAAAATTAAAATAGCTTAGCATCCCATGGGATGTATAGAATCTCATTACTTTAAGTTCCTCACTATTTTTAAGAGAAGATGATCAGTGAGAAACCTGGCACTGAAGTTTAGTCACTAAAATCATATATTGTGGGGGGAGGAATCTAACAGTAGATAAGCTTTCTCATCTTCTACCCCTTATGCCTGTAGAGCATTGTTTTGATAAAGTACATTTATGCGCACTTTGTCATTTCATGGCCAAAAAAATCCCTGAAAGTAGATAAAACCACCCTCGCTTTAGTCATGGGGAACTAGGATTAATGAAGTGAAATGTAGGGGCACTGGGGCAGCTGGGAGGGGGCTCAGTCAGTTAAGCATTGAATTTGGGCTCAGGACATGATCTCATGGTTCCTGGGTTTGAGCTCTGCATCAGGCTCTGTGCTGACAGCTCAGAGCCTGGAGTCTACTTCAGATTCTGTGTCTCCCTCTTTCTCTGCCCCTCCCTGGCTCACAATCTCACTCTAAAGTAAATAAACATTTAAAAATAAATAATAATAAAGAAAGAGGTGACATGTATATGAGGATTCTTAAAAAGCCAAAGTCATCAAAAACAGAGTAAAATTGTGGTTACCAGGGGCTGGGGGTGGGGAGATAGGACAGTTGCTGTTTAAGGGTACAAATTGTCAGCAGAGAGTAAATAAACCCTAAAGGTCTAATGCACAGTATAGTGAATATAGACAATAATAATGTATTATAATCATCAAACTTGCTAAAAGACTAGAACTTAATTATTCTGCCACTAAAAAGAAATAAGTATGTAATGTGATAGAGGTGCTAATTATCACTCTAATGGCAATCATATGACAATATATTAAATATATCATATTAATATGGTATACACCTTAAACTTATACAATTATAGGTCAAATGTTTCAATAAAAAACACAAAAAATAAGGAGCTGAGAGACTTGGCCATGGTCACATAGGAAGATGGCAACAGAGGCACCTTACAATTTGTTCATCCCACTCAGAGCAACATTTAGAGAGTGCCAAGCACGTGCCAGGTACCAGGGATATACAGTTGATTAAGTTGATTCTTGACTCACTGATCCCCTCCTGTCTGTTCCAGCTTAGCCCAGCTTTTCTGGATGGAAACTCCTCTTCGTGTGAGTTAGGAGGGCAACTGAAAAACCATAAGCAACACCTGAGCCAGGAGTTTTGCAGAAGGACAGGCTGCCCAGGGCATTCTGGCTGATGCTGCCCAATGAATGAATTGCTTTTCTCAATCCCCTGGGTCAATCGCTGGCCCTCACTCCCATGGGTTAGTGATAATAAAAGGCTCCTCTCCTCCAGGAAGGCTGCCTTAAGTAGATTGGTTTATCTTTCTGGGCTTTTGAGAACACAAGAGATAAACATGAAATTAGATCAAAGGCTTCACCACAAAGGTAGGTGGGTTACAGCAGGGATCTAGGTAGGTGTCTGGGGCCTCTAGTTGCTCATCAGTCTAATTCAATGCTCTCTCTATAAAAAGAGAGAAACCGAGGCTCAGGGTGGGGACATAACGTGCCCAAGAAAATTTAGGAAAATTAAAACACAGCTGTCCTGATAGCCAGGCCAGGACTGTTTCTACCACACTCTGCTGCCCCTCTGTGGACGTGAGAATGTATTAAGCTGCCTCATTGTGCTGTGGTGAGCAGAAAACAGACTGGCTGTAAAGAAGGAAACTGATAGAGAGGAAAAGTAACAGGAAATGCCTGGAAACTGAACCCATAAAGTCTAAACCCCGAGTCACCATAAAAGGCTTTGAACTGGCAAGAATGAGAGGAAATGATGAGAGAACAAAGGAAATGGGCCTCAGAGAGAGGAAATGCAGGGAGCACACAAGGCGTTTGGGTAGCCTCTGTTGCAGGCCTTTGTCAAGTCGAATGGGTCTCTCCCTCCCTCCCAGAAGTCAAGCCTGGGACGTCCTCCCTAAAGAGGCTCTGGAGAACTGGGCCGACCACCTACAAACACAAGTTACATTTAGTGCAGCCTATTGTGTGAAATACTTTGTATGTATCACTTCACTTAATCTGCTAAATAACCTTATGGAGAAAAATATTTTTATTGATACCCATTAATGGTGACACAGTGAGGTTAACCAGCATGCCCCCAAATGCACAACTAGGAAATGGCAGGGCTCAAATTTGAATGCAGGTCTTTCTACTATTAACCTGTTGTTTTTAATCCATCATGCTGTAAATAAATAATGGCTCTTTGCTGTAGTAAGTCCTTGTTCTGAAAACTACTGAAAAGTACTGGGAGCATTTCTATTTCAACAATTGGTATTATTCTAATGATGATGATATCAGACAACAACTATTGACTGGTTATTGTATGCCAAACATTGCACTATGTGTTTTGCATATGTGATCTCATTTAATCCTCACGACAACCCCATGAGGTAGCAATAAGCTCCAGAATGCTGAAAAACTGGCCCAAGATCACAGAGCTAAAGATATAGCTGTGCTAAAGCCCACTCGTACCACTAGGCAATCTTCCCCTGGGTTCTTCCCTGGCTCACACTATTCCTGCCGATTAGAGGCTCCGTGAAGGACAAATAGGAGGTGGAGTTAAATGTATCAATTTAATGTTGGACTGAGGATTCACTTGTGTGGGTTCAAGTTGTTGAAATCTCTATTTGATGGCCAGAGTTTAACTAACAACCATCAAAACACCTTTCTCAGCTTAAATCTTTCATTTAATTAATCAAATTAAAGTGTGGGGAAGTTTGCACTTAACAGGACTGTTGCTGGGAGCCTTTGTCTGACTTTCCCCTTCATACTGAATGACTGATTCAATCAACAAACAGGTATTGATTGGATTGCTATTGGGCAGCACTGGCAGTATGTGTGAGTCAGGAAGCTAGTCCCAGGTCTCTAGGAGTGGGGCTTTGACAAAGTCACCTGCCCCTATTGAGTCTCACTAGAAATAAATAAGCCCACCGATTGATCTGCAAGGTCCCTCCCATTGTAGGTTTCAGTGCAAGCTCCTGATCAGTGTTTGGTTTTTTTCCTGCATTAAGTATTTGATTTTTAATTTCTTACTTGTTTTTTATTGAGAGATAATTGACATACGACATTATATTCATTTCAGATGTACATGTTTCAATATTTGTATATGCTGTGAAATTAACATCACAATAAGTCTACTTAACATCCATCACCATACATAGTTACAATATTTTTCTTATGATAACTTTAAAAGTCTACTCTCTTAGCAACTTTCAAATATCCAATACAATATAACTAACTATAGTCACCATTGTACATTAATTACATCCCCAAGACTTATTTATTTTTTAATTGGTAATTTAAACCTTTTGGGCCTCTTCACCCATTTCACCCACCGTCCACCCTCTGCCTCTGGCAATAACCAATCATTTCACTGTATCCATGAGTTTGGTTTGGTTGGTTTCATAGATCATACAGTATTTACCTTTCACTGTCTGACTTATTTCACAAAGCATAATGGCCTCAAGGTCAATCCATGTTGTCAAAAATGTCAAGATTTCCTTCTTTTTATGCTTGAATAATATTCCACAGTATCCATATTCCACATTTTCTTTATCCATTCATCCATCGTAGTTTGCTTCCATAATTTTGTTATTGTAAATAATGCTGCAATGAACAGGGGAGTGCCTATATCTTTTTGAGGTAGTGTTTTCATTTCCTTTGGATAAATAGCAAGAAATGAAATTGCTGGATCATATGGTAGTTTTATTTTTCAACTTTTTGAGGAATTTCCACACTGTTTTCCACAGTGGCTGCACCAATTTACACTCCCACCTACAGGGCATGGGGGTTCCCTTTTTTCTACATCCTCACCAACACTTCTTATTTTTTGTCTTTTTGATAATAGCCACTCTAACAAGTGTGAGGTGATATCTCATTGTGATTTTGATCTGCATTTCCTGAAAATTGGTGCGTTGAGCACTTTTTTATGTGCCTGTTGGCCATCTGTATGTCTTCTTTGAAAAGATGTCTATTCATATTATACTCTGCCCATTTTTAAAAATTGGATTGTTTGAGGTTTTTCTGCTATTGAGTTGTGTGTGTTCTTTATATATTTTGAACATTAACCCTTTATCAGCTATATCATTTGCATATACATTCTCCAATTTGGTAGGTTGCTTTGCATTTTGCTGATGGTTTCCTTTGCTATGCAGAAACTTTTTAGTTTAATATAGATCCACTTGTTTATTTTTGCTTTTGTTACCTTTGCTTTTTGTGCCAAATCCAAAAAACCATTGGCAAGACCAATGTCAAGGAGCTTACTTCCTATGTTTTCTTCTAGGGGTTTTTTGGTTTCAGGTCTTATGTTTAAGTCTTTGATCCATTTTCAATTAATTTTTTGTGTACAGTATAAGATAGCGGTCCAGCTTCATTCTTTTGCATATAATTATTCAGTTTTCTGAATACCATTTGTTAAAGAGATGTTCCTTTTCTCATTGTATATTCTTGGTTCCTTTGTTGCAAATTAATTTGTGTGGTTTATTTCTGAGCTCACTAGTCTGTTCCATTAATCTATGTGTCTGTTCTTATGTCAATACCAGACTGTTTTGACTACTATAGATTTGTCATATAGTTTGAAATCAGGAAACATGATCCATCCAACTTTGTTCTCTTTTCTCAAGACTTTTTTTTGGCTATTTGGGGGTCTTTTGTACTTTTATGATAGGAAAAGGTACGATTCAGTAGGCAGAGAGGGAAAGATTAGGACCTGAGGTTCCTGGGTGGGGAAAAAGATATATTTTGAAACAATTCTGGGAGTCTCTCTGACCACAGCAGAGCTCCTCAGGCATAGGTTTCCTCTTAAGAATGTAACAGACACCACCTACTCCCCCTCAGGTTTCCTTCAGGAATTTGACAAAAGACCTAACTGAAAATAAGTAGTAGACCATAAAATGCATGACCCACAAGGAATGGTACGGCCATAGACCACCCCTCATGCAATGGAATCAAGCCAATCAGGAATGGACAACCCAGCACCTAGAGTTATCCAGCCAATAAGGGTAGAACCTGAGAAGGAACAAGGGGGAAGGGAAAGGGGGGACCAGAACCTTATAAAATAAGAATCTTTGCTCATAATTGTGGGTATTCACCTTTGAATGCCCCCTCTCTGTAAAGAGACCTTTCCTACTGTTCTTCCTTTCTGATCTTATATTCTAATAAAATTTTGCCTACTGCTCAATTTGTGTCCACATCTTCATTCTTTGAAGTGGCAAGACAATGAACCCTGGATGTTGAGGTAAAAAAAAAAATCCTGCAACCGTTTCATACAAATTAATTTCCTCTTTGAATGGAGAAAAAGAAGAAAAAGAGTCAATTACTTAAACTGCTCAACTGATGACCCAGGTGCGTGAGAGCCAGATAAGGTATGTTCCAGAGAGTTAGAGCAGGCACTGAGGGAGGATTGGGACAGTAGGGGACCTGGAGGATAGACTGGGAGACATGAGAGAAGATCCTAGAAATAGGAGAGGCAATGGAAGGGAGGTGGTCATGTAACAGAACCAACACGAGTTGGCTCCTTGGTGAGTCAGACACTGTACCAGGTTGAGTTGTCGCACAAAGTAAACTTTATTTGTAGCAAATAAGGAGATCACAAGGGAATAGCTTCCAAAGCCATGACTCCCCAAGCAGGGGTTCATGGACTCCTTTTATTTAGGGTTAGGATAAATATTTAGATAGGGAAGCCTTGTCATAAGGTCGCACATGTACCTGAAAGAAATATGTCTATACATACACTGTATGTTATGTAATGAGGCTGAGGCTCTAACTTGGATGGAGATTTTAGTATTAAAATAAAGGCAGTCATGGGTCATTCTAGAGGTCACTCCATGGTCCATCTGTGCAGGTGCAAGTCAGGGGTTAAGTTAAAACTAGTCTCGATGGTCTGGGCTGGTGGAGGTCTTGTCAGGGCCCTCACTTGCTCCAAGGACAGTTTCACTTTCCATTTGCCTAAGTTAAGAGATAAGCTGGAAAAAAGAGCTTAAGAAAAAAATGTGGAATGAAGGTTGGTGAGTATAAGCAGGAGGGGAGTAAAGGTCAGGTCTTGGGAGTCTAGCTGGTGATAACCAAACTTTTGCGGTAAAAGAGTTTGAGGATTCATTATACATTCCTTATGCCTAGGAGAGGCCCTAGGTAGATTGTATATAATCATAGAACATATGAAACAAAACTTTTGCATGCCTTTATTCTATGATTAAGTTTAGCAAGACAACTTAGGTATCTTTACTAATGCAAGTCAAATCTAGAGGCACTTTAAAATTTCCCACACATATCCATTCCACTTACAACCTCTTCCAGAATCCCATCAGGTTCAGCTGCTGCCTTATATATTTGCACCCTGACTACACTAAAAGATGACAGGGAACTCAGACTAAGGGTGGAAGTGAGGGAGACAAGAATCAAAAACTAGGTACTTTCCATGATGTTTTAGACATTTGTTTCTGAAAACAATAGAGCTAAAGTGTATCTTAAGAAAAAATTCTCAAATGACTCAAGACACGCTCTCACAAGTGGAGAGGGGAAAAGTCATTGTGTGCACATAGGACAGTGAATTAGGTGATAAGCTCCATTCACAATTCTGCCTTTAACTTGCTGTATGACCTTACACAAATCACTTCACCTATTCCTACCTCAGGCTTTCCTCATTATAAAATGGGCATATTTCTATCCCCTATCCATGCATTTTTGAAAAACAGATTAGATACTATTCATGAGAAGACGTGCAAATGTGATCCATTGATAGACCTTACAACTAAGTGCTATTGATAACACACTGGTTTTATAAGCTAGCTTGAAAACAGCTCTGTCCCATTAAAAGTATTCAGCTTCTCAAAAGTCTCAGTGGGGCTTAGTTAAGTGTCATCTGTCTGTATTGGCCATTGGGTATGAAGGAATTCCCTAGTAGTTTTGTGGATCTAAGAGGATTTTGAAAACCACAATGAATCTGAAATATGTAAAACCTACTGAAATGAAGTCTCTGTTCAAGGTTCCTCCTTCTTGTACTTTCACCTTCTCATGGACCTTCCTTTTCTGTACCAATCTCTCTCCACCATAGGATCATTATCATCATTACTCAAGTATTTGGCCATCTTAGAAAAAATGTCTCTTAATCCTACATTCTCCTCTCCTCCAGCTACTGCTCAGTTTCTCTGCTTTCTCCCATAGCAAAACTTTTTGAAAGAATTGTTCACACATGCTGCTTTAATTTTCTTCATCTCATAATTACTCCAATATCTATAACTGAAAAACTCCTCTAGGTCAACTTGTCTGGCTGATGCCAGTGGTTACTTCTATATCCTCATCTAGCAACTTGAATCAGCATTAAACACAATTGACTACACCTTCTTCTTCTTTGATGTATTTTCTTTCTCTTCGTTTTGGTGACCCTGCATTCTTTTTTTAAATATTTTCTTTTTAGGGGCACCTCAGTGTCTCAGTTGGTTAAGCATCTGACTCTTGATTTCAGTTCAGGTCATGATCTCATGGTCATGAGATCAAGCCCCGAGTTGGGGTCTGTACTGGGTGTAGAGCTAGCTTGAGATTCTCTTTCCTTCTCCCTCTGCTCCTCCCCCACTTGTACATATGCACTCTCTTTCTCTATTAAAATGATAAAGTAAAATAAAATAATATTTTATTTTTAAGTACTCTATACACCCAACATGGGACTTGAACTTACAACCTCAAGATCAAGAGTCGCATGCTCTACCAACTGAGCCACCCAGGCACCCCTTTATTTTTCTTTATATGTCTCTCTGGCTATTCTTTCTGGGTCTCCTTAGTAAGCTCTTTCTTCTCTACAGAGGAGCATAGCAGTTAAGAACATGGACTCTCAAGCCCTGCCTTCCAGTATGGTAGCCACTAGTCACGCTGTGGTTATTGCATTTAAATTAATAAAATTAATTTAAAAATTAATTAATTAATAAGATTAAATATTTATTAGGTTAAATTAAAAATTCAGTCACACCAACCTAACATTTCAATTGTTCAACAATAACATATGGCTAAAGGCTAAACACATCGGACAGAATGACACAGAACATTTTCATCATTGCAGGAACTTCTATTGGATGGTGCTAGCCAGAACCAGATTTCTAGAATTCACATCCCAGCTCTGCCAATTTATCAGCTGAGTGTCCTTAAGCAAGTTACTTAATCTCAGAGGAAAAAAATCTCTGTCTTCATAGAGTTTATGCTATCTTTACAATGGGAACATATGGCATTCTTAAAATGTAGAAAGGAGAACTATAAACATTGATAGCTCTCTAGGAGATTTTGGTAAGTAAAAAATGCAAGGTGCAGAATAGTATAGATAGCTAGATAGATACATAATATGATCTTGGCTGAATAAATTAAGATATACTCATATTTTTATATTTATTAAAATTCTGGAATTTTAAATTTAAATTAAAATTTAATGGTCCCTTTGGGGAATGGAGTCAAGGTTAGGAAAAAGACTTTGACTTTGCATTTTATATGTTTATGTATTGTTTAATCACATACATAAATAACTTTTGATGGAAAATAATAATCTTAACTTTGTATGCATATGATTTGGAATTTTTCTGATTATCCATTGTTGTGTAACAAACTACCCCTAGAGAACTGCCTGGTGGCTCAATCAGTTAAATGTCCAACTTCAGCTCTTGTCATGATCTCGAAGTACATCAGTTCAAGCCCCGGACTGGGCTCTGTGCTAACAACTCAGAGCCTGGAGCCTACTTCAGATTCTCTGAGAATGTTTCCCTCTCTCTCTCTCTCTCTCTGCCCCTCTACTGCTCACACTCTGTCTCTCTCTCAAAAATAAATAAACATTAAAAAAATAAAAATAAAAAACTACCCCCAGAACATAGTAGATTAAAACAATATCCATTTTGGGGCACCTTCTTAACCTCAGTTAAGCATCCAACTCTTGATTTTGGCTTACGTCATGATCTCACGATTAGTGAGATAAAGCCCTGCGTCAGTCTCCATGGTCTCAGCATGGAGCCTGCTTGGGATTCCTTCTCTCCCTCTCTCCCTGTCCCTCCCTCCTTCTCAAAAATAAATAAATAAACTAAAAAAAATCCATTTTATTATATCTCATGAATCTATAGGTAATAATTTGGTCAGGGCTCAGCTGAGCAATTTTTCCACTGCAATTAGCTTTAACTAGAGTCATTCAATGGTATTCAGATGGCTTGAATGGAAGGCCTAGAGCTGTTTTACTCACATGTCTGGTGCTTTGGCAGGAATGGCTGGAAGTTTGGACTCAACTGGGCCTCTCTGTTTCCAGATATCTCTGGGATTTTCCGTTTGATCACTCCAGCAGAATAGCCAAAGTTTTTATATGATGCCTTAGAGGTCCCAGAAACCAATATGGAAACTGCAGGTTCTTTGAGGCTAGGCCTAAAATGAGCTTTATGTCACTTATGCCACACTCTATTGGTTAAAGCAGTTATAGGCCAGCCCAGATTTATAACATAAGCGGTAGAGATACATCTAGCTTCTTTATGGGAAGAGCTTCAAAGAATTTGTGCCCATCTTTCATCCAACAGACCTCAAGATTGCTGCCTTAATACAAGTTATGCCTTTAATAATTCAGAATCTTTCATAATTCAGGTTAGGACTAAAAATCATAACAGTGGATGGTTCGGGATAACTGCAATGGGAACCCATGGAAAGAGGAGCTAAAGATGCAAGTGTGACCCCTTCATACTGGAAGATGAAGGAGGCTATCCAGAGTCTCAGAGTAGAATTATATTTTACTCATTCTCACAATCACCTTGGCTGACTAACAATGCCTGCTCCATTGTCCTCCTCATTCTCTTCATCTCTCTCAAGCAAGTCAGGGTAAGAAGCTTTGTTCCTCCGGTAGGGCTCATGGCTTTCTTGACTCTGTGAAACTTCATTTCCAAAATACAGAGTGCATTGTAGAGGGCCTACAGCAGAATCAAAGTAATGCCATCAATAGATAGTCTACCCTCCAGCACATTCTGCCCCCATTTTACAGAGAAGGAAGGTGAGACATAGACACTAAGTGACTTTACCCCTGTACAAATACATGGGGTGGGGGGGAAGAGCCTGGATAGCAACTGAGATCTTTGACTCCAAAGCCTATGATCTTTCAGTATACCATGCTGCCTTTCAAGGAAAAAGAAACAAAAGTATGTACACTGGATACCGAGTGTACTTTTCTTGTATTTCATTCATCTATCAACACAATGTCAAAGGTATGCCAAGGGTGCTTCCGCATTACCAGAATCTCCAGAGTATTAATATACTCTTATTTTTTAATGTTTATTTACTTTTTGAGGTGGAGGGCAGAGAGAGAGGGAGACGCAGAATCTGAAGCAGGCTTTGAGCTGTCAGCACAGAGCCCAATACAGGGCTTGAACACATGAACCATGAGATCATGACCTGAGCCAAAGTCGGATGCTCAACTGACTGAGCCACCAAGGCACCCCAGAATCTCAAGTGTATTAAACAAACGTCTAAGGGGAATAGTTGTACTCCTAGCATTGGCCTTTCCAAACCTTGGTATCCACAAGCTGGGTATTAACAACCTATCATAAAATATATTTTTAAATTCTACTACATGTTTTGCTGCTGCTCCTGTCACCTCTATATTACAAGGGAACAGCTGATAATATAGTTGGCACCATCATGTATATTTGGGCAGCTGACCAGAAAAGGGTCAAGAATGGCAGAGATTGTCTTTTCTTTTCAGCATTAACCAGGTTTTTTTCAACCAGAAAAGTGTTAATATTGAGGCCTGTAATTGAGGAATATGGGCAGGAAATGTGGCTCATGGTTGAGAGACACTTAGGTGACTGAAAGAATTAGAAAGGGTGATTGAAATAAGGAACTGGGAGGCTTGACCCAAGCACGATTCAGCAATCTCTTTATCCCTAAGCATTGACAAAGCTACATTATCTAGTGCACTGAGGACAGGGGAGCTAAAGTCCTTGGGGAGACAGATGGTACAGGAGAGAAGGGTAATAAAAGAGGAAAATGTAATGGAGAGAGAAACAATAACGAAATATTGAGTAAAAATTAACAGAAAAATAATGATCCTATGATAAACATGATTGATGGCCATAAACTTAAAACGAAGGCAGCCACACATAAAATTGCTCACTTGAGCGTGGTGATTAGTGCAGAAAACTGCCAAATGACTATATGCAAATCATGTCTGCAACCTTTTACCTTGGAATCTACAGTAAACAAAGTAGCAACTCATTCTATGAAGCCAATGTTACCTTCATACCAAAATCCAACAAACACATCATAAGAAATAAATCCATAGACCAATATCCCTAATGAATATAGATGCAAAAATCCTCAATAAAATACCAACAAACCAAACCCAATAACATATAAAATGGATTATATGCACCATAACCAACTGTGATTTATCACTGAAATGCAAGGTTGGTTTAACATATGAAAATCAATCAGTAAAAAACATGTGATCATCTCAGTAGGTGAAGAAAAAGTATTTGACAAAATCTATCACCCTTTCATGATGAATCCACTTAACACACTAGGAATAGATAAAAGAGAACTTTCTCAACCTAATAAAAGCCATCTGTGGGGGGAAAAAGCCCATAGTTAACATTAATACTTAGTGGTAGAAAACTGGATGCTTTACCCCTAAGTTCAGGGATAAGACAATAATGTTTCCTCTCACCAGTTCTATTCAACATTGTTGTGGAGGTTCTGGCCAAGGCAATTAGATAATGAAAAGACATAAAAGACATCCAGATTGGAAAGGAAGAAGTAAAACTATCTCTGCTATCAGATAATATGACCTTAAATATAGAAAATCCTAAGATATCTACCAAAAAAAATCATTAGAATTAATAAAGGAGTTCAGCAAGCTTGATGGATACAAGGTCAATATAGAAAAACCATTTGTATTTCTATACACATTAACAATTAACAATAGAAATATAAAATTAACAAGACACTTCCATTTATAATATTATCAAAAACAACAAAATACTTAAGAATATATTTAACAACAGAAGTGAGACTTGTATACCAAAATCTACAAAATACCATTGAAAAAAACTAAAGGTGATCTAACTCAATGGAACATCATCTTGTGTTTTTGGGTTGGAAAACTTAATATTGTGAAAGTAGCAATATTCTCCAAACTTATATACATATTCAACCCAATCTCTATCAAAATCCCAGCTGGCTTTTGTGCAGAAATTGACAAGCTGAATCTAAAATTTACATAGAAATATAAGAGATCCAGAATGGCCAAAATAGTCTTCATGACCTTGGGTTTGGTAATATATTCTTAGATATGACACCAAAAACACAAGAAACAAAAGAAAAATAGATAAAATTGGATTTCATCAAAATTAAATAACTTTGTACTTCAAAGGATATCATCAAGAAAGTAAAATATAACCCATAGAATGAGAAAAAATACTTGCAAATCATATCTGAAAAGGGTCTAGTATCCAGAATACATAAAGAACTCTTACAACTCAGCAACAATAACAAAAAAGGCAAATGGCCCAGTTAAAAATAGGCAAATAATTTGAATAGACATTTCTCTAAGGAAGATATAGGAAGGATATGTTCAATAAGTAAATGAAAAGAAGCTCAACATCCTCAATTATCAGGGAAATGCAAATTCAAATCATATTGAGATACCACTTCACAACCACTGGCATAGCTGTAACTTTTAAAAATGGAAAACAGTGGCACCTGGTTGGCTATTTGGTTAAGCGTCAGACTTCAGCTCAGGTCATGATCTCACAGTTCATGAATTTAAGCCTTGTGTCGGGCTCTGTACCAACAGCTCGGAGCCTGGAGCCTGATTAGGATTCCGTGTCTCCCCCCCCCCTCTCTCTGCCCCTCCCCTGCTCATGTTCTCTCTCTGTCTCTCTCAAAAACAAATAAACATTAAAAATATTAATGGAGTCCTCTGATTTGCTCATTTTAGCCACTCTGACTGGCATGAGGTGGTATTTCAGTGTGGTTTTGATTTGTATTTCCCTGATGAGGAGGGATGCTGAGCATCATTTCATGTGTCTGTTGGCCATCTGGATGTCCTCTTTGGAGAAGTGTCTATTCATGTCTTCTGCCCATTTTTTCACTGGATTGTTTGTTTTTCGGGTGTGGAGCTTGGGGAATGTAAACTGGTGCAGCCCCTCTGGAAACCAGTGTAGAGGTTCCTCAGGAAATTAACAGTAGAACTCCCCTATGACCCAGCAATAGCACTGCTGGGAATTTACCCAAGGGATACAGGAGTGCTGATACATAGGGGCACATGTACCCCAATGTTCATAGCAGCACTCTCAACAATAGCCAAAACATGGAAAGAGCCTAAGTGTCCATCAACTGAGGAATGGATCAAGAAGATGTGGTTTATCTATACAATGGAATACTACATGGCAATGAGAAAGAATGAAATCTGGCCATGTGTAGCAACATGGATGGACCTTGAGGGTATTATGCTGAGCGAATAAGTCAGGCAGAGAAGAACAAATACCATATGTTTTCACGTATAGGAGGATTAGGAGGAACTTAACAAAGGACCATGGGGGAGAAGAAGGGGAAAAATAGTAGGGGAGAGGGAGGGAGACAAACCATGAGAGACTCTTGAATGCTGAGAACAAACTGAGGGCATATGGGGTGGGGGGAGGGAGAGGGGGTTGATGGGCATGAAGGAGGGCACTTGTGGGGATGAGCACTGGGTGTTATATGGAATCCAACTTAATAATAAACTATTTAAAATAAAAAAATAAAAATTAAATAAAAATTTTAAAAATTTAATGGAAAATAAGTATTGGTGAAGCTGTTGAGAAATTGGAACACTTGCACATTGCTGGTGGAAATATAAAATGATGTAATGGCCTTGCAGTTCCTCAAAAGGCTTAAATATAGATTCACACTTGACTTAGTAATTCTGCACCTAGATATATACCCAAGAGAAATGAAAATTTATGTTCATACAAAAATATTCATAGAAGTATTATTCATAATAGTCGGAAATTTAAAAAAAACAAGTATCCATCAACTGATGAGAAGATAAATGTGTTATAGTCATGCAATGGAGTATTATTCAGCCATGAAAAACAGAATTACTGATACATGCTACAACTTGGATGAACATGCTAAGTAAAAGAAGCCAGATGTAAAAACCACATATTATATGATTCTATTTATATGAAATTTCCAGTATAGGCAAACCTATATTGACAGTGGTTGCTGGGGGACTGGATGCAGAGAGGAACGGGGAGTGACTGCTTATGGGGAAGGGGTTTCTTTTGGGGGTTATAAAAGTATGCTGGAATTAGATAGTAGTGATGATTGTACAACTTTGTATATATAGTGAAAGGCACTAATTGTATGCTTTAAAAGGGCAGACTTTATGGCATGTGAATTGTATATCAATAAAGCTGTTATTTTAAAAAGTAGACTTATATGTCTAACAACAAAATAGGAGAAATGTACTAAATCTTTAATTCTCTATCCCAGCTAGCTAGAATAATGGCTGGCTTCCTTTTTCTTAAGAACCTTCCCCCAAATATTTACTCATTCCTTCTCCCATGGCAGAATTATTGTATTTGCCAGTTAGCTCTGCCCTGAGCCACTAACACTAGATATTCCAGGGTCCACACTTGTCACATCTTCTATATAGCCATTTTTCATGTTGTGGTTGTATAGTGAATAACTCCTTTCTCCAAAAAATGTGTCAGATGAGACTCAAAAAACAGCCTTAGGCAACAGATAGAAAGGGAAATATTAGAGCATAAGCTATAGGGTATAGGTGGCCTCATTGTTCCAAAATCTTTTCCTATGATTGAGAATACTTAAGGAACCCTAGACATTTTCCCTTCTACTCTCTTCTAGATTGGGAAAATATTTTTGAAGTCTTTCAGTTAGAGTCTAATCTAGTCCCAATTCACATTAGTGAACTTGTCATTCTCAGTGAGAACTGGCAACCATAGAAGAGTCCAGAATTACTCTGTCACTCATTCTAATATTTGATAGCTCCTGCCATTAATGTACTAGTAACAATGTAAAAATGCTAGTAACAATTCCCAGTATTTAATCTAGGTTCCTAATGCTTAATGTAAAGGTAATCTGCTTGATGCAGATTACTTCTTATTATATCCTCCGTAGAGAGTGAGAAGAGATAGTGTTGATTTATATTTGGAAAACAGTGCCTAGGAAGGAAATAGTAATAGGAACTAGAATTTTTTCAGAGAATGACAGATCATCGGTTTCTAGACATTTGAAATACCCCTGTAGATAGGGCTTTCCCAAACTTGTCACAGGACTATGGGTAAAAGTTCACAAAGGATATAGAGAAACATAATTGATAAAGAGGAATTTATGTTCAACCTTTGTGAGTTATCAAGGCCAAACTAATCTAGCCATGTCACCACTTCCCACAAGCTAACATAATGACAGAGACTCAGACAAGCACCATTAGCAAGAAGAGTCCCCTCCAAGAAGTAAAGCTCTTGGAAAACCAGATTCCCAAAAGAACCATCACTGCCATCCTGCCCAGACCACCTTACCTAACTGAAATTGATTGGAGACATTCCCACATGTTTGCATTATCTCCGGGCTATTCCATCCTAAGGGGTATAATGCACAGCCTGAGCTTATCAGCAACCCTGGAAAGAAAAGCATACACATAGGTAGAAAAAGTATAACAAGTCTTCTGTCACCCAAAATTCTCTCTGAATTAGCTCAGGTACAATTCTGCCTCTTGTTTCCAGAGTTTACCTTTCCCCATTAACCTTAAATGTCTATGACACTACCAACTCAACAGAATTTCTTTGCCATGTCATAGGTAGTGAGTTGCAGTAGATAGTAGAGGGAACAACTTATAAATAAAAGGCAGTATTAAGAATTAAGACAGGCCAGTGGACTTTTTACAGCCAAAATGTTTTTGACAAAGTCTTACAAAGCTAAGTTGGTCTCTCCAATCAGACAGACTCTTCTTCTATCTTGGTCTGATTTTCAAGGATAACAATGTAGAGAATGTTACTCTTTCCTAAAATTCAACCTTTTCTAAGAGTCAAATGGGTCCTTACTAGTTAAAGGTAGGTCATGGTTTCTACATCTTGGACTCAGCTGCCAGACTGACCTCTACAGAAAGCATATACATTGGGTAGGCTTCTCCTGGTGAGGAGAGCACCACACTGCTTCTTCCAGAAATACTGTCTTATTCTGAGAAATAATTTCAGCTTAATGCTAAGCATCTCTCCTTTATTTGGCTTCCAATACATTCCACTGTGCCCCCTGTCTTCATCTCCATTTTGTTTAGGTTATTTGGTCACTACAGAGAAACGATGGGATGTTAGTAATAACCTTACTGTTCTGACCAGAGATACAAATCTGGGTCTTCTTGCTGACACTGTCTTTTTAGACAACTGCATCATCCTCAGCTCTTCCCTACTGCCTAGGTTTACATTTTATAACCTATGTCCTCCCCCTCCCTCATGTCTTTGGTGACAGTGGGTTGGACTAAGCATGACAGCTGACACAAAAACAACCAAATTCATTGGCTGCTCAGTGATGGGTGATATCATATCCTGGCATGAAGATATCAGCTGGGCCTGGTTCTTCTTTCTGGACAGTTTAATCAAGAAACAGAGATGCTGAGCTAATTGGCAGATAGGGCAAAGCTTAGGGAAGAAACACCAAGAGGTAGAACCAAGTCTGTGTCAAGCTTAAGCCAAATTAAATCCAAAGTTCTAAATAGACATCAATTCTGGGTAGGCTGAGCAAACTGTTTCCTAGAGGGAGAGAATGCAGTGGCATGAAGCAGACACACCATGGTGAAGAGCTGCACACTTCCCCCGAAAGAGCTAGAGAAAATCCAGTCCTTCCCAATGGCTTTCCAGTTCCACTTTCCTTGTGTTATAATCAACTCCCTTTTTAGTGAGAGAGCTCAAGTGAGTCTCTTCTACTTGCAACCAAGAGAGCCTAATTACAAGAACATTATACTTGGGTGCCACACCAGAGGTTATGGGAAGGTCATGTGCCATAAATATAAATGCAGAAACTAATAACACAGAACCTCCGCAGAGCAGGTGTTTGATCAATGATGAATGAATGGCATATTTATAGGTTTCAGAGCTCCAGGGCTCAGCTGGACAGTGAAAGGCAGGCTACTCCAGGGACTGCTGGCCTCACCTTCACCTCCCTTTCCTCACTGAGGAAGATTCGACATACACTCTGAGAAGCTTATAAGTCTACTTTGCCTTAAGATGAGTCCTTTTGGAAGAAGACCACAAAGTACTCCAAACTTGTCTGCAACATGGAAATCAGCTTTTCTTAATATTCAATGAGTCCAGAGAAAAAGGTGACGACCTTAAGAAATAGCAAGAAGAATTTAAATAAGAAAAAGGAGATAACTTTCTGACAATAAGAGAGGATTTAGAAACTAAAAGAATGACCAATTAAAAATAGAAATTCCCTTGAGTGGAATGCTTTAAATTAGAAGGCATTCTTATCTGTCTGATGGTCTTAAAGGAAATGAAACTGGTCACTCAAAGGTCTTTGTAGGCTCTGGAATTTATCCAGTGGCAATGGAATGACAGTCCTATTTGTTTAGGGATCTCTTTGTTGTGTGTGTTTGTTTGTTTGTTTGTTTGTTTTTACCACAGATGAACTGAAATCCTATGATATGAGGAGGTATGAGCCACAGTATGGAGCTTAGAGTATGCACAATAGGTTAAAGACAAAATGGGAAATGAATCCTAAGCCTTTTCCTGCTTCTGCTTCTGGTACTTATCCTTTGAGGGAAGATATACTAAAAAGTGAGCTTTTCCACACACACTAGGAAGAAAAGAACACAGGTTTAAGAAAAAACGGCAGTTCCGCTTTCCAACCTCCACGTTCAGATCCCTGGGACTGGCATGGACTCTGATTGCTTAAGCAGGAACTAGTGCTGGCCAAGTGTCTGTCTTGCCATGGCAGGGGGATCCTTCCACTTTCTTCAGCCCTCTTTTGTTCTTCAGACTTTACTGTAATGAGGAGCTCAGGTCAGAAACTATCTCCTCCAAAGTCAAACTTTCACTCTTCGCAGATGACATGATACTCTACATAGAAAACCCGACAGACTCCACCAGAAGCCTACTAGAACTGATCCAAGAATTCAGCCAAGTTGCAGGGTACAAAATCAACGTACAGAAATCGGTTGCATTTTTATACACCAACAATGAAGCAACAGAAAGAGAAATCAAGAAACTGATCCCCTTCACAATTGCACAAAAAACCATAAAATACCTCGGAATAAACCTAACCAAGGATACAAGAGATCTGTATGATGAAAACTATAGAAAACTTATGAAGGAAATTGAAGAAGACACAAAGAAATGGAAAAACATTCCATGCTCATGGATAGGAAGAATAAATATAGTTAAGATGTCATTACTACCTAAAGCACTCTACACATTCAATGCAATTCCAATCAAAATTGCACCAGCATACTTCTCAAAACTAGAACAAACTATCCAAAAATTTGTATGGAACCACAAAAGACCCCGAATAGCGAAAGTAATACTGAAAAATAAAACCAAAACGGGAGGTATCACCATCCCAGACTTCAGCCTCTACTACAAAGCTGTCATCATCAAGACAGTATGGTATTGGCACAAAAACAGACCCATAGACCAATGGAACAGAATTGAGAACTCAGAAGTGGACCCAAAAGTATACAGCCAACTGATCTTCGACAAAGCAGGAAAGAATATCCAATGGAAAAGAGACAGCCTTTTTAACAGATGGTGTTGGGAGAACTGGACAGCAACATGCAGAAGAATGAAACTAGATCATTTTCTCACACCATACACAAAAATCAACTCAAAATGGATAAAGGACCTGAACGTGAGACAGGAAACTATCAACACCCTAGAGGAGAAAGCAGGAAACAACCTCCTTGACCTCCACCGCAGCAACTTCTTACTTGACACATCCCCAAAAGCAAGGGAATCGAGAGCAAAAATAAACTGTTGGGACCTCATCAAGATTAAAAGCTTCTGCACAGCAAAGGAAACAACCCAGAAAATTAATAGGCAACCAACGGAATGGGAAAAGATAGTTGCAAATGACATATCAGATAAAGGGTTAATATCCAGAATCTATAAGGAACTCACCAAACTACATGCCCGAAAAACAAACAACCCAGTGAAGAAATGGGCAGAAGACATGAACAGACACTTCTCCAAAGAGGACATCCAGATGGCCAACAGACACATGAAACGATGCTCAGCATCCCTCCTCATCAGGGAAATACAAATCAAAACCACACTGAGATACCACCTCACGCCAGTCAGAGTGGCTAAAATGAGCAAATCAGAGAACTCTAGATGCTGGCGAGGATGTGGAGAAACGGGCACCCTCCTGCACTGTTGGTGGGAATGTAAACTGGTACAGCCCCTCTGGAAAACAGTGTGGAGGTTCCTCAGGAAACTAACAATAGAACTCCCTTATGACCCACCAATAGCACTGCTAGGAATTTACCCAAGGGATACAGAAATGCTGAGGCATAGGAGCACATGTACCCCAATGTTCATAGCAGCACTCTCCACAATAGCTAAAACATGGAAAGAGCCTAAGTGTCCATCAACAGATGAATGGATCAAGAAGATGTGGTTTATCTATACCATGGAATACTACATGGCAATGAGAAAGAATGAAATCTGGCCATGTGTAGCAACATGGATGGACCTTGAGGGTGTTATGCTGAGCGAAATAAGTCAGGCAGAGAAGGACAAATACCATATGTTTGCACGTATAGGAGGATTAGGAGGAACTTGACGGAGGACCAAGGGGGAGAAGAAGGGCGGAAATGGTGGGGGAAAGGGAGAGAGGCAAACCATGAGAGACTCTTGAATGCTGACAAAAACTGAGGACTGATGGATGTGGGGGGGAGGGGGGGATGGGCATGGAGGAGGGCACTTTGGGGATGAGCACTGAGTGTTATGTAGAAACTAATTTGACAATAAACTATTTGTAAAAAAAAAAAAATCCTACATTAAAAAAAAAAAAAAAAAGAAACTATCTCCTCCAGGAAGCCTTTCTCACTATCCTCAAGGTCCCCGTCCCCAGCCTAAGTTACATATTCCTTCCCTCTGTTCCCACAGCACTTTGTGCTTACTCCTGTGATTAAAATATCGTGTGATATATATCTTTCATAACTGGTTGTGGTCTGCTCCCCTCACTAAAGTGTGTGTTCCTTCTGGAGGGTACTATGCTAAGTGAAATAAGTCAGTCAGAAAAAGTAGATATCATATGTTCTCACTCGTATGTGGAATTTGAGAAACTTAACAGAAGACCATGAGGGAAAGGAAAAAGTTACAAACTGAGAGGGAGTCAAACCATAAGACACTCTTAAATACAGAAAACAAACTGAGGGTTGCTCTTGGGGAGTAGGGGGGGAGGTGAAAATGGATGATTGCCATTGAGGAGGGCACTCGTTGGGATGAGCACTGGGTGTTGTATGTAAGCGATGAATCATGGGAATCTACTCCCAATGAATGTATTCTTTTTTTTTTTTTTTTTAACATTTTTTAATGTTTTATTTATTTCTGAGAGAGACAGAGCGAGAGAGAGAGACAGCATGATCAGGGGAGGGTCAGAGAGAGAGGGAGACACAGTATATGAAACAGGCTCCAGGCTCTGAGCTGGCTGTCAGCACAGAGCCTGATGTGGGGCTCGAACCCACAAACCGCGAGATCATGACCTGAGCCGAAGTTGGATGCTTAACTGACTGAGCCACCCAGGAGCTCCCCAATGAATGTATTCTTAATAAAATATTTTGGGGGGGGGAAGTATGTGTTCCTTGAAGGGAGGGGCCTTTTTTTTTTTAAATCCTCAACTATGTAGCCTTGGTACCTGGTACATAATAAGTGCCTAATAAATGCATCTGTTTCAGAGTATGCTCTAGGTACCTAACAGACAGCTTACCTTTCCCACACTACCCAAGGGGGAAGCCTTCTGAAGGGATCTTCTTAGCAGGGATAGGAGATCATCATAAACACCTGATACAGCTATAGAATCCTAGAGAGGGAAAGACCTCTGGAGATTACCTGCTCTAATCCATCCCCGTTACAGATGTGGATATTGAGATTCAGAGAGGGAAAGCGATTTACCTACAGTCACATAGCCAGTTACTGGCAACGCTTTTTCTCACTAATCAGAAAGATCATCAACACTTGGAAGCTCTGCCCTTCTAGAGAAGGGAATCCAGAAATGACCACCTTTTGACAATAATATCTCTAGCAAGCACTAGGAATCTTACAGACATTAGATCCAGAGAGACAGCACAACATGATGACTTCAGAGAACAGTACTGGATTATATACTTGAAAGTTATTAAGAGAGTAGATCTTAAATGTTCTTACCACACACACACACACACACACACACACACACACACACACGAAAGTAATGGTGTGAGGTGGATTGTTATCTAACCTTATTGTGGTAATCATTTCACAATATGTATGTGTATTAAATCACATTTTACACCTTAAATTATACAGTGTCATATGTCTATTATATTTTAAGAAGCTGGAAAAAATAGAGAGAACAGGTTCTGTAGTCAGTGTAGATCTAAGTTCAAATTCCAGCTCTGCCACCTAGAGGCTGTGTGACTTTTGGCAAGTTACTTAATCTCTCTGTGCAGTTATCTCGTCTTTAAAATGAGAACAATAGTACTCTATCCTATAGGGCTGTTTCAAGAACTAATACTTATAAAGTGTCTAGCATATAGAAAATGCTCAGTAAAAAATTGTTGTTATTAAACAGCAGCCTCTCCCCATGATTCTTCTCTCACTTCTTACGCATATTCTCCATGCTGATTTCTTTCTTACCTCTTTTTCCCCAGAAGAGAAACCAGCTGAAAAGTAAAAAACTGGGCATGACTCGATTCAAAAGCTGCCTGGTTGGAGTTGTTATCTTGCAATTTTTTGCAGGCACCAAGCCAGAGACTAGAAATCTCGGCCAGGCATGTGTTCTGCCCCAGGGCATGTGGCCCCATGCTCTACCCAACCAGCCCTCCAACTCTTCCCATCCCCTATCCTCCCTCCTGCTTTCTAAACAGATGAGCACAGTAGGTTGTACACATGCTTCATGGAGATGTTTGACTTGTAACTGACAGATGATTCCATCACATTTGCTAATAGCTAGAGAAAGATGTGTCCTGGGAACCATATTTTAAAAATGAAGTCATAGGGCAATTTATTCTCAATTATATTTGTTTCCAACAATTCTCATCAATTTGGGATTTTGAAGATGTGCTTCAAATAGAAACCTGGAGGTCATTTGCCAGTGCCAGGTCTTGCCACCTTCTAGAAGAATGGGGCTTCTTAAAAATGTAGATTCTTGGGCCTTACCCACAGATACTTGATTCAGTAAGGGCAGCTCAGGAATATACATTTCAAAAACATCTTAGTGATACTGATACATCTGGTCTTGGTATCAACACTTAAGAAAAACACTGCTAAAAATGTGAAGAACAGCAGCTCTGATGGCAGAAAAGACTAGTTTAAATCCCAGCTCCAGCCCTGTGTGAGATATAGCCCCCGCTCCCACTTCTGTATGTATTATTGCTAACTCCTGGTTTTATTACCCTTCCAACCAAACATGTCCACTGGAAAAGTCTGTCCCAACTTCTTATGTTCAGCTGGATACTTTTTTATTTTTACCTGCCTCTAGAAAGGATCTTACACTTTCTCCTGCCAAGAAGTTCCTTATATTTACTTCTCTTTTTTTCCCCCTTCTAGAAGGTCTGCTCTGTGACCTTTATTTTTTATCTTTTTTTTTTTTTTTTACGAATAGTTTATTGACAAGCTGGTTTCCATATAACACCCAGTGCTCATCCCCACAAGTGCCTTATATTTACTTCTCAACTATTTCTTCTTTGTTTAGCTCTCACTGAAGATAGAGAACAATTCACAATCATCTTGCGTATGTATGCACAGGGGAATGTGAGAGTATGTTTTCATCCTACTTCCCTACTATACAGTGACCAGTGGACTGCCATCTTGTTTCCCTTCCTTGACTTTGGGGTAGGGGGTAGGTTTCCACAAATCCCTTACCCCAAAATATACTAAATATTCTCCCCCAAAGTGGTTGCTTTTGTCTGAATTCACTTCTCTGACCAAGCAGATGCCTGGAGTTAAACACTTTACTCACTTCAGCCCTTGTGGCAGGCAACCTCAACGCCAATACAAACCCTCAGACCCACCTTTTTGGACAGAACTTGGAACCCTTCTTAAGGCTACATCCCAGCTACACTCAACCTTCCCCTGATGGCAGAATTACTACTTACCTATATCCCAACAGTTGTATAACCTCCTTCTAATTGCACATTCTCCATTAGGCAAGTGCCTAACCTTTGTCTCTGGGCAGAGGAAGTCCCCTCCCTGGGTGTTACCAATCCCCTTTGCTACCCCTTCCACCATTCACAAGTGCCAATATTGACTGTGCAACCATTTTGTTACACTCCCATCCCATTCCCAAATATCTGTCTAAATATGGTTATTAGGTAGTTTGAATTTACCACCTGGGCAGAAGTCCAGTATGGGTTAATTTGTTATTAATTTGCTCAATTTATTGCTCTTGTAGCAACTTTAACTTAAACATAGTGGAAAATTTGTAAGTCTGCCCTCTAGCTATAATTTCAGCTTTCCCTTCCCAAGGAGCTCCTCACTCAACTCTCTCATTCATTTGACCCCATATTCTCTCTTGTAGTTATAAGAAAGTTTACTTCTGCAAGAAATATTTAAAGTAGATCAGGAGAGGCTTCACACAGAGGCTACATTTGACATGAACTTTGAGAAAGAGGCAGATGTTTACAGGCATAGATGGAAGAGAAGGGAATTCCAGAAAAAAGCAACACTGTGAACACAACTGAGCAGAGGTTCTCAAATTTAGGTGTGTACTAGAATAATGCTGGAGAATGATCAATAACAAATGAAACATCATAGTTGCCTCTGCTGTAGGAACAAAGGAATATGATCAGGATATGAAGGAGACTATAACTGTATTGGTAATATATTTCTTAACCCGAGTGGTGCATACATCTGAACTATTTTATACTATATTTTAAAGAATAAATCAGTCTAAAGAGACTGTAAAATACAGAGTATAAGGCATCAGTTCTGATTCAGTAGGCTTAGAATGGCACTAACAAGCATCCCAGGTAATTGTTATACAAATGGTTCATGGACCACTCTAAAAATATTATGCTAGCATTTCGTCTTCAAGTGGAAAAGGAAAAATCAATAGCACCGGTGCATAAAGCCCAGGGCTCAGAGTCAGGACCCCTGACCCATATTCTCTGCTCTGCTCCAATTTGGTACATAAGTATTTGCTAGTAGGTTAACTTCTTTAAACATTATTTTCCCAAGCAGAAAGCCACTTGTATCCTTGTTCAGCATGGTAAGGATAAGTTAAATGACGCCTGGTGAAACTTGAGGGATTTTACAGGATATGCATGGTTTATAGGGAAGATAATGTTTTTTTTTTTTTTTTTTTAGAAAAATAGCCCCCTTTCCTTGATTCAAGTTCTCAGTGATCTGTCTCTATTGGCAATTTTCATTGAGCTTGAAGCATATAGCAGTAGGACCTTACATGGAAAGAAAAACTGGTGCCTCTCTGGGTATTTTGAATTATATCTCCTTAACTAAGAAAAAAAAACGTCCAGAGTGGTGGTTCTCACTTATGTTGGGAAAAGGGAACACAGCATACACATCAGAGTCACTGGGGAGATTTTTCAAAACATGCAGACTTCCACCTGTTGCTATGTAAATAAGAATGGAAAAGAGGATGGGAGAGTTGGGGAGTCCACATTTTTTTAAGCACTCCAGGTGATCTTGATACATTCCCTGCTCTAGAAAGATTTTTGGCCTCCCTCATGTAACCCAATCCAAGATCTTATACTTTTTCCTGCCAAGAAGTTCCGTATATTTACTTCTCAACTATTTCTTCTTTGTTTAGCTCTCACTGAAGATAGAGAACAATTCACAAGCATCTTGCATATGTATACACAGGGGAATGTGAATAATGACCTTGTTCTCAGGGACTGGGGGCCAGCTGTTTGGAAACCTCAGCATCCCCAGGGTTGAAATAATCTCCTGGCCAGATGTTTCCTTCACCGGTTGGAGCAGGGCATGAAGGTCCCAGTGGAAGGCTCCCTGGACCCTAGGCTTGTCCAGCTGGATCAGCTGCAGGTGGAGCAAATGGGACCCAAGGGCCCCATCAGGTCACCTTGCTAAGTCTGACTCAGGCCAGCAGCTCTTTATTTCTTCCTGTCTCTCCCACTTCCCACTGTTCATCTCTGTGGGCAGCTGCCAAACTGGGGAACAAGAGTCAGGCAGGGGGAGGGAGTAGTTCTTAATGGATACTCCATCTCTTCAGTGGTTTGGGGTCTGGCAGAGATAAACCAGACCTAAAACAGATTGGCTCCACCCCCTAATGTATTTCAGTTAATGCACTAGCTGCCGAGAAGCAGCCAGACCTGGAGCAACAAAATCAATTCTCCTCAGCTGAACAGCAAGCTTAAACTTAACCCCCACAGCTTTTTCTCTTGTGTCTTTTATCCCTGGTGCTAAACAGGCTGTTCAGGCTTGGCTTCCTGACACTGACAGAGCATATCTCTGAGAGGTTGGACACAAGATCTGTGGAGACTCTTGGGTAATGGTCATGTGCCAAGGGGCTCCTAGAAAATATGACACACCCAAGCAATCTTCACCATTCCCTCACGTCTGATGTAACCTTGATAGGTACCAATTTTTAAATTAAAAAAAAAATTTTTTTTAATTTCTGAGAGAGAGAGAGAGACAGCATGAGCAGGGGAGGGTCAGAGAGAGAGGGAGATACAGAATCTGAAACAGGCTCCAGGCTCTGAGCTAGCTGTCAGCACAGAGCCTGATGCGGGGCTCGAACCTATGAACTGTGAGATCATGACCTGAGCTGAAGTTGGACGCTTAACCGACTGAGCCACCCAGGCACCTCAGGTACAAGTTTTTAAAAAGGAGGTAGGAATGACCCTGATTTGGCTGGTGTTACAGATGGGGGAGCTGTGGAAATTTAGCGATCTGTCCAGTGTCATTCACTTAACGAGAGATAACCCTTGAACTACTACACCTTGGGTCTTGACTCCTATGACTACTGTCAAATGGCATTTCATTTTTGAACTTTAAAGACCCTCACCCAGAGGTGCCTGGGTGGCTCAGTCAGTTGGGCATCCGACTTCAGCTCAGGTCATTATCTTGTAGTCAGAGAGTTCGAGCCCCACATCAGGCTCTGTGCTGACAGCTCAGAGCCTGGAGCCTGCTTCAGATTCTGTGTCTCCCTCTTTCTCTGCTCCTCTCCTGCTTGTGCTCTGTCTCTCCCTCTGTCTCTCAAAAAAAAAAAAAGAATAAACATTAAAAAAATAAAGACCTTCAACCAGGTATAAATATTGTGACCATGTTCCTATAAGCAAGGGTCATTGGGGAATAATTCTATATGAGGAATCATATAAGATGAAAATAGTACTGATGTTTTGCTTCCTCTGTATTACTCCTGCCACTCAGCCAAAGCTGTTCCCCACTCAGTCCATGAGTGTATTGGAAAACTCTACTACCTACCCACATATCTTCTCAAGAATTTCCCTTGAGTTTCTAAACCTAGGAAGTGGGATCAACTAAAATATATCATATGGAGAACTATAAGGATTTTGTAAAAGTCTCAGTCAAGCCCAAGCAAGCTGGAAGTAGGAACCACTGCTGATGCCTGGGGTGTAATGGAAGCTGTTGCTACTTGCCTTCCGATTCCTACCAATTAGCCCCTCTCACCCTCTGCTGGCAACTCTTAGAAATTCAAGTGAGACTAAGCTGTCACTCTCAAATCAGAATAGAAAAGGACTCAGGGTACTAACGTCTCTGAATGGAAGCCTGGAGAAAAAAAAAAAAAGGATATGATGTGAACAAACCCAGCTCTCATATGTCCAACTTGTCCTAAAATACAGTAGACACTGCCATAGCTGTGTATTCATTCTTTTATAGTTACTGAACACCTGGTCTGTGCCAGGCACTGAACTTGGCCCTGAGAATATAAACATGAGTTGCAAAGATCACTGCTTTCTCCTGCCAGCTAAGTGTCATTTCCGAAATAATGTGTCCATAAAAGTGCTATCTATAGCATGCCCAAGAATTCAGGTAAAAAGTGAGCCTATTTAAGGTTTATTTATGACATCCATAGAGCCCCCAAAGGGAGACAAAGAAATTGGCTTATACAAGCCTTAGTAACTGGTTCTGAACCATGGTTTTCAAGGGGGAAGCAAGAAGCTAGTCTAATGACTTTCAATGTGGCCAGAAAACCATTAGTAGCTAAAGAATGGAAAAATTCAGAAATAAGAGAGACTAGAATGTGAATTCACATTTAAAACTTTTACAGTGAGTCTGAAGAAAGAGGGAACCAGAAAATATCATCTTAACTGGCACAACAAAAAGAATCTGGCACTTCTTATAAGCAGATCAGGAAACCATGATGCCTTGGTTCAGGGCTTCTCCACCTTGGCATTATTGACATTTTGTGCTGGACACTTCTTTGTTGTTGGAAGTGGGAAGCTGTCTTGTTCTTGTGCATTGTGGGATATTTAACATCATCCTTCACCTTTATCCACTGGATGTCAATAGCACACTCCCCACATTGTGATAACCAAAAGTATCTCAAAGAGATTGTCAAATGTCCAGGGCAGGGTGGGAATAGCCCCTATTGAGAAACACTGTCTTTATTCACCACTATTCTCTCACTCCAAGGCCAACCCAATATAGTTAATAGAGAGAAGAAAGAAAATTGGGATCTGCACTATCTTGCCAATGAACAAACTCAAGGAAGGAAGAGGGGCGAGCATAGTAGAAGTCACTGTCACTTGCCCAGCCACAGGGCAACTTAGCGTAAGAGCTAGGAGTGTGAACCAAATTTCTTGGCTCCACTCATCCACATTGTGCTGGTAATGGAGATGATAATGATAATGACTTGAATAATATTCTAAAACTTCATGAGCAACAACAACAAACTTCAGCAAGATGTTCTACCAGCACTTTTTCCCGGTGCCCCATCCAGGTATAAAATATAACACACATATTTGCCTGCCTAAACTTGCCTTTTCTTCTCATAAAGTTCAAATTAAACTGCCTGATTGCCTTCCTGCAGTCTGCAATTTTTGCATTTCGCTCTTTCCTGGCCCATCTACACAGTACCAGCGCCCCAGGTCTTTTGCACAAAATTTAAAGGGATACTAAATGAGGGGAAAATAAGTAGGGTAGGTCAGGGCCATAGGAAATTGGGATAGACTGTTAATGGCTACCAGACAGGGCTAGCCTTAGATATAGGCCAAATAAGCAGTCACCTACAGTCTGTTACCTAACATTTGACTTTTAGAGTTATATTACTTTGGTGAAAGCTGTACATTAAACTTAGCACTTGTGTGTACATATTTATTAGATCATTGCCCTTTGAGATCACTATCAGAGATCAAGGCTCTCAGAGATCAAGTGTATTTAGAGTTTATGTTGTTGTCCCTGGAAAGTGGATCTGGATAATAGTCTTAAATTGGTACTGTTCAGGCAGAAGAAGGTGATGAAAATGGAGGCTAAAAAAAGCAGACACTAACTTTGCTACTAGTCCGTTTTGCTATGAGTAAAACCCTGATATAGATTGCACTCTGCAGAGTATTGGGCTGGGTCATTCAAAGGAGTCCCCATTCATAGCGTTTGGGTTGGATAAACAGGAGGGGTAGAGAATGGATTTCCCCATAAGGCAACATATTCCACCCCCACCCCTACCACCAAGCTCCACAACCTACCCAACCCCAGCGACACAGTCTTACCTCCCACGAACTGTGCTGCTCCCATGCAACGTCCCATCATTCTGGAGATGAGCTCCTCCATGCAGCAGCCCAGGACAGCAGCCAGTGCCACGAGGAGCAGCAGAGCACAGCCGGCACCTGTCACCACCGTGCATATTTGCCAGGCCAGGCTTGGGATGGCACTGAAGCTGGCATAGCGCCCACACTCTTCGACCATGATCAGACTGTGCCCCTCTCCCCGCACGGGGTAGTTGCACCTCCGGAATGTGCTGAATGACACTGGCTTCCCCAGCTGGGATCCAAAGAGCCAGTAAGGCAGGAAGTAACTGGTAGAACTGGCCACAGCAGTAACAAGGGACAGGAAGGCCCAGAGGGTCCCCACCAGGGTCAGGCTGCTCCTCATGGTCCCAGGTTTCTCTGCAGGGATGGGGAGATGAGTTGGGTCACAGCACCAAATGCAAAAAGTTATCAAGTAGGCTCCAGTGGCCAATTTTTCATTTGGCTGGCCAGTCTTAAGGCTTGTTTATGTAACACTTGGCCTTTGCTTTTGGATAAAAGTATTCTCCTCAAGACCATTTAGGTCCTTCTGGGATTCTGCTTTCCAGCATTTTCCCCATCTTCCCTTTCTTCCGCCTGATTCAGATTTCTATGGTCTCTAGGCTGCAATGGAAGAGCCATTGAACTGAATTAGTGGCTGTTCCAGCAACTTCAATGCAGCCTAATCAGACAGCTTTCAACTCTTGACATCTAGCATGAAGCAAGTGACAGGAGGGTAGGCTGAATGAAACCAAGGCTGCCCAGAGAATCCTCAGCCTCCAGTGGAATGGCTTTACTGGCCTGGAGGCCTGGAAAGAGATGGTATCTCAAGAGGGTCAGGAAGCAAGTTGTTTTCAGAGAGTGAGGGAGAAGGAAGACAACTCATGGGGCTGCCCCTCCTACAAGGGAGAAGAGGGAAAGAGAGCCACTATGGGGTCACAGGATGTGGACCTGCGATCTATGTAGGATTTCTAATAGTGCATCAATATGAGCTGTTCACAAGGTTGAAATATGTAGAATAAAATATGGGGCGACTCTGTCACATGCCATGCTTATCACTGAGTGAGCCTTGTTCAGTCACTTTTTCCCCAAAAGCAATATGAGAGGCAACTTTCCAACCAGTAAGGGTTGTTTGACTACACCAGCTATTGAGAAAACCTGCCTCATCCTTCACTCAAAGGCTTCTATTCTCTCTGAAATAGATCAGGTGCCCCCTGCCTGGCAGCAGGAATGTATATATAGCTGTAAAGACCTTTCAAGGTACCTTCCGGAACAAGTAATCTCAGATTCAAGACCCTGAGATCCTTTTCAGGTCTAATCTCCTCAGCCCAGCTCACGAATGGCTTTCACAGACCCCTCTGTTGAAAATCAACCACTTCCCTCCCAACTCCATTAATCTGCCATTGCTTTCTGGCCTCAATTAGGGCAGCTAGAGACCACACTGCAGCTTGATGACAGCACTGTGAATGTCTCCAGCAGGCAGATGGTGTAGGATATTTCAGAAACTTCTCCATGATTCATCACCATTGTCTAAAGCTACAGGTTGGGGGGAGAGGGTTACAGGGGTGGGGGACCCAAGGTAAGGGGAACAGTGCAGGCACTGGTTGTATGGGGGCTGCCATACTGCCAATTTGAGACATTGTCAGGAGCTAGCAGCAGCTGTTTTCAGGGTCTCAGGGACCATGCCCAGCCATGGGCCCTTTCATAAGCACCATTACACTATGTCTGGTGCAGAGTAGGCACTCCAACTCATGTTTGTTTAATGAAACCCATTTCGTAGAAGCAGCGAGTTTCCAGGATGCCAGGGACCTTTATGAATCACCTAATTCAACCTTCTTGTTTTATATATGGGGGATCATGGCCTGGTAATGAAAGAAATGATTTCCCCTAAGTCATAGAGTAAGTTAGCAAGCGGCAAAACCAGAATAAGAAAATAAGAAACCCGATCTAGGCCAATACTTTTCTACCACACAGTACTAACATCCCTCCCCCCCATCACTTTACAGACGGGAATCTGGAGAGGAAGTGATTTACCCAAGGGGAAATGGCTAGTGAGGTACACTGGCCAGACCAGAGCCCAGTTATTTGATTCTTAGCATAATGCTCTGTTTTCAGTCCACCGCAATTCCCCTCCTGAAACATATGTATTGTGTGCTATGTGTTTTGTGCAGGAAGGGAGAGAAGATCATAAATTGCAGGTGCTTATGTTGGAATGTTAGGGCTTGGGAAGAAAGTGCCCTGAGCTGGGCCCCTGGGAACAAGGCTTTGTGCCTGATGTGAGGGGGGGAGGGTGAGAAGAAGATGTGATGAGGGATTGTAAGCCAATAGGAGAAGTGGAACTAGTTTTAAGTAATTGCTGTTAGAAAACAGGTATGCTTGGCCGCAATGAGGTAATGCCTCTACTTGTTATATTAGAGTTTGTAAGATTATGAGAAGTGCAAGCAGCACTCTGTTATGGATTCACTTCCTGGTGAAGAAGCCCAGGCAGGAGGATGGGAGGAAACAAACTGACAAACGCTACCTGCCAACTGCCTCATCATACTCCCTTTCAAAGCCATCATTTCATGTGCTCTGTCCAACAACCTTCTGTGTTTGGTAAGAAAAACATCACTCCCAATTTACAAATTAGCCCATTGAGTATCAGAAAGCTAAGTGGCTTGCCCAAGGTGACACAGTGATTTAATGGCACAGCCATCATTTCCTACTGCCCATTCACCCAAAACCTTCCCTCATTGTTCTCCTTTATCACCCCAATAGTATTACAATGAAAAGCCTCCATGGTTTCCCATCCAGGATTTCAAAAAAATGTTTAAGAATGGGGAAAGAATTAGAAGGACAGACTGGGAAGGTGGGAGAAAGGCCACTTTCTCTAAGCAGTGTGTAAACCAGCAGAACAAGAGCATTAGCTCTTTCAAGCTCAGCAATAAGTCAGAACCAACCCCATATGTTGCCCCAAAACATTATCACCTGGAGATCCAAGGCCCCAGCAGGACAACCAGTAGAAAGGCAGAGAATCTAAGGCAGAGAAAGAAACTATATCAGTGAGTGGCATCTAGACTATATTAAAAATAAAAGGTGTGGCTCTGACATAAGATTATTAACTTCTGAGAGAAATCAGGCTTTTAAAAAAAACTACAATACTACCAACCACTATCACCACAATTTTAGTTTTAAAATGTAAGATGGAAGAATCACAAAAGTCAGTTTAAATTACACATGCTTATCTTTAGGGAAACTCATTGGCTATCAGAACCTAAATTATATCCCTCCAACTTCAGAAAAAACTCATTGTACTTATTTCATTCAGAACTAGGATGACCAATTATGCCAGTTCTCCTGGGACTGAGGCATTTCCTGGGATGTGGGACTTTCAGTGACAAAACTAGGAAAGTTAGTCATTCTATTTAGGACCAGATGTGTGGTGAGCCAGCACTGTCCATGGAGAGCAAGTTCAGAATCACTGCCACAAATAACTCTAATGTTCTCTCTTCAGGACTCAAACAATACAAAGTCAGAAGTGACCATGGAATTAAACAGTGCAGAGCTGAAGCCTATGTATTTTGAATGTAAACCTTTCTGAATCATAGATGAGACCTCATGCAGTCAAGGAAGAGATCTCAGAGATCCAATTGCTCCATATTTTCTGAGCATAGAATAAACCCCAACCCAGCTTGGGAATTGGAATTGGAATTATTTCGCCTGTGGATGGACAGAGAGTCAATGGGCCATGTGGATGCTACGCAGGCACACTGTACATGCTCACATGTGCCAGGTGGGGAAGCACATTCAAGCAAGTGCTTTTAGTTCCTGTATTGCCTGCAGTGGAGTAACTTCCCTTCATGACAGCCCTCCAAAGCAATCCAAGTTCATTGGATCCATAGTTCTCAGGAACTAGCTAAGTCTCTTTGCAATCACATAAATAAAAGTCACACACAGTGCTACACTTCATTCTATCTTTATTCTTCTTGTATATGTCATGTATGCAATGGCTTTGTTTCCCTGTCCTAGAATTCTAGCTATATAGCTACACTGGATTTCAGAAACAAAGAACTCACCTTGGTGTTCCTGCTAATTGGCCCAGTAACCAGTCATTGAGAGGCTTGTTAATGACCCTCTGTCTTCAGGTGTCACATGCTCCCTCATCCCTTAGTTTCTCCATCTTCTAAGTGGGTCACATGCCTGTTTCTGAGAGTGGTTGTGGTCATATAAGATGCAGTGAGTGTGGCCAGAAAGTTTAACAACCAGAGTGGAAGCATGGTGTGTTCTGCATTTACTATTCTTGACAGAAGGCTAATGTTCACTAATCTTTAGAGATATCATTGTCATTCTAATGCAGACTCATGGGTAAGAATCACTCCAGCCTTTTGAGGCAGGAAACACACCTAAGTATTACATGTCAAATGGTCATCTACAGTGCTTTTAAAGAACTTCATGGAAGGAGAATCTACAATTTTTCTCAGTAGCTTAACAACTCTCACTGTCAATAAATCATTTATTATGTCTTATTTTAAACTTTTTCTGCTGCAACTTAAGGCCAATTCCTTTGGTTGTGTCCTCAGAGAGAATGGAGAAGAGCTTGGCTGGTCTTCCAGATGACAGTCCTTAATCAACTCAGATTGCTGGTAGCTTACCTTTAAGCCCCCCCCCCTTGAGCATTCTACCTCTCTCTTTGTGGTGTTACACTGCCAAGTCTTCATCATTTGTTCTCACTTTTTCATTCTCATGTGTACGTACTCTTATGTAGGCAGTTAGTAGCAATGAAACTGGAAAAAAACACTCTTATTTCTTCTGGGTGGAAGAAAAGAAACCAAATCCTTCCTTTACCTCATTTTCTCCCCAGTTCCCACTGGAAACGACTCAAATACTTTTGTTCCCTGTTAAGCTTGTGATACAACTTCTGAGTTAAGGAAAGCACTACCTTACCAAGGGTAACAGGATCCAGGAAAGGCAGCCATTGAGTTAATGACCAGAATACAGAGTGGTCAGAGAGTCCCTGATTTGCAGCTGCTAAGCAAAACATGGCTGTAAGACTACTGGTCTGTGAGGAGCAGCTTTGTTGGCACTGGTGCTGGCAAAGGAATATGAACAGGCCTTTCTTGCCATGCCCCTCAGATAGTATGCATCGCCTACCTGCCAACCCTGTTACAAATATATCATGTTCAGTGTTGAGACTTCTGTAGGAAGTGACACAGGCATATGTTTCCAATGGTAAATAGAAGCATGCTCCAGAAATGTCTTTGCCCAATGAGATTCCTTGTATCAAGTTGGGTATATAAACTGCCTAAATTTGAACATTCTAGATCTTTCTGCTTCAGACAGAGCCTCAAAAGATCTACTACCACTTTCCAAACATTTTTCTCCTTATTTTCTACCACCTGAGTCCTTCAGATGTTATTCCTCTTCCGTATATCTCCACAATGGGAGCTACTCCTAGTTCTGTGCCTGAAATCATCTACTCCAAGGGCTTTATTTTCCATTTGTATCTCAGTGACTCAAAGAAGACCTCATATTTTTAAGCTTTTTTTTATGTGTAACTGATATACCAAAAAATGCACACATTTAGTGTACACATCTCAATGAGGTTGGATATACCCGTATATCCGTTTTACCATCACCAGAATCAAGATACTAGAACATATTCATAACCTTCAAAAATTTCATTGTATTGGTTTTGTGTGTGTCTGCTATGTGTATGTTTAGAATACAATGTAATATCTATCCTCTTAATGTATTTTAAAGTGCACAACACTGTCCCATTATCTATAGGCACAAAGTAATATGGAAGATCTCTAGAATTTACTCATCTAGCATGACTGAAACTATACCTGTTGAGCAACAAGTCGCCATTTCCTCCTCCTCTCCAGCCCCTAGCACCACCATTCTAGTCTCTGCTTAATATCTCATTTTTGAACTAAGCCTTGTTTTTCAAATTATTCAGCTGATGTTTGCTGACCCTCTTTCTAAGCCTTGTCCCTCCTTCCCTCCTCTTTTATTCTGGGGTAGAAAGATTAGCAAAACTAGCTCTGTTGGCTTTGTTTATTCATTTATTTGCATCTGAGATGTTCACAAGCAGGTAAGGCAGTTGAAGGCAGGAAGTCAGCGGGTAAGTGGAGACAGAAGACAAACTGAGTCACTGATAGCCTTGAAGGCCAATTTTAAATAATCAAGTTGGCCATGCAGAGACAGAGAAAGTCCTTGCAAAGAACCTCCGTGTCAGGTCCTGGGCTATTCCCTTTCTCCAGAGTTTGAGGTTGGAAAGGTGAGAATTGAAATGATCTCCTTAAATTTCATATGAACTTCTCCCTTCCCTAAAAAAATCTGCTCTCTGAGCTCCTCACTTGTCTTCTGCTTTGGAAAGTGAGGTGCCAATTAGAGCTCTTCATCACAGGTCTTATTCCAGCTGGACAGATGCAACCACCTTCAGTGATCAGTTGGTCAGCTAGGAGTCCTATCTTACACCATCCACCAGTTAGAAACAATTCCTATCAGCCTGCTCTAGCAAGAGACTGTTAAGCTCTATCAACAGTGGACTAACTGGTACCGCATCTCCCCAAACCCTTAGGTTCATGGTCCCAGCCCTGCTACTGTTGCCCAATAGACCCTCAACCTATGGCCTCATTGGGGAATAGCATGCCACCACAGCTGACCACCTCCATTCAGTGAAACTAGCCAGTATAGGATGAAGGTGGGTTGGATGCTTCCTTAATCACTTCGGCAGACATGAGAGGCAGTATGGCATATTAAGAGTTTCTCAAAATTGGGGCCCTAACCCCTCTGCATTACAATCACCCTCCATGCTTGTTTTTTAATACAGACTGTGACACTCCTTCTCAGAGTCACTCAATTACAATTTATGAGATTTGCATTTTAAAAAAATTCTTAATTGATTCTGATGGGAGCTAATGATTGAGAAATACCATTTTAGTGGAAAAAGGGTCCAGATTTTAGAATCAGATCTGAGATAGGGACCCGAGGTCTTCTCCTTATAGATTATATGAACTTGAGAGGATCACTTAAAACCTCCAGTTTAAGCTTTATCTATGAAATGGAGATGATTAGGGGCACCTGAGTGGCTCAGTCGGTTGAGTGTCTGACTTTGGCTCAGGTCATGATCTCAAGGTCTATGGGTTCGAGCCTCCCACATCGGGCTCTGTGCTGACAGCTCAGAACCTGGAGTCTGCTTCAGATTCTGTGTCTCCCTCTCGCTATGCCTCTCCCCAGCTTGTGCTCTCTCTATATATATCAACAATAATAAATAAACTTAAAAAAATAAAATAGAGGGGCGCCTGGGTGGCTTAGTCGGTTAAGCGTCCGACTTTCGCTTAGGTCATGATCTCACGGTTCGTGGGTTCGAGCCCTGCATCAGGCTCGGTACTGACTGCCAGCTCAGAGCCTGGAGCCTGTTTCAGAGTCTGTGACTCCCTCTCTCTCTGACCCTCCCCTGATCACGCTGTCTCTCTCTCTCTCCTAGAAATAAAAATATTTTTAAAAAATAAAAAAAATAAAATAGAGATGATTAAACATAGTTCAAGATAAATAACATCTGTGGTATACCTAACAGGACAGGTCTCAATTATTCTCCCTTCTAATGGAAGAGATTCCATTCCCCTATAAGAGAGAAGACTTGAAGTCTCCAAGAAGTAGAACATCCCTCCTCTCCCCACACTTTCTCCTCCAGCCCCTCTCCCAGTGAGTTCTTACCCTTTGGCTTCTTTCCGCATTCAGTTTCCCATCACAAAATGGAGCCACTGGGCCCACTGTTCTTTTCAAGAACGGATTTATAGTTTAAACTACCGCAGGTTTTTCCTGTAAATCATCGTGCTTGGCACATAGTAGGAACTCATAAATATTTACTGAGCGAATGCAATCTTTTGTCTCCAGCCTGACTGACTTCAACATCTGCCTTTCAGTTTAACCCCATCACCCCATTTCAGTCCCGTAATCCCAATTCAGGCAAGTCTAAGAGATCAACTCAGCACAGGAGCAAAGCAGATCCGCTTTTCCTTCTATAGACAGGTCAGAACAAAATCCCTCCCTCCACTCCCAGAGACATGCACTTCCTCTCCTCAAGTTACCAACTCTCCTGGGGAAACCAGCTAGCAGTTAACCCTTAGGTCCTCAGACCATGTCAATATGAAATAGGAATCCAGCTCCAGATCCCTCTTACCCTCTGTGCAAACAACGGGCTACGAGGGAGTAAAAATGCACCAGGCCCTCTTTGGGAAGAAAACAGCTTCTTTGAGCTGTGAGATGGAAGTACAGGAAGCCTGAGAAAGAAAAAGGAGAAATGGGGCTGAGCAAGGGGGAGAGCAAAGCAGTTTCTTAACCAGCTGTTTCAATTGCATTTGGCCCAAGTTGCAAATTTACCTTCTGACCACGAAAGCTGATTGACTTGTTCCCTCTCTTCAGACTCAAATCTGAGAAACAACTTCTCCTCACAGCTTGTCAGAAGGGGATAGGAATCCCAGCTGCTCTTTGCAGTGTTGCCTGAAAACCTTGCTTTACCTTTGGGAGAGAGGGGCGGAGTCCAACCTAATGGGAATTAACTCCACACACGCTGGAGGATTCAAATCCAGCCTCAGACATGCAGGCACTTGAAGTAGCTTAGCTGGCACAGAGTCCCCCACCTCCATCCTCATAGCTGCCAGGTCACCTCTGTGTATGTGTATGTGTGTGTGTGTGTGTGTGTGTGTGTGTGTGTGTGCGCGCGCGCGCGCGCGCGCGCGCGCATGCGTGCATACACGTGCACACCACTGTCAAACTGCATATCTATCTCATTTCCTGATCTGCTCACATGTCTGCTGAGGAATAGAGGTTCTCCTCAACTTTCCTCAAAAGCCCTAAATAATCTCCACCATATATGTTAGGTAGCAGACCTAAGTGGCTGGAAACAACAGAAAACACATGCAGGAATGGAGTAAGGCACAATAATCTTTCCCCAAACCAATTTCCATTGCCTGATGCTCCAACAGAGAAATCTATAGCTCCCAAGATGTAATGAGTTTACATTTAAAAAACTTAAAGTCACACATTGAAAAAGCTAAATAATGCCTTTAAAAAATAACAGCACTACCAAAAGTCAGTGTCTAAATACTGCTTTTGTGCTTGGAAAGGTAGCTGAGAAGTCTGGAGATTAATGGAGTTCTGTCTGATGCTCTGCTCCAACCTGATGTCATCTCTCCCACTTGTGAATGTCCCTGGTACTCCATATTTATTTTGGGAAATGTATCACCTTCTACCTTGTGTTAGTTTTTTACATATGTGTCTCATTTCTACTCTCAGATGCTGTGAATAGGGAAATTTGCTCAACAAAATGAGTTGTAAGGGGGAACGCTAACCAGTGTAACTTAATAGAGCATACTAGACTAGTCCAAAGTACCTTTACTTCTATAATGTCCTATTTGCCTTCCTAAAATGCTATAAAGGTTTTCAGGCCTGTTTTCTAGCATTCTGTGGCAATAATTCAATAGAGGAGAGTAAATGAACCAGCAGTTCAACACACTTGTGCCACAATTATTTAAATAAGTTAAACGTTTTTCCTTCCTGCTGTGGATACAAGTGGGCATTCTGTCTTTTATCAGTGATACAACCTTGTATTTGCGCATGCATTCATTCATCTCTCTTGCTACTTTCCACCAGCAATTTTTAACCACTTTTTTCCTGCCCCAACACACTGAGAAACCACATTCCCATCTGTAATAATGGCTTACTAAGGCAGTTTCTGGGCAAGGGACAGATAACCTCTTAGGTGGAATGTCAGGTTTTTGGCAGCATGAGCTCCTGAGGTAAGTTTTATAATCTCCCCTTTGTTGTCCCTTTAAGAATCACTGCTTCAGATATATGGCTGCAAAAAGGGAAATGCTAGACCCTCTATCAGTAAAAATAAGTCAATATTAACATCCACATAATAAATATGTGTGAGATATGGCTGAACATTTTGACACAGGAAAAATAATTGATTCCACTCTATGCACCGATAAATATTGCCCTTTGCTTAGTGGCTACACCTGTCATTTGGAGAACTGATGACTATTTGCAACTCTAAGTAGAGATCATTTTTACTTATCTCTTTTCATCCTTTCTTTTCCTGTGCTCCCAGTTACTTTAGGTGGAATAATATGAAAACTTAAATGTGTCCTAAACAGTGATCTAATTCATTGGGCAAAATTTTGTTTCCTGTTCTTAATTTACAGTTAATAATTGTCTTAGAAAAAAAAATTCCTTGCATCTTGTGGCTGTAGATAACTTTTCATTTAAAATGCTTTTCAGCCCTACTTTCATAAGATCACATGGGCAGGATTGAGAAGGGAACACTTCTTGCATTTATTTAGGAGATAAGATGATATATAGTATATTTAGTAATGCTAAAGTGGGTATTGGTCAGGGACCCAAGGAATACCTAAATGTTGCCTTTGGTCTGTTGAGAATAAGAGATCCTGCAAAGACAAGATATGGTGATGGATGATTCTGATATATATCCCACCCCCATCCCTAGTTTGCAAAACATTACTCTATGCAATAGAATTTCCCAAGCAAAATCAACACTCCCACAATATTTTGCAGTCTAGACAAAGGGTCAGCAAGCCAGAGACCGTGTTATGCACCAAATCTAATGGGCTGCCTGTTTTTGTAGTTGTATTGGCACACAGCCACAACTTATTCATTTATGTATCATCTATGGCTGTTTTCATGCTACAATTGCAGATTTGAGTAGTTGTGACAAAGATCTTATGGCCCACAAAGCCTAAAATATTTACTATCTGGTGCTTTACAGAAAAAAAACGATGCTGACCCCTGATTTAAACCCACACCAATAGAGACATTATTTTAATTATTAGGAGAAAAGGATTGAAAAGGAAGGGCAGCAGAGTGAAATAAAAAGAAATGCTGCTTGCTTTCATCTTTCTTAATGTGCGAGTCAACACTCACCAGATTTTTAGACTCTGTGAAGTTAACAACACACTAGAGATCAGTATAAGCCAAATATTCAGTAAGCTCTTTACAATGTATTTCTCTGTTAACTATCCTTTGAACCTGTGTTTATGTAGTTTGCCAATATACCTTAATTTTTTTTTACTGACAGCTTCATTGAGATTTAAGTCATATTCCATAAGATTCACCCTTTCAAAATGCAGAATTCAGGGTTTTTTTCATCAGTGTATTCCCAAAATTGTGCAACCCACCACCACTATTTAATTCTAAAACATTTTCATTAACCCAAAACCAAACCTCATACACATTAGCATATACTTTAAGTTATTTTTTGTTCTTGTATTAGAGCCACTTCTTCATTGGGGGCTACTTGTTTTTTTTTTTTTTTTAAATAAAGTTTCTTATTACTATGGGTGCATGTTCTTTTCTAGTCTACAAGAAAGGGCCATTTAACCACTTTCTTACACCATACACAAAAATAAACTGAAACCGGATGAAAGACCTAAACATGACAGGGTGCCATCACAATCCTAGAGGAGAAAACAGGCAACAACCTCTTTGACCTCAGCCGCAGCAACTTCTTACTTGACACGTCTCCAGAGGCAAGGGAAATAAAAATAAAAATGAATTATTGGGACCTCATCAAGGTAAAGAGCTTCCCCACAGTGAAGGGAAACAATCAGCACTACTAAAAGGCAACCTATGGAATGGGAGGAGATATTTGCAAATGACACATCAGATAAAGGATTAGTATCTAAAATCTATAAAGAACTTATCTTATCTATAAAGAACTTCAACTTTGATAAGTTGAAGAAATGGGCAAAAGACATGAACAGACACTTTTCCAAAGAAGTCACCCAGATGGCTAACAAACATATGAAAAAAATGTTCAATATCATTCATCTGGAGGGAAATACAAATCAAAACCATGATGAGATACCACCTCACACCTGTCAGAATGGCCAAAATTAACAACTCAGGCAACAACATATATTGGCGAGGGTGCGGAGAGAGAGGACTGCTTTTGCATTTCTCATGGGAATGCAAACCGATGGAGGCATTCTGGAAAACAGTATGAGGCTTCCTCAAAAAATGAAAAATAGAACTACCCTATGGCCCAGGAATTGCGCTACTAGGTATTTATCCCAAGGATACTGGAGTGCTGATTCGAAGGGGCACATGCACCCCAATGTTTATAGCAGCACTATTGACAATAGCCAAAGTATGGAAAGAGCCCAAATGTTATCAACTGATGAATGGATAAAGATGTGATGGAATATTACTCGGTTATAAAAAAAAAAAAAAAAAAAAGGTGAAATCTTGCCCTTTGGAACAACGTGGATGGAACTAGAGTGTATAATGCTAAGCAAAATAAGTCAGTCAGAGAAAGACAAATACCATATGATTTCACTCATATGTGGAATTTAAGATACAAAACAGATGAACATAAGGGCAGGGAAGCAAAAATAATATAAAAACAGAAGGAGACAAACCATAAGAGACTCTTAAATACAGAGAACAAACTGAGGGTTGTTGGAGTGTTGGGTGGGGGGATGGGCTAAATGGTTGAGGAGCATTAAGGAGAACACTTGTTGGGATGAGCTCTGGGGTGTTGTATGTAAATGATGAATCAACAAATTCTATTCCTGAAATCATTATTACACTATATGTTAACTAACTTGGATTTAAATTTTTTAAAAATGTAATTCTTGGCTCTGGAATGTTAAGTGTGTTATTTGAAATAAATCCCCAGCTGAGTTGATCATTAAAATTAAAAATATATCTAATTAAAAAAAAAGGAGCCATTTATTTCTAGAGGCATTTCTAGATCACCATTGCCCTTGAACTTTGGAGAATTCACTTCTAACTGCTTGCAAATTTAAAGCCACATAGACTCCATGACCTGTCACCATGCAGGTTGAATATAGAAGGTACACCTTGCCTATGCTATAGTTTCAGTTCTAGACTGAAAACCTGGAGATGAAACCTACATTTATTTTTCTATAAAAATCAAAACTGACAACTATTTTGTTGATTTTTTTATTGGTCCTCAGAGGATGAACTGATAGTGCTAACTAATGGTGTGATAAGCTCATAAATATTTAATGACTGTATTTGGGTGGCGGGGGAGTAAAAGAGCCCTGATTTGTGGCATTTCCTTATTCCTGTGGTATAAGTACTCCCACCATGGCTAATTGCAAGCTACCAACTTGAAGTCAATAAAAGTGGAGTTGGGAAGATATATACACAATCTACTTTCACAAGTTGGTACAAGCCAGTTCCAGCATACCACTGGAAATCAGATCTAAGGAATTATTTCAGTCTTAGTTTGTGTTGATTTATAAACTATATACAATATAAACCAAAATAGGATAGTTTTCACAGTTTTTTCATATGTTACACATAGATGGCTGCCCACTATACACAGTTAGCTGGCACTAAAATATTTTAAAAATATTTTCCTGTACCAAATTTTAAGCGTTTAGAGTACAGTTTGTGCATTATACAGAAACAAACCAAAGATAAATTGTTCATGAATATAGAATTTCATTCCTAAGGCAGTGTTCTAAAAGACTCATTGCTGCCGGCTTTAACAACTTTTGAGAGAGGCTCTTTATTATATTTGTAACAGATGAAAAATAAACCAGGTTGTAAAGCCCCCTCATTTTTAACTTAAATTATATACCATATTTCCAGCCCAAATTGTATGGTGTAAGTTAAGGTAAGTTGCATTGTATTAACAACTATGAGTATCTGTGAGTGTATTTATATTGAATATGAATAAACTTTTAAAAAGAAAAAATAGAGAATGTTTTCATTAAGATGTTTGATGAAACTCTTAAGAAGTCTGATATACCTGATGAAGAGGATGCACCACCCATACTGATTGTTTCCCTCTTGGAGAAAGGCAACCTACCAACAGTTTCAAACCACCAATATGCACCAGGCACTGTGCTGCGTACTGGAAGCATTAGGGTTAAGAAGATAGACAAGGTCCCTACCCTTATGAAGTTTAATTTCTACTCAAGGAGACGGAAAAGATTAAACAAGCAGGCAAACATGATACTAATGGACAGTGATGAATACTGAGTAATTAAAAATTAGTGATATTAACAGAGCAATGGTCGGGGGCGAGGGAGACTTACCTTAAATAGAAGAATCAAAGAAGACTTCTCTGATATAGTATGGAACTAGAAACCTGAAGGATGAGAAGCAGGAGAGGAGCTGGAAAAGTTGGGAGATTGTAGATTCAAAGGCTTTCTTGAGAGGAAGATCATGGCATGGTAAGAAACTGAAAGGCCAGTGGGGCTGGAGCATGGTGAACCAAGCAAAGAGAGGTACCCTATAAGGCTGGAGCAGTAAGCAGAGGGTAGATCGTGTAGGGATTTGTAGGATTTCCTTCTAAGTACAGCAACAGACTATGGGTAGGCCTTCCATGAACTCAGTGTGGCACGCATATGCAAAAATAGATTGTAAACATTGGTAACTGTGGCAAAAGGGGGTAAACCCTAAGCTGTGGATGTGGCTGATCTCCAGCCTTGAGGCCTCCAACACCACATAACTTTCAATGTGCCTCTATGAAAGCAGGAACAGCTATAGGAGAAAGTGGCCTCCAACTCCTGTTTTTATCTTAGGGTTTCCAAGGTGCTCCTATTCACACATTTGTTAGTAGTAAACTGAGGTTTACTACTTAAGCCTGAAGTTTACTACTTTATTTCTTAGGCTACCTTGACCTAGTCTGAGTCATCATCCTCACCAGTCTTTGAACCTTGACCAGGCTTAAGGTCTGGTCTGGCCTAAGTCAGACCAATGGGAAGCCACTGCATGGTTTAAAGCATGATCTGATTCATATTTGAAAACTGCCTTCTTGTAAAATACAGAAATTTTTAACATTTCTAGGTCATTCTCAAAGCTCTCTTCTTCCCTCAGTAATGAGCTTGCATTTACAACCTCCAAACTTCACTTTTTGGCCCTGCCTTCAAGGTAGCCTGATGCTGAACTAATTATGAGACTGATTTGCCTAGGAACAGAAAATCCTCTCTCATACACAATTTAATCAAGGTTTGACTAGAATTGTATTTCTACGGCAGTGTCCTAAATGATGATCCAGATAGCTGAAAGAACAAGCGGTCTCCTCCCGAGTGTCTTAACAGTATTTCCTCTGCCATTCTTCCCCATTCCACCTCTCCCACCACAAAGCCATCAGTGTCTTTTGAGTCCTTTCTAGCACTAACACCTCTGCCTTCACAGCCAGCCAAACAATTTGGAGGAGTGACCACTGGTGGCCTGTTTTTCGAAACCACCCTGATTCATTTCCCAGAGGATAATCTAACTGGGTTATAAGAGTTTCCATGAAACAAGAGAAGCAGCATTCCAGAACCAAGAAATCCTTATTATATTTGCCTCTGCTTCCTGAAGCAAGTCACAGAGCTTTCTCAATTTGGAGATCTTATTAACAAAGAGTGGTTTCTAGGCATCCAGTTGGTTATTGCAGCATTACTACGCTTTACTGGCTTTGCTGAATGGTGTAGCCAGTCCAGCTGCTTCAGAAGACCTGAGCAGCCACACTACAGAAGGACACTAGAACAGCTAATAGGATGAGTGTGTTCTTCTGCCATTTTGGTATTGGATAAGAGACTGAAGGAAAAGTGAGGGTTACTGGATAACCAAAAATCCTCAGGAAATGAGATGCAGACCTCAGGAAACATACAATAGCAGTTTCCACAGGAGCAATCTGTTAGGGCTAGTAGCTTGTCAGTGGAGACGGCACTACGAGCCAGATTACTTGCCAGTGAAATCCCATGAAGCAACAGCTGCAGGAAGCAAGGATCACACAATAGGAATGGCTCTGCTCTATGAACCCCAGCTTTGTTCTCTGGGTATTTGGGTGCTGGCACATTAGGGCACATTTGCCTAATGTGCCATTAGGGCACATTTGGACACATTTGCCTATTGGCCTGCAGTATGCACCATGTCTTCTTTGACAGTTGTGAGTAAAATACAATTGGCAGCTAAAGATCTTTGTTCCATCTCTCTACGGGATGTAATTCTACTTCCTGGAGATATCACAGGCCCATCCATGATTCTAAAATGCCTTCTGTCTAGGGGCACCTGGGTGGTTCAGTCAGTTAAGCATCTGACTTCAGCTCAGAGCATGATCTCGCGGTTTGTGAGTTTGAGCCCTGCCTCGGGCTCTGTGCTGACAGCTCGGAGCCTGGACCCTGCTTCAGATTCTGTGTCTCCCCCTCTCTCTGTCCCTCCCATGCTAATACTTTGTCTTTCTCTTTCTAGCAATAATAAATAAATGTTAAAAAAAATTAAAATGCCTTCTGTCTAGAAGACTTGCCCAGAAGGTTGTCATCATGGATATGTGCTGTGTACTGTGAGCAAATATAACCTAATCTTTGCTAGCAGGACTTGCTTTTTACCAAGTAACTGTCCCATAAATTTGAATAGTAAATTTGATCCTCACAACAGCCTTATGAAGTAGGCATTACCTCCATTTCCAGGGCAGGAAAATGAGACTTAGAAAAGTTATATGACTTTTCCAAAGCAATAGAGTTCTTAGGTCTACTAAGTGACGGATTCAGAAAAGGACTTGAAGACAGAAGACACACTGGGTGGGAATAGAGTGAAAGAGCCAAAAGGAGTAGGAGAGAAGGGGAGAGATGTGGTGTGACTCTTACATTTCTGCCTTGAGAACCTGGGTGCACACAGATATCATTCTTTAAGATAAGAATAAAGGGAGATTATGGTGTGATCTCTCCCAGTCTTTCTCTTTGGAGATGCACAGTGAAGACCAGTAAATAATTGTATTCAGCTTGGCTATTAGGTCAGGAGCATCTCTGGAACATTCCTAGTGTATATTACACAGATAGCTATTTGGGTCTGGAGCCCAGAGGAAATTTCTGGGCTGAAAGTTCAAGTGTGAAAGACATAAGCCCTAAGAGTAGATGATGTGACCAAGGTTCTTATCAAATTTGTGGACCAAGAACAAAAACAATCTTGATAAATATGCACATTTAAAGAATAGATAAAGAGACAAGGATCTGTGAAGGAGACAAAGATTGCTCAGTCCTCCTCTTACCATCCTGTTTCCCACACACCACAGCCTCTCAAGAATAAGAGCTGGCTCAGGAAGAACTGGCTCAGGAAGGATGTGGGGACATGGAGGTTAAGGGGGGCAGAGTGGTTAAAAATCTTTCAGTGCTAAGTGCTTTATCGACCAACCATTGTCCGGAGGTAACCAAGGATGAGCTATGAGAAATCAGTCTCACTCAAAAATGCAATTGTACTTCCAGCTTGTTTAACAAGTTTCTCTCAACTTTAATGCATTTTAAGGGGCCATTCAGTAACTGACATTTGCTGTACTTGGCAAAGTACCATCAACACTAGTACTACCTGATTTCCTTTATGGAATTTAAAGAAAATTTGAAGAATGGCAGGGAGGCTGAAAGCAAGTTCAAGCACCTTTCACTTGGCCTTGAACCATCTCCTGTGTCTTTTGTCTTTACCCTTGTGGGATGCCACAAGCTAAATTAATGCTGTGGGAATCACTCCACAAATCAAAGATTCTCTGTTTGACTTTGGAGAGTTACTTTTACCCTTCCCAGAACTTAATTTTCCTATCAAGGGGAAAATTTTAGAAAATTAAAAACTATACTCATATACTACAGAGAAATATTGTATATTAAGTTGAAAAATGATTTGGAGGTCATTGTTTTTAGTGTTGCACTATTGATGGGACCACTATGCTTATTCTACAATGTTTGTTGACTGCCTATTATGTGCCAGGTACTAGAGATGCAGTGATAAAACAGGACAGACAAAGTCTCTGCTCTCCTACAGCTCACATCCAAGTAAGGAAGAAAGCCAAAAAACAAGTGAACAATTAATAAAATAGAGTGGTAAGTTCTAAAACAAAATAAAATTTGGTCATAAGGTAAGAAGTTAGGATAAGAATAAATGCAACTTTAGATTAGATAGAGTAGTTGGGAGAGGCTCTGAAATGATATCTGATATGATATCTAAAAGATCAGAAGCCAGGCATTCAAAGAGCCAAGATAAGAAACTTCCAGAAAGAAGACACAAAATTAAGAGCCCTCAAGTCATGAAGTGGTTAAGAAACGAAAGGCTGACTGAGGGCAACTGGATGTCCACGTGCAAAAGAGAGAAGCTGAACTGCTACTTCATCTCAAACCATATACAAAAATGAACCCCAAATGGATCAAATACCTAAATATAAGAGCTAAAATGATAAAACTCATGGGAAAATATCCAAGCATGAATCTTCATGACCTTGGATTAGGCAAAGTGTTTTAGATATAACACCAAAAGCACAAGCAACAAAATGAAAATTGATAAATTGGACTTCATAGAATTAAAAAAATTGGTGAATCAAACAATACTATCAGGAGAGTGAAAAACAACCTACAGAATTGGGTGGGGGTGTTTACAAATTATATATCTGATAAGGACCTAGGATCCAGAATATGCAAAGAACACTTACAACTCAACAACAAAAAGACAAACAATCCAATTTTAAAATGAGCAAAGGACTTGAGTAGTATTTCCTCAAAGAATATATGTAAATGGCCGGTAAGCACATGAAAAGATTCTCAACAGCATTAGTAGTTAAGAAAATGCTAATCGCAACCAAAATGCAATACCACTTCATATTCAGTAGAATGGCTATAATATTAACAATGATAATAATAAACATGGAAAATATCAAGTGTTGGAGAAGAAGTGGAAAAATTTGAACCCTTGTACTTTGCTGGTGGTAATGTAAAATCATACAACTGCTATAAAAACCAGACGAGCAATTCCTTGAAAAGTTTAAACATACAGTGACCATTTGGTCCAGCAATTATACTCCTAGGTATATACCAAAACAAAACAAAACAAAACAAAACAAAACTGAAAACAGATATTCAAACCAAAAATCGCACATGAATATCCATAGCAGCACTTTTCACAATTGCCAAAAGGTTGAAACAACTCAAATGTCCATCAACTGATGAATAAAGAAATTGTGGTATATCCATACACTAGAATATTACTCATCTATAAACAGAAGGAAATGCTTTTCTTTTTATAAAATTTAATTTAATTTTATATTTTTATTTTAATTCTAATTAATTAACATACAGTGTAAATTAGTTTCAGGTGTACAATATACTGATTCAATAATTCTATATGTTACTCAGTGCTTATCAAGATAAGTGTACTCTTTTAAGTTTACTTATTTATTTTTAGAGAGAGAAAGAATAAGCAGGAAAGGGGGTGAGAGCAGGAGAGAGAGAGAATTCCAAGCAGGCATTTCCCTCTAAGCTGATCAGGATGTGGGCTCAGTCTCACAAATTGTGAGACCATGACCCAAACCGAAATCAAGAGTTGGAAGCTCAATTGACTAAGCCACCCAGGTACCCCAAGATAAGTGTACTCTTAATCACTTTCACCTGTTTCACCCAATCCCTCGCCCACCTCCCCTCTCGTAACTATCTGATAGTTATCAATAGTTAAGACTCTGTTTTTCGGTTTGTCTCTTTTTTCCCTTTGTTTCTTTTGCTTTTTAAATTTCACATATGAGTGATATCATATGGTATTTGTCTTTCTCTGACTGACTTACTTCAATTGGCATTATACTCTCTAGATCCATCCATGTTGTTGCAAATTCCAAGATTCCATTCTTTGTTATGGCTGAATAATATTCCACTGTGGTTTTGATTTGCATTTTCCTGATGATGAGGGATGTTCAGCATCTTTTCATGTGTCCTTTGGTCATATGGATGTCCTCTTTGGATAATTGTCTGTTCATTCTTTCTTATCATTTTTAATTTGGTCATTTGTTTTTGGAGTGTTGAGTTGAATAAGTTCTTTATATATTTTGGATACTAATTCTTTATAATATATGTCATTTGTAAATATCTTCTCCTGTTTTGTAGGTTGTCTTTTAGTTTTGTTGATAGTTTTCTTTACTGTTAAGAAGCTTTTTATTTTGATGTAGTTCCAATAGTTTATTTTCGCTTTTATTTACCTTGCCTCAGGAGATGTATTTAGAAAAATGTAGTTACAGCCAATGTCAGAAAATTACTGCATGGGCTCTCTTCTAGGATTTTTAAAGCTTTCAGGTCTCAAATTTAGGTTCTTAATCCACTATAACTTTATTTCTGTGTAAGGTGCAAGAAAGTGGTCCAGTTTCACTTTTTGTATGTAGCTCTCCAGTTTTCCCAGCACCATTTGTTGAAGAAACTATCTTTTTCCCATTGCATATTCTTGCCTCTTCTGTCAAAGATTAATTGACCATATAATTCTGGGTTTATTTCAGGTTCTCTATTCTATTGCTCTATGCCTATTTTTGTGCCAGGGACATCGTGTTTTGATTACTACAGTTTTGTAGTATAAATTGAAATCTGGAATTGTCATACATCCAGCTCTGTTTTTTTTTTTTTTTCCTTTTCAAGATTGTTTTGACTATTCAGAGTCTTTTTTGCTTCCATACAAATTTTAGGATTGTTTGTTCTAATTCTGTGAAAAATACTATTGGTATATTGATAGGGATTGCATTAAATCTGTAGATAGCTTTGGGTAGTATGGACATTTTAACAATATTTGTTCTTCCAATTCATGAATATGGAATATCCTTCCATTTGTTTGTGTCACTTGCAATTTCTTTCATCAATGTTTTATAGTTTTCAGAGTACAGGTTTTCACCTCTTCGGTAAGCTTATTTGTAGATATTTTATTACTTTTGGTGAAATTGTGAATGGGGCTGTTTTCTTAATTTCTCTTTTTGCTGCTTCATTATTTGTGTATAGAAATGCAATGAATTTCTGTACCTTGATTTTGTATCCTACAACCTTACTGAGTTCATTTGCTAGGTCTCATAATTTTTTGGTGGAGTCTTGTCAATTTTCTATGTATAGTATCACATCATCTACAAATAGTGAAAATTTTACTATCTCAACCATTTGGATACCTTTTATTTCATTTTCTTGTCTGACTGCTGTGGCTAGGACTTCCAGTCTTATGTTGAATAACAATGATGAAAGTGGGCATCTTTTTCTTGTTCTTGACCTTAGGGAAAAAGCTCTCAGTTTTTCATCAAGCGTGATGTTAGCTGTGGGTTTTTCATATATGGAGCTTATTATGCTGAGGTATGTTCCCTCAAAACCTACTTTGCTGAGGGTTTTTATCATGATTGCATGTTGTACTTTGTCAAATGTTTTTCCTGCATCTACTGAAATGATCATATGATTTTTATCATTTGTTTTATTAATGTGGTGTATCACATTGACGATTTACAAATATTGAACCATCCCTGTAACCCAGGAATAAATCCCACTTGATTGTAGTGAATAATTTTTTGTAATGTATTGTTGGATTCAGTTTACTCATATTATAGTGAGGATTTTTTCATCTATATTCATCAGAGATATCGGCCTATAATTCCATTTTTTATACTGTCTTTATCTGGTTTTGGTATGAGGGTAATGCTGGCCTCATAGTATGAATTTGGAAGTTTTCCTTTCTTATTTATTTTTTGGAGTATTTTGAGAAGAATAGATGTTAAGTCTTCTTTAAATGTTCGGTGCATTCATCTGTGAAGCCATCTAGTCCTGGACTTTTGTTTGTTGGCAGCTTTTTAAATTAATGATTTAATTTCTTTGCTGGTTATCAGTCTGTTGAAATTTTCTGTTTCCTCCTGATTAAGTTTTGGTAGTTTATATGCTTCTAGGAATTTACCCATTTCTTCTAGGTTGTCCAATTTGTTGGCATATATTTTTTCATAATATCCTCTTATTGTATTTCTGTTGTGTTGGTTGTTATTTCTCCTCTCTCATTTGTAATTTTGTTTATTTTAGTCCTTTATTTTTTCTTGGTGAATCTGGCTAAAGATTTATTAATTTTATTTATTCGTTTCAAGAAACCAACTCATTTTCTCATTGATCTGTTCTATTATCTTTTTTTAGTTTCTATTTCGTTTATTTCTGTTGTAATCTTTATTATTTCCCTCTGTTTACTGGTTCTGAGTTGCTTTTTTTTTAGGTTGCTTATTTGAGAGCCTTCTTCCTTCTTGATGTATGCCTGTATTCCTATAAACTTCCCTCTTACAACCACTTTTTCTGCATCCCAAATATTTTAGACTACTGTGTTTTCATCTTCATTTCTCTCCATGTATTTCTTTATTTCCTCTTTGATTTCCTGGTTGATCCTTTCATTGTTTGGTAGCATGTCATTAGCCTCCATATGTTTGTGCTCTTTCCAGATTTTTTACTGTGGCTAATTTCTAGTTTCATAATGCTGTGGTCAGAAATGATGCATGGTATGACTTCAATCTTTTTGAATTTGTGGAGACCTCTTTTGTGTCCTAATGTGTTATCTATTACGGAAAATGTTCCATGTGCACCTGAAAAGAATGTGTATTCTGCTGTTTTAGGATGAGATGTTCTGAATATATTTGTTAATCCATCTGTCCAATGTTCATTCAAAACCACTGTTTCCTTATTGATTTTTAGTTTGGCTGAACTGTCCATTTTTGTATGTATGATGTTAATTCCCCTAGTATTATTTTATTACTATCAATTAGTTGCTTTATGTTTGTAATAAACTGATTTATTATTTGAGTTCTTCTATGTTGGGTGCATAAATATTTACAATTGTTGTGTCTTCTTGTTGGATTGTTCTGTTTGTGATTATGTAGTTTCCTTTGTCTCTTGTTTCAGTCTTTGTTTTAAAGTCTATTTTGTAAGGGGAAAGTATTGCTACCTCAGGTTTCTTTTCACATCCATTTGCATGATACATGCTTTTCCGTCCCTTCACTTTCAATTGGTATGTGTCTTTTAGGTATAAAACGAGTCTCTTGTAGACAGCATATAGATGGATCTTTTTTTTTTAATCCATTCTGTCACCCTGTATCTTTTTATTGGAGCATTTAGTACAGTTACATTCAAAGTTATTGATAAGTATGCATTTATTGCCATTTTGTTACTTGTTTTATGGTTGTTTCTGTAGTTTTCAGTTCTTTTCTTCCTTTGCTCTATTAGCTCATAATTAGTTGACTTTCTTTTGTGATATACCTGGATTCCTTTCTCTTTATATTTTGCATATCTATTACTTTTAAAATTTTTTTGTTACTATTTGGTTTGTATATAACATCTTTTGCACGTGGCAGTTTATAAGTTGATGGTAGCTTAATTTTGAACCCATTCTTTAGTCCTCTCCTACCCCACATTTTAGGTACTTGGTGTCATGCCTTGCATCCTTTTATTTTAGGAGTCCCTTGGCTGATTTTTACAGATACACTTATTTTTGACTTCTTTTGTGCTTCCTGCTTTTCTTACTCTTACATAATGTCTTTTTTTTCCCACTCAAAGAGTCACCTTTAACATTTTTTTTTGTAGGGCTGGTTTAGTGGTCATGAATTCTTTTAACTTTTGTTTGTCTGGGAAACTTTATCTCCCCTCTGTTCTGAATGACAGGCTTGCTGCAGATTTCTCCTTTCAGCACTTTGAATATAGCATTCTACTCCCTTCTGGCATGGGAAGCTTGTGCTGAAAAATCAGCTGATAGTTTTATAGAGTTTCCCCTGTATGTAAATGCCTTCTTTTCTCTTGCTGCTTTTAAAATTCTTTATCGCTCTTTTTTGACATTTTAATTACTATGTGTCTTAGTGTGGACTTTATTGGGTTGATTTTGTTAGGAGATTTCTGTGCCTCCTGGATCTAGATTTCTGTTTCCCTTCCCAGATTCAGGATTTTTTCAGCCATTGTTTTTTTAAATAAATTATATACCCCCTTTTCTTTCTCTTCTCCTTTTGGGATCTCTATAATGTGAATTTTATTACATTTGATGGAGTTGTGTTCTCTAAGTCTATTCTCATTTTATATAATTATTTTCTCTCACCTGCTCAGCTTGATCACTTTCCATTACTCTGTTTTCCAGGTCACTGATTCATTCTTCTGATTCCCCTATTCTATTCTTCTATTTACTCCATCTAGTGTATTTTAATTTCATTTATTGTGTTCTTCATCTCTGATTTGGTTCCTTTTTATCTCTTTCTGAAGGGTCTCACTAATGTCCTCCACTCTTTTCTCAAGTCCATTAAGTATCTTTAGGATCATTTTTTAAATATTGTCTATTAGGCATATTACTCATCTCTATTTCACTTACACATGTCTTGCTATAATTTTGTCCTTTCATTTGGGACATATTCTTCTGTCTCTGCATTTTATCTAACCGTGGGTCTGTTTCTGTGTTTTCGGAAAGTTAGTTACATCTTCTGTTCTTGAAAGTGGTGGCCTTATGAAGATGTCCTGTAGTGCCCCGCAGTACAATGTTCCTTGTTCACTGAGCAGTGACAGTATGTGGGTGTCTCCTATGTGTTTTGTATGTGCCATGCTGTTGTGCCTAAGCCACTTTTTCCTTCACTCCAGTCATCTGCAGTGGCTTTCTTTGCCTCTTTATTACAGTGTTTGGTCCCTGTGGTGTTACTGTGCCAGTCTGGGGTTACCTTGGGCTTGAATTAGGTCAGACCTGGCATTTTCAATATATAGTAACACCAAACTGCAAGGTGCTTTCCATGTGTTGTACCCTGAGAAGCTTTCATTGATGAGCAAGGCTTACAATTACACTAGCTGTCTTCCCCCAGCCCCCTAGTAGGGCCATCATCTTACTGGTGTGTCTGATTATCTTTTCCTCTCCCCATGGCAGGAGTCCCTTTAGGGTGATGCTGGCCCTTGTCGGGGCTGTTTGCATGCTTTCAGGACTGTGTTTGTTGGGCCCTGCCAAGAGAGTAACTGAGGGGGTGGATATGCAACATGTACAGGAGCAGGATGGTACAGTGTTGCAAGGTTTCTGCACCAGTTCTCTGTGAGAGGGGACCTGCCGCAGAACTGAGGTGAGCCGTTTGGAGAGGGTGGATCTGCAAGGTACAAGGGGGACAGGAGGCATGTTCTTGGCAAGATGTATACTGGTCTTCTGTTGGGAGGGACTTGCAGCAACAGGACTAAGGTAGAACAACTTACTGGAGGGGGGCAATCTGCCAATGCACAGGAGGGAGGTGGGCAGGGCAGTGTTGTTAGCATGTTAGGTAGCGAGTGTCACTGCTGTGCTCGTTCTTGTAGGTGGAGGATGGAAATGGTGCCTGCTATTTTCTTTGTTCCTGGAGGAGTACCCCAAAGATCTCTATCCCTCCAGGACATGCTCTGAGATGAGGAAACAACTCTTTCCACTATACTCCCCATGTATATTTCAAAGGGCTGCATTTGTGCTATATCTCTGTAGGCTGTTTATTGTGTTGTTTCTTTAAAGGTAGAGACTCAGTTTCCTCTCACCCTGCCAGCTCTCCCAGAGACAAGCCCACTGGTTTTTCAAATTCTGGGTTTTAAGTCCTGCTGGTTGTAAGAACTCACAAAATTTGGTCCCTCTAGTTTCCAAAGCCAAATGTTATGGGCATTCATTTTCCCCGTGCAGAATCCCAGGTGTGATAGTCCGTTTCTTTCCCCTCTTCATGCCCATAGGTCACTCCCTCAAGGACAGTCCCCCAGGTCCATTTAGCTCCCCATCCAATCTCTGCCCTTCCTACCCTCTTCAGTGTGGTCTTTTCTCTAACTTTAGTTGTGGAGTTTGTTTTGCCAGTGTTCTGGTTGTTTTCTGTATTATTTACACTAATGGGAGACTTATCTAGTTTTATCTGTGGCATGAGGTGAGCTTGAGGTCATTCTACGCTGCCATTTTTCACCTTTTCCAGAGAAGAGAAATTCTGACACATGCTACAGCATGGATGAGCCTTGAAAACATTATTTTAAGTGAAATAAGCCAGACACAAAGGATCATATACTATATGATTTAATTTATATGAGATGTGCAGAATATGTAAAACTACAGAGACAGAAAGTAGTTTAGTGGTTGCTAGAGGCTCTGGGAAGAGGGAGAGGAAGTAATTGCTCAATGGATACAGCACTTCTTATACAAGTAATGAAAATATTCCAAAAGTGGATAATTGGTGAGAGTTTCACAAGTCTGTGGTTATACTAAGAAATATTTTGAACGGATGAATGAATGGTATCTGAATTATCTCAATAAAGATGTTATCCCCAAAAAGCATGCTAATGTTATCAGAAAATAGTGAGGGAAAGTGATATAAGCAGCAGAGATAGAAATTGTCTAAGGAAACCATCTTCCTAAGGTCCTGTGCAGGTCTAAGGCTCATAATGCAAAACATGCACGCTGAGCAGCTTCCTTGGCCTCTTTGTGCTAGACCCAGTGCTTTTTCTTTCCTTTAAAAAGTTAGCACTCTAAAATCAAATACCAGAGAACCCTAGGGGAGAAAAGGGGTATTTGTCTCTGTATATAGAACAGAGGTAGTCCAGTTACTCTAACTCGTCCCATTGAGGGTGGGAGCTTCCTCTCAACTCCCACTAAACAGTTCAGAGACATCAAATGAATCAAAGAAGCAATGGAGAGAGGACATAATAAGTTTGCTCCAAGGACATGGGGGATTAATGGCTCCCTGCATGACATCAAAAGCTCTACCCTCCAGAACTATGGCCCGAGGATCACCTATGCTAACATTAACAGCTACATCTTATAAAATGCTTACTCTGTGCCAGGCATTATGCTAGGTGAGTTTGAGTAGGCTATCTCATTTGATCCACACAATAATCCAGTGAGGATTTTTTCACATCTGTATCCCCAATTCTACAACTGAGGGAACTGAAGTACATCTGGGTCAAAACCTTGTCTAAGATTTCACAGATAATAAGAAGGCATACCCAGGTTCTGTCAATCTAAACTTGCTCTTAAGCTCCGTATCATATTATTCTGTCTTCTTGACTCCCAGGGTTAAAAAAAGAAGCTCTGTGGAGTTAAAAGAAGAAGCTCTGAGATCCTTGTAGAAGTTAAGGGTATGCTTCTAAAATTTTTATTCTTTCTCTGGTGAATTTAGTGAGCTAAATATAAAAAACTTTGATCAATTTGGAATGTAGCTGGCTGCCTTCGAGAAAATAGGCAGAGCATCAGAAATGTCCTGGCTGTACACCTTCATGATGCTGCTTCTCTAACACATCTGAGGTCCGTGAGGAAAAAGAGGAAGAGTGTATTGATTATCAGAATTCAAGCTTTGTTTCCCTTGTCATATGAAAACCTTTCCTCTAGAACTGTAACCTAAAAGTGTCCTTAGTTAGCAATCATATCTAACAAATACAAGTACTTACTATGTAGTAAGTAGTGTGGCAAGTTCTTGTACATGGATTATCTCATTTGATCCTGACAACTCTGTGTAACAGGTATTATGTCATCATCTTATTTTTATAATGGGAAGAACTGAAACTATAACTTATCCTAGATCTCTTAGCTCATAAAAATACTGAAGTCGATGGTCACTTTCAGTCAGTCAGACCTCAGAGCCCTTTTCCAAAACTTTTTTCCTGGTTAAAAAAAAAAAAAAAACATAAAATTTATCACCTTACCATTTTTAAGTGTATAGTTCAGCAGTGTTAAGTATATACACATTATTGTGCAAAAGATCTCCAGAACTTATTCATCTTGCTAAACTAAAGTTCTATGCCAGTTAAAAAAAATTAAGAAAAACCTTCCCTTTTGGGGTACCTGGGTGGCTCAATTGGTGAAGCGTCCTACTTTTGCCCAGGTCATGATCTCACAGTTTGTGGGTTCGAGCCCCTTGTCTGGCTCTGTGCTTACAGCTCAGAGCTTGGAGCCTGCTTCAGATTCTATGTCTCCCTCTTTCTCTGCCCCACCCCTGCTTGCGCTCTCTTCCTCTCCCTCTCTCTCTCTCTCTTTCTCTCTGTCTCAAAAAAAATAAATCCTTAAAAAATAAAAAAAAAACAACTTCTTTTTTCTCCTCCCCCCAGCCCCTATTAACCATCACTCTACTTTCTGTTCCTATGAATTTGACTAGTTTAGATACCTCATGTAAGTGGAATCATACAGGATTTGTCTTTTTTTGTGTATGGCTTATTTCACATGACATAACATCTTTGAGGTTCATCCATGTTTTAGCATGCAACAGGATTTCTTTTTTTAAGGCTGAATAATATTCCACTTGCATGTATGTCTAAGTTTGTTAAGGCTGTTATAACAAAATAGCATAGACTGGGTGGTTGAAACAACAGAAAATTATTTCTCACAGTTCTGGAGTCTGTAAAGGCCAAGATCAATCTGTCAGCAGATTCAGTCTCTGGCTAGGGCCTTCTTCCTTGTTCAAAGATGGCCATCTTAGCACTGTGTCCTCACACAGCAAAAAGAGCAAGGAAGTTCTTTAAGATCTCTTTTACAAGACCACTAATGCCATTCATAATGGTTCCACCTTCCTGAATTAATCACCTCCCAAAGCTCCACCTCCAAATACTATCACATTGGGAGTTAGTATTTAACATATGAATTTTGAGGGGATAGAAACATTCAGTCTATAGCAATGTATATACCACATTTGTTTATCCATTTATCTTTCAATAGACATTTGGGTTGTTTACACCTCCTAGCTATGAATTGTGCTATGAACTTGGGTGTGAAAATAGCCTTTCAAGACTGCTTTCAATTTTTTTGGATATATACCCAAAAGTGAGATTGTTAGATCATGTGTAGTTCTATTTTTTTTTAAGTTTATTTATTTTGGGAGAGAGAGATAGAGAAAGTGAGTGGGGGAAGGGGCAGAGAGAGAGCGAAAATCCCAAGCAGGCTTCACACGGTCAGCACAGAGCCTGATATGGGGTTCCAAATCATGAATTGTGAGATCATGACCTGAGCCAAAATCAAGAGTCAGAGGCTTACCCAAGTGAGCCACCCAGGCACCCTGTATAGTTCTATTTTTAATTTTTAAAGAAACTCCATAATGTTCTTTCAGTGAGTTGTACCATTTTACAATCCCAGCAAGGGCTTAGATTTCTCCACATCTTCAACAGCACTTGTTATTTTGTGTTTGTTTTTGTTTTTATGGTGGCTATTTAGTAAGTATAAGGTAATATCTGATTGTACTTTATTTTTCATTTCTCTGAAAATTAGAGATGTTGAACATTATTTTTATATGCTTGTTGGCCGTTTGTATATCATCATTGGAGAGACATCTATTCAAATCCTTGCCCATTTTTTAAATTGGATTATTTGATGTTTTTGTTGTTGACTTGTAGGAGTTAATTATATTATTATGGCTATTAATCCCTTGTGGATATATGGTTTGCAAATACTTTCTCCCATTCCATAGATTGTCTTGGTGATTGTGTCATTTGATCTAAAAAGTTGTTAAGTTTGATGTAGGCTCCTTTCTTCCATTTTTGTTTTTATTGTCTGTACTATTAGTGCCATATCCAAAATATCACTGCCAAGTCCAATATCATGAATATTTTTCACCCATGTTTTATTCTAAGAGTTTTATAGTTTAGGGCCTTGTGTTAGGTCTTTATTCTATTTTGAATTAATTTTTTGTATTTAACATAAGGTAAGGGTCCAACTTCATTTTTCGGCACATGGATATCCAGTTTTCCTTAACACAATTTGTTGAAAGGTCTTTCCTTTCCCCATTGAGTGGTCTTAGCACCCTCCTCAAAGATCATTTCACCATACACATGATGGTTTATTTCTAGGTTCTCTATTCTATTCCATTTGTCTATATGCCTGTCTTTGTGGTAGTAACACACTATTTTGATAGCTGTAATATTGTAATATGTTTTGAAATCAGGAAGTGTGAAGCCTCCAACTTTGTTCTTCTTTTTCAAAATTCTTTTGGCTATTTGGGATTCCCTGAAATCCCATATGAATTTAGGATAATTTTTTATGCAAAAAGAGAAAACTGGGACAGCAAACTTAACTTTTGTACATCAAAGGATACAACAGAGTGAAAAGGCAACCTATAGAGTGTGAAAAATATTTGCAGATCATATATCTAAGAAAAGGTTAATATCCATAATATATAATGAATTCCTGTTCTGCAAAAAAAAAAAATGCTGTTGGGATTTTAATAGAGATTGCATTGAATATGTAGGTTTCTTTGAGTAGTATGGACATCGTAATGATGTTAAGTCTTCCAATTCATGAACACAGATAGCTTTCCATTTATTTTTGCCATTTTCAATTTATTTTAACAATGTTTTACATAAGAATAAACACTTAGGTTTGTTCTTAAGTATTTTGTTCATTTTGATATTAATGCAAATGGAATGTTTTTTTAAAATTTCCTTTTCAGATTGTTAGCATATAGAATTGCATCATATTTTTGCTTCTTGATTTCGTATGCTGCAAGTTTTCTGGATTTGTTTACTAGCTTTAACAGTTTTTATGGAATATTTAAGGTTTTCCACATATAAGATCATTTAATCTGCAAACAGGGATAATTTTACTTCATTTCTTCTGCTTTATATATCTTTTACTTTTTCATTGCTTAATTTGCTATGTCTAGGATTTTCAGTACTGTGTCAGATATGAGTGGTGAGAATGACCATCCTTGCTTTGGTCCTGATCTTAAAGGAAAAACTTTTCAGGTTTTCACAATGGAATATAATGTTAGCTATAAGATTTTTATATGGCCTTTATTATGTGGAGGTAGTTTACTTCCATTCCTATGTTGCTGAGTGTTTTAATCCTAAGAGGGTGTTGATTTTTGTCAAATGCTTTTTCAGCATCATTTGAAATGGTCATGTGAGTTTTGTGCCTCATAATGCTAATGTGTTGTATTACATTTATTGATTTGATTATGTTAAACCATCCTTATATCCCAGGAATATATTTCACTAGACTACAGTGTATAATCCCTTTAACATGTTTGCTGCTATTTTGTTGAGAATTCTTGCAGCAGTATTCATCAAAGATAATGGTCTGTATTCTTGTAGTATTTCTGTCTGTTTTGTGTGTGTGTGTGTGTGTGTGTGTGTGTGAAGGTATGCTGATCACAATAGAATGAGCTTAAAAATGTTCCCTCCTCTTCAATTTTTTGGATGAGTTTTGGGAAGAGTGATGTTGTTTTTAAAAATATTTGGTAGAGTTCAGTAGGGAAGCTATCTGGTCCTGGGCTTTTCTTTGTTAGGAAGTTTTCCATTACTGATTCCACATCCTTACTTGTTTTTGGTATGCTAAAATTTTCTACTTCTTCATGACTCAGTATTGATAACCTGTGTGTTTCTAGGAATTTATCCATTCTTCTAGGTTAGCCAATTTTCTGTTGTATAATAGTTCACATTATTCTCTTATAAACCTTATTATTTCTTTGGCATGGCTCATAATGCCCCCTCTTTCATTTCTGATTTTAGTTTTTGAATCTTATCCCTTCGTTTCTTAGTTAATTTAGCCAAGGGTTTGCTAATTTTGTTGATATTTTTTAAAGAATCTCTTCATTTTGTTGATTTTTTTCTGTTATGTGTCTATTTTCTATTTTATTTACTTTTGTTCTAATCTTTATTATTTTCTTCTTTCGATTAGCCTTGGGTTTAGTTTGTTCTTTTTTTTTTCAAATTTCTTGATGTGTAAAATTATTTTGCTGATTTGAGGTCTTTTTTCTTTATTACATACACAGTTAGACCTCTAAACTTCTCTTGTAGCACTGCTTTCATTGCATAGCATAAGCCTTGGTGTGTTGTGTTTTCATTTCATTTATGCCAAGGTATCTTTTAATTTCCCTGTGACTTCTTTTATTCATTGGTTGTTTAAAAGGTGTTGTTTAATTACCACATATTTGTGGATTTTCTAGTTTTCCTTTTGCTGTTTTAATTTCTAGCTTCATTCTATTGTGATCAGAAAAGATACTTTGTATGATTTCAACCTTCTTGGTTGTTATGACCTATTTTGTAACATAAAATATGGTCTATCCCGGAGAATGTTTCATGTGTACTAAGAATAATGTGTATTCTGGTATTGTTGGGTAAAATATTCTGTATGTGTGTATTAGACACAAATGGTCTATGGTGTCATTCAAGTCATATATCTCATGATTCATCTTTTGTCTGAGTTTTCTATACATTTTTGAAAGTAGGCTATTGAAATCTCCTACTATTACTGTGTTGTTTGTTACCCATTTCTACCCTCAATGCTGTCAAAATTTGCTTCATTTATTTAGGATCTCTGGGATTTGGTCCATAAATATTTATAATTACTATATCTTCTTGGTGAACTGACCCTTTTATCACTATACAATTCCCTTCTATATTTCTTGTAACAGTTTTTGACTTAGAGTATATTTTTTTGATATTAGTATAGCTATCTCTTTTACCTACTCTTTACACCAAAGTCCTTACTTTTAGGTCCCAACGTTTTACTGTCTCCCTTCAAGACCTTCAATGCTTCTCTCCTGTGGAGTGAGAGAGGGTGACGTGAGTTCCTTTTAGAAGTTAAGTGTGTGCTACTAAGATATTTTATTATTTTTACAGTGAATCCAGTGGACTAGTGAACAAGTTATATAGTCAACTAGGGATAGGGCTGGCCCCCTCAGAGAAGAAAGTCCATAGAATATCCGACAGTCTTGCCTGCACATTCATGAGGCTACTTCTTTAAAACCTCCGATTGTAGGGGAGGCAAGATGGCTGAGAAGTAAGGAGCTTCGTATATTTCACTCGCCTCATCTCCTAAACAGAGAAGGCCTGAAACCATAGGACAGTGAACTGCAGGAGTCTGGGAGGAAAAGAGACAGAGTCCACTAAGAAAGCCTCATAGGTGCATGAGTACAAACTGTGGAAGATAAAAACGGGGCTGAACTCCGGGACACGGAGAGAAGGATGGGAATCCCCTTCGTGGAAAGCTGCGGAGAGTCAAGAGGAAGAGGAAAAAAGGCTGAAACTGGTCATAGAACTGTCCCTGGAAAAGATTAAAACCTCGGCCCGGGCAGAGAGTGATCCTATTTCTACCTGTGACACTATATTTGGGCTGGGTGCCCCAGTCCCAGGCAGTGCCAGGAGAAACTGCTCCACTGCTCTCCTGGCTGGTTCCTGGGCTAGGAAGCTGCCCAGCCAGAAACCGCTCTGCTGCTCTCCTGGCTCGATCCCAGGCTGGGAAGCAGCCAGGCCTGCGGGATTACGTTTCAAAGGGTATCAATAAAACATGTGGACTAAGACCTGGAAATGAGGCGGGGCTTGGGACATAGAACATGGCCCACCTTGGCTACCCCCACCCATGGCACAGGGAGATTGGACCCAAAAGAGTGATTTGGAATGCTTGGTTCCAGAAAGGACTGGAGCGCCACCAGTTTCCTCCCTGTAGCCATCAAGACAGGACCTCAGGGACTGGCCCTTGGGACCACAGTAGAGGCTAGACTTGCCTAGACCAAACCACACACATCCCCGCGAGAGAGCAGCTTTTTTTCTTTTCTTTTTTTTAACCAGAGCTGGGGCAGGACCAACATGAATGCACTGCCATGATTAATTCTAGATCAATTCTTTCTATTGAGATATATTTTCCTTTGTCTCATTCGTATCCTCCACCCTCTGCTGCGCTGGGCACTCTGGTCATTACAGTAACTTTTAATTCATTCTCTAGATGTATAATCTACACCTCCACCATTACCTCCCTATCTCTCTCAGGAGTAATCAGACTATATAGTTTTTCTGCATAACATTATCTTTGTTTCTTTCTCCTCACCTCCTACCATATTCTCCTCTATCTCTGAATTAAGACTCTTAGTCTCTCTGCCTGGTCATTGTACATTTTGCTTTCTCTCCACCATTGTCATTTCTTTGTATGTGCTCTTCCATCAGCACTGCATACACCTGCTCTTTAATTGTAGCTGAGAATTCTGCTTTTATGCTTTTAGAATGTGTTTTTTTTTTTCCTTCCCCCGCCTTCAATTAGCTTGTTTTTTGGATTTGTCTGTGCCTTTGTTCCCTGTGTGTTTGCCCCACTGTTTTCTTCTCCAGGGCTACCTCAAGAAACAAGCCAAAGTACATATAGTGGAGAGTCCCCAATACCACTACGAGTACAGAAATAAACTAACCAAAGAGTCAACAAGAGAGACCAAGAGACACGATTCAAAGAATGCTTTCTGAAAGGACAGGCCCTGGACAGTCAATGAGCCATCTTTAATATAGTAGTATTTGCAGGTGCAGAGTGCATAACAAGCTTTTAAAATTAATAAGATATAAAAGGCTAGCTGAACTGATAAAACGGAAGAACTCTCTTCCAAAGAAATTCCAGAAAGAAATAACAGCTAAAGAACTGCTCAAAACAGATATAAAAAACATACTTGAACAAGAATTTAGAACAACAGTCATAAATTAATCTCTAGGCTTTAAAAAGGCTCAGAAGACAGAAGAGAAGCTATTGCTACAAAGAATATGGAGCTTAAAAATAGTTGTGATGAATTAAAAAATGCTATAAATGAGGTGCATAATAAAATGGAGGTGTGCAATGCACAGATTTAAGAGGCAGAAAGGAGAAGAGGTGAATTAGAAGACACAATTATAGAAAAAGAGGAAGACAGGAAAAAGACAGATAAACTGATCCAGGAGCATAAAAGAAGAGTTCGAGAACTGAGTGATACAATCATCCAGAACAATATCCATATCATAGGAATTCAAGAAGAGGAAGAGAGATGAAAAGGTGCTTCAGAAGTCCTTGAAAAAATTATAGACAAGAACTTCTCCAATCTGGAGAAGGAAACAGACATTGAAATCCAAAAGGCACAGAGAACTCCCTTAAGATGTACCTTGAATTGATCCTCTGCATGACATATTATAATGAAACTGGCAAAATATAAAGACATAGAGAGAATTCTGAAAGCAGCTAGGGAGAAAAGGGCCCTAACATACAAAGGGAAACCTATCCGAGTGGTGACAGACCTATCTACTGAAACGTGGCAGGGCAGAAAGAAATGGCAGGAAATCTTCAATGTGATGAACAGAAAAAATGTGCAGCCAAGAATCCTCTATCCAGCAAGCCTGTCATTCAGAATAGAAGGAGAGATAAAAGCTTTCCAAATAACAAAAAGTGAAAGAATTCGTCACCACTAAACCAGCCCTACAAGAAACACTGAGGGGGACTGAGGGAAATGTTGCAAGGAACGCAAGGTACTAACGATACCACCACTAGCATGAATCCTACAAAGAATACAATGACTCTAAACCCATATTTTTCAATAATAACACTGAATATAAATGGACTAAATGCCCCAATCAGAAGACATAGGGAGGCAGAATGGATAAGAAAATAAAATCCATCTATTTGCTGTCTACAAGAGACTCATTTTAGACATGAGGACACCTTCAGATGGAAAGTAAGGGGATGGAGAAATACATACCATGCTACTGGAAGACAAAAGAAAGCTGGAGTAGCTATACTTACATCAGACAAACTGGACTTTAAAGTAAAGACAGTAACAAGTGATGAAGAAGGGCATTATATAATAATTACAGGGTCTATCCATTAGGAAAAGCCAACAATTATAAATGTCTATGCACCAAATACCAGCACACCCAAATACATAAAACAGTTAACCTCAAACAGAAACGACCTTATGGATAAGAATGTGTTAATAGCAGGGGATTTTAATACTCCACTAACAGCAATGGATAAATCAACTAGACAGAAAATCACTAAAGAAACAATGGACTTGAAGCACCCATTGGACCAGATGGATTTGACAGATATATTTAGAACTCTACATCCTGAGGCCCTGGAATTCACATCTTCTCAAGTGCGCATGGCACATTCTCCAAGATAGATCACATACTGGGACATAAAGCAGCCCTCAATAAATATAAAAGAATCGAGATCATACCAGGCACACTTTCAGATCACAATGCTATGAAACTTGAAATCAATCACCGGAAGAAGTCTGGAAAACCTCCAAAAACATGGAGGTTAAAGAACACCCTACTAAAGAACGAATGGGACAATCAGGCAATTAGAGAAGAAATTTAAAACTATATGGAAACAAATGAAAATGAAAATACAACAACCCAAACTCTCTGGGATGAGGCAAATGCAGTCCTAAGAGGCAAGTACATTGCGTTCCAGGCCAGTTTCAAGAAATTAGAAAAAGCACAAGTACAAAATTTAACAGCGCACTTAAAAGAACTAGAAGGAGAGCAACAAGAGCACCCCAAACCCAGTAGGCGAAGAGAAATAGTAAAGATCAGGGCAGAAATGAACAATATAGAAACCAAAGAAACAGTTGAAAAGATCATTGAAACCAAGAGTTGTTTTTTTGAAAAAATAAGCAAAATTGACCAACCTCTAGCCAGGCTTCTCAAAAAGAAAAGAGAGAGCACCCAAATAGACAAAATCATGAATGAAAATTGACTTATTACAATCAATCCCTCAGAAATATGAGCAATTAAAAGAGAATACCATGAAAAATTATATGCCCACAAACTGGACAACTTAGAAGAAATGAACAAATTCCTAAACACAACTCACTGCCAAAATTCACACGGGAAGAGAGAAAACCTGAACAGACCCATAACTAGTGAAGAAATTCAACCAGTTGTCAGAAATCTCTCAACAAATAAGAGCCCTGGGCCAGATGGCCACCATGGAGTATTCTACCAGACATTAACTCCGAGTTACTACCCATTCATCTCAAGTTATTCCAAAAAAATAGAAATGGATGGAAAACTTCTGGACTCCTTCTACAAAGCCAGTATCACTTTGAATTCCAAGCCAGAGAGAGACCCAGCAAAAAAAGAGAACTATAGGTCAATATCCTTGATGAATACAGATGCAAAAATCCTAAACAAGATACTTGCAAATCGAATTCAAAAACACATAAAAAGAATACTCCACCATAATCATGTGGGATTCATTCCTGCATTACAGGGAAGGTTCAATATTTCCAAATCCATCAATGTGATATATCACATTAAAAATAGAAAATATAGAAACCATATGATCCTGTCGATAGACACAGGAAAAGCATTTGACAAAAATACAGCATTCTTTCTTAAAGAGTCTCGAGAAAGGATAGAAGGAACTTACTTAAACATCATAAAAGCCATCTATGAGAAGCCCTCAGCTAACATCATCCTCAACGGGGAAAAACTGAGAGCTTTCCCCCTGAAATCAGGCACACGACAGGGATGTCCACTCTCACCACTGTTGTTTAACATAGTGCTGGAAGTCCTCGCATCAGCCATCAAACAACAAAAGGAAATAGAAGGTATCAGAATTGGCAAAGTCAAACTTTCACTTTGCACAGACGACATGATACTCAGAAAACCTGGCAGACTCCACCAGAAGCCTACTAGAACTGATCCATGAATTCAGCAAAGTCGCAGGATACAAAATCAACCTACAGAAATCGGTTGCATTTTGATACACCAACAATGAAGCAACAGAAAGAGAAATTAAGAAATTGATCCCATTCACAATTGCACAAAAAACCATAAAATACCTAGGAAGAAACCTAACCAAAGATATAGGAGGTCTCTATGATGAAAAGTATAGAAAACTTAGGAAGGAAATTGAAGAAGACACAAAGATATGGAAAAACATTTCATGCTCATGGATCAGACTAATAAATATTGTTAAAATGTCATTACTGCCCAAAGCAATCTACACATTCAGTGCAATCCCAATCAAAATGGCACCAGCATTCTTCTCAAAACTGGAACAAACTATCCTGAAATTTGTAGAGAACCACAAAAGACCCCAAAGTAATAGCTAAAATAATATTGAAGAAGAAAATCAAAATGGGAAGCATCACTATCCCAGACTTTAGCCTCTGCTACAAAGCTGTCATCATTAAGACAGTATGGTATTAGCACAAAAACAGACACATAGACCAATGGAATAGAATAGAGAACTAAGAATTGGACCCTTAAATGTATGGACAACTAATCTTTGACAAAGCAGGAAACAGTATCCGGTGGAAAAAAGACAGCCTCTTTGACAGATGGTGCTGGGAGAACTGGACAGCAACATGCAGAAGAATGAAACTAGATTATTTTCTCACACCACACAGAAAAATAAACTCAAAATGGATGAAGGACCTGAATGTGAGACAGGAAACCATCAAAACACTAGTGGAGAAAGGAGTAAACAACTTTTGATATCAGCCTCAGCAATTTCTTACTCCACACCTCTCCAAAGGCAAGGGAATTAAAAGCAAATGAACTATTGGGACCTTATCAAGGTAAAAAGCTTTTGCACTGCAAAGGAAACAATCTACAAATTAAAAGGCAACCAAAGGAATGGGAAAAGATAGTTGCAAATGACATATCAGATAAAAGGTTAATATCCAGAATCTATAAGGAACTCACCAAACTACACGCCCGAAAAACAAACAACCCAGTGAAGAAATGGGCAGAAGATATGAACANGGAAAACAGTGTGGAGGTTCCTCAAAAAATTAAGACTAGAACTCCCCTATGACCCAGCAATAGCTCTGCTAGGAATTTACCCAAGGGGTACAGAAGTGCTGATGCATAGGGGCATATGTACCCCAATGTTTATAGTAGCACTTTCAACAATAGCCAAATCAAGGAAAGAGCCTAAATGCCCATCAACTGACAAATGGGTAAAGAAGATGCGGTTTGTATATACAATGGAATACTACCTGGCACTGAGAAAGAATGAAATCTGGTCATTTGCAGCAATGTGGATGGAACTGGAGGGTATGATGCTAAGTGAAATAAGTCAGGCAGAGAATGACAGATACCACATGTTTTCACTCATATGTGGATCTTGAGGAACTTAACAGAAGACCACGGGGAAGGGGAATGGATTTTAAAAAAAGTTACAGAGAAGGATGGAGGCAAACCATAGGAGACTCTTGAATACTGAGAACAAACAATACTTGATGGGGGGTGGGGGAGAGGGGAAAGTGGGTGTTGGGCATTGAGGAGGGCACTTGTTGTGATGAGCACTGGGTGTTTTATGGAGACCAATTTGACAATAAATGATATTTAAAAAATAATAGAAATCCTTAAAGCAGCCAGTGAAGACATCATAAGTTTTATATATACGGGAACAATGAATCAAACATCTGTGGATTTGTCATCAGAAACCATGGAGACCAGAAGACAGTGGGACATTTTTAAGGTGCTGAAAACAAAGAACTGTTAACCCAGAATATTCTCCATGTAGTGTGGATATGCTTCATGAGTAAATGTGAAATAAAGACATTCTTAGGCAAAGGAAGACCAAGAGACTCTGTGAACAGCAGATACGTTCTACAAGAAATGCTAAACTCAGATCTTTAGGATCTCTAGGGAAAAACTGGAATTTTCAAGAAATGAAGGAAGAGCATAGAAGATAGTAAATCTATGGATAAAAATAAAAAAAAAATATTTCTCCTAAATTCTTTAAAATGTGTGTTACTGCTGAAATCAAAAGCGTGACAGTGTCTCGTAGAGTTTCAATGTAAATAGATGATATACATATTAAAATATAAAACAGTAAAGGGTCCCATATGGTTAGATCGCTTCTGTATTTTGTTTAAAGTGGTAAAATACTACCTAAATTGATTATGAAAGGTAAATGTATATATTATAGTCTCTACTGAAATTATTCAAAACATAATTCAAAGAAAAACAACAAAAAAGCCAACTTGTTGCACTGAAATAGAAATAGTAAAATCTACCCAGGTAATCCAAAAGAAAGCAGGAAAAGGGTAAGAAAAGAACAGAGGGGAGAAAAGAAACAAATAATATCACATCTAAATCAAATCCTTGCCAACCATTACACTGAAGGTTAAAAATCTAAACACACAAATTAAAAGGCAGAAATTGAAATAATCAAAACAAGACCCAGTTATATGCTGTCTATAAGAAATGCGCTTTAAATATAAAATATAAAGATATATATATATAGGTTGAAAGTAAAATGATGAAGCCCTCTCGCGTGAAATAGCAGTAGCCAGAGCTGTGCAATGTTGTCCATGACAGTGGTGTGCTGGAGACCTGGCCTAGACCTGGTGATGAAGCCTGACAGCTCCGTGGGCCCTTTGCAGCTGCACTTCCTGCCCTATGCTTCCAATGGATGTACTATACTGGCAATTGCTTGAGGAGAGTTTTCAGTTGTGGCTTCTGATACTTGATTGAGTGAAGTGTTTTCAGTTCACAGCCAAGATGGCTCCAAGTGTTACAAATTTACAGACAAAACAGTCATTGGATGTCACGGTTTTCATGGAGACTGTCTTTCCCTGACGATGATTATTGAAACAAGACTAAAGATGTATAAGTATTCTAATAATAAGAGGATTACGACGGAAGCGATTGCTGAAACGGTGTGTACAATCGCCTATTCATAAGGTGCTTCTTTCCACCCTGTTTACAACATCACTGGGGGACGGGATGAAGAAGGCAAAGGAGCTGTGTACAACTCTGACCCACTAGGGTGCTACCAGAGAGACTTCTTCAAGGCTGGAGGCTCAGCAAGTGCCATGCTACAAACCCTGCTTGACAATCAGGTTGGTTTTAAGAACACGCAGAATGTGGAGCATGTCCCACTGTCCTTGGAGCAGAGCCAGGGGAGATGGACATGTACACTAAGAATACACTCAGAATCTGCATCATAACCAAGGAGGGCATCAGGGGGGAGACTGTTCCCCTGAGGAAGGATTGATGTGTGTGCTGTTATCACAAATCACTTCAAAACTGGTTAATTTTATATCTCGGAACTATCAGACTAATTGGCTTTGTTAAAACATGAAACCTGTTTTTTTTTTTTAAAGTAAAACGATGGAAAAGATATATAACGCCAATAATAATTGAAAGAATGCTGTGGTGTGGCTATATTGATTCCAGACAAAGTAAACTTCAGAGCAATAAATATTACCAGGAATAAAGAAGGAATTAGATAATTATGAAAGAATCAGTTCGCCAAGAAGACATAACAATTGTAAATGTATAAGCATCTAACAACAGATCTTCAAAATACAGCTGATAGAACGTAAAGAGGAACTGAAAGATAGAACTTAAAGATAGAACTGAAAGAGGAAATAGGCAAATCCATAAATGTATATGGTAACTTCAGTACAGGTGTCCCAGATGAATATGAATATAGAAAACCTAAACAACATTATCAATAAGTTGAATGCATCTTCTTATCAAGTGCACATGAAACATATTCTGGGCCACAAATATACCTTAAAATTGTACAAGGATAGAAGTCAAACAAAGTATGCTTGCTGACCATAATGATGTTAAACTAGATAGAAAGAAGAGATATAAAATACCTGGAACACCTCAAATATTTGGAAAACATTACTAAGTAACCAATGAATTAAAGAGAAAAACTCATGGGAAATGAGAACATATTTTGAATTGAAGTACATTTAAGTTGCAATATTTATGAGATACATCTAATGTACTTGTTCAAGGGAAGTATATAGCACTAAATCATCTTTTAGCAAAAGGTTTCAAAGTGAGGATGTAAGCATCTACCTTAAGAAACTAGTAAAGGTGAGCAAGTTAAATTCAAAGAAAACAGAAGGGAGGAAATGGTAAAGATAAAAGCAGAATCACTGAAAGTGAAACAAAAATAATTGAGAAAAGTCAATGAAACTAGAAGCTATATCTTTGACATTTTCATTAAAATTGATTAATTTGTAGCAATACTAACAACAACAACAAAAAAGAATGAAGACACAGATGGCCAATATCAGGAATGAAAGAGGGGGTATCACTACAGAGGATACAGGTATAAAAGTATATTAAGGGAATACTAAAGAAAATTGTATGCCTATAAATCTGAGAACTTAAATTGAACCAGTTCTTAAAAGACACAAACTACTAAAGTTCACTCAAAAGGAAATAAGTAACTAGATAGTTCTATATTTATTAAATAATTTGAATTCATAGTTAAAGAATTTCCAATAAGAAGATTTCAGGTCCAGATGGCTCCACTGGAGGATCCTGTCAATCATTTAAGAAAGGACTGGTACTAAATCTATACAATCTCTTACAGAAAGAAAAGGTCAATGTAACCCTAATATAAAAATCAGACAGGGGCACCTGGGTGGCTCTGTTGGTTGAGCGTCTAACTCTTGAATTGGGCTCACGTCATGATCTTACCATTTGTGGGATAGAGCCCTGCCTGCATTCGGCTCTGTACTGACAGTGCAGAACCTGCTTGGATTCTCTCTCTTCTTCTCTCTCTGCCCCTTCCCTGCTCATGCTCTTTCTCTCTCTCTCAAAATAAATAAACATTAAAAAATCAGACAAAAACTTTAAAGAAACTTAATATCCATAATAAATATAGATGCAAAGCCCTGAATAAAATATTAGCAAATAAAGATTAATAATATATAAAAATGATAATATATCAGAACCAAATGAAGTTTATCTCAGGAATATAAGGATGATTCATCACTGAAAATCAATTAGTTTAGTTCAACATAATAACAGATTAAAGAAGAAAAGCTATACTCTCATATCAAAAATCATAGGAAGAAGAATTTGACAAAATTCAACATCATTTCAATTATCCACAAACAAAACATGGAAAGAGCCTAAGTATCCATCAACTGATGAATGGATCAAGAAGATGTGGTTTATCTATACGATGGAATACTACATGGCAATGAGAAAGAATGAAATCTGGCCATTTGTAGCAATGTGGATGGAATCTTAGGGTGTTATCCTGATTGAAATAAGTCAGGCAGAGAAGGACAGATACCATATGTTTGCACATATAGGTGGAGTATGAGGAAGCTAACGGAGGACCATGGGGGAGGAGAAGGGGAAAAATAGTGGGGGAGAGGGAGGGAGGCAAAGCATGAGAGACTCTTGAATACTGAGAACAAACTGAGGGTTATTGGGGGTGGGGAAGAGGGGAAGGGGGGTAATGGTCATGGATGATGGCAGTTGTTGGGATGGGCACTGGGTGTTATATGGAAACCAACTTGACAATAAATTATGAAAGAAATAATTAAAACCTCTCACTGTTCCTATGTAACCATCTCTGACCAATGAGGTGGTGATTCAGTAATTCAAGGCTTTTTCTAAGGATCTGTGATATTGTTTCCCACTTAAATGGAATTGAGTTTAAAGGGCTTTCAACTCTTTAAGCCTCCTTTATCTAGTCTTTTGCCAAGTGTGTCTTGTGACCTTGAAATCTAGAATTGGCTGTGGTCAAGGCTGACAGAGGTCTTTGAAGCCTTTTCTTTGGCATCAGAAAAGGAAAGGAATAAAATGAGAATTCTTGCTAGATCTGTAATCAAATTTTTGCAGTTCAGGTCCTCTGAACTAAGACAACACTCTGCTTTCAGAGAGAACCTTGTTGTCCTATCTGAGTTCTTGGATTCCAAGGCTACTCTTGTACCTATCAAGTGGGACTCAAAGTGATCTCTGAATGCGCTACCTATGGAGAAGACCACTAACTAGCTGCGGCAGCCATGACTATATGAGTGACACACACTCACACTTTCATCTCCTTATTCCACAGCCAGCTTCAGTTCTCACTGACTTCCATCCTTTGCAGAACAACATTTTCCTGTAAATGCAAATATTCAGGTTGTCCATAGCTGGCTTTCTGCCTGTGGCTCTTTGATAGAAATAAGGCTAATAATAGAGTTTTGTGTGAAAATAGAGAGCTGAATCACATCAAATAATCATGAGGCATTCTGCTGATTAATGGGCTGATTGTCCTCAAGGTCATCTGGTCTGAACTTGGCTAGAAATCATTAAAACGTGGATTGTTACTCAAAGCAACAGCCACCACTTCTGAGCTTCCATTTTAGCCCAGAATAAGAGATGAGAATCAAATTCTTGACTGTACCTTTAATTGAGGTTGCATCAGCTTGTCTTCATGTTTCCCTAAAGGGTAGCTAATCCTTGATGCATATAACCTGATTTTCCCTTTGGTGGGATTCCCAAATACCCAGTCTCCAGGTGTTTTTTCCTACTCCAGTTTCTATAAAACTTGGCTTTAAAAATATACATGAAAGGGGGCGCCTGGGTGGCTTAGTCGGTTAAGCGTCCGACTTTCGCTTGGGTCATGATCTCGCGGTTCGTGGGTTCGAGCCCCGCGTCGGGCTCTGTGCTGACTGCCAGCTCGGAGCCTGGAGCGTGTTTCAGTCTGTGGCTCCCTCTCTCTCTGACCCTCCCCTGCTCACACTGTCTCTCTCTCTCTCTCCTAGAAATAAATAAAAACATTAAAAAAAAATAAAAATAAAAATATACACGAAATGTAGAGTTTATACAATGTGTAGAATTTATTGAGCCAGTTGTGTATAAGGCCTTGGTTCCCCCCCCACCCCCCACCCCGCTTTTCTTACTGTCCTTTATTTTGTTTTCTTCCATTGGGCAAGGGTAGAAAAAAATGCTTTCCAATGTTTCCCCTAGGGAATAAAAGGAAGCCCTTGATAAAAACATTCTATCACTGAAAATAAAGTATTGGTACGCTTGCCACAAGGGACAAACCAAAGACATCATCAGGAAATGAAAACATCTTTGTAAGTTTCAACGTGGCAGCTTGCACTTTAGTGAGTTTTTACCGATGTGCTGTGGGTTTTTCCCCCTCAATTACTTTATTTTCTTTTTTTAGTGAGAGGAAGCTATTATTATATTTTAAGAGAAGATGACCACTTCAGCTTTGCTAAGGCAATCATTCAGGACAGATCAGAAAGGTTAAGAGACTTCCCCATCAACGATTGCCCATTCTGACCTTGCTGCTCATCTATTCCTTAGGTTTGCCAATGGACCTTCTAATACGGAGTTGGTCTTCCTATGAGCCCTTCTGTGTCTTGACTTTTGCCAGTTTCTTGACTAACTTCTTCCATTTATCCCCTACACCCGTCCCCATATACACACAAGAATCAGTACTCCTCAGGATGCATCATGTAAGACACTCAAGCCATAAAGTTTGCTCTTACAGGTGCTGACATCACACAAAGGACTGGAGGCCTTCGTGTGTGTTCCCTGGAATCAATGCTTTATGTTCTATTTTTATTTTGTGGGTTTGAAAAGGTTTATTTTATTCTATTATTCAAAAAATATCTCGTTTGTTTCATCAGCCAAGGTAAATCCCTGTGGATTCTAAAAACTTAGACTTTCTCACCAGTGTCTATCTGTTCTTTAATCTTTAACTAATAGCACACTTTATCTCCTGGACCAGGCCAAGGAACTCTGTTTGGGGCAGAGTTGGCAATCTTGGGCTTTGTAATTTAAAGTATGAACAACTGAGAGGGTTCAGTGTGGTAGAACCCTCTTTTCTCATTTTCCCCCTTTCTGGCAAATGAATGGATTTCCTGAAATTTTAAAACAGAGAATAGTACCATGTAGTTAACAATAGCGAATGTGCAGTATGCATTAGAAAGATTTCCTCAGGAAAGCCTAGAGATTTCCTCATGGATGAATCCATATTCTGGAGCCCTAAGTGTTTTAATGTGAGCTTTCATCTCTGTTTTCAACCCCAACCTCAGGTGTACCTGGGTGGCTTAGTCAATTAAGGGTCAGACTCTGGATTTCAGCTCAGTTCATAATTTCACATTTCATGGGTTCAAGCCCCACATCTGGCTCTGTGCTAACAGCGCAGAGTCTGCTTAGGATTCTCTCTCACCCTAGAGGAGAGTTTTTCCGTTTCATCATTTTGGCTAGCTTTCTGGCTCTTGTTAGTTTTAAAAGCTTGTTATGCTCTCTGCACCTACAAGTACTGATGTATTAAAGAAGGCCCATTGACCGTCCAGGGCCTGTCCATTCAGGAAGTTTTCTTTGAATCGTGTCTCTTCGTCTCTCTTGTTGAGAGTTTGGTTATTTCATTTCCCTACTCATAGTGGTATTTGGGACTCTCCACCATGTGTACTTTGGCTTGTTTCTTGAGGTAGCCCTGGAGAAGAAAACAGACAGACAAACACACAGGGAACAAAGGCACACAAATGCACAGAAAATCCAACAAACACGCAACTGAAAGGGAAATAGAAAAAAAAAGAAGGGAAAAAAGAGGAAAGAGGAAAAACAAATAATAAAAATTAAAATTAAAAAATAAAGAAGAAAAAAAAAAGAAACCCAAAACAAAGGACAGTCTAAAAGCATAAAACCATACTCCTGTGTCCTTGCAATGTATGCTCTAGCCACCATTCCTGAGCCAACACCCAGTCCATGGATAGAGCCTTGAGAGGATAAAGGGTTGTGGAGACCCTCTACAGAATATACACGAATGAATATTAAAGCCTCTATATAAACCGGTAGGATTCTGGCAGGCAGGTTCTGAGATCCACTCGCTCCTGGCCATGTGTAATTTTCCTTGCCGATCAACTCTGCCACCCACCCATCTGAGGTGGTCTGCCTTTTTCTTCAGCTCTCTGTGCTCTTGGTGTACTGAGGCCAGTGTGCATAACAAGACTATTCAGGATTTTGAGGGCTACCTCAAGAAATAAGCCCAAGTACACATGGTGGAGAATCACAAATACTGCTACGAGTAGGAAAATAAAATAACCAAGATCTCAACAAGAGAGGCCAAGAGACACACATCATTCAAAGAACACATCCTGAATGAACAGGCCCTGGACAAAGAACCTTCTTTCGTAAAGCAGCACTGGCAGGTGCAGAGTGCATAACAAGCTGTTAAAAGTAAAAAGAGATAGAGCGCTAACCAAAATGCTGAAACGGAAGAACTCTCCTCCAAAGATATTCCAGGAAGAAATGACAGCAAAGAACTGCTCAAAACAGATATAAGCAACATACCTGAACAAGAATTTAGAAAAATAGTCATAAAATAAATAGCTGGGCTTGAAAAAGGCATGGAAGACGTCAGAGAAACTATTGCTACAAAGACTATGGAGCTTAAAAATAGTTGTGATCAATTAACAAAGGCTATAAATGAGATGCAAAATAAAATGGAGGCATCCAATTCACGGATTGAAGAAGCAGAAAGGAGAATAAGTGACTTAGAAGACACAATTATAGAAAACGAGGAAGCTGAGAAAAAGAGAAATAAACTGATCCAGGAACACGAAAGGAGAGTTGGAGAACTGAGTGATACAATCAACTAGAACAATATCTGTATCACTGGAATTCCAGAAAGGAAGAGAGAGGGAAAGTTGCTGAAGGAGTCCTTGAACAAATTATAGCAGAAAACTTCCCGAATCTGGGGAAGGAAATAGATGTTGAAATCCAAGAGACACAAAGAACTCCCCTCAGAAGTAACTTGAATCGATCTTCTGCACGACACATCATAATGAAACTGGCAAAATATAAGGACAAAGAGAGAATTCTGAAAGCAGCTAGGGAGAAAAGGGCCCTAACATACAAAGGGAAACCTATCCGAGTGGTTACAGACCTATCTACTGAACGTGGCAGGCCAGAAAGAAATGGCAGGAAATCTTCAATGTGATGAACAGAAAATATTTGCAGCCAAGAATCCTCTATCCAGCAAGCCTGTCATTCAGAATATAAGGAGAGATCAAAATCTTTCCAAATGAACAAAAATTGAAAGAATTCGTCACCACTAAACCAGCCCTACAAGAAATCCTGGGGAGGACTCTAAGAGGGAAATGTTGTTAGGAATGCAAGATACAAGAGACACCAACACTATCATGAATACCACAAAGGACACATTGACTCTAAACCTGTACTTTTCAATAATAACACTGAATATAAATGGACTAAATGCCCCAATCAGAAGACATAGGGAGGCAGAATGGATAAGAAAATAAAATCCATCTATTTGCTGTCTACAAGAGACTCATTTTAGACATGAGGACACCTTCAGATGGAATGTAAGGGGATGGAGAAATACATACCATGCTACTGGAAGACAAAAGAAAGCTGGAGTAGCTATACTTACATCAGACAAACTGGACTTTAAAGTAAAGACAGTAACAAGTGATGAAGAAGGGCATTATATAATAATTACAGGGTCTATCCATTAGGAAAAGCCAACAATTATAAATGTCTATGCACCAAATACCAGCACACCCAAATACATAAAACAGTTAACCTCAAACAGAAACGACCTTATGGATAAGAATGTGTTAATAGCAGGGGATTTTAATACTCCACTAACAGCAATGGATAAATCAACTAGACAGAAAATCACTAAAGAAACAATGGACTTGAAGCACCCATTGGACCAGATGGATTTGACAGATATATTTAGAACTCTACATCCTGAGGCCCTGGAATTCACATCTTCTCAAGTGCGCATGGCACATTCTCCAAGATAGATCACATACTGGGACATAAAGCAGCCCTCAATAAATATAAAAGAATCGAGATCATACCAGGCACACTTTCAGATCACAATGCTATGAAACTTGAAATCAATCACTGGAAGAAGTCTGGAAAACCTCCAAAAACATGGAGGTTAAAGAACACCCTACTAAAGAACGAATGGGACAATCAGGCAATTAGAGAAGAAATTTAAAACTATATGGAAACAAATGAAAATGAAAATACAACAACCCAAACTCTCTGGGATGAGGCAAATGCAGTCCTAAGAGGCAAGTACATTGCGTTCCAGGCCAGTTTCAAGAAATTAGAAAAAGCACAAGTACAAAATTTAACAGCGCACTTAAAAGAACTAGAAGGAGAGCAACAAGAGCACCCCAAACCCAGTAGGCGAAGAGAAATAGTAAAGATCAGGGCAGAAATGAACAATATAGAAACCAAAGAAACAGTTGAAAAGATCATTTAAACCAAGAGTTGTTTTTTTGAAAAAATAAGCAAAATTGACCAACCTCTAGCCAGGCTTCTCAAAAAGAAAAGAGAGAGCACCCAAATAGACAAAATCATGAATGAAAATTGACTTATTACAATCAATCCCTCAGAAATACGAGCAATTAAAAGGGAATACCATGAAAAATTATATACCCACAAACTGGACAACTTAGAAGAAATGAACAAATTCCTAAACACAACTCACTACCAAAATTCACAAGAGAAGAGAGAAAACCTGAACAGACCCATAACTAGTGAAGAAATTGATTCAGTTGTCAAAAATCTCCCAACAAATAAGAGCCCTTTGGCCAGATAGCTTCCCTGGGGAATTCTACCAGACATTTAAAGCAGAATTAATACCCATTCTTCTCAAGCTATTCCAAAATACAGAAATCGAAGGAAAACTTCTGGATTCACTTTACAAAGCCAGCATCACTTTGATTCCCAAGCCAGAGAGAGATCCAGCAATAAAAGAGAACTACAGGCCAATATCCTTGATGAATACAGATGCAAAAATCCTAAACAAGATACTTGCAAACCGAATTCAACAGCACATAAAAAGAATTCTCCACCATGATCAAGTGGGATTCATTCCTGGGTTACAGGACTGGCTCAATATTCGCAAATCAATCAATGTGATACATCACTTTAACAAAAGAAGAGATCAAAACCATATGATCCTGTCGATAGATGCAGAAAAAGCATTTGACAATACACAGTATCCCTTCTTACTAAAGACCCTTAAGAAAGTCGGGATAGAAGGAACTTACTTAAACATCATAAAAGCCATCTATGAGAAGCCCTCAGCTAACATCATCCTCAATGGGGAAAAATTGAGAGCTTTCTTCTTGATATCAGGTACTCGACAGGGATGTCCACTCTCACCACTGTTGTTTAACATAGTGCTGGAAGTCCTCGCATCAGCCATCAGACAACAAAAGGAAATAAAAAGCATCAGAAATGGCAAAAAAGAAGTCAAACTTTCACTTTACACAGACAACATGATACTCTACATAGAAAACCTGGTAGACTCCACCAGAAGCCTACTAGAACTGGTCCATGAATTCAGCAAAGTAGCAGGGTACAAAATCAAGGTACAGAAATCGGTTGCATTTTGATACATCAACAATGAAGCAACAGAAAGAGAAATCAAGAAACTGATCCCATTCACAATTGCACAAAAAACCATAAAATACCTAGGAAGAAACCTAACCTAAGAAAGATATAGGAGATCTCTATGATGAAAAGTATAGAAAACTTAGGAAGGAAATTGAAGAAGACACAAAGATATGGAAAAACATTTCATGCTCATGGATCAGACTAATAAATATTGTTAAAATGTCATTACTGCCCAAAGCAATCTACACATTCAGTGCAATCCCAATCAAAATGGCACCAGCATTCTTCTCAAAACTGGAACAAACTATCCTGAAATTTGTAGAGAACCACAAAAGACCCCAAAGTAATAGCAAAAATAATATTGAAGAAGAAAACCAAAATGGGAAGCATCACAATCCCAGACCTTAGCCTCTGCTACAAAGCTGTCATCATTAAGACAGTATGGTATTAGCACAAAAACAGACACATAGACCAATGGAATAGAATAGAGAACTAAGAATTGGACCCTTAAATGTATGGACAACTAATCTTTGACAAAGCAGGAAACAGTATCCGGTGGAAAAAAGACAGCCTCTTTGACAGATGGTGCTGGGAGAACTGGACAGCAACATGCAGAAGAATGAAACTAGATTATTTTCTCACACCACACAGAAAAATAAACTCAAAATGGATGAAGGACCTGAATGTGAGACAGGAAACCATCAAAACACTAGTGGAGAAAGGAGTAAACAACTTTTGATATCAGCCTCAGCAATTTCTTACTCCACACCTCTCCAAAGGCAAGGGAATTAAAAGCAAATGAACTATTGGGACCTTATCAAGGTAAAAAGCTTTTGCACTGCAAAGGAAACAATCTACAAATTAAAAGGCAACCAAAGGAATGGGAAAAGATAGTTGCAAATGACATATCAGATAAAAGGTTAATATCCAGAATCTATAAGGAACTCACCAAACTACACGCCCGAAAAACAAACAACCCAGTGAAGAAATGGGCAGAAGATATGAACANGCATCCCTCCTCATAAGGGAAATACAAGTCAAAACCACACTGAGATCCCACCTCACGCCGGTCAGAGTGGTGAAAATGAGCAAATCAGAGGACTCTAGATGCTGGCGAGGATGTGGAGAAACGGGCACCCTCCTACACTGTTGGTGGGAATATAAACTGGTACAGCCCCTCTGGAAAACAGTGTGGAGGTTCCTCAAAAGATTAACACTAGAACTCCCCTATAACCCAGTAATAGCACTGCTAAGAATTTAGTCAAGTGATACAGGAGTGCTGATGCATTGGGGCACATGTACCCCAGTGTTCATAGTAGCACTCTCAACAATAGCCAAAACATGTAAAGAACCTAACTGTCCATCAACTGATGAATGGATCAAGAAGATGTGGTTTATCTGTACAATGGAATCCTACATGGCAATGAGGAAGAATGAAATCTGGCCATGTGTAGCAACATGGATGGAACTTGAGGGTGTTATGCTGAGCGAAATAACTCAGGCAGAGAAAGACAGATACCATATGTTTGCACGTATAGGTGGATTAGGAGGAGCTTAACGGAGGACCATGGGGGAGGAGAAGGGGAAAAATAGTGGGGGAGAGGGAGGGAGGCAAACCATGAGAGACTCTTGAATACTGAGAACAAACTGAGGGCTAATGGGGATGGGGGGAGGGGAAAGGGGGTGATGGGCATGGAGGAGGGCACTTGTGATGAGCACTGGGTGTTATATGGAAACCAACTTGAGAATAAACTATTAAAATAAGTAAATAAATAAAAGCATAAAACCAGAATTCCCAGCTACATATAAATAGCAGGGTGTATGCAGTGCTGATAGAAGAGCATATACAAAGAGAGAAATGACAGGGCCAGAAAGAAGTGAAATTGAAATAGAAATTACCAAACAGAGAGACTAGGAGGCTTAATCCAGAGAGAGGAAGAGGAGAATATGGTAAGAGGCAATGAGAAAGAAACAAAGATAATGTTACTCAGATAAACTATATAGTCTGATTACTCCAGAGAGAGAGAGATAGAAAGGTAGGGGTGGAGGTACAGACCATACATCTAGAGAATGGATTAAATGTGACTATTTATGCAAACCAGTGACCAACGTGCCCAGCTCAGCAGAGTTGAGGGATATGAATGAGACAAGGGAAAGTATATCTGCATAGAAAGTTTTGATCTAGGATTAGTCATGGCAGTGTATCCATGTTGGTCTTGCCCCTGGCTCTGGTTTTAAAAAAAAAAAAAGTAGCCCTCTAGCGGGGATGGGCGTGGTTTGGTGTAGGTAGGTTTTAGCCTCCACTTGGATCTGTGGGCTGCTCCCTGAGGTTCCACCTTGGTGGTTGTGGGGAGAAGAATGGCGGCGCCCCAATCCTTTCTTGAACCAAGCATTGCAACTCATTCTTTTGGGTCAGATCTCCCTGTGCCATGGGCGTAGCCAAGGTGGGCTGTGTTCTATGTCCCAAGCCATGCCTCATTTCCAGATCTTAGTCCGTGTGCTCCATTGATACCGCCCGAAATATAAACCCGCAGGCCGAGTCCCTCTGAGCAGTTTCAAGCCTTTTGCCTCCCGCGTGGGGATCAAGCTGAGCCAGAAGATTGGCGGAGCGGCTTCAGCCATGCTGCTTCCCCTCCAGGTCGAGCTGGCAAGCAAAGAAGCGGTTTCTCCCGGTGTAGCCTGGGACCAGTGCGTCCCACTCAGGGTCAGCTTGACAGCTGGAAACCGGATCCCTCTGTGTCCTGAGCCGAGGTTTTTCTCTTCTCCAGGGACAGGGACAGTTCCTTGAGTAGTTTCAGCCTCTCTTTCTTTTCCCCTCAACTCACTGCTGCTCCCCACGAAGGGGGCTCCCTCCCCTCCTTTCGTGTCTCTGGTCCCGGCCCGTTTTTATCTTCCCCAGTTAGCACTCAAGCTATAAGGTTTTCTCAGCGGACTCTGTCTCCTTTTCCTCCCAAACTCCTGGATTCTGTAAGGGTTCCTATGGCTTCAGGGCTTCTCCGTTTAAGAGATGGGGGCGAGTGAAATGTATGGAGCTCCCTACTTCTCCGCCATCTTGCCTCGCAGGAATTCTTATCTTGTAAAAAGAAATGAATATAAATTTTCAGTTAACTAAAGAAAATAAGAAGCATTCATTTTTCAGATGGCTTCAAATCTGCATCCTTTGATGTTTTAATCTGAGAACACTGCTTCCCAAACCATGAGTCAAATCAATAGACTCTCTTAACTGGAAACCTATCTTTGCAGAAGGCTGTTAGCATTTCCGTTTTCTATTTACCAAAAATGAGCTTTTTGCTTTACCACTTTCTTAGCTGCCCCCCATCACTAGCTTCCCAAAGCCACTAGAAATGACTGGGGGCTACATGTGATATATTAAAATATTTTAAAATTAATTTGCTAGATTTACTTTCCTTGGCAAACTTTCCTTTTCTCTACTGTCACCTGACATCTTGTGTTCACCCAGGGTGGAGACTCCTTAAGCAATGTTTACTTTTAATAACAGTGCACTTCAGTCTTTGGGTCCAGCTGACTGACCTTCCTCTGGATAGTCTTCTCAGTTTTTGGAGGAACACTGAGGGAGAAAAATTCCAGAGTCTCCAGAAGAGGCCCTTTGGGTAACATTTGACCAAGAAGTCCCAGGACTGTCCCAGGTGCCATGCATATGCTAATGTTCAGAGTCAAGCCTGCAGCTGCCTTTGAACTGAAATAGTACCTGGAGACTTTTGAGCCTTTAACATTGCATGTCTGCTTTTGCTTGCATTCTCCTAATGTGTGGTAACTCCTCATTAAGGATGAGCAGATGAGACCCTTCTTGTGACCAGATCTGAGATGAAAGCCTACATAGAAGGGAGTTATCCTTCAGAAAGCAGCAAGACTTGAGTACCTGTCTTAAAGAATCCCCATCTTGTTTGGAAAGCAGTGTAGAATGTGAGTGGCCACTGACCACTAGAACACACATTCCCAAGAGTGTGGCAGAGTCTGATACAGACATACATGTGTCAAGAGGACCAGTTCCCACAGGAAGGGCAGCCAAAAGCAGTGTTGCTGAGGTATTTCCCTCAGGGTCCTAGGAACCCCACCTCTTTGGCTAAGGAGGCCCACCTGTCCCAAGGACCCAGCAGAGACATGTGGAGGAATGAGAAGGGAACTGATTCCCAATAGGTGTAAAAAAAGATGGTCCTCAGGGGAAGATGCACCTGTACCACTAGAAGGGACAGAATTATCACACCTCATGCTAGGAGACCCCATCTGAGCCATGTCTGTATAGGGGACACAGTGATGCCAGATGTGAAGGAAAACACAAATGCACTGGGGAGGACAGGTATTTTGGGATCAAGGTTGGCTCTCACCAGGCCAGTGACTTTCATTCCTCCATTTAAAGACCTGTTTCTGTTTCTCACTCTTTGGTGCTGGATCTGAATGAACTCAGCCTCCTTGTTTGGTTTCTTTCAATGACAACAAAGTCTCCTTTTATTGCACAATCATACACTATTTACCATTATACACTCTCCATCATGCACAGGAGTCAGACTCTTTGTCCAGATCCCGGACAGAAAGGGTGTGGGCCACCAATTCTATACAAAGGGGAAGAAACAGTAAAATCAATTTGCCCCTATGAGTGTCTCTTGGTGTGTCCAAGGTAGAAAAGGTGCATCCTTCACACTTTGGGCTTCCTAATTATGAATATCCTGCTTCAAGAGGAAAAAAACGATCATTATCTCAGAGGACTAACCAAAATGTTTATCACGTGAGGATATAAATGAAGAGGTAGCTTTCCTATGGTAGCTGGAGTGCTTTACCTTCCTTGTATAGTGATGGGAAAGAATTTCTATCCTTAATAATGTCTTGTAGGTAGTTCTATCTTTGATAATATCCTGTAGTTAATTAAAGCATGCATCTGTGTACATTGTAATTTTAGAGATTTCCTGCTGGCTGAATTTTCTGCAACCTTAATTTGTATAATATGACTTATGGTGCAATATTGGGCAAGTCACTATCCCACCTAGTTTCTTCATCAGTGAAGTGGAGATTCTAGATTGGAGAAGTGACTATTAAGTTTTGTTGAGTATGTTTGGGGATGAGCACTGAGTGTTATGTGGAAACTAATTTGACAATAAACTATTTGTAAAAAAAAAAAAAAGTTTTGTTGAGTATGCCCTACATAAGGGACAGATTTTACAAGAAGACCCCATTTTTTTGTGTAGAGAACTAAACGTTTTTTTGCAGAGTAGTACATACCACTATATGTGGGCAAGAGACTCTGATAATTTTTGTTTTATTTACTATTTTAAAAAATACTGCTTATTGTGACTTATGAAACTGACTTTATAGTTCAGTAAGGATGGTGACTGGTAGTTAAAAATCATGGAACCGGAAGGTCTTTAAAAATTGTTTTTCGGTTCTAATGTTCTAAATAAAAATCAAAGGTATATATTGGAAACATGGCAAAACAAAATAGCATTTACTGAGTCTCTCCCTTTGACCTTCCTCTACTTGTCAGCAGTTATAAATTAAATGTCAGTTTTCTGCATCTCCAGGTAACAAGGTCTCCTAGACACTGGTTCAGTCTTGATTCCCTAACCTGGACACACAACAGCAGGAATCCCAATGTATTTAGCATCTCTAAGCCTCAGGACCCTCATCTGTAAAAAGAGAATATAACGCAGGCCTTACAGGTTGTGATGAGTGCAAATGAGGTCCTAGGTGTGAACGTGTCCATAAGGGCCATGACCTATGGATCCCTTGGACTAAACGTGACCTGCAGGCATGATTTGTCATGCATAGTGCGCATCTTCCACTTTGCCACTGTCCCTAACTTCCAAATTAGACTTTTGAGAATAACAAAGGATACATACACAGAAGGAACTTGAGGGACATCCACTTTATTATGAATTAGAACTTTGGTTCTCACCCCCTCCTACAGGGACAAGGGTATACGTTTGCCTGGTCTCCTTTTACCTAAGCGGCCTACACCTCAGCTTCAATCCCTTAAACTCTCCACTTATGAAGGAAGAGAAAGCCCCAAGTCACCTTGTTTCACTACTTTTTAAAAAAGTTTTTGTATTTATTTTGAGAGAAAGAGAGGACAAGGGAGGGAGGGACAGAGAGAGGGAGAAAGAGAGAATACCAAGCAGGCTCCGCACTGTCAGCACAGAGCCTGACGTGGGGTTGAACTCACAAAACTGTCAGCTCATGATCTGAACTGAAACCAAAAGTCAGATGCTCAATCAACAGAGCCACCCAGGTGCCCCAACACTACTCCTAAGTTAGATGATACAAGATACTTAAAGAGAACTAATAAAGGCACTTTAACCTTTTCAGCCATTTTGCTGTATACCACCATCTACTTCAGAGTTGGGTATTTTATCCTTAAGCATTCCATTATTTCCCTCTTCTTTCTTATTCATTAAGGCGGCAGGTATAGGGAAATGTTTAAGCTTTGAGACCTCCCCCTTTTTCTTCCAAGGATTAGAGAATATAACTGACATTTGTTCTAAATATCTTGTTTTCTTTCTTGATATCCTAGGGCTTAATAAGCAATCTTATGTTCAAACAGCTGTGTTGTTGTTCTTAACAAGGGAAATTAGTGGATTATCAAAATCCTGTATGTATTTTGAAGCTGCATTTATAGTTTTTGCTATTGCTATATGTATCTTCCCAGAACCTAGAATATAAATCTCACAGGAACAGAAATGCCTGTCCTTTGTTCACAGATGGATCTCAAGAGGTATGGTACATAGTATGTGCTCAATAAATGTGTCGAGCGAATGACCTGGAAAATGAATAATTAAACCCTCGATAAACTCCATTGGACTTTATTGAATGCATATGTTTCTATTAGTTTATTGCCCTTAGAGCCACAGAAAATTGTTTACCTCATGCCCAAAGTATACACTAGAATTCATCCTTTAATTCTCTTACTTTACACTGTACATAGCTATATTGTCCAGACTTATCGAAGTGCTATGTTTAATGTGTGTAAGAAATGCACACATGGTAAAAAAAATTAAAAAATAGGGACTCCTCGGTGGCCCATTCAGTTAAGCATCTGACTTTGACTCAGGTCATGATCTCATGTTGTGTGGGTTTGAGCCCCCTGTTGGGTTCTGTGCTAACAGATCAGAGCTTGGAGCCTGCTTCAGAATCTGTGTCTCCCTCTCTCTCTCTGCCCCTCCCCCACTCACACTCTGTCTCTGTCTCTCAAATATAAATAAACGTTAAAATAAAAAAAAAAAAGAAACACACACATTGCTAGTGATGTGCTACTTCAGAATTTAGCTTCTGTGTAAAATGCAGGACTACAAAGTCTATCTCTTTGTCAACTCAATCTTTGGTTTGAAATTTAAAATTCTAACAAAATTAATCTCCCTGAGATGAGTCAACTTTATAATCAAAATGCACAACCAGTTGACTAGTTGACTAAATAAATAGTGAATATCTTCTAAAAAATGTGTAAGAAACGTCATCCTCTCCCATTTTCTATTCATTCCATTGTCCCAGATTGAGGGATAGTAAACATGTTGCAGTCTAGGGTAAATTCATGAGCTTCTTAAACAACCTCCGATGTTGAATTACTGCCACCCCAAATTTCTCACAATTCCATTTCAAAAAAATGGTTTTAATGTTTATTTATTTTTGAGAAAAAGAGAGTCAGAATGCATGCAGGGTAGAGGAAGAGAGAGAGGAAGACAGAGAATCTGAAGCAGGCTCCAGGTTCTGAGCTTTCAGCACAGAACCCAATGCGGGGTCCAACCCATGAACCCTGAGATCATGACCTGAGCCAAAGTCTGACACTTAATTGACTGAGCCACCCAGGTGTCTCTCGGAATTCCATTTCAAAAACCATAGCTAAATATTAGGAGACAGAAGTGTTAGTCTATTTCTATACCCACAAAAGACAGAAAACACAATCATGACCAAGAACTAAATGTGACCACAGAAATAGTTTAATTTATGTACCTACCCTCTCATGGAAAACATTTCCCAGACAAAAGCAATGCACACCATATCCAATACATATCTTATAGCCTAGAGTTTTGTTACCAGAATAGACCTTAGAAAATATTCAGATGTGATCTGGAACAAAGTGGTCAGATAGGAACAAAGGAGAGGAACAAGGAACAAAGGAAAGGAACACTCTTCTTATAGAAGAAAGGGAGGAGTTGGGAAGGGACTGTTGTAAACAAAAAGTCCATTGGGGTAATCTGGGAGCTGGAAATACAAAAAGTCTATTGGGGTGATGTGAAAGCTGGAAGTATAGTGGTTCCTCATTGACCAAGCTGTGACAATCTCTCATTGGCTGGCCTGTTGCTGGGAGAAGAAATCTTCCTTTCTTCTGCTCAGATAGTAAAGCAGTATCCAGTTATAAAGTAAGTCTCTTGCTGTTGCGTCTGTGATTGACTGTGAATAGTAGAGCATGAGAGCTCCCTCTGCCAGCCTCCTGACTCCATGCTAGTGAGGTTTATTTCTTTGATTTTCACACAATTCATCTAAACTTTATTGAATATATTGTGAAATCACAGAGAAAAAGGACAGTTGATCCAGCTGTTAGTTCTGTCAGGACATCTGTAGTTAAATGATTGCAACTGAAGTCATCTCAGGTGTCTTCTTTGCTAAGTTTGGGCTTCCACAGGATTACAGCCCATCAATTCCATTGTCCAGAGTCCAGAATCTGGGAATAAGCAACGTTGAAAAATTTTACCCTCCGGGCCCTGGCTTTGTCCTTAGTGCTGCTTATCACACGTGTCACATCTGAAGGTGTGCGGTTTCCGAGCTGAATGGTACCCAAAGGACTCCCTTGAGACTCTGGGACTTTGCTCCTTCTGGCCTTGCACCAAGGCTGTCCAAATGGAGAATCAGTCAGCTCGGCCCAAGACCTTCAGGGTGCTTTCATTAAAAGGCTGCAGCACAAGTAAACTTGGTTAGGGAATCTCTACCCTGGGTGACTGCGTGACTTCAGGTGGTGCTAGGAAAAAGAAAAGTCTATCAAGAAAAAGAAAAAAAGAATTGTGATGGTCACCATACACTGGAGAAAATACACCTCTGCGAACTCTCTTTTCTTAGTGGTATTTCAGACATTCCTGTCTTATTGCAAAATTTCAAAAATATGCAGTATGCTATGTAAACCCACATACCCCAGTCACTGGAGCTTGTCCATAAAGTCTGTCCCCACACATTTCAGATCTTTTAATTCCCACATTTCCTGTGAATTTGGTGCTTCAGAGCATCCCAAAATTGAAATGAGGATTGTCCCTATCTAGGAAGATGGCCTTCTAGTGACCAAGGTAGCCCACAGTACTAACTTGCTACTCTCAAAGCAGTCGACTGCCCATTCTCTTCACAGCGCCAGTGTCCTGCCCCCTCTTTACCTATCCTTAGCAAAATATTAAGATGTTTTTATTGCTGGGCCACAGGAGTGTGCTTTCTTCCCTGGAATTCTATGCTAAAAACTGACTTATTTACACTACTTGGTGACTACGTTTATACGAGAAACTTAAGCACATAGCTTTGATTGTCCTGTTATACAACAACTAAAATACTCTCTTATATTTCCTCATTACCTCTGTCTAGCACTCTTTTTGGACTATTCCTAAGTGCTATCCATCCCAGATCACATTAAGTATGCCTGTATTTCAGGGTGCTAGAAAGGGACCCCTCCCGCCTTGGAAGAGGTATGCCCCTAAGACAACATGTAAGAGTTTGGGAAGTATGTACACTTGTGCTATACTTAGGAGGAAGATTGACATTTAATGATGACGATTTACAGACTTGTAAATGGGACGTTTTTGTCACAGTTTCAGTTAAAAATCCCAAAGCTGAGGATAGTAAGTGAACTACCTCTCCACACATACACAGTCTAAAAAAAGCATCAGGCAGCTGCTAGACACCCACTCTAAGGCTTTCCAGCATATTTAAACTGCTCCCGTGAACCTCACCCCACCCCCACTCCAGCTGAGCTATATGGTAGAAGTATGCTGAATTAAATTAATACATGGGGGTAATGAATGGTGGGGAGATAGGATTTTTTTTCCCAGTCTGGAAATTGCTCTATGTAAGAGACAGTGGAAATGGAAAGACAGAAGTATGCACATAACAAAAAACAAAGGCCTTTTTCCTGATTCTTGGCAGTGTGGTTAGTAAGGTCTGATGACTACAGAAAGGAAATGGCTATGGGATGTGTGTCTAAGATAGGACAAAAAGAAATCTCATAAAATATACCAATGTCACAAATGTGGAATGGATGCAATAGAAAAATTACTTTGTCCCAAGCAGGCATTGAATAGTAGCTCTCCTCTGTGCCCCATGAAGCATCAGACAGGGACAGTAGCAACAAGACAGTGGCAATTGTATGAACTAATAGACAAGAACCAGATGGCTCCACCTTTCCCTCTTCTCAATGCCTTGAGAGTGTGTGAGATCGCACTTGAAGGAGTGTCCATTACTTAGGCTGATTATTGTATGGGGGTAGACTCTTAATGAGACAATAAACTTTCACTGAGGGTAATGGGGAAGGGAAGAATATAGCAGGGCCTTCAGGCACAGTTTGAGCATTATCAGGATACTTGGTGGAGCTGGGAAGGATAATATACTAAAATCTAAGGATTCTTCTGGGAAAGAATCCTATGAGAAGAACCAAGATGAACAAATTTGATTCAATGGAAATTGACGTGTTGGAAGACACAGAAGAAGTAGACTTTAAGTATAGCATGGTGTGTATCAGAATGTATTTTGGGCCAGGCCTTAGACACTTAAGTCCCTTAGCAAGGAGGCTGCAGTAAACAGAGTAAATCTCCATAGGACTTTGAAAGCCAAAGAATCAGCAGCATTGGTGCCAACAGCTTTGGCAGTAATAGGATGTACTATCTTTGAGGCAGTGTCAGTACTCTAAATGCAGGCATCCGCAGCATTGTCACAAGGAGGGACCCAGCACCAGTAATGTTGCCTTGGTCTAAAAATGAGTTCAGGCATTAGTGTTCCCGGTGAAAGCATCGGCATCCTGAAGTCATCTGTAGACAGTAGCAACAAGGGACATCTTAAAAGGAGATAGGGACAGAAGTTGGCTGAGATCTTTTAGAAGGAGATTATTGCAAGGGCTGCAAGCTGGGTAAATTACTCAAGAAGATCATGTTCAGATCCTAATTGGCTGATCCCAATACATTCCAACTCCATTTCACCATCCTAGTCAAGGCTACTGATTGAACAATGGCAAGGAAAGGAGCCAATAAAGAGTGGATTTGGTAGTAACAGAAAGAAGGATCTTAAGTGGCTAGGAGAATAAAACTGCATATGAGACTCTCACATTGACTACAGAATTCTTTCAGATTTACGGATGGGATTTGATGTGTATCTAGCTTCTCCCTCCCTCCTCCATTCCAGACAAAACCGTGTGGACACAAACATTTTTTCCAGGATGACATCAGTATCTTGACTCATTACATTGCCCCTGTTTAACAGGAAACTAGAAGAAAGTGGTTTAAAAAAGCCAAGCAATTGATAAGCATCAAGGTGTCTGATGTGACCATCAGGGACCTTTACCACTTTTATGAGAAAATGAAAAACTTTATATTTTTTAACACTAAAACTTTGTCTTGTATTTCTTTAAGCTTAGTTTAAACAGAAAATACCCAGAAACTGAAGGATTCGCATTTCAGAAAGGGGGTCTTCAAACAAACATCAACTTTGCTCATTTTCTAAGTGGGTGGTAACTTTAGCTCCACAGGCCTAAAATTAGCAGAAATAATGTTGCTGAGACATCTGAAACCTGCCAACATGGCCAATAAAAAAAGTTTCCAATTAAAGTGTCTTCAGTCCCAGGAAGTTTTCATTGACATTATTAGTGCATAACAGAAATCCATGTGTAACTATTTTTATGGCCTGGATGATGACATACAGATATGGAATATATTTTTTCAAAAACAAATGGGGACAGATGGTTTATTCAGATTTTCTTTTCTGATTTGCTAAGGTATTATGAATATTCCTACAAACGAATAAAAATTAAATCACATTTAGTCATACATTTCCATTTTCTTTATTTAAAATAAAATAGAAAAGTGGGGATGAGCACTGGGTGTTATGTGGAAACTAATTTGACAATAAACTATTTGTAAAAAAAATAAAATAAAATAAAATATACTTTGACAAATAAAAAAAATAATAAAATAAAAAAAGTAAAAAAATAAAACAATAAAATAAAATAGAAAAATCAAAACTGTTCCAGAAATACCTGTATGTATTCTTTTTTACTTGTGCAACTACTATGTTGATAACTATTTCAGCTATATTCAACAAGCATCCTAGAATCCTTCAGTCCCTTGCCTTTCCCTGCTCTCTATCTTGCCTCCATACTCAAACATCTGTTTTGTTTGTATCTGCTGAGTTCTGCAATAGAAAGTTGGCTCCACTACAAATGTATGGCATTTAATCTCAGTTCATCGTTAATTACTGATTGACAATTCCTTATTCATCCCTATGTTGATGCCCCTTAAGCAGCTGTTCAAAATTATTTCACTTTTCATGGGTTCTCAATCCTCAAAGAAGAAAATCAAAAGAAGGGAACAGAACAATTTTGAAAAAGTGTCATTCATGAAAATGTCCCTGAAAGAGCATTTAAAACTGCATATTAAGATGGGAAATTGACCTTGCCAAAGCAGCCAATGCAGAGATATATTCTAGTAAAATTACTACACTTTAAGGGGAGAAAGTTAAGTAAAAGGGCCAAAATAACTCATAAGAGAGATGAAACTAGATTATCATCAGATTATTACAACAAAACATTATGCCATCAGAAAATGGAAGAGTATATTTAAAATACCCAAGGAAAGAAAATGTGAACCAAAAATGTTATACTCAGGATAATTTTCAAATAAAAATCCACAAACAAATTTATCAACATATGAGAATTCAGGGAATATTGTTCCCACAAGTCCCTGCTTATTTTAGAGAATGAGCTTCTAACAACCAAAACACCTGGAGAGGTATCATCAACCTAAAGAGAGTTGGCATTGATCATTAATGGCAGAAAATAAAGGCAACAAACCATTACGTACCTCCAAACAGAACACACCACCACCTATGAAGCCAAAAGTAAAAAATTAAACCAACCGAAATCTGATCCAGCCTGTAGAACCAGCTACAATCTATAGGAAATTCAGGACAGAGCAACATACAGAGGATGCCATTAAGCAAAATCAAGACTGTGGGAAACTCTAGAGGATAAAAGACACCATTTCTTCAACAGATGAATTGCAAAGGCAAGCAGGATAGTCTCTGGATTAAAGGAGACTTATTGTGGGTAGGGCACCTGGGGAGCTCAGTGGGTTAAGCTTCCGACTTCGGCTCAGGTCATGATCTCATGGTTCCTGAGTTCGAGCCCCACATCAAGTTGTCTGCTGCCAGCATGGAGCCTGCTTCAGATCCTCTGTCTTCCTTTCTCTGCCCATTCCCAGCTTGTCCTCTCTCTCTCAAAAACAAAACAAACATTTAAAAAAGAGAGAACCTTAAAGGGAAGGAGAAAACATAACTAAACTAAGTGCTTAAGAAGGAACACTTGAGTGATAAATTTATAAACAAATCATTAAAAAGTCACTACTATAAAGGCCAGGACTATGATTACTTTTGAGGAGAGGGAAGGCCCTGTGATTAGGATATGTAGATGGCAAAATTCTATTTCTTTAACCTACATTATGGTTATAAAGCTGTTTGCCTCATAAAAACTAATTAACCCATACATTCATTTTAAGGAGCTTCTTATATCTGTTAGATTTTACAATAAAAAAGTATTTTTAGAAAACAGTATATGTTCTTTTGCATATGTTATCCTTCTATCGCACAGCAGTGAGGCATTAAGGTCCAGCACAAAAATACACATCATTTAACATAGCTGGGCAAGTGTAGAATGGTCTAGTTGCTTAGGAAATAAAGAACTACTCAGGGTTTATTCAGATTCCTGCAGTAAAGAAGAAGTAAAAGAAGGAGGAGGAAGAGGAGGAGGAAGAAGAGGTGTAGAAGAGAAAGAAGAAGGGGAAGAAGGAGAAGAGGAGGAAGGAGGAGGAGGAGGAGAAAACGAAAGAGAAAGAGAGAGGGGGAGGGAAAGGAGGAGGAGGAGTGGGGAGGGAGAGGAGAGGAGGGAGAGAGAGAGGAGACAGACATCATAAAATACATTTCCCTTCTTTTGTCCATGAAGAGAGTCATCATTTCCATCATTTCTCTTATAAGTGGTGTTTCCCCATGTTTTCAACAAAGTACGTTTTCAACAAAGTAAGCCACGGAGAATTGTTTAAGAGAACAGTTATGCACAAAGACTTAACCAAATACTGGCAACTGACACCATTGTCTGCAGAAGACCAAGGCCAACAAAAGCCATACCTAGAAAACTCCTAATGTCCTGCTAAGGTTGAAATTTCCCACTTTGTAGTTGTATTTATACTGCCAGTTAACACCAGCACTTATGGAAGATTAAAGCCAGAAAAATCAACAACTCTGGGGACTTCGAAACATCTTACTAAACTCTAAGTTTGCACTGCTAGGGTTGTGCTTTAAAGTTCAATACATCCATATGAATAATGGAAGGAGAATTTACCTGGATGCCAGATTTGGGCTAGCCCCAGCTATACTCCAGATGAAATCACTTAAAATGTTGAACTTGTCTCCTCACAGGACAGGTGATACCAAAATGTCCTTGAAGCTCTATATCTCTAAGAGTTGAACAAGTTGATTTTGAGTAGTACTATCTTTTTTTTTACAAATAGTTTATTGTCAAATTAGTTTCCACATAACACTCAGTGCTCATCCCCACAAGTGTCCTCCTCCATGCCCCTCCCCCCCTCCCCCCCACATCCATCAGTCCTCAGTTTTTGTCAGCATTCAAGAGTCTCTCATGGTTTGCCTCTCTCCCTTTCCCCCACCATTTCCGCCCTTCTTCTCCCCCTTGTTCCTCCGTCAAGTTCCTCCTAATCCTCCTATACGTGCAAACATATGATATTTGTCCTTCTCTGCCTGACTTATTTCGCTCAGCATAACTCCCTCAAGGTCCATCCATGTTGCTACACATGGCCAGATTTCATCTATACCATGGAATACTACATGGCAATGAGTACTATCTTTCTATGGAGATAGGAAATAAAGTTTAAAAACTCTTCCCATCGAGTTAATTGTAGTTGAAAAATGTCTTAAGAAATATCTTAAGGTTGAGATATATTAGCACTTTAAGAAATACCTTAAGTTTTAGCTAAATATACAATCATAGGTATTCCAAGGAGCTGGTATTCCTGAGTCTTTCTTTCTAGCATAATTTTGGAGATACAAAGAGATATTTTTCTCTAAAGAGCTGGAAAAAGCATTGACTGGCTATATATAATGTAATACTGAACTAAGAAGTGTGTGGAAATAAAAAAGAAAGGATCACCTTAAACCAGAATTCTGTTTCGGATAAATTTCAGAGCCAAATGTTTAAGGCCATTTAACCTCTGGAAATAATGTTTACACTCAAAATATGGTTATCATTATCATTTCTAGGAAAACATTGAATGCAAAAAATGCTTTCTGATGGAAAAAGTAATCTATGGATTGAAAATGCTTATTAACCATTAATTGGTATTAGTGTTCCAAACCCATTCTCCCACCATCACAAGAAAAGCCTAGAGTATGGCCTGACTGAAAATACTCTGGAGGCTGTCCTTTAGCACACTGCAACTGCCATCTCATAGGACCATGCTGCTCAGAACAATGAAACACAACTCCTCATCCCCTCCAAATACTCACTAAAATCATTATAATAAATTCAATTTACTCTTTGATATCTTACCCACCTAGAGAAAGGTTTTGACCTTCAATTCCGATTCTGACCCTTCTCTTGCTGCTCTCAACTGAGAGTGGAGGGTGCGACACCTCACTGGCAGGTTTCTCAAAAGTCTGGCAGTCTACCGTTCAAGACCTCTGCTTCTTTGTTGCTGGCCTTGCAGATTGTGGTTGGCTGGCCACTATTTGCGTACACCTCTACCCACTTGAAGACTTGATCAAGGATTCCTGATTACTTGTAATTCTCTGTCCTCTCCTGGTTGCCCATGTTCCTTTCTACTGTAAGGTTCTTGGCTTGTTCATCCACAATCCAGATCCCTGGCTGTGCAGTTGCCCACTGTCCTTTGCACTAAGAAAGCAGATTTGGTTTCTATTGTAGCCAGAGTTTCCTAGCCATTGACAGATTTCTCATCTGCTGCCTCTGTAGCTGGAGCTTCCTGCCTACTTTAGCTGTCCACTTTCTTTTCTACCATGGCCCAGGACAATGTTGCCACGATTCTTAGAGTTCCCTGCCCATTCTGAGTTAAGGCTTCCACCACTTCTGTCAATCATAGCTTGCCTCTACCTTAACCTGGTGTCTTCCTCTTCCTAGCAGATTCTCTCATGCTCTTACCTATTTTTCTTCACCAATATTGCACTTGGGGATAAAAATTAATGCCAGTCACATCTACATAGTCTTTTCAATAAACAAGTGGTATATAATTCAGCTTATCTGGCCATGTTTTTGGTGGTGACTTTTGTCCCCTTCTTTCTTCAGATAAGATTTACTTAAATACATCAGCAAAACTAATGACTAGTCCAAGGGCACCTGGGTGGCTCAGTTGATTAAGCATCTGGCTCTTGATCTTGGCTTCAGTCATGATCTCATGGTTTGTAAGTTCTAGCCCCACATTGGGCTCCACACTGACAGTGTGAAGCCTATTGGGATTCTCTCTCTCTCCTTCCCTCTCTGCCCCTCTCCCATGTACTCTCTCTCTCAATATAAATAAATAAACTTTAAAAAAGCCATAATAATTAGCCCAGAAACAGACACCACTACGACTATTTTGAGATGATAGTTTTCCTCCTCTTTTTTCAAATCAGCATTTACTTATATTGATCAGGACCCAAGACCAACTTGCCCAGGATACTAGGTCACTGAAACTCACTTTGGTATTAGCATTTGTGCCCTTCCTCTTTCATACCAGCATTTACTTATAATGATTACTTATAATGATTAGACAATACAAGCAACTAGCCTAGAAACAAACATCACTTCATGCAATTTGGGGAGTGGCTTTTTTCTTTCTCCCCCTTCAGAGAAAGGGTAGCTTATATGGATTAGACCCCATGACTAATTCATCCAGAATCCAATATCACTTGGATTGACTTTGGTGGTGACAGTTTTGCCCCTCCTCCTTTAAATAAACATTTACTTCGATGGATCAGAAAACACAGTAGAGAAACAAACATTGCTGGATGTTATTTTGGCAATGATTTCTTAATGCTCCATTCTTTCAGATAAGCATTTATATATATTCTCCAGACCCCATAACTATCTCACCTAGTCTCAAATATTAATGGAATTAACTTCAGTGTTCACCTAACGTCTAAAATTGCCCCTGGGATTTGGGGTTTTGTCAGTTTCTTTGCCTAGTCCCAACCTCAAGCCTTGCCTTTTTCTAGTACCATTCTTATTCTTCCCGCTCTATTTAGCACTCTATGTCTCTTTTCTTCCCCATAAGAGCAAAAATATTCTTCTACTTGGCATCTGTAAATTACTTGGTTATCTGGTTTAAGGAGTGTCTAAGGCTGACACACTCAAGCCCTGGAATTGGAGGTGCAGAGTCCATATTTAAAAATAAAATAAAATAAAATAAAATAAAATAAAATAAAATAAAATAAATAAAAATATAAAGAAGAGGTCGCCTAAGTGGCTCAGTTGGTTAAGCATTTGACTTTGGCTCAGGTCATGATATCATGGCTTGTGAATTTGAGCCCCGCATCGGTCTCTGCTGTCAGTGCAGAGCCTTCTTCAGACCCTCTACCTCCCTCTTTCTGTCCCTCCCCTGCTCGTTTGCTCACTCTCTCACTCTCATTCTTTCTCTCTCTCCCTCTCTCTCACAGACACTCAAAATAAATAAAAACATTAAAAAATAAAATAAAATAAAAAGACAAAGGAGGAGAAAGGAGGAATGGAGAAATCAAGATAATACAAAGAAACTGGTCCCAACATGTGGCTAATAATCAGAAAAACCTGAAAGGAGTCAGCTTTGATAAAGGAAAGAAAATCTACATAGTAAATGCAGTTGGTCCACTGTCAATTTAGAATTTTTAGAGTCATGATCATATATGATAATCAGCCCCCCTATCCAGAAACAACCTCTGCTAGGCTCTGCCTTGTATCACATAGTTCTTTTCCAGAAGTTCTGTCCTCTTATAGTTTCACAAAAAATGGAAACTGAAGGATTTGGGTTAATCTAAGTTCTACTTCCAGTTATAGTAGTATTCTGGGGTCACTTTTTGCCTACTCTCTTCAGGAGGAAAAAAAAACAAAAAACAAAACAAAACAGAAAAACCTCAACAAACTGTGGTTCACTGGGATCCAAAGTGTAATGTTGTCCAAAAAAGTACCATCAATTCCCTGAGCTTCAATTTCTTCAGATAGTTTGATTAGATAACTCAATTTTCAGTCTGGAAAACATTTATTGAGTGCTTATTATGTGGCAAATGTTGTGCTAGACTCTGGAGATATCAGGATGAAGCAGACAAGCCCCTATCTCTACTGACTTTGAGAGTCTAATGGAGGAAACAGACGGATAAATTATGCTACAAGTGTAATTATACTGCAATTTGTGTAATAATAGCAGTATGTGCATGGTGCCAGAGAAGAGAAAATAGCTCCTGGTAATGAGGAAGGCTTTAAACAGCAGGTAATATTTAATCTAGGTCCTACGGGATGAAGAGGAGTTTAATAGGTGAATAACTTAAGGTAGAGCTCTCCAAGCAAGAGAAACAGCCTTCACAAAGGTAGAGAAGCATCAAAGTGCCTGGTCAGTTCTGATAACATCAAGAAATTTGAAATGTCTAGAAGTGAGTATCTAACAATAGTGGAATCCAACAGGTATTGAGCACTTCATATGAACCAGGGGCTATTCTGGAATCAATACAAAAATACTAATGAGATACTTTCCTTTTTTTTTTTTTTTTTTCTAATTTGATACGTATTTTACATCTGCTTACATCTCAGTTCAAGCCAGCCACATCTCAGGTACTCAATAGCCACTGGTGAGTAGCAGCTGCCATATTGGACAACTCCGCTAAGTAACCCTCTTCATTGTGCCATATTGTTTAGAGGGCTTTTGCTGTTGTTGCTTTGTTTTTTCTTCTGCTTCAACAAAATATCACAGTTCATAAGGTCATCCAAGGCGACCCCTTGTGGAACCTGAAGACCCAGAGACCCTTAATCAACCAGCTCTGTGGTCTTCAAATTTACTACCCCTTGGTTCAGACCAATTCATCTTCCTCTGGACAGCTGTTGTATTCTTGGACTTGTCCTGTAGCTAAACAAATATGCATACCTGTCCCTTAGCACAGTCATGATGATCAAGGACCCTGTCAGCTCTAACATTATACAATTTCATGATCAGTTAACTAGTGTGTTTTCAAAGATAACAAAGGTAAACTTTTAATGAAAAGAAAATAAAGATGGCAGAGCCCATATTAAATAGCCTTTATTTTCATTTTAGCTAAAAGCTCCCTCTTGTGTCCAGACTGGGGATTTCTTTAACAGCTCACAAAAAAACAGCTCCCCTGTTGGTTTATATTTTCCTAACATTCTTCCATAATATTCATTTTTGCCAATAAATGTGCACTAATGTCATAATCAAACAGAAACACTATAATAAAAAGAAAAATCAAGACTGCTTTTCCTCTAGATTTAAAGCGGCATCACGTAAACACACAAAAAAATTCCAGGGAGTGGTATATCTTTCTCAAAGGGCTACAAAGAATTCATTGAGATTCAGTAACAGGTGGGCAAAACTGGCATGTTTAAAAATCAGCTCAGGTGAGTCAGATCACTTTAGAGTTTGAAAACTATCTTTCTGGGCCCCAAAACTATCATGTCTCCAATAAAAGGAGAAAGGAGGAAAAAAATACCTCCCTTTTAAGGACCCAGGAGATCTGTAAGGTTCAAGAGTCCAGACAGAAGGAATAGAGTAGCAGTGGAAGGTGCCAGAAGCAGATGCCCTAGCCTGTCTTTTTCCACTGGTGGAGGTGTTGGAGAATTAAGAAAGGAACACTGTCTTAGGAAGCTGGTGGCCTAGGGGCTAGCATCCTAACTCTGCCTCTAAATGGCTCTGTGTGTGTGTGTGTGTGTGTGAGGGGGAGAGAGAGAGAGAGAGAGAGAATTTGGACTGCCCTTTCCCTTCCTGGATCGGACTTCAGATTTTCCTCTGATGAGATCTTTCCATTCTGTCTTGTGAGAGCCACACCCCAAAGGAGGCAAGATTGTAAAGCAGGTGATGTGGATTGTTTACCATGTATACATTGTGTGGGTACAAGTGTGTGTCCTTGTGTGTGTATTAAACCACAACTTACTTTGCCTGTCAATTGGAATCTAGTTTTCTCATAGCCAAATACATTTGAGAAAAGTGGATTCCCAGTGAAATATTACTGACATCACATAATAATAGAAATGAAATATGCAGCCCAGGAGTATTGGCATTTCTGCAGGGAAGTCCAGTAGAAACTTCCTAAGAAACAGAGTTATTATGCTAGGTCCTGAGGTGAGAGCCCAGGGCTATCAGATTCCAATGCCTGTCCTCTCTCCAACGTATCATATACTTTCCTTGACCCTACAGTAGGGAATGGAAAAGCTGTAGCTCAAAGAAACACTGTTTAATGAAATCCTGAACAGAGAAGCAAGGACAGACACATGATCTAGGTCTGAAGCCTGGGGACAGTTGTTTCAGGAATTTTTTTGTCCTTTCTTTTCTCTCCATTCTCTTTTCTTGTTTTTCCCTTCCCTTCCCTTCCCTTCCCTTTTTGTGACAAAGATTGAAAAAACATTTCCCTTCCTCTCATCTACTGGAGACAGAGGTCAATAGAGTGGCAGCAGCAACAAGGATTTGGTGATGGTGAAGGCTGATGGGTTGGGTGTGGTAGCTGTGGCTTGGCACAGGATTAATAAGCTCACTTCAACTGATCAATAAAGTCTTGCCTTGGATGAGAGCACAGCTTACCCATGGAACAGCAAAGAACAGCAGTTTTGTAGGGGAAGCAGGGAGAAGCAGGCTGTTGGAACATTGGCTAGAGTTGTTTTTTTTTTTCTTTTTTTTAAACTCAACCCTGTACTAAAAAATAAAAGGTATGTAGGAAACAAAGGATTCTCTCCTCTCTCCTCTTCTCATGAAAAAAAATATCAAGGGTCACATTTGGATTGGATTGTTACTACTAGTCATTGGGAAGGAAATAGCTTTGTGTGATTTAGGACACATCTGGGTCTTAACCATTACAGGTACAAATCACACGCAGAAAAGTAGTGCATGTCAGGGACAATGCTGACATTTTCTCCTCTCTGTCTCTCCTTCCTTCTTCCTCTTCTTCCCTTTCCTTTTTCTTCTTTTCTCTGTATGTCTCTCCTTTCTCTCTGTGTCTCTCTCTGTCTCTCTCTCTTCCCCCTTCACCCCTCCCTTATCCCTCCCTCTCCTCCCTCTTCTCTTCTTCCTCTCCTCCCCCTTCTCTTCTTCCTCTCCTCCTCCTCTTCCCCCTGTCCTCTCCTCCTCCTCCTTCCTCTTCTTCTTCCTCTTCCCCATTCTCTCTCTCTCTCAGATAATCCAACCAGACACTATGTTCAGAGATTGATTACAATTAAGTTGAGAGAAAGCAGAGTAGTTTGGTTCTCCTCTATAAAGCCCTATGCACAGATGGCAACTCAGTACTCACCAGGGAGCTCTCTTAACTTCCCTTCTCCCTTAGGAGGGAGAGGATGTAAGCAGCTAGTCAGGCCCGCCTGCTGAATGGAAGCCAAGTGTGGTGGAAATGACTGAGTGCTACTCCTGTGCTGTCGAAGGGAGTTTGCCTTGAAAGCCAAACCCACTAAAATGGGGTCTGGAAGCTATCAGAGAAGCAATCTGATACATGTATGTTTTTACCCACAGTCGTCCATCACCAAGGATTTTTGCATTTGAGGCATGTTGCATAGACTCAGGCAAGCTGCTGTATATCAACTGTGATCAATTTTTAACATGCTGTAATAATCTAAAGGGAAACAGCCCTTGGAATCTACATACCATTTTTTGTTCTTTTACTAATTTTCGCTTCAGTGCCAAAAAAAAAATTAAAACAAAACCTGAGAAGCAAGATATAAATTGAGCCATCACTATTTCAGAAAGACCTAACTTACTTGTATGTTTGTCTGTAGCTACAGAATAGAGTGTGCCTGCTTAGGTAAAAGCAATGAATTCAGATAATGCCCTTTGAATTGTGTTGGCCACCTACTCTGTTCCTAAGCACTGTGTTTAGTGCTGAGTACTTTGCGTAGGTTAACACTAAGAGGAAAAAACTCTGGGTCAAAAGGGATGTGATACTTCAAAGCATTTTAGGTAAACGGAACAAAGAAAATACATCCAATTGTCTGTTTAGAGAGGCTTTCAGTTAAGGAACTCAGAAAACTGTATTGTGAACACTAGTACAAAGGAATTTGCAACAATATCCAGAAAAAGGTACTATATTAGAAGTTGAAAATATGCAGTCCTAAAGTTTGTTAATGTCCTCAACCATATAGCCTACAAAATTTTTACAAAATTCCAGGAAGGAAAGATTGTGATTGGGGTTTCCTACTCAATCCCACAGTCCCAAAAATATACAGCCCAGGACAAGCACCAACCTCTCCTAAACTCTCTTTTCCGGCTCCGCCTTGAATTAGTCCTCCAAGTTTTTACCTTTGGCTCTCCTCTGTTCTCACTGTACATCTTTTCCCTAGGTGATCTCATCCTTTCTGGTGATTTTTACCCTCATCCATATGCCGATGCTTTCCAAATCTAAATCTTTCATCTTGTCATTTCCCTGGAGCTCTAGACTCATATATTGAAAAATGTCCAGTGACCATCTCCACATAGGTGCCTCCAAACCATCTGAAACTCAAGATGACCAAAACTAAACTCATTATTTTCCTCTAGACTCTATTCTCTATTCTTTATCTTGGTTGGTGAAACCAACCATCACTAAGACTATAAACCTGGGAATCCTCCTCAACTCCTTTCCCTTCAACCAGCATATCAAATTAGTCACCACGTCCTGCCACCTTTATTTCCCCCCAGCCTCTCCCCTTCTCTCTATCACTACTGCTTTGCTTTAGTCAAGGCCTTCATCATGAAGTATGAACTGTTACAGTAATTTCCTACTAGGTTTCCCTGCTTCTGTTCTTGCCTCCTCTAATCTCACTCCTTCCTATCCCACCCTCCAATGAAAGTCCATTGGATGAATCAGTACATCTGGTAAGCCCTGGGTGAAGTTATTTCAATGACTCCTCTTCACCTACTAAATGAATCCAGACTCCATGGCATGGCATAGAAATCCCCCTAAACTTGGCCTTTGCCTTTCTCCTTAGCCCCATCTCCTACCACTCTCTTGCCCCTTACTTTCGATGCATTTTCTGTTCCATCAATGCTGAAATACTTATGGTTCCTCCCACATCCCATGCTGCTGCATGCCTCTGCATCTTTGCTCATGTTATTTCTACAACTAAGAATGACAACCTTATCCCTACTTTTTCTTTGCTTGGAATAACTCTTTTCACCACCCAAAACTTAATTCCAGAGGTCCCTCTTATGAGAAGCCTTTCCTGAACCCCACACCCTCCAGAGCAACGTTCTCTCTCTGTGCTTCTCCAGCACCCTATGCATGTGTCTTTCTCACACTGAATGTACCACACATTATTTTGTAACTGTTGGTTTGCCTTTGGTTTCGGGTCTGTCTTCTGTACTGTGTTGTCAGCTCCTTGATGTTAGAGTAGAGGCTGCATTGCAATTGGATTTATCTCGCCATTGCCATGTCTGCTGTTAGTGCAGATCCTCATTACTGCTAGCTTGAACTCTCTCCCTATATGCAGTCTTTCCATGTCTTCAATGATTTTCTAGAGGGTAAAGCCCAAAATCCTTAGAGTGGCATACACAAATGAATCTCAGCCAACTTTCAGGTCTATTTCCTAACAATACGTACCCTGCTCACATCTGAATTACAACTACGCTCAACTGCCATGCATTTGCCTCTGCATACTTTCTTTTTTTTTTTTAATGTTTTTTAAATTTATTTCTAGGAGACAGAGAAAGAGACAGCGTGAGCAGGGGAGGGTCAGAGAGAGAGGGAGTCACAGACTGAAACAGGCTCCAGGCTCTGAGCTGGCAGTCAGCACAGAGCCCGACGCGGGGCTCTAACCCACGAACCGCGAGATCATGACCTAAGCGAAAGTCGGATGCTTAACCGACTAAGCCACCCAGGCGCCCTTGCCTCTGCATACTTTCATCCCTCATGATGGACCACCTTACATGTGCTGCCCTATGTGATGCCTTCCCCTGATCTCTGCAAGCAGAGTTAGATATTTCCATCTTTGTACTCCAATTGCACTTGCCTGTTATAGCAACTTCTATGCTCAATTGTAATCATCATTTTCACTCTTCTTAGCCTCAGTTTCCTCATCTGGAAAACTCCTCAAATTCATAGAGTAGTTGCAATAACTAAAGGTGACAATGTATGTAAAGCAAATAGCACAGAGCCCAGCACATAGTAAGTTCTGAATACATCGTAGCTGATGTCAGTTGAGCTCTCAGTATATGCCATGTACTATACTTGTGTGAACGCATTCCATTGTCTTCGTGAGGTAGGTACCACTGTTGCCTCTACATTCCAAATGAGGATACAGTGACTCAGAGGGGGAAATGACTTGCCCAAGGTCACACGGCTAGTTAGTGGAAAAGATAGTTGAATTCATGTAATCTGGTACCAGAGCCATGCTCTTAACCACTGTACACCTGAGTACACTTGACTCATTCTGACTCCTCAAAGGAAAGGAACTCTTCTAGGAAAGGAACTCCTTTGGCCTCCATCCAAAAGTCGGACCCACAATCTCTAACTCTCTTTGTGTGTCCCTGAGAGGGGATACAGACACTGGTTTCCAGCCCTCAACTCTGCTTAGACAACCGGAACTTTGCCTCTGCTCCCTCGCTTCCTTTGGCAATCAAGCCACATTGCCCTAAAACATTTCTAAGTGCTTTACATTTCTGAGCCTGTCTCCAGCTGCTGCTTTGCTCCTTCACGCTGCTTCAGTGACTTTAATGCATTCCAGATCTACCTGAGGAACCCAAGTGCACTTCAGGTGAATGGAACGGGGTTCTACACTGCATAAGAATTTCAATCAATGTTCACTAACTGTTTTATTGAGTGTAGTTTTATAATGATTACAGACAGAACTGCAAATGCACCACACAAGCTGCTATTCTGATTGATATGCCCAGGCTACAATCTGGGATCTATACACACGAGCTAAATTCAGCACATGTCACAGTCCATTTCAAAGATGGTAAATGTTGGTATTGTTTAGCAGTCTTGAAAAAGGGAGTATCATATAAAGTGAATGGCCAGCAGTAGCTCCAGAATTTCTATATGGGCCTCTGCCCCTCCACCCGCCCCACCCCATACATATGTCTTTTACTATTTGTGTTCACATTCTGAATTTATGTGAGAAGGGGCTTGGTGAGGCTGGTGAAAATTAAAGGGTTTGCCTTGAAGGTGTATTTGTAGAGCAAGCAAGCACACTTTTTGAAACCTTATTTGGAGTAACTTGAGGGTGACTAATACCTTCTTCCCCAAGCCAAATGGCAGTGTCGCTGAGAATGGCTCATGGTCACCTAGTGAGTCTTGGTAAAAGATAGAAGTTTCCACTTCTCTGCTCCAATTGCTGGGTTACTGAAAACTTACTTCCATCATCCTTTCCAGACGCCTACTAATTTAGGAGAAGATGGAAACCCTTTGTTGGTGAGAAATCCCAATTAGAAAGATAAGAGTGAAGCCAGGAAAAGAAAGAGTAGGGGGGAAATGGGCAGGAGCCAAGAAGAAGAAAATCACACCCACACCAGAGTCAAGGCAAGGTTTGTAGTTCCCAGTAAGAAATGAAGAAAGCTGAAAACAGGAAGAAAGAGGTGAGGTGCAATCCAAAAAGCAATCAGCTCACTGACATTTTATTTGTTTTTACCTGGGGTGAGAGGGTGTGGGGAGGGGGTTTGGGCTCCCTCGCTGACCCAGCAGCTGCAGCTGCTATTAAGGGAGAGAGTGTTGGAGGAGGGGAAAAGGGGAGCAGAGCAGGGGGCCCAGCCTGTTCCTCGCTCCCAAAAGAGACCAAGAGAATCTGAAGGAAAGAACCTGAGACTGTGTGAAGCCCAAGAGACTGAGATATTTCCAAACCCTGCAGAAAAGGAAGCTGCTCTCCAAGGACACAGAATTTATCCCAGCCCAGACCTGAAGACCCAAAGGAGACCTCCCACCCCCACTGCCTTTAGTCTGCACTGTTCCCTTGGGCCATTTCAAGAGTGGATGAGGGCAATGAAGGTGCAAAGGGAATGAAGAGAAAGGCATAAACTATGCCAATAAAATATACAAAATTAACTGAAAACAAGACTTTTCTGGGATCTTTCCCTTGATCTTATAGCATCTGGTTTCATTTCTCGTCCCTGAAGAAAAAAAGAAAAGAAAAGGGGTGGGGGATTGGTGACCATAATACATATGTTTCCAATGGAGTTTTTTTTTTTAAACATACACAGGGCAGCTAGCTGGGAGCTGCAGCCCCTGAGATGGAGCTCTTGTTGCTGCCAAAGCCAATACCATCCTGTCAGGTGGGTATACGGGATTGAGTGGTCCTGAGTAAGTCATTTTGCACCCTGTCCCAGCTTCTACCTCACAGAACAAGCAGTGAGACCCCCAAAAGAAGCAACAGAAGAAACTATGATGAAAAGAACGAACTAACATATATATATATGTAAGAATCATAGAACTAACATATTCTAGAAGACTTCTTGTGTTTTACCTGCATTTTCTCCTCTAATTCCCACAAAACTCAGTGTGATTATCATCATTATTGTCCCATTTTATAGATGAGAAAACTGGGTTATACTGAGGTTGACTTGTTACAGTCAAACAGCCAATAGTTAGAGGGATTTGAACCCAGCTCTGACTGATCTAAGAGCTTTTAACTCCTAGATTATATAAGGTAAGATTTGGGGGATTGTCACTAAATTGCACACTTCATGGTTTCCATATTTTGTCTGGAGGAAATGTACAATCTGAATACAGTTTTTTTTTAAGTTTACTTATTTAAGTAATCTCCACACCCAACATGGGGCTCAAATTCACAACCCTGCAATCAAGGGTTGCACGCTCCCCTGACTGAGCCAGCCAGGCATCTGAATAGGGTGTTTTTAACCAACTCTTAGAGATGAGAACTAGAGTACTTCTCTCTGGAAAGTGGGAGTTGAGAGTGGGGCATTTGATTCCACAACCCAAATTCCAGAGTTATAACTGGAGCAAATGACACCCACCTGCCATCAGGCATTCTGGACTCAGTAATGTCAGCCTGAACTGGTCAAGGAATACTTCTGCTAAGTACTGAAGTCTTCAACCTCTCTGTAATTGTTTTCTAATCTATAAAATGGGGCAATAATAGTACTTGTCACATCAGGTTTTGTGAGAATTGGATGGAAAAAAAGTACATGTAAAGCTTCTAGAAAATGTTAGGGCTATTTTTATATGTCTCCTGTCACTCAAGAACATCATCCAGGAGTTACTTCCAACTGCACCTTCCTAAAATCTATATTTTATGGGGGAAGGGGCATATGCATTGGGTATAAAACAGTGGAAAGATCTCTGTCGCTAAGGATGAGATACCTAGGTTCTACTTCTAGCTTTGTTTCTCTCTAGCAGTATAACCATGGGCAAGTCACGTGCCTGTTGGTATATGGGGTCAATCATACTTGCCCAGTCTGCCTCATGGGGTCGTGGCCCAAAAAAGAGTGAGTAGTACAGATATAAAGTTCGATAGATGGTCTCATGGGCCATGTAATGACTATGCCTTGTAATATCAAAGATTGAAAAAGCAATCTGAGAAATTGAAGGTAGTATTTTAACAAAGTGGCATTACTGTTTATAATTGGTGTGTCACACTATTTTTTTTCAGAGACTACATTTCGTCTTTGTCCACACTGAACTGGAACAGACCCCACTTCACTTCCTAAATCTCAAACATATGTATGGGTGCCTGAGAGACGATATAATGATCAGAGGCAGTTAGTAGAGGCGAATGTGGTCAGCCAGGAAATCACCGAAGAGTAGAAAATACAACTCTCCTTTCTGGCTATGGCTTAGCAAGTAAGTATGAAAAGGGAGTCAGAGAAGTGGGAGACGAAAATAGATAAAGGAACAGAGAGGCAGGAGACAGAGCCAAGGCAAAGGGGAGGAAGGCAGGGTGAAGGACAAAGAGCTGAAGAACTCCAGATGGGAGTCTTGGGTTTTAACACATCCAGCAGATGCTTGACCCTGGAGCAGACATGGAAGGGTGTACAGATTTTAATTTCCTCTGTGAAAAAATACAAAATAAGCATTTGGCTCTATCGAAGATAGCTTGAGATTTCTTTAGTCATCAATGCTTGCCTGAGCACAGACACCAAAGGGTGTCTCTGCTTGTGAGCCGACTATACCCTTCCTCCAAGTCTTCCCCATTTCTGAAACTTTGGATTGCACAGAAATTACTGGAAGTACTGGGCATGGGAACAGAGAAGAAAAGAGGGATTCAGAACCAAGGTCAACTGGATGGGAAGGGGCTTTCTGGCCTCTACAATGGTTCCCTGAGTGGCCAACAATGCCAGTATAGTATAATCATTAGGGGTATGGGCACCAAGGTTGGCCAGACCCAGGCCCCAAATCCTGATTCTGCTACTTACCAGATGTGTGTGTCCTTCAACTAGTTGCTTCCACCATCTGTGCCTCAGTTTTCTCACGGATAATGTAAATATAATATCAGCTTCTGTCTTTTGCATTACTGTGAGGATGAAATGAGTTAGGGAAAGTAAAAGGCCTGGGACGGGGCCCACAACATAGTGATAGACCCTTAATAAATGGTTGACATTACTATAATAAGTTGGTCCCAAAAAAGGTGCCACCTGAGCCATATTTTGCAGAAATGTCTTGTCTCATTCAGAGTGATTACCAGAACTAGACTAGCCCATACCCTCCACGCTTTTTCAAATGCTTTTCTCAAAATGCTGAAAAGATTTTTCTTTTATCAATCTCTCTTCTGCCTTAGTGCCCTCTCCAGCTCTCTCACGCTCTCTTGTGCTCTCTGTTTCTTTCCCCACACCCCTCCTCCCCCGCCATCACCAAAGAAGCCCCAAGTGCTCCAACTAGATATAAAGATGGGGCCATACACAGGCCTCACTTCATTTGAAGCTGGGTAGACTTGTCCAAAAGGGATGACAATATTGCTTTTGTTTCTCAGATCCTAGAGTCTCCCACAGATCCTTAAGTGGACATTCCAGCGCCTCTTCAACCCACTCCTAGCTACTTCAGCCCAGGCTCTCAGGAATCCAACACTGCCACCTTTAAGGCCTCGCTCACAGTTCTGACACCTGCATCCTGGCCCCTATAGAAACTCTTTCCCTCTTCTCAATGTATGTGATGTTGAGAAAACCACAGGATGAATGGGGAAGGCATAATCATAATGTTAATGGGACTTTAGACATGCAAATGTATGTTCTGAGCATGGGGGAGCTGAACAAAGTGGATGTGAGAGGCAGGAATGGACAAGTGCCATCAGAGCCCCAGATGTGTGACGCTGGGAAGAGAGGGCTGAGAAATGATGAAAGGAAACATAAAGGGTTATTTAGAAAAATGGGACATTTGAAGGACTCAATGAGAGGTGTGTAAATGGACGGACAGCATGAGAAAGTAAGGGAAAGAAGTCTGAGTGTCTGCAAGGAACACAGATCAGAGAATTCTTAAAAGCCAGAGAGCAGGAGAGGAGGAGTCTGGGTAGGAAACTGCCTGAAGCTGGGGGCTTTGTGCTTAAAGAGCTCCAGGACAGGGGCACATGGGAGCCTTTCTGATCGGGCTGCCAGGTACAGTTAGAGCTGTTTCATCCTGGGACCAAAGGACCCACCTAGGAGTGAGCCCGGAAGAATCTTGTTTCCCACTGATGAGTGAAGCTAGCCAGTGAATCTGGACTTATCTTCCTATCCTTTGGGCCTTGCATTTCTTCCCACTGTAATAATGCATTTCAAACGGCTACCTAAAACTCCTGGCAAAGACCAGAAGAGACTAGAACATAGGGAGGGCCCAGTCTTGGATCCAGCTGACATCTGGATCCATGTCCCAGTAAACTGCTCTTCTCTAAATAGTGTTTTTCAGACTATTCTCTCAGAGAATGCTGTATCCTATGAAAAACAAACAAGCAAACAAAACAGCATTCTATTACTAAAAATGAAGTGAAGTGAAATGAAATGATGGTCCCTCCCCCCAAATTTTCTGAGAAAATGCAGTAAGCCAATGGATAGAGTGTGATCCCATAAATTATGCTGACATCCTGCTCCCGTGTGCTTATACTCGAATATAAAAGTTACAATCTGAATTTTATGCTTTGCATATTAATATTGCATGATATTGCACAATGCTGTGTCACTGAAACAGTGTTTAAAAGCTCTGGAATCAAGGATTGAGATCATAATCTTTATCCTGCGTGATGATGTTCTCCCTTTCATTTTTGCTCTATTCCAACTCATTCTCCACTCAGTGGCGACAATGATATTTTTCACATGTTAACCAGATCATGTCATTTCCCAGCTTTGACCCCTTTAGAGGCTTCACATCGCCTTTACACTAAAACACAGACCTCGACTATGACTCCCAAACCCTGCACGAGTTGGCTCCTGCCCACCTCTCCCACCTCATCTTGCCCCACTGTCCCCCTTGTTTGCAATGTCCCAGCTACACTGGCCTTTTCAGTTCCTCAAATAGGCCAAGCTGAAGTTCATTTTATTGCAGGTGTTCATGCTGTTCCCTCTGCATGGAACATCCTTTCTATCTGTGGTAGGCAGAATTTTTTCACCCCCTGGTGTCACACCCTTTGTTATGTGACATTACATGGCAAAAGGAATTATTCAAGTGTAATTATGATTACTGATAAACTGACCTTAAGGTTGTTGCTGTCTTGAAGCTGGAGGGGACCATGTGGAAAACACGAAAAGAAGAGCACAAAAGTGGATTCTTTCGCAGAGTCTCCACTAAGGAATGCAGTCCAACCTACACCTTGATTTTGGCTTTGGAAGACTCCGAGCAGAGAACCTAGCTGAGCCGCACTGTGCCCAGAGTACTGACCCACGGAAACTGAAACAATAAATCACGGTTGTTTTCATTAACTACGTTTGTAGTAGTTTCTTATAACAACAATAACGTACTAATACATCATCCTTCCCTTTCCATGGTTACCTCCTCCCCATCTTGGATCTCAGCTTAAATGTCACCATGTCCAAGGGTCCTATGCTGACCAGCCTACTCAAAAGGAGTCCCCTCTCCCCTTTCCCATTATTCTCCTTCTCAACCCCTGTTGTTTGCTTCCTTCATGGTCCTTATCATCTTTTTAGCTATCTTATTTATTTGACTTTTTAACATAAGCCCCACGATAAACACAGACTTTTGTTCAGTGCTATGGAACATAGAAGAATGAATTGCACAAAGTATTCAATAAATATTTGTGAAATGAATAAATGAATATCTATTAAGCAGTTACTTTGTGCCCAGCACTGTGTTCTGCACTTGACCTACCTTGTTTCACTGCAATTTGACAAGACCAACTCACGTTAAGCACTGTTATTTTTCCCATTTTATAAAGGGATGATGCTCAGAGTGATTACATACATTGTTCAAGATCACACAGCTATTAAATGGTATAGCCAGAATTCAAAGCCAGGTCTTTCTGGACTCTAAAGCCTATTTCTTTCACTGTGATACACTGACTCTCAAGTATTAACACAAAGGACTTACACTCTGGCCTAAAAAAAGAGCTTCACAATGAGTCAATTTTTAAAAAAAAAAAATGCACATATACACAGACACACTAAACTTTGCATACAGTTGCAGGGAATCCAGGGGCGCCTGAGTGGCTTAGTCTGTTGAGTGTCTGACTTCCACTCAGGTGATAATCTCACGGCTCATGGGTTTGAGCCGCTCATCGGGCTCTCTGCTATCAACACAGAGCCTGCTTTGAGCTCCTTTGTCTTCCTCTCTCTCTTCCCGCCTCCCCTGCTGTCTCTCTTTCAAAAATAAACATTAAAAATGTTTTCAATAAAATAAAATAAACTTCATAAAATAAAAATTAAGAAACAAAACAAAATAAAATAAAATAAAAATTGCAGGGAATTCAGAGAACCCATAGCTTCAGGTTAATTTATACACTACCTGCATCAAAGAGTATTCACAGTTTAATAGAGATGAGCTGAGTTGACCCGGATGCACCTCAGACACCCTTCTAGGTTTTAGATGGGCATTCCTGAAGATGGGGAAAGAACTCCAAGACTCAAAAACTTTAGGTGCCAATAGTAGGATGACCAGTATGGTGGCAGTTGATATTTTAAGAACAAGGCTCTGTGTAATATTCCCTATGATTGAGAAACCATGTAAATGCCCTACCAGTAAGACCTATAGGGACTATAGCAGTTCCTCTGGTGGAACCTAATATTCCAAGTATTTGTGAAGTCACCAGAGATTTGAGAACAGCCTAAAGCAAAGCAAGTAACAAAAGCTTAGGGCAGAGTTATGAACTGAGGTAGGTCAGTATTCCTAACCACCCAGCTCCTGTGGTTCAAGGTCTGGGAACTGTAACAGTTCCCCTTTCTTCAAAAGCTCCCACCCAGCCCTGGCTCTCAGGAGCTTTCCACTCCCCCTCCGAGCACTATTTCATCGAAACCAAGTAGTATTTATGGTCCCTCTCAGCTTTGTGTAACACTCGAAATTCCTTCCAGATAAACAACAGGATTGTGGCCAAGAAGGAGCCAAGAAAGAAGTGAGAGATAAGACCTCGAGGCTTGATTTATGAAGCTGAGTTTCTTGAAAGTTGCTCCTGTCCCAGTGGCCAGACGGCAGCTGGCAGAGTTGTCTCTCCCAGCTTCGTTGCCACTGTCCCAGCTCTACTTGTGCCTGCAGCCTCGGAATGCTGGTCTCTCTCTCCCTTATCTCCCATTCCCTTCCTCACAGTGAGTCATTATGACAGCCACAGACTCCCAGGCTGGGCTTCTTGTGTGCAGCTGAAAGTATCCTGCAACAGACAGTAAAGGGAGCAGAAGTGCAACCAGTTGACACGCAGCGCTGGCTCATTCTCCGCAGACATGGTCCACCCCAAAACCTGTGTTCTCTTAAGAGTCTGGACACTCTCCAGCTGAATCCCCCTTCACTTTCCTAAATGGCCTCTTCCCTCTCCATAGGCTTCCCTGGGGCTTCAGCTTCTAATTTGCAAGGGCATAACATAGTGGTTAAGAGTCCAGGCTCTGGAGCCACATTGTCTAGTTTCGTCTCCAGCTCTGCTACTGCTTGCTAGCTAAATTGTGTGACTTGTAGCCAGTTACCCAACCTCTCTGGGCCTCTTTGCTCATCAGGAGACCGGAGATCATAATGATAGCCTTGAATGCTTGGTTTTATAAAGATTCAACAAGTTAGTACAAGTAAAACACTTAGAACTTTGCCTGGTTCACGGTTAGCACTCAATGAACATTAACTATTATTTTTTACCTATTCTGGGAGGCAAGGGATTCTCTTGTGTATCCATAGCACAAGTAGATACCTTAACTGCTGCTTTCAATGCCATTACTCTGCACCACATCGAGTGATGTACGGTGGTCTTAACTAGGGACTATGTAATGCCCCACTATGATAATAATAACAGATATGACTTATTGAGCACTTACTATGTTTCAGAATCTGCCCTGTTAAACACTTATTTTTAATGTTTATTTATTTATTTTGAGAGAGAGAGAGAAAGAAAGAGAATCCCAATCATATTCCACACTGTCAGCACAGAGCTCAAGGCGGGGTCAAACTCATGAACTGAGAGATCACTACCTGAGCCAAAATCAAGAGTCAGACAGTTAACTGACTGAGCCACGCAGGCACCCTTAAATACTTACAAAATGCACTATTTTATTTAGTGGTTATAAGAAACCTAAGAGGTGGGTGCTATTGTTTTCTTCACCCATGCCATCAAGGCACAGAGATATTAACTATGTAGTGAAAAATCAAAGTGAGCTTTGCATAACGGGTAACTATCATGGGCTGAGGCAAATAAGAAAAGATCTATGGAGGAAATAGAAATTTGCTTTTGAATCACATACTAGAATTTGGCTAAGCAGAAGGAAACAGGAGGGGGAAACACAAGCAGAGGAAATCGTGGAAATGGAAGGTGCAAAGGAACCCTAGTGTGTGTGGAGTAAAGGGAATAGACAGACTGTCCTCACTGTTTCAGAGGTCAGTGACAGAGAAAGGTAGAAACTCAGGCTGATAGCATCATCCCTCCCACCTCTCAGACTGAACAACTGAGCCTTGTCACTAGAAGAGCACCACCCAGCACTCAGATCTATCAACAACCTTTTGCTCTGCTTCCTTACCCTGCCCACTTTAGATCATCATGCCTTCTAGATCATCACTCTGGGCTCCCCCCAAAATGACCATGTGGTATACTCTCAGTTTCCAAGGCCACAATTTCTCCTTCTCAGAACCCCACTGAGATTTGGCAAGGCACGTAGGCTGGGCTAGGAGAGTGAGGCTTGTGAGGTCTGAGCTAAAGTTGATCCATTCCCTACTTTAGGATCCCAAAGCAATTCAAATCCAAGCCAGAACCTTGCCAACCTCCCCCGCCCAGACCTGTCCTCATTTAAATTTATTGTTTCACTGCTGACCCTGACTGTTGGGTTTTGCTCCAGGTGAGGAGAGCCCTCTAAGAAAAACAAGATTTATTTTTGCTACAAAAGTTTATGAATCTCTCAGCCATGTCAGACCATTGATGGCATCTACTGCAGCATATGAAATCAGGAGAGAAGAGTTAAGGAGAGCCGGATTTGCAAGGAAAGATACAGCTGGGAACAATTTTTCCAGACTAGAAAGGGTTAATGACAGCAAAGTGTTTTGTTGCAAGCAAAATACCAATGGAAAAAAAGCCTCTCCCCTCCCTAGCTTCCTTCTTCCCTTTCTCCCTCTCTCCCTCCCTTCCTCCCTTCCTTCTCCTTGTGCCTGTGGCCTCCGGCACAGGGCACAGCCTCCCTCCCTTTTACCTTCCTCCCTTCCTTCCTTCCTTCCTTCCTTCCTTCCTTCCTTCCTTCCTTCCTTCCTTCCTTCCTTCCTTCCTTCCCTCCTTTCACCTTCAAAAATGAAGACATTGCAAACAGGAAGAAAAGAATGTCCACCTTCCCATCACCCTCTTCCTGCACGCCCCCGACACACACTTGACAGTCGGAGGTCCACGCGCTTTGAGTGATGAATCCCATCTTGACAGGAATGAGAGGCCAGGCAGAATGTGAGAATTCTATCTTCTCCCTTGAGCCTGAAATGCATGCCCAGATGTTGCCATGGCAACTCACTAGTAATCAGGCTCCCATCCGCACAAGCATGATGGTTCTCTAGTGACCACCCAGTTCTATAGCTTTTATGTTTGTTTCCCCTTTTCTGGACATCAATAACGTGCTGGAGTCTTAGCAGATCACAGGCTAGTCTGGGAAACAATTGTACCACCAGTAAATACAAAAGGAAGAAGAGTAGGTTAAAACTGGTCTGTAAGGTGGAAGACAGTTTTATTTGAAGCTCTCTATCAGTGGGCTATGCAACTTAGAAAGATGCTTTATCGGGGTGCCTGGGTGGCTCAGTTGGTTAAGCATCCGACTTTGGCTCAGGTCATGATCTCATGGTTCATGGGTTCAAGCCTTGTGTCGGGCTCTGTGCTGACAGCTAGCTTGGAGCCTGGAGCCTGTTTTGGATTCTGCATCTCCCTCTCTCTGACCCTCCCCTGCTCATGCCGTTTTTCTCTCTCTCGGAAATAAATAAAAAAAAGAAAGGAATATGCTTTATCTCTCATGTCCTCTTATTCCCTTTCTAGTATATAAGAGGGGTGGACTACCCGATTTCCAAAAACTTTCTCTACCCAAAATGATTCTTTGCATATCTTTCGCATACACAGAAATGTCAGTGGTAATTGTTTCTAGAGCATCAGCTGGGGTCCTAATAATTGAAAAGAGAAGCTATTTAATGAAAAGCCCATGAAGGGAGAGAGGAAAAGGGAATAAATGGGGGTTGGAGGTGGCTGGGAGTAGGAGACAAGCTGTAACTTCATACCCTCCAGTTGCTGGGAAACCACTCAGGGTCAGATATAAGTGAGAAATGAAGCCACCATTCACTCTTCTGGCATTTGTACCTTCTGGGTACTTGGTCTCCTAAATCCCTAGATTACAGGAGCTCGTTCTCACCTTCTTGCCTCTATGAGACCACGTTCCCCATCTGAACTCCTTATCAGCTCTACCAACCAAATTCAACATGAGTGTCGGGTCTAGTGTAAGTCTCATCACCTCCATGCAAGTTTTCCGTAGCTCTCACAGGCTACAGGGATCACTCATCCTACCAAATGTGTATGACTTTCAGGATGTGCACCTCCTAATTCTTATCATAGACTGCTCTCCTGTTTTAGCTACTTTTGTTTGTTTTAGATGTATTTCTTTTCAAAATTTAGTTACTTTCATATCAACTTTAAATATGGAGAGATACAGGGGCACCTGGGGGGCTCAGTTGGTTAAGCGTCTGACTTTTCATTTCGGCTCAGGTCTTGATTTCAAGATTTGTGAGTTCAAGCCCCACACAAGGCTCTGCTCTGACTCTGATTCTTTCTCTCCCTCTCTCTCTCTGCCCTTCTCATGTTCTCATGCTCTCCCTCTGTCAAAATAAATAAATAAACCCTAAAAAACAAAAATAAATATGTAAACATACAAAGAAGGAAACAAATTGAGCAAAAATTTCCCCCTCCTAACTGCACTGGCGTTTATATATATATATATATACATATACATATATATACATATATATACATATATATATACATATATATATGGGAATATAAATATAATATATAGCAATATAAATAATTGCTTCCCTTTATATATATATATATATATATATATAAACACATATAAAGGTTAGAAAATTCAAACTGTGAAGGCACCAAATGAAAACCAAAAGCCTTTCCCTGCCATCCCTAATCTCTTTCTCAAAGATCACTCTAAAATATTTCATGTAGTATCATCCATAAAAGAAAAGAAGGTAACATATACTAACATACATATGTGTATCTATATTACAGGGCATAATTGCTTATCCTAAACCCTTGAGGGCAGAAATATGTTGAATTCAGCATTTTTTAAGATTTTTGCATGGTGATATAGTGCCTTTAACATTTAGCATGTCACTCCCTCAGCAGGGTTGGGGACAACAGGGACATAAATTAGACATGTTCACATTACAATTTATGGAGCAAAGTGAAAAATCACACTACTTGGAATAAATGAAGACCACAAATAGCCACATGTCAGTAAACACCAGGTTTTCCCCCAAATGAATCTAAGCCAAATTTGGGAGAAAAATATTCTGTTTTCAAAGCTTTGGGGATTAAGGAAAAGTAGATAAGGGATTGTTTTCTCTCTCTCTCTGTCTCTCTCTGTCTCTTTTTGTCTCTCTCTCTGTCTCTGTCTCTCTCTCTGTCTCTCTCTGTCTCTCTGTCTCTCTCTGTCTCTCTGTCTCTCTGTCTCTCTCTCTCTCTCTCACACACACACACACACACACACACACACACACAGGGGATACTATACCCACGGCTCTACTCTTGCTTCCCTTTCTTCTGAAACACATATATTACAGATATTTTTGTATCAACCCCAAAAGTTCTAACTTATTCTTTCCAATGTTATCCCCCAACATTTAAGTGTATGACGGCACCAATATTTATTTACTTATTTATTTATTGAGTCCCCTACTGGTGAGCCTTTGGGTAATTCCCAGGTTTTTCGTTGTGGTGTTTGTTAGTTGTGTCCATGTGGTTTGTTTTGTTTTCCTACTACAAAATTGCAGGGAATGTCCTTCATACTTCCTGGTGAACTTTAGCAAGTGTACCTGTAAGGGAAATTCTTACCAACAGAATTTGGTAATGTTTGATGTGTTTGGGTCTTGTCTTTTTGGATAGACACTAAGCTCCAAAGAACACAGTTTGTATCTTTAGATTCTTTGTATCCACCTCAGGCATTTGGCATACAGTAAGTGGTAGTAAATGTTTGTTAAATGACTACAAATAAGGAAGATAATGAAAAATGTGAAGGTAATGAATACACTAGTGAAGATCCTCATATAGATCTTAAAATCAGTACCACAAATTTTGTCGACTTTGTAGACACAAATATGTAGCAAGAACTTACCATTTGACACTATAGTTCCAGCGCTAGCTAAATTTTCCCTACAGAAATCATTTTAAATGTAGAAATTTAGGAATTAAAACATCAGCTGGGCTCTGTCCAACTGCCATGGAGCCGTCTTCATGGACACCAGCCATATGCAACCCATCAGGCTGGCCAGGGTCACCAAGGTGCTGGGCAGGACCAGCTTGCAGGGACAGTGGATGGAGTTCATGGATGACACGAGCTGCAACATGAAACGCCCCGTGCGCAAGGGCGACATGTTTACCTTTTTGGAGTCAGAGCGAGAAGCTCTGAGGTTGAGCTCACCTTGTGTCTGGGTCCTGGATATCTGGGTGGACCATTTGGCTCATAGGGATGATCTGCGATTATTAATAAAGCATTCATGCTGCATGTAATATATATATATTATATTACAAATATATATATATATCACTACAAATAGTATATGTATGTAGTACTTTTACACACACACACACACACACACACACACACATATATATATAGCAAAACCTTTGAGAATGCCCAAATGCTCAACAATGCTGGAGTGTAGTATGCATGTTTGCAAAACTTTATGATATGGAGAACATTTTAAGATCAAGTGGGGCAGGGAGTAAGCTAAAAATAATATATACAATTCTTAACTATGTAGAGGTGGTTTAAAGGCACTGGGAGAAAAGAGGAACAAAGCATGAACAATGGCTGCATCTAGGTGGAGAAAGGTAGGGAATGGGGATTCCCCAGGTGGCTCAGTTGGTTAAGTGTCCAACTTCAGCTCAGGTCAAAATTTTGAGGTTCGTGGGTTTGAGCCCTGCTTCAGGCTCTGTGCTGACAGCTCAGAGCCTGGAGCCTGCTTCAGATTCTGTGTCTCCCTCTCTCTCTGCCCCACACCCAGTCCTGCTCCCTCTCTCTCTCTCTCTCTCTCTCTCTCTCTCTCTCTCTCTCTCTCTCTCTCTCTTTCTCTCTCTCTCAAAAATAAATAAACATTAAAGAAGGAATGCTTTTATGGGCTTTTTTATACTATGCTATGTTTCTTGCATTTCCACTCTACCTTGTATTGTTTTGATAATTGGGATCAAGGTTTTTTTTAAGTTAGCTACAAGGAAAGTGTCATAATCTATTTGAGCTGTTGTCACAAAATACCATAGGCTGGGTGGCTTATAAACAACAGAAGTCTGTTTCTCGCAGTGCCAGAGGCTTGGAAGTCCACAATCAAGGCACCAGTGGATCAGTGTCCGCTGAGGGCCTACTTCCCAGTTTCTAGACAGTGCCTTCTCTCTGTGTCCTCACATAATGGAAGGGATGAGGGGTCTCTCTGGGGCATCAGTTATTTTATTTTATTTTTAAAAATCTTTTTAACATTTATTTATTTCTGAGAGAGAGAGAGACAGCGTGAGCAGGGGAGGGTCAAATAGATAGGGAGACACAGAATCCGAAGCAGGCTTCAGGCTCTGAGCTGTCAGTCCAGAGCCCAATGCGGGGCTTGAACTCATGAACCACGAGATCATGACCTCAGCCAAAGTTGGCCGCTTAACTGACTGAGTGGGGCATCTTTTATAAGTCACTAATCCTATTCATGAAGGCTCCACCCTCATAACCTAGTCACCTCACAAAGGCTTCACCTCATAATGCCATCACATTGGGGATTAGAATTTCAACATGAATGGGGGGGTGCAGAGGATACAAATATTCAGTCTATAGCAGAAAACATTCTTATTTCCATCTCCACATAGAGGTGTGGGAACATCTTTCGGTGCTTGTTCATACCTTTCCCCAGCCAGCACCCTAGTTGATTCTGACAAGGTCTCCAGGATGCATTGCTGATCATAAGGTGTGTGTGCTCTGTCATGTACTCATTTAATAAACTCCAGCCCAGGTTGAACTAGGCCTTCCTCAGAAAGCCTTTTTCTTCCCATCCCCAGCTCTACACACAACTATCCCTTGGACCCATCCTAATTCAGATGAGTCAGCCTGGCTACTTGATCATTCTAATAGCTTTGGGACTTCTGTAGAGGGTAGAGGTTGTTTATAAAGCCAAATCCATGTCGTATCCTACCTCTATTCAACCAAAATCATGTCCTCAAGCCAGTCTTGTCTTTATTATCGCCATAATCGTATTTTCCCAGTTTATATGCATGATCATGTGTCCTAACTGGGAGAAGGGAGCCTCTTATCTATATGCCATCTACCATGTTAATCATATGGATTCTCTAGGTCAAGAGTTGGCCAGCTACAGACTAGCAGTCAAACCTGCTCAAGCAGCCTATTTTTGTGTGGCCTGGGCGCTAACAATGTTTGTGCTTTTTATATTTTTTAATGTTTAAGAAATGAAAAAATAATATTTCATGACCATGAAAATTATATGAAATTCCAATTTTAGAGTTCATATATCAAGTTTTATGCCAATCCCATTGCTTTACAAATATGTCTGTGTCTGCTTTTGCACTACAATGGCAGAGTTGAGTAGTTGATACAGAGACTACATGGCCCACAAAGCCTAAATTATTTACCATCTGTCCCTTTGCAGAAGAGGTTTGCCAACTCCTCCTCAAATGCATGCTTCTCTATGAGTTGTTAGTGTTTTCCCAAAGTCCTGTGCTTGGAAAATGCCAGGCTATTGGCATAAATGAGTGAAGCAGCCGGGGTGTAAAGCAATAGGGAAGGATGCAGCAAATTAAACAGCACATGTCTATCTAAAGATGACAACCACGACCTGTGACCATTCGTGGTGCAGGCTTAGCTTTGTCACATTTCCTTATTTTTCGAGAGAAATCCAGATTTTTTAATGTGTACTTTCCTGATTTTTTTTTTTATCATGGCAAACACAGGTCAGGTCAAATAAATCATGTCTGCCAACTACCAGTTTACAACTCCTCCTCTATGGCTTCTAACATGCAAGGAGTCAGTTCAGGCTGTACGTCAGAGCCCCACATTGCACCAGCTTCGAAAACCAAGGGTGCATGCAAAGAACAGTTAAGCTTATTATGAAAGTTTGTTCTACTGTAGGTACCACAGTGCTGGGGGGTAAGGACTGGAAATGAAAATGAGGAGAGAAGTCCATCAATTTTTTCTGTTGCCTTATCAAAATTTAACGGCTTTTCACTCTCTTGAAACTCTCCACACTCTGGGATTTTCTCTTCCCTCTCTAGACAGGTTTCCTCTTTGTTTCTCTGGTGCCTCTTCTGCTCCCGTTTATTTTCTCTCTTTGATTAAACGGGGGTTCTTTATCTTCTATCGCCACTCTTTCAGGCAGCTATGTTGACAAGGGGTCACAGAATTTGCCCTTGGCTCAGTTGTTCTTACAGCTTCCTCCAGGTTTACCCAGAGAGTGATAGGTTCTAGAAGGAGATAGAAACCCTACTTAGGCCTATGACCTAAGCTATGTATGCAAACTCAACTTTCCTAGAAAGCCATGCAATGAATTTTCAGATTTTCTATTAAGTGATATTTTGTCCCCCATTTGCCTACTGTTCTTTGCAAATCTTTCCCTAGGAAATCCCATGATGGGAAAAACCTGACTGGCTGTGAAGGACTTGAACATGCCCAAGTACTATGGACAAATGTCATCTAAACACTAGCAAAATTTCACCCCAATTCCCAACAAAAACCTTTCCTCTTTATTCTTTTCTTTCCTCTCTGGCTGCTCCATCCCAGGCTCTATCACCAGCCCCTCTTTTTGTGCTCAACCCTTAAATGTTGCTTTGACCTAGGGTTATTTCCCTGCCCCTTCTCTTTTTGTGCTCTGTACACTCTTACTACATAATCTCAACCAATCCTGTGGTTTTAAATACAACATTGCTGATTCTAAAATCTTTATCTTCAGTCTACATCTCTCCCTTAGATTCAGACACATATATCCATCTGCCTACTGGTTATCTCATCTGGGTATTTCAAAGGCACCTAAAGCTCAACATGTCCCAAACTAGGTCAATTATCTCTATTCCTCCCCCCTCCCCACCTTCTCTTTCTGTGTACTTTTAGTGAATTGCTCCACTAGTCCCCAAGACACTCAAGCCAGAAACCTGGGAGTCATCTTACATTCCTCTCTCTACCCTCCCCTACCACATTCACTCACTCACTATGCCCTGTGAATGTCACCTCCTAATTCTCTCCAACACCAGTCCTTCCTCTCCACTCCCACTGCTACTAGTAGCCCTAGTTCAGCCAGAGTGATGTTTTTCCAAAATGCAAAGCGGGTCACGTCCCTTTCCTGCTTGAAACATTCTATATCTCTGCAAAGGGTCAAGTCTAAATCCTTGTGTGTGGCATGTAAGATTCTATATGATGTGACTTCTGCTTTGAACACTCTCCTTATATGTCTTGCCCCAGTTGTCTTGAGAACCTTGTGTGCCTCAATTTCAAACACTCTATGCTATTTCTGACCTTCATGCCTTTGCCTGGAATACCCTTCTCCATACCACCATGACCCCTTGCAAATCCGATAGCACAGCTTATCAGAGCTTTGCTGGGTGGCAAGCTGGCTAACATCTGATAGACATTCACAAATCAAATGGCTGGTGGCTACTTCTTGTCAAAGAATAATGCTAGTCATAGCCAATACTTATATAGTGCTTACCATGTGATACGCATTCTTCCAAGTATTTTCTTATATTAATCCATTTAATCCTCGCCACAGCTCTAAGAGATAGGTACCACTATCCTCCTCATTTTATAAATAAAAATAATGATTCAGAGTCACAAAAGCTTGAAAGTTGTCAAGCAAATTTAAACCCAGGCATTCTGGCTCCAGAATGTATGCTTTTAACTCCAGATCTCTCATTGTCACATTGCGTTAACTGCATCACCACTTTGTGGAGAGCAGTATAGTACACCAGTTAAGAATGTGGGCTCTGCACTGTCGTCGGATTCTGTGTCTCCCTCTCTCTGACCCTCCTCAGCTCACGCTGCCTCTCTCTCACAAAATAAATTAAAAAAAGAAAACATTAAAAAAAAGAATGTGGGCTCTGCAGACAGAACTGGTTTCAAATCAGAGCTTTGCCACTTGCTCACTGTGTGACCATGAGCAATGAATTAACTTCTCTGATTCTCAGCTTCTTCTTCCTAAAATGAAGATAGTTGTTGTAAAGGTTAAATGATAAAACAATATATGTTAAATGTTTAGTACAGTACCTGATGCTTATTAATACTTTAATAATGTTACCATCATTGATTGTTAACAGTGAATGAAAACAATGCTTCTCTAATGGTGGAGACTTCAGATATCACAGGGAAGGAAATATAGAAAAGTGGTTATGAAAAAGACTTTGCCCCTTAGCTCTGCTGCTTGATAACTGTGTGACCTTAGGCAAGTTACTTAATCGCTCTGTGTCTCAGTTTCTTCATCTATAAAATGGGATAATAACAGTACTTATTTCATAGGATTATTTTGGTGATGAAATGAGTTAATAGATGTAAAACATTTAGAAAAGTGTCTGGTTCTTAGTACTACATAGCTGCTGGGTTATGACAATGAATATATTTCTCTGAGTTTCATGCCCCTTTTGCTCATTCCACTCTACATGCAGCTTTGTTTTGGGGACATTTGTGCTAGACAGCTACTACTTCTTTTTTTAATCATTAATGTCCTTAAAGGCAGATACTTAACTTCTTCACTCTATCTCCCAAGCCAGCACAGTATCTGGAACATTGTTTGATGAATGAATGAATGGGCGTGAATCAAAACATGAAAAAATAAACAAAAGAATGAAAAATTTGATTCAAGTTCTGAAGCTGTTATAACATCAGCAGGTAGGGCCAATTTTTCTGACCAAACAGTAGAATGGAAAATTCCTTACTGTACACTTTGGGGACTTGTTAAATACTTAATAAATGGCACTTAAATGGCAATATGCAAATGACCTATTCCCATTCCATTTAGCTCAATAGGCTACTTCATAGTTCTTCATTTGAAAGCAACCACAACAGATCATTCATTTGCCTTACATATCAAGCATCAGCATGAAATAATTACCTTTTTTCAAACCATGGCAGCCTGAGGGTCTGGAACTGATCTAGTTAAGGAAAGCTGACATTGGCACTTATCCTGTTATGTACACCTCCTAATTGTGGAGACCCTCTAAAGCCAAGGGTTTTCAATCCTGACTGCACCACAATAACCTGGGAGTTTGTTAAATATGCAGATACCCAGGTCTCATAACCAGCCTACCAAATCATATCTTCTGGGAACAGATTCCAGGACCCTGTATTTTTAGAAATCTGCTCAGATGGCTCTAAAGTGGTACCTTACAGATAGTCAAGATTGGCCAATAGATGTCACTGAATCCTTCCCAGCCTACATCACCCACCTGTCCTGACATCCTAACCTTTACACACTAACTGAGAAAACTGTCTACAGCAAGTAGCTCTGACCACTTCCCAGAGACATCCATAGCTCAGGTCACACAGATCATGAGAGAGAACAAGGGCCCTGTCATACACAGCATCTGGGAACCAAATGTTTTCCTGGGCATCTTGGTGAAGGAAGCTTGGTGAGGCCTGTACATGAAGCAGTCCTCAGCCTGTGGTTTTTCGTTCCATATTGATTCACTGACTGTTAAGGTGATATAGTCTGAACGAGCCACTATTCCTTTGGAGGCTTGGAAATAAATAGATCTGTTAAATGGAGCACAGAATCACAAGCAGCAATAGTAATACTTAAAAAAAAAGAAAGAAAAGAAAAAGAAAACTATTTTGTTTAATTTCTAAATAGACTTCAATTTTTAATTTACTTTTAATTCTAAAGAAACTGGAAAAAAAAAAAAAACGTTGCAGAAGAAGGTACAGAAATAATCCCATCTGCTACAGAGTGCTTCTACAGAACTTGACCACTAAAAAAAGAAACAGACTCTTCCTTGCTTCAACAACTCAGCTTCTCATGGTTTAATCAAGCCAGCCTTACTACAGAAGGTTTCAACTATTTGCTCAGAAATGTGGCTTTAGTTTAAAACACAAATGACCCCCTGCTGGAAAACAGTTGTTGATTCCACAAACCTAACAGTGACTTTCAGTGATCCTTGTCTGGGAATACAGGCACCAGTCATTCACACACCACACTCCACTGTTCCCCATGTTTAGGGGCCTCAAATCAGGGTGGAGTTTCTGTTCCTCTTGATTTGTAGCCGTTTCCTCCACTGCTTCTGTGTGCAAGCCTGCATGTGCCCCAAGTGTGAAGGAAGAGAAGTGTCTTAGTCAGTTCAGTCTGCCATCCATGACAAATACTGTAAATTGGCTGCTTAAACAACAGATATTTATTTTCTCATGTTCTGGAGGCTGGGAAGTCCAAGATCAGGGTCTGGCAGGATTTGGCTTCTGGTGAGAGCTCTCATCCTGGCTAGCAGGCAGCCACTTTCTCACTGTGTGTTCACATGGTCTTCCCTCCCTGCTTGCTCAAGGAGAGTACAAGACATCTCTCTTTCTCTTCTTATAAAACCACAAATCCCATCAGATTAGGACTCCACCCTTATGACTTCATTCCACCTTAATTACTTCCTTTTAGCCCAATCTCTACATACGATCACATTGGGGGTTAGGGCTTCAACATATGAATTTTGGGGGGTCACAATTCAGTCAATAGAAAAAAGGCAGCTTAGGAAGACTGAAAACAGACACATAGCCCAGCTTGCTAGCAGCTTTTGGAAAGACCAGCGCTTCTGGAAAGAGAAGTGCACCATAGACAAAGGAGCTAACCACCAAAGGGCCAGTGAGTCTGCACTCCCTAACTCACATCCTCCACTCCCACATCCACCCTGTTGCCATCTACAATAGTTGGATGTGTATGCTTTGCCAAGGAGTGTCTGCTTTAATTCACTTTTCAACAGGTACCCCAAATAGTAGATTTATGCTCCTGAAGGCTCATTTTTGCCTTGGTGAAAAAGTAGGGGAAGTTGGATAAATTGTGTATCAATTATCAACATGATATGTACTAAAAACAAATACTAGCTAAGTATGAAAAGAGCAGAGACATGAAATACTTGTACAGCGATGATTATAATTGCATTTATAGAGCATGGCTTACTTTGGGTACATTTTAGTACATTATCCCATTTGGGCCTCAAAGTAAACCAGGAGTTATTGTTCCCATTTGACAAATGAGGATATAGATATAAATGAGCTATGACTGTGCCCAAGATCATAAGCCAAATTACTGTTAGAGTCAATACTGGAGTCTTCAGGAATGTCAACAGTCATCAATAAAGTAATGGGGACACACTGTTATACACAGGAGGTACTACTATGTAGATAGCATCAAACATTTAGTACTGAAGTCCTCTCCTATTATTTCATGTACATTTATGTAGTCTTCTTAGATTGTGAGTTTCTCAAAATCAGGGACTTAGGTTTTTATATTATTGAATTGCCCATAAAGTCTAGCATAGAACTGGGCCAAGAAGATGAACTCACTAAAAATACTTAAATGTTGATATCTTAATTCACAGCTTGCAAAGTGCTTTCATATATCTTATTTTATTCCATTTTTTATGGCAACCACCAGGATATCATTTCAGGAAAGATCATTTTGTCTTCTCCTCCTCGTGATGCTTATTTTAATTCTATCATAATGCACTCATTTTATTAAACATTAATTCAGAACTTACCATTACTTTTTTCATTAAAAACTAGCACTGACTGAGTACCTACTAGGTAGCAGGCATGGAAGCAGGCGAAGCAGGCACTGTGCCCAGTGCTGAGAGGACAAAAATAAATCCTGTGTGTCCCTGCCCTGAAGGAGTCTTGTGAATAACTATGCAGTTTGATGAATGTCTGTTAAGTGATCATTTGGCCTCTGGACTGGACTGCTCCAATGATGAGTATCTAATCATCCTCTAAGCAGCTCATTCCATTTTCAGATAGTTCTGATAGAAAGCTCTTCCTCACCTTGCATAAATCTTCCTCACTTTTGCTGCCACTCCCCACTCCTCGCCCTAGCCCTAGCCCTGGGGCATAGAATGTAAATCTTCCTTTTCACTTGACAACCCTTCAAAATATTCCAAGGCAACTATCGTCATCAGCCACCCCCTCTTCAGCTTCCCAGTGTCTGCCTCTGCCTGCTCCAGCTCCCCCACCCACAGTTTGGCCTGCTGATCTACCCCCAAGGACGGGGCCCAGCCCTAGTTTCCAGAGCAACTGAAGCTTGAGGTGAGAAGTCCTCAAGTGGCCCCCCTCAGCCTCTTCCATTCCAAATTGCAATCACTGCCCACCCTCTCCCCCCAACACACATTAGGACACTCCTTGTTCTGTTAGTTCCTTGAAGTCCAGCTTCTTCCCGACCTGTGCCCTAGTTTGTAAAACAAGAGCCACCTGCAAATTAAGTGCATTAATTAGATAGGGAGGAGGAACAGGGAAGGAGAGGAGAGGTTACAGATAAGACAAAGAGGGGACTTCATGGGTGGATCAAAGTGCACAAGATTAGGGTGAAGTCCAGAGCAAAGATGGAGGTGATGGGATTGATTTTGATCTGGAAGAAGCACGCCTTATCCACAAAGACTAGAGGGGGAAAAAAGATGAGCACAGGTTGTGTGAGAAGAGTGCTATCTGTGGGATACCTTTGGAAGGGAACAAGAAACTGGCCAAGGGTAAATACCGCTGAAATTGGAGCCTCTGAATATGTAGTGGCACCAATTTACTCATCTTTCTCCAGAAGCCACAATAACTCAGATACAAGAGTGGAGAATGTTGTTGGCTGGATTGAAAAAAAAAAAAAAAAGGTAGTGAGCACCTATTTTTTAATCAGTCACTCTATTCTAGGCTCTAAGGATATAATAATGAGCAAAAGTAGAGTCATTTACAATATCAAAGTGGTGCATGAAAGCATTTTCCCTTTCGCTCCCTGGGAAATCATGCGAAATGGAGAATGAAGCCTGGAAGGCTACTCTGGCCCCTTTTCCATAGCTGGAGTCTTCTGCAAATAGCTGAGTCCAGATAATCCAAATCACTCAAGGATGGATAATAAAAAAGGAACTGAGACAGGATTGATGAAAGTATACTATCTTTTTAAAAGTGGTAAAGCATAACAAAAACAAAACACCATAAAAAATTATACCACTGAGTAGATGACAATTGTATGCAAACGGGTTCTCCATAAAATTAAAAAATAGTGAGGTAACTAACCTTTGACAAATATAAAGTAGACATGAAGAAACTCTGGAAGAGATGGTGATACAACAGTAGAAGATTGAACTAGCAGAACTCAGTGGAATGATCAGATTCTGGATATATTTTGAAGGTGGAGCTGATGAGATTTGCTGATGGATTGGACATGGGATATGAATTGCATGGGCCCATTCCAATGCCATGGGAGGGGTTCTGCTGTGATCATTGACTTTATGTGCCAACTTCACTACGCCATGGTGCCCAGTTGTGCGGTCAAATACTATGAAGATATTTTTAGATGTGATTAACATTTAAATCAGTAGACTTTGTATAAAGCAAATCACCCTTCATAATAAGGCAAGCCCCATCTAATTAGTTGAATGCATTAACAGCAAACACTGAGGTTTCCCAGAGTAAAAGCAGTTCTGCCTCTATATTTGGGACTTGACAGTTTCTGTCTCCCTCTCTACATAGACACATACATATACATAGACACATGCACATACGTATATACATATACACATACATATACATATATAATTGTTGTTCCTCTGGAGAACCCTAAAATACCTCTTTCCACTCTGATATCCTTCCATTACATTCCCTCTTATATTTGACACCGAACAAAGGGGAAGTTCAGTTGGAGATATATTTAGTTTGTGTTTAGTGACTTATATTTATGTGGTTTGTTGTCAGTCCTGTGTATCGACAGATCTTTGCCAAACCATCCTGGGGAAAGAATGGCTTCCAGAAATACCCTTATTGCTCACTCTGCTGCCTATCCAGCATGGTAATACAAAGGTGCAAAGCCAGATTCTTATCACTATATGAATGTGTCTTATGGTACTTGAGTCTGGAAGTATGTGGCTATTGAGGTAGGGTTTGAAATGTATGGGTCCAGAAGCTGATCTGTGGAAAATGCCTTTGATTACCTGATTTGCAAAGTGGTATGCACAGTATCCAATTCTCACTCATGTATAAAGACAAAGGAAGTTTTCTTCTGTTAGGAATATACTTGGGGCACCTGGATGGCTCAGTTGTTTATAAGTGTCTGACTTCAGATTAGGTCATGATCTCGTGATTCATGAGTTCGAGCCCCGCATTGGGCTTTGTGCTGACAGTTCAGAGCCTGGAGCCTGCCTCGAATTCTATGCCTCCCTCTCTCTCTGGCCCTCCCCAACTCACACTCTGTCTGTCTCTCTATCAAAAATAAATAAACCTTAAAAAATAAATAAAAATAAAAATAAACAATGTTGTTTTTCTTATTCATTATCATGTTTGTGAAGATTGTCAGCTTTTAAAAATTATAATTAGTTGTGATTCCTCATTCTAAATAAATATGTTACTATCTAGTGGATGTATAATTATTTAAGATCCCTTTTTATTAAGAGGACCTTCTAAATTGTTTAGTTTCAAGAGTCACAAGATGTTCATCTCCCTCTGGGCATGAGAGAAAGAAAAGAGTTTTAAAAGATACATGCTTTTTATTTTTTGGATCTTTTAACTTTGGTTGCCGGAAAGAATACATATTTTATGTATTTGTCCCGCAACTAGTCTCTAACACCTAGCAGGTTACAAAAAGTTATTTCCCTTTCCCTTTCCCTTTCCCTTTCCGTAGCTCCACTTAGTCTCATGGGTGTAATGGTGGCTCAGCAACTGTCTTCTTTCTCTTGGCCATCTACTGTGACATGACACATGCCTTGATTATTTCCCTTCTACCCTACCTTTTTTGTGCCACTCAGGCCCCTACAACTGGATAAATGCAAGTTACCATAGACTCATGGCTTAAAAGAAGTGCAAAACTATCCTGCTTTCCTTCTGTTTTGATCTCAGATTTTCCTGGGAAATTTATTCTTGCGTACATGTCTTCTTTGGAAAATGACAGGCCTCATAGGAGAATGGAGTAGGTATAGCCAAGACGGAATAAAATGTCAAGTATGGGCACAGCCAGTGGGGGACAAATTGAAGCCTGATGAATAAATCTTAGGCCTGTAAAATATTTTCAGTATATTCAGATTTTAAAATGTCTTTTATCTGTGCCACATGGCCAATTTTGGATCCACGTGAAAGAATTTATGACCTCAGAGGTAGTATTTAGTCTCATGGAATCAAGGAATGTAAGAGCCCAAAGGGACATTAGAGATCATAATCCTGTGACCTCATATTACAGAATGGTCACTGGGGCTAAATGAGCTGGCCAAGATCATAAATACGGCTGTGGTTGTTTCAAAGACTATAAACCATGTAAACCAATAACAAAAGTAACCAACAACATGTCTGGTTTGATCAGAGCAGTAAATCCACCCACTTAAGAGTCATATCTGGGAGAAAGAGACAGCCATTTCACCATCAGTAGTAAGAAAATAAAACGGCTGCCTATTGAAGTAAGGGTGTGTGTGATAGCTGATGTCCAACTTGGACTTTATCGTTTCACTGTGTGCAGCTGGGAGTCTTTTATGCAGCAGTGGGGCTGAAGAGGAGAAGGGAAGTAACATAAATCCCAGGAAATTCTCAGCCAGTGTTTGTCCAAGTATGTAGTCTCAGGACAAGCTTCATCAAAATCTCCCAAGAAGCTTGTTACAATGCAAATTCCTGGGTCTAATCCTAGAACTACAGGATAATCTTCTCTGTGGCAAGACCAGGGAGTGTGCACTGAATAAATGCTTGAGGCAATTCCAATAACATGATTTGAAGATGACTTCAAGAAACACTCTTCTGGGGGCACTTAGGTGGCTTAGTTGGTTGAGCATCTGACTCTTGATTTCAGCTCAGGTCATGATCCCAGCGTCATTGGATAGAGCCCTGTGTCGTACTCTGTGCTGAGTGTGGAACCTGCTCTAGATTGTCTCTCTCTCCCTCTCTCTCTTTTTCTCTCTCCCTCTGTCCCTCTCTCTCTCTTTCTCTCCCCCTCTCTCCCTCCCTCCCACCCACTCTCACCACGTGCACTCTCTCTCTCCCTCTCTCTCTAAAATAACTAAATAAAAAGACACTTAAAAAAGTAAGTACTGTTCTAGGTTAGCATCAGAGAAAATAATGATGCTATAGTGCAGTAGTGTACTGTAAACATAAGAAAAGAAGGTACTCAGAACAAAGCATGATGATGATGCTACTGGAATGAGTCCAGGATATCTGGGTTTTAGTTTTAAATCCATCAACTGTAAACCTTTAGGGTAGTTGTTTTACCTCTTGCAATAGGTAGCTTTAGAAAGATTTTAAGCTGGGGAATGACATGATATGAATTATATTTGTTGCTGAATAAATATAAATACAAATACAAGTATAAATATAAATATTTGTTGCTGAATAAATATAATAGTAGTAGTACTAGTAGGGTGAACATAGCAAATAAGTTAATATGCAAAGGAAATAGTCTAGGTGAAAGATAATGGTAGATTCAAATAAGTTGTTGACTATAGATGGAAAGCAGTGAATGGATTTTGTTTGTTTTGTTAGGATCAATGATGGATTGGCTATCAGCTATGAGAGGAAGGTGTCAAAGAAGACACAGGAGATTCTGGCTTGCAGTGAATGGTTGATATTTTAAGGAGTATGTATGAATTGAGGGTTCAGGTGATTGAGCACGAAGTCCAGATTAAGCAGGTTGGGGTTAAAAGCCTAGGAGGAAATGGGGGCATCGTGGGACTTTGGGTGTCTTGGAAGTCAAAGGGCAGATAGAGTCATATCAGGAGAACTGGGGCGATGGGAGACTGGGTCCAGAGAGTGAGGTACTGGTGTATGTGATTTCCGTAGTGGATCAGTTCTACATGATGACCAGGTCTGGGTTAGCTGTGAGCACAGTAGGCTAAAGTGTAGTGGATGTGGAGGTCAGTGGAGTTGGAAAGGGCAGCGAGCTAATTAAGGCCAGGCTGCTAATTTGGTCTTTTGGGCCTGGAGAGGACAACTGTGACTTAGGGACCAAAATCATCAGTGAACTTGGGATAGTGACCAATTTAGTAGATGATGATAAATAAGAAACAGGTGGATGACAGAAACTTTAAAGAAGGTGGACCTTATTATATGAGTGGAGGAAAAATAATAGCTTGGAACCTGCACTGGAAAGACTTTAAAGAAAATACATTCCCCTTTGATATTCAGATTGTGTGAGAATGAACCCTTCCATTTTTGAGACAGTAGGTTTTGGTTTAAGGGAGGAGTTGTGAGATCAAAGAAGCTTTGGTTTTTTTAAGTTTAGTTATTTATTTTGAGGGAGAGACAGTGAGTGAGCAGGGGAGGGTCAGAGAGCGAGGGAGAGAGAGGAACCCAAGCAAGCTCTGTGCTGTCAGGGCAGAGCCCCAGGTGGGGCTTGAACTCACAAACTGTGAGATCATGACCCCGGAGATCATGACATCTGAGATCGTGACCTGAGCGAAAACCAAGAGTCAGACGCTTAACTGACTGAGCCACCCCAATGCCCCTATAAAGAAGCTTTGTAAGTGGCAAAGCACAAACGTGCTATCGACTTGTTTGGTTATGTATTTTGGTTCCAGGAGTAGCATTTTATACATTTCATTATTTAAAAAGTTCATGTCTATGCATACTGAAATATTTATGGATGAAATGCTATGATGTCTGGGATGTGCTTCAAAATAATACAGGGGAGATTGGCAGCGGTGATAAGTGAATTGAGATTTTCTGTACAATGATAATGCTGAAGCCCAGTAATGGACACATGGAGTGCCCTGTACTGTTGTTTTGTGTATGTCTGAGTTTTATTTAATAAAAAGTTACAGAAACTTCATCTTTATAGATTCAGTCCATTATTTTCAACTGGCATCTTTTTATGTTCTTATTTTATGAAGATCCTTATCCTCCTCTCGCGAGCCCCACAAGGATAGATACATACCTCCATTTTACTGACCTCTGGTTCTGTTAAGGGACTTCTCCAAAGGTAAACATCTATTTAGCTGCAGATTTAGGACTAGAACTCCCATGTTATTTTGACTTCTGGACCAATATATTTGATTACCTAATTGAGTGAGTTTGTAAGTTTCCATTAAGAGGTATAAAATTCAGAGTAGCTCTCTAGGGCTTTGATCTTGGAAACAGTGGTCTTCATTTGCAAAAAAGTGACATTGCCTTTGCACATGATTTTCCTCCACCATGGAATGTTCATTCCCATCCCCTAGTTCACCCGGGTTAACACCTATACATTGTTCAAAACTCAACTTAGTCTTCCCCAGTCCCCACATACATGCTCTGTGCCATCTCAGCAATCATTCTGTCCTTTGCATTAGTTCTGAATCTTGGTCAAACTTTTTTTCATTTCATATGCCACAATGAATTGTAAATGTGTGTATGTGCATGTCTATATGTAGTTTTCTGTAGTAAATTAGAACCATTGATGCTTTTTTTTAAATTTTGGGGCTTTTTACATAATGGCAACATCTAATACGTAGTTATTCAGCAACTCATACATGCCTGAAACCATCAGTTGATGAGATCAGCAAATGAAAATACATGGGAGCTTAAATAAATACCTTGGCTTTGGCCAGTTTGTGCATCTCAGGAGAGAGTACTTGTGATGTGTATGAAACTCTGGCATTGTTTTCTTTTTGGAAACAAAGTCCTATCACCTGGGGGTCTTCACTCAAGTATCAGTGTGATTGCCAACCCATGTAAAAAGTATTCTAAAACTAAATCACGTACACTTTTTTCCTCCAATAAAAACCTTCCTGTGGGATAAGATGGAGGTAGAGAAGGTGGGAAGCAGGAGGGGTGTTTTTAATTCTGCAACTGTGTAACTCATATAGACTGTGAATAGCTTATCACAGTAAGGGATGCTCGCAGGAGGGGAGATGAAGTACCACACGGATAATCGGATCAGTGATAATACTGGATAATATCTACAGATGCTCCCACAAGGCAATCTCCATCACTTTTGAAGTAACACTTGTCTTTTCTCCCCATGAGTGACTGCTCACTAAGAACTGGCACAATGTACTTCTGAAAAGAAATGCCTTGCAAAGCTTTGTAAGAAGGGGTGGTTGATTGAATACAATCTTCTTCGTCCCAAAAAAGAGGAGTGGGCTTTCACGAACAGATTTCAATGCACTCATCATAAATATGGAAGGACTATGTAGTCCAACCTAATAAAATAATCAAATTTCAAGTTTAATGAATTCTGTACCGTCTCCCGTCCATGTTGCAACACCCATCAAGCCAATTTTGCTGTAAAAAAAGTGCCAATTCAAAGTCCATCTCCTGTCCCCAGCCAGGGTGGGACCCAGTGGTAAACAGGAGGTACAGGGAGGGCAGTGTAAAAGCAGCTTTAACATTTTCAGTGAAAAAAAAAAAAAAAAGCTGGCATGTTCGCGGTTTTGATTTGCTTTTAATAACAAGTTCCCTCAACCAAAACTGATGAATTGGCATAAGAATAAGGGTACAAAAGAAACATCAAGGGGCCTTCCAAATTGCTAACTAAAGGATGAATTCTCTGCTTTGGGTGGCCATCATTTTAGCCCTCAGAAACAGGGAGATAAAAAGATGCAAAGCTTTTAATATATGCTGCTTAAATTTATAAAGGAACCGATTAGAGCCTGTGGCCTGTGGTGTTGTCTTAAAACTTTATAATCACATTCGGTACTTTAAGCAAATGCAAATTCTGTCGAATGCTGCCCTTGAAAGGCAATTTCACTGCATAGTAAATTGAAAGTAATCACTGATACAGGGTAAATACAGCTTCTGTTGGCTAAACACCAAAGCATTTCCACACAGTACTGCATTTTAAAATAGCTAATTTTATTGTCAGTGAAAAGATAGGCACAAAGTGGATTCAAACCTGCTTAACTTTATTGGAACTAGCTCAGTCGATTACAGAATGGGGTGGCAATCAACAAGGGGCCACATACATTTTACACCGAAGGTGATTCTTCTCTAGCCATCTGCCAACCCCAGCTATCCATTTTATTAACACATACCATTAATCACAAGGGAGGCCAGAAAGGAGGTTTGATGATTCCATGTAACCCATCATTGCTACTGGAAAAAAATAAACAAGCTCTGACACTTGTCCTACTGATGATGAATGACACTTGGGAGATATATTTCCAATGATCGTAGCGGGCTGAAATTGATGGCAATTAGCCCATACTGATGCCTTCCTTCGAAAACATGTTCCGTAAGAATGCACACATTTTAAGTAACACATTCCATATGTGAACGAGCAGTTGAGATAACAGGAGATTGTATGGCTAACAGACATGAGAATATAATTTATAAAAGTTAGTCCATATGTATACACTGTGAGCTGCCACATTATGAGTGTTTAGGCTCTTCATAAAAAAGTAGTTTGCACAATCAGTTTGTTCATTTTCCAATCGTTGTGCCCACCCAACTGTGTAACAAGAGAACACTTGGTATGTTTTCTATGGCAGATGATGGCAGATATTTCAGGTTCTTGCTCTCCCTGTCATCCTGAAGCTCAAAAGCAACATTGATAATAAATCCTTCATTAAAACAACAATCGAGATATCCATGAGTTTAAGAGAATGTGCAAGCTACTTTTCTTTAATAAAAAATGGTTAATAGGAGTTTTCTATCAAGTACAATTCATTCTAATGAAGTGTTTCTGTACATGGGACATCAGGATACAACTGACTTAAATAGGTCCCCAGAGACCACCAGGCAGTACACATTAAGACAACAAGGTCACCCTTCTGTCCTGAGGTGCCAGTAAAATGCATAGATTGGTGGGAGTCCAGAAAGATCCCCCAAATGTTATACCCACACAATTGTGAAAAGGTGACTCACTTGACATTTCTCCCGTAAGCCTGAATCTTTAGAAGGACACCTATTTGAGGTTTTTTGAAAAGGCTAAATCTACCTTGTTCTATTAGTAAACATAGTACACTGACATGGACTTCTTCCATCTCTTAGATGTATGATATTACTTGAGAAAATTACTTGGGATTAAAAAACTGAGCCAAAAAGGATTTCCTCTGGTGTGAGGGGGCAGAGATGCTGTGGAAAGTTCAAAGTAGTACTCAGCCAAGAACTTCCTCCTTTCCCCAAAATACATGAGGCTAAAGAGATGGCTGCCACACCGTGTGGAATGTATGACATTTGTCACCTTCCAGAATCTGATTGAAATCATGGCTCCCAGAGCTAGCAAAAATTCTGGCAATGTGCTATAAACATAAAAGGAGCAGATGAAAGGTTTAATTTTATTTTTATTTATTTATTTGGCTAGAAAGTAGCAGTCCTCAGGTTTGCTTTCTATTTGAGAACTTTTCCCCTTATGACTGAAGGGCGGTATTAATGAGTGTTAACAGAACGGCACTTATGATTTCTATCTAGGATTCATTTGATGGCTGAAAACTAACGTGCAGGATGATCACTTCTTTAGTGAAATGTTTAGACTGGCTGAAAATCACGTCACTCTCCCTCGTCTCTTCCCCTGCCCCACAAAAAGAATTCCTTTGGAAGGTAATTAAGAATGACACAAAAATACTGTTAAATATGTCATTCCCATGGTCACAGAGGAACCCTGTAAGATGACCTGAGACAGCCAATCCCATAGTAAGACAAGCAGTGAGGGGGGTTGCTTAGGGGGAAGTTTCATGTGATTCAATGTTGAAATGAGGACCAGCGAAGAGAAAACCTTGCAAAAAGGCACTGCAGGAGAGGCAAGGTAGGAATCTAGAACCTTGGACAAACCAACAAAGCCAGGGACATTTTACAAAATACATATGCCCTGGTCCATGAAGACGCCTTTTCTTAAAACGAAGCTTTTTGTATATAAGGATTTCCCAAAATAAACATGATAATTAGCAGAATGGAAAGCTGTGTTGGGTGATCTTGAAAAAGTAACCTCTCCAGGTCTCAAATTCCTCATCACTAAAATGAAGGGGTAGGGCTCTATTGCTGAAGTTCCTTCCAGCCACTACGCTTCCCAACGTAATATATCAGGCCTACTTTTCTATTAATCTGGTTTCTAACTAACACATCCCCAAACTTCTACCCCCCACCCTTACCTAACACCCCCCACTTCCCTCACCCTCCCATACCCCTGAAAACTGATCTTAATGACATTGTCTGTGGATCTGTCACCTTAACTAAGGGCAGAGAGGTGACACAGAGCAGGGACCCGTGGCAAGAAGCAGCCCCTTTGTGTTCCTGGAGGCAGCCCTCTGGCAAAGCTCCAGAGACATGGCCTCCTTGGTCCCTGTCCACATGCGCATTTCCTGCTGCTCTCCAAAGGTATTCCAAGATGGAGTCACTGGCAGTGAGAAGGGACAGCTAAGAATACATCTGCAGCCCACCTCTCCCCCGACTGCAGCATAGTACTTTGGGCTTCTGATGCTATTCCCTTGGAGGTTATAGTCAACGATGCCTTTTAAGACGTATGCTAAGAATTGGGGAAAACAAAATGAGTTCTTTCAAAGTAGTCACCAGAAACTCAAAGCATTCAGCCCATCTACAAGAAATGCTTCTTCATTTTGCAAATGATTGGAAATCTGAAACTGGTGACACAGCCAGTGAACTTGTGCTGGAGAAAAAAATGAACACTAGCAGATTGGTCTCAGGAAATGCAAGCGAGCTGTGTTCATGGCCACACACAGCACCTCGTGCGACTCTCCATCAAGGCCTCCGATGGTCTAACTCCCTAAGTGGGAGGAAGTTGTACAGCACACAGCTAATTTACTCTCTTAGCATCTGAAAGCAATATATTAATTATCCAAATGCATAAATTACTCCAGAGTATACGTATGAATGTATGAACCTCCGCGAGGGAACCAAAAGAATCCACTTCCAAAGCACCACTGAAATGAAGATAAACACAATCTCCTGGCACAGGGTAGCTGGGAAATTGGGAGGGAAAATTAGCTCCAGCACCCTTCCACACCCCAATATCCCTGCCTTTTCTTCTGCTTACACAGCTCCTAAAACTATTTCTTTACATGAGCCCAAGATGAGAGCTCTCTCTCTGGATGCTGCCTAGATGGTAAATATACAAAACAGCACACATGCAAATTCTCTCCAGCTTCCCACTTCTGAAATCTACATGTTACGCACTGTCTCCCAAACATACTGTGCTCTTAAATGAAAATGATCTGGAATATGGAAATGCTAAACAAAATCACGCACGTTGAAAACATTCATGTATATCCAGCTATTAACAGTTCATGTATTTGTATAAATGCAAACTATAAACTTTAGAGCACATTCTGATTAATCTGTCTTTAGAAGTACTCTCTGAGTGTGTACCAGAATAGACTGGAGTTTGTATGGTATTACTTAAGCACTATATTGCTTCAATAAAAAGTCCCTTTAAAAAACATCCCTCCCACCCCTTGTCCTTACCCTCAAAATAAGAACAAACAAAAGGGAAACATGGTTAAAAGCACTCTTGCTGATAAACTGCAGCTCTTGAATAGGCCATTTAGATGAGATACTCCACCATCTCTGCGTCAGGCTCTTGTCCCAGGATCTGAATGGGAGCTTTTCTTTCCAGAGTATTGGAGTGGAAAACAGGGCCATCTAAATGGAAACAGGGGGTTAGAAACCACTTAGGGATCAGGTAAAGACTCAGATTTCTAGAAATAGACCTCTTTCGAGCAATGAAGCAGGGGCAAAGGGAGACTTGCCGGGCACCGCCTTCCCTGGCTCACCTGAGCGTTTACAGCTACTGGGAGGAAGAACCACCTTGACACACCCCTGTTGCATCCCTGTTCCCATCCTAGTCTCCCAAGAAGTCATTTATGGACTCTACACCCATCGCTTATTATCAATCCCCTTCAGAACCTGAACAACTCTGGCCAAACGACTGGCTGTGTCTACACAGCAAGGTGCCGACAAGCAATCTGTAATAGAGGGTAGAACCTAAGTCTACCCGTTATAGAGGATCCTTACCTGTCTTATCTGGATTGCAGGTCAGACTTGGTATAGACAAACGGCGTGGTCCAGAGCCGACAGCTGGACTTGCAGAAGCCTCAGCCTGACCCAGAGCTGGAGTTGGAGCTGGAACTGGTGTAGCAGCCGCAGTCGGAGCTGGAGTTGGTGCCTGAGTCTGAGCCGGAGCAGAAGCTGTAGACGCTGTTGGAGCCGGAACCGCAGTTGGAGCCGGAGCTGGAACCGGAGCCGGAGCAGCTGGAGCAACCTGAACAGCAGCAGGAGGCGCGGCAGCGGCAGCGGTGGCGGCGGCGGCGGTGGCAGCAGAGGCAGCGGCTGGAACCTGAGCAGCAGCAGCTGGAGAAACGGCAGCCGCAAGAGCAGCAGCAACAACAGCAGTTGCTGGAGACGGGGTGGCAGCGGCGGCAGCAGCAGCCGGAGGAGCAGCAGCAGCAACAGCAAGTGGAGCAGCGGCTACCATGGTGGTGGTGTTGGTGGCAGCGTTGGCAGTGATGGCGGTAGCAGTGGCGGCAGCAGCGACTGGTGCGGGCACAGAGATTGGAGCAACAGCTGCGGTTTTGTTCGGTTCCGTGCCCCGTTCCGTCTGGGTGCTGCAATCCCGGCTGCCCGTCTTAGAGTGAGCAGAGAGCAGGGGAGTGGAGGGTGGCACGGGGGAGGGTGTGGAGGGCACAGACTCTGCGCGGTAGTCCCCACCCAGGAGGATACCTACAAAGGGAAGAGGGGAAGAGGTCAGAAAAGTACAGGCTCTTCAAATGCAGACACCGGGTTACCTCTTCTTCCATGTGGGAGGTTCAGGAGAAGCACAAAGGGGACGTGAGTCTCTACTTGCGCCTCCGAGGAACCCAGGAATCGGGTTTGGCAGGCACATCCCTTCTGGTCATCAGTTCTCCATCCCAGTACAGGGTATTAAAACCTTTAAGTGTCCTGCGAATCTGTTTTCATTTACTTTTCCAGTGGTGATTGACTTCCACTTCAAGTAGAAGCTTGCAGAAGGCTTCTACTAGGCTACACTTATCACCCATGTCATCCACGACCAGACAGCTGGGAAGGATTGGGGGAATGATATGTGATCTGTGGTCACGGATGAGCGCGAGGACAATTGTGTAACCTAAGGTTCTCATCAAGACCGGGGTCCCCGAAATGCCTACTCTATCCAAAGGTCGCTGCAACATCACAGGACCAAGTAAGGTATTAGAAGCAACACAAAGACCTAAAATTAAAACACAAAGCTGGCTTTCTCAAGCTCTAAAAATGTGCCTGGTGGTATCCACAGTGTTTCTGGGGTTTTGATTAGAGGGGAAGGAATGGACAGAAATTGAATGAAAATGTACACTCAGTTCTCATCTCAGAACACTCTGGTAACAAAAACCTGCCACCCAGCTCCATTTAGCTTAATTAGAACTCTGAGTTCTTGTATTATATGGGAGGAGAGAACAGAGAGAAATCTGGAATTCTGAACTTTTGATTGATGTGATGGTCACATGGGCTTTGCACAAAGACAAAAGGTCTGGCATGGCAAAGGCCACATCTGAGAATTTTCTAGAGAAAACTGAAGTTGTCTTCTTTCCCACCCAAACAGAACTCAGAATTCTTATCTTCTAAGGCTTTGGCTTCAACCAGTGCTCTGTCAGTGAGACATCAGAGTGTGAAGGAGCTCCTGAATAGGCAGCTAGCCTCTCAGGAGGACTGATACCCAACCCGGTGTATCTTCCACTCTAGAATCTGAACCATCACTCCTTTTCCTTGCTGAATGGGCACATATCTAAACGCATCAATTTAATCTTCTTTATCTGCTGTCATTACCTAGGCTCCCTTTCCAGCTCTTGTCATCTCGCTTCTCTTCCATGATGGGGGTGCCAGTCAGGGTGGAAGAATGTGAGAGCAGGCCTGATCCAGCATTGGAAATGGACATCAGAGACTTCGCTGGTCGCATGGATGACAGCTGCTCTGTCTTACTTGGCTCTTTCCGGGAACGCTGCTGGAGCACTTTGATCATGGCGTCCTTCTCAATAATTTGGGCATGGAGCGTCTTAATCCTAGGAGCCAAAGGCAAAGAACATATAAAAACCTCGTTGCCACCTCCATGTTATGGTCTCACTGCCTGCATGGACTTGAGTTTCCATTCTCTTTTCAACTGAGGAGTTTAATCCTTTTGGCATTGAAAAGCAAGGGGAGGTGTTCTGTATTTTTAAAAATGCCTTTCTCCATACCCAAATGGATCTAGTGGAGCATCTAGGAGTTGTTGCTTAAACCTCAGGAAGCCAAAGCAAGGTCCGAGTGGGAAAAAAGGCTGTATGTAAGAGAGTAAATGGATGTCATGGATGCTATAGTGGAGAATATGAGTCAATGGAATGATGTATTTAGTGAGAAGATGAGGACTTCTTTGATTGGGCCGCAATTTCAGTTAGTAAGTAAATGACCCTGAGTTTATAAGACATATTAGGTGCCCTACCTCCAAGTGTGAATGGATATTCTTTTACTGTGCACTCTGCTGCATCACAGGGTTGAAGTCCAATGCTAGAAAGAATACCCAAGAGTACAAATACCAACAATACAGTTCTGGCAGAGGGAAGATGGAAAGCAATTACCAAGGCCAATGGGGAAAGCAAGGTAAAGGTCACTGTATTTCAAACCCAAGTTAACAGGCTGGCAGGGGTGCAGGGGTTGGGGGAGGCTGCATTATCAGGTTTCTCAGTTGTGAATGAAGATGCCTGCCCTTCCCTACTGACCTATCTGGTCTCTATACCTTCTTCTCAGATCCACTGGGGTCCAGATTGATATTTTACCTGCCCTCCATGTCAAGGCAACGCTTGTTGGCCATTAAGATCTCTTCCTCCTCTTTCTGAATGCGAGCTTCCAGAGCCGTGTCATAGCTGGTGTTAGGAGAGTGGCTGATGACTGTTGTATCCCTAGGAAGGAAAAGGACAGTCATGATGATAAGGCAGCAAGATCAACAAATCCTATCATCTCCCGCCCACTAAAGGTTGCTGGAAAGCAGTAAGCTATGGCCAGACTCATTAGGAATGGTTGGTTCCTGGAAGACTTACTGAAAAGAACCTCTAAGATGGGAAGGTTCAGCTTTCAGAGCTAGCTAGAAGAGGTTCTGAGCAAAAGTCAGTGATGGGATTATATAAGAGATACACGGGCTTGCCTTCAGAACTAGACAGATATCTTCCCAACGCCTCCTGGCAGAGAGTCCTTTCAAGTGTTTAGATCATGGCCAGGTTATAGGAAAATCATTATCTTTTCACTTTATATCATTATTTATATTACACATAAGATATTATAGATTTTCACTTTATTTTCATGATAGATATGAAGGGGAAAAGGCTCGACTTTTAATGGCTATTGCTACAGATGTATAGCAGCAACTACACCTGAGTGCTAGGTACAAACTGTAGAGATGGCACCAGTAAAGGTCAGATCAGGCATATGAGCTGAGTGAGAAGCATGGCCTTTGAGTCAGCACCACTTAATTCCTATCTAACCTACATCAGAAACATTCTAGTGCCAAATCAAGGAGTCTCTCCCCACAGCTATGTGACTGTTCTCTTGCCAGAGTCCCAACGTCATGAGGGGCCATCATGTTTCACTTGGAAGTGTCTCAGGCCATTAACTCAAATACTCATTAAAAAGGAGCAAAAGGTGTGGGGTGGGGGGGCGAAAGGAGAAGTAGACGAAGAAGCGGAGGGGGTGGGGCAAGGCTGCTGTCAAAGATACATGGGAATCCTGTATCGTCCTGATTAAGTGAAGTTATGCATCTTTCTTTAGTTCATTTGGAACTAGTGGTAGAAAAAAAGAGGGAAAGGAATGAAAAAAACCTGGATCTTTTTTGAGTAGGTTGGAGGGAAAGAAAAAGGGATTAGGAAGACTATTGATGTAATTATATTGGTCTTAAAGGAAAAGCCGACAAAAGACTGAGAAAACAATGAACTGGCACTGCTTCATTATACTTCCTATGAGAACGGGGAGCAGTGGGAGAATTTCCTGCTGGCAACTAGTTACGTTCTCTTAGCTTAGAGACTGTGACCAGTGCAGATGGGAGTGAAAGGGCAGGGGACTGAAGATGCAGAAAGTGAGTATTAAAGTTCAGGAATTTTGGTGAGTTCCTGTAAAATAACTGTCACCCAAAATGCTTACACTTGAGATGCCATTGATTTGAATGGTGAAATAAATTGGAGAGCAAGAAGGAGAAGGGCTTACAGTGGCTCACATCAATTGCTAAACTGAAAATATTTTAGCCTCTCAGGATTCTACACTTGCTGTAGCAAATTCACTTGCTTATAGTTCTATCAGGAATGGCATTTGTGTTCCGAAGCACCCAAGGGGAAATGGCATTGTGTGACATTGAGAGCACAGGCTCTGACCATAGACTCCATGAGGGTCCAATCCCACTTTCCCAAGTACCCTGCCACGAACAAACTCTTATGAGCTCAGAAAGTCAGTTCACTGCTCTAGACCTCGGTCTCCTCATATGGAAGACAGAAGTCATAATTATACTTGTATCTCATGGCATTTTGGGAGGCTCAAATAAAAGTATGCATGTAAAAGATGCAGTGTCAGACACAGTAAAAACACTCAACAAAGTTATTGTTGTTAGAGAGAAAAGTATGAGTAGGTACACCTGGGTGGCTCAGTCAGTTAAGGGTCCAACTCTCAGTTTCTGCTCATATCATGATCTCAGGGTTTTATGAGTTCAAGCCCCCCATCGGGCTCTGTGCTGATGGTGTGGAGCCTGCTTGGGATTTGGGATTCTCTCTCTCTCTCTCTCTCTCTCTGCCCCTCCCCCACTCACTCTGTCTGTCTGTCTCTCAAAATAAAGAAATGAACTTTTAAAACAAAATTTAAAGAGAGAAAAGTATGGGTAGAAGGAGAGTAACATACAAAAAGGTATGACTTGAAGGAATTTCAGCTCTAGGTAGAATCTTAGAGGCAGCTCCTACAGTGCGCAGATCCCATGCAATGGCTGCTTCAGAGCCAGGCCTCTCTAAAGTGTGTGTGGTGTCTATCGACACTGGGGACATGAGTGTACGGTTTGTCACTGGGGGAGCCAGTGCTGGCTCACTGCCACTTTGACTGCATAAAAGACCATTCTGGGGGACTCAGAGCCCTGCCAGCTAATTGATATGGACACTGTGAGCTCCTCAGGAATGGAGCCTGAAAATGTGGGGCACTTAGCGAATTCCTACAGAGCTGCCAGGATGGCCTTCAACATCAATCTTCCTTCTAGAAAACTGGAGCTACTAAGCCAGTGGCTCAGGCAAAAGCAAGCAAGCAGTGTTTGAAGGAGCAACTTGACCTAACTCCCAAGATTCTGAGACTATCCATAAGCACATCAGGAGAGAGATGCTGGGCTTGAGAATACAATCTGCAAATTCCAGACTGTAGATCCCTGATTTTGACATCCTACATCCAAATTCTTTTTTTTTAATGTTTATTTAGTTTTTTTTTTTAAGTTTATTTTTTAAAAATTTTTTCTCATGTTTATTTACTTCGAGAGAGACAGAGACAGCACGAGCAGGGGAGGGGCAAAGAGAGAGGGAGAGAGTCCCAAGCAGGTTCGACACTGTCAGCACAGAGCCTGATGCGGGGTTCCAATTCACAAACTTTGAGATATGGCCTGAGTTGAAACCAAGAGTCAGACACTTAACTGACTGAGCCACCCAGGTGCCCTTTAAAATATGGATTTATTTATGAGAGGGAGAGAGAACATGAGCAGGGGAAATACAGAGAGAGAGGGGGACAGAGGACCTAAAGCAGGCTCCACACTGACAGCAGAGAGCCCAATGCGGGGCTCCATTTTGTAAACCATGAGATCATGACTGGAGCCGAAGTCAGACAGTCAACTGACAGAGCCACCCAGGTGTTCCCTACATCTAAATTCTTAAGTAAACGATTTCTGGCAACTATCCCTCCAGTCATCTCTCTCCTTCCTTTGATGAAATTAACCCCATCACATTGCTTACATCACTTTCCAGAATGTCACCCATGACTTCCTAATTAAAATATCTAGAGTTTTCAACTTTTAAGCTTCAAATCCATCTCTTCCTATCAGTAGCATCCTTTTGTTTATTTAATATGTGAACTTGACCATGAGTGGAGCCCTGTGGTTGAAGTTACTGCGATGCTAAAAAGTGGCTAGACATTCATCAGACTAGTCCCTGGCTGCAGGAAACTTGCAAGGGGAGAGAAGAAAATGTAAGGGCAAGTAATTAATTGTTACAGAGGGGAGTGTGAACTTTATTCCAATTGGCACTGAAAATTATTAGAGCTTTTTGAGGGGAGTAGAATGATCCAAGCTACATTTTATGAAGATAACATTATCTCTGGCTGAAATGTGATGGGGGATTAGGGGAACAATACAGTGGACTTGGTCAAACCAGTCAGAACGGTCACTGTAATAATCCCAGCAAGAGATACTGAAATCATGAACCAACGCAATAGCAAGGGGAATGCAAACAGGCCATAGGAGGCACAAATGCTACAACTTGGAGACTATTTAAATGTGGGTGTTGGAGAGAGGGAAGAATGAATGAAAGCTCTGGTGTTTCTAATTCAAAAGACTAGAAAAGATGGCATACTGCTCATTTGCTATGATAGGAATAGAAGGAGAGATTTTGGGGAAAACATTATAATGAGTTTTGATTTTAGTTACATCAGAGTTAACACATCTTATGAATAGCCATATGACAATATCCAACAAGTTGTTGACAATTCTAACTTTAACCTAAGGGATGTCAGACTTACTATTTGAAGCTGTAGTAGAGAACAAGACAGCTAAGACAGAGTGCAGAATGAGAAAAAGCAGAGGACGGAAACTGAGAAAAGCCTATAAGGAAGGAATAAGTAGGCTTTATAATGTGTGTGATCAGCTTCTGCCTCCTGCTTTCTCTTCCTTTCCTTCTTTCCCAGATTGACATCATCCAAAATAAAAACAATACACTGCACGTTTGGGGAAGGTTAATGACCGGATTCAGGAAATGTGGACTAGTAAATTACATGGTTGATTGGATTTATCTTTTTTTTTTTTGAGAGAGGAGAGAGAGAGAGAGAGAGAGAGAGAGAGGGTGTGTGTATGTGAGCAGGCATGCATGCACACACTGCGGAGGAGCAGAGGGAGAGGGAGGGAGAAAGAATCTTAAGCAGACTCCATGCCCAGCGCAGAGCCCCACGCAGGGCTAGGTCTCAGGACCATGAGATCATGACCTGAGCAGAAATCAAGAGTCAGACACTTAACCAAATCAGCCACCCAGGTGCCCCAATTATCTTTTTATCCTTTTGCTGTTATTCAGAAATAAATTCACCATTTGCAAGCCGCAATCTGCAAAGCCAAATTTATTCATATAGGTCAAACTACTTGGTAACAATTTCCCTTATGTAAATTAAGCATCTAAAGAATCTCTAGGAACACGATAATATGGAAGTTATAATATGGACCATATTATTATGATTATTTATCATACTTTTCAGTGAATAAATAAGAAGCCTCAAATTGTAAATCTTAAACAGTTCATAATCCCTAATCACCATCCTGAAATCATCATATCTGGAAGGCAGCAGAGTCTAGTGGTGAAGGTGTCAAAATGTCATTTTCAATTCCAGTTCTTCTGCTTAGTAGCTGTGTGTGATCTTGGGCAAATTATTTAACCTGTCTGTGCCTCAGTTTCCTCACACATAGGACAGATAACAGTACTTATCTCAAAGACTTATTGTGAAGATAAGCAATACCTGTAAAGCACTTAGAAGAGTACCTTATATAGAAAACACTACCTGTGCTTTCTTGCCTTGACAGCTGTCCCTTTGACAAGTGGTGCTTTGTAGAATTAAAGTGCTAACAGGAGTCTAAACAGATCACCTAACAGGCCTTATCACCTGAGAAAAGACCGTTCTCTATTATTACATTAAAATCTGTACTTTAGGGGTGCCTGGGTGGATCAGTCAGTTAAGCATCCAGCTTTGGCTCAGGTCATGATCTCACGGTTCATGAGTTCGAGCCTCGCGTCCAGCTCTGTGCTGACAGTTCAGAGCCTGGGGCATGCTTTGATTCTGTGTCTCCCTCTCTCCCTCTGCCCCTTCCCTACTTGTGCTCTGTCTCTCAAAATTAAATAAACATTAAAATTTTTAAAAACCTGTACTTTATTATTCACAATGACTAAAGACCTGAAACAATCCAAATATCCATAATCAAGTGAATGGATAGACTATGGTGGTACACCCAGACTATGGAACACTACTCAACAATAAAAAGGAATAAACTATCGATACATGCATCAACTTGTATGAATCTCAAAATAATTACGCCAAGTGAAAGAAATCAAACAGAAAGGATATATACTACATTACTTCTTTTGTACAACATTCTAGGAAAGGCAAAATTATAATAACAAACTGATTGTTGTCTAGTGTCAGGTGGGGGAGGAAGGGATCAAACTGAAGGGGTACAAGAGCACTTTAGAATGCACCCTCTATTTTGATTGTGGCTACATTATTGTCTATAACTGCCAACATTCATCAAGCCATTCATATAAAATAGGTGTTTTACAATATGTAAACAATACCTTAATTGAAAAAATTCTACAACTACCATTGATACCACCCAAGTAACACTTCCCAAATGTGCAACCTGTTATTCACCTATAAGCTATTACATTGGGAACGTATGAAGTCAGAGATACTAGCAGAATACACAGAAACCAAGCATGTCATTAAAATGTGGCACTAGATTTAGGGATTTAAGTTATAGAGTTAGAAACCATTTCCTTCTCTTTCACTTCTTTAAAAATTATTTAGAAAGAAAATAGAATATAAAGCCTTTGCCACAGAAAGGGGCAAAGAGCAGAACCTTGGTCAAATTTTTTTTTTAATATTTTTATTTTTTATTTCTAGGAGAGAGAGAGAGAGAGACAGCGTGAGCAGGGGAGGGTCAGAGAGAGAGGGAGATACAGACTCTGAAATAGGCTCCAGGCTCTGAGCTGGCAGTCAGCACAGAGCCCGACGCGGGGCTCGAACCCACGAACCGCGAGATCATGACCTAAGTGAAAGTCGGACGCTTAACCGACTAAGCCATCCAGGCGCCCCAAATTTTTAAGGTTGAATGAAACCACTGGACAGAAAAGAAAGGGCAAGAGATGTTGGAAGGGAAGGCAGAAGAGCCCATAGGTTCTGAAATAAAATTTTCTGAATGTTACCTTCCAAATTGGAAATCTCATTAAAAAAAGAGGAAAAGGAAATCAATCTCTGTGGCCAAGCATAAGAGGCACTATCTCTGGAAAAAAAAATAGTATAATCCTAGAAACAGCAGGGTCTGGAGGAATTACCTAGTCCACCTCTCTCATTTTGCAAGAATGTGAACACAGTCTCTCAATTTCTCCTGTGGGCTGGATTAACAGGCATGCAAAAAAAAAAGCATACAGTCCTGATAACACGATGTTTGACCAAGGAACTAACATAAGGTGTTTCTGGTCAGGTGGAAACTAGCTGCTTTTTATCATATTAGATGATAAGCATGCACATTTAAGTGAAAACAGTGATTACATGGAAACTTTCTACCTGGTGATTTAAACAAATGTGGTTTAAATTAAATCTACTTTGTTGAAAGCAACGGATTCTGGGAAGAAATCTATCTGAAAGATATCAAAACTCCCAATATCAAAACTTAGGAAGGAAGGAAGGATGGGAGTAGTTTTTTTTATACAAGGACCCCAGTGACAACCTCCTAGCTTTCTTGCATTTCCTGACCTGAAGTCTATTCTGAAGTCAGTTTTAGCCATGAGCCTCAAAGCATCAAGAACGTTGGCTTTCCAACATTTTCTCACACTGCACACCTTTATGAGCTAGATCTTTCTCAGTTTCTGCCCAAAGATGACAAAATCACCCTTTATCTCCTTTTCAGTGTTAGGGTTTCCTGAATAACCTTTGAATAACCATTTGGGCACAGGTGTTTTCTTAATTCTTAACTCTGCTTCTAATCTGCCTACAAACTTCCTGACCATCTTCTAGCACAGCTGGGGCTTCCTTGCACTTGGTTACTGCCCTAACATGCAGCGAGCACACTGTTCTCCGAAAAGAAAGACAGGTATGCATAAGCCCATGATGACCTCAAAATCAAGGCACAGGCAATTTCTTTCTTTTTTTTTTAGTGTTTTTTTAATTTATTTCTGAGAGAGAGAGTGAGAGAGAGGGACAGCGTGAGCAGGGGAGAGTCTGAGAGAGAGGGAGATGCAGAATCCGAAACAGGCTCCAGGCTCTGAGCTGGCTGTCAGCACAGAGCCCGACGTGGGGCTCGAACCCATGAATTGGGAGATCATGACCTGAGCTGAAGTCGGATGCTTAACAGACTGAGCCACCCAAGCGCCCCGTGGTACAGGTGATTTCAATCCATTTAAAGTTTATCTATTCTCCATGTACTTGGAGGCAGGCAGAATGTGTTAGAGAAACAGTAAGATGTCTTCCTGGAGAATCAGGAATACACGTGCAGATCACCAGCCTAGCTCTTAAGCACTGACCTCCTCCTGATTTGGCATGAGAAGGACTCACAAATAAATGTATCTGCCACCCCACCACACCCCACATCACAGCCTAAATTCTGGCAAGCGTCTCAAGATTCTGTCAGTTCGCCACCTTTAGGCGAATGTTTGAAACGACATCGTGGTTTTTTAATAACTTTCTGGGTAGAGCTTCAATGGGTGCAATATGCTCTAGCCTCCCTTAGATATCCAACTGGACACCAAAGCTCTGTCTGTCTCTCCAACAGCCCAGGCCATCTCCTGATTCGAATTTAGTTTTTTGTTGTTTCTCTCTTTCTTTTCCAACCAATGATTATGAACAGCAGTGAGACATACAAATTGGACAAGAGCACTGTTTCCTCTAAAGACCAATGTTTAATGTTTTCCCTTGAAAAAGGGGCATGGAAGAGGCAAAAAATTAAAAATCCTTCTGCCACTTTCTCTTCCTCATCAAGTGGAATGTGACTGTTTACATGTGATGAACTCAGGGACCCAGAGAGTGTGGCCTTCAAATATAGACCTTCTCAAAGGGCACGGATGGATCCATGTTCAGCACAGCCTCTGGCATACCTTGGGTAAGCCAGAGCTATCAAATGGCAGCAGCCACTCCTGAGTGACATTTTGTTTGTGAGTGGCATTTCTCCAGAGAGGCTCTCACTCCCGTCCTGGGACTAAACAAAGAAACCTACACATGTGGCCGAAAGAAGTCATGACTCTGGTGAAGGAGGCATGCGAATGTTCACTTGACCCCATCTGCCATCATCCTGGCTCCTGACGAAAGCTGAACTTTCAGTAAGTTCGTTAAGTTAACGTTCATTTTCAAATTCCTGACCCAAATTCCTAAACAGTCTCTGTTTAACCAGGTGAAAGGAAACACACTTAGGTAGACCCTGGTGAGGGGAATAAAGAGCACTATAAGAAAAAAGCAAAAACACCCAGAACAATCTTTTAACCAGTCACCTTTCTGTTCTGCCCATCACCCACACCCTCCAAGGAAGAATTCCAGAAGCCAGCTACTTACCTCTGTGCAGCTACGGTTGCAGCGGCATCTAGAGCGAAATGTCTCATCACATTCTCCTCCAAATACTTCTGCTCCCACTTGGTCATATCAGCTTCCAGGGCCAGGATCCTCTCCTCCTTCTCGCGAAGCAACTCCATCAGTGCAGTAGCGCTGTGTTCTGAAACGCTGGCAGGCTGAGGGTTACCCTGGCGCTGGTTGGGGAGATGCCGAGACCCCTCGGGTTAGTGAGAGAACCATGGTGACCGAGCCCCATTTGAAGAGCCCCTATTCTTAGAGAGCATGACTGCCCAAGCCACTTCAGTTTGGATTCTGATCCAGAAGCAAGGGGAATTCAGATTTCCTCCCAAGGCAACAGCACTTTCTGTCTTGGAGCTTGAACAGGAGACTCCTTTGATCAGGAAAGCAGCTTGCCGTATCAAACAGTCATGCCACTCAGAAAGTGGGACGGGTGGCTGAAAAATCACTATCCCTGCCTACCAGCATGGCATACACTAGAAATGGACATTAAACACCTAGGATTGAGTCCCTGCCTTGTCCCTAACTTGTTGTGTGGTCTTAAGTGAGTCATGCAACCTTTTCTGGGTCTTGATTTTCTCCCATCTGAAAATGAGGGGGTATATGGCCAGATGAGTCTAAAGACTGGAGCCAATTCTAAAATGTCTGGAGTCTATGTGTACAGCATCTTCATTTTTTTTTTTTTGTTCACCAACCCTAAACACTGCATCTTCACTTCTTAGAGGGTCTGCTGTTCATATGAAAATAAAAGGTGCGAGTCAATAGGCATTAAGGATTTTGCTGGGCTAGGAGGCTATGGAAGCTGACTTCACCATCACAATTAGGAGGTAGTCTGGAGTAAGATCAGGTGTGGGGGGGGAAACCTAAAAATGAGCACAAGTGTGGTTTTTATCTTCATGTCTGACACCATATGAAAAATAACAAATAAGGAGCTATCTCATTTTAAGTTCTCAGTACCTGCTGAATTCGGAGTGATTCCAGTTCCCTCTCTAGCCGTGTCCGGAGACGATGCTCCAACTGCTCACGTTTTTCACATGCCGCCTGGAGCTGTACCAGGGCTTGCTGCATCTTCTCGACCTTATCTACATACACTTGCTTCTTTTTCAGCTGCAATTCCAGGTTGGGAGAGTTGCGAGATGGCACAAAAGAGAACAACAGAGTCGGTTATTGAACAACAACACAATCCAGCCTTGTGTTTCGATCTCTTTCCAACCAGCTCCAAAAAAAAAAAAAAAAGAATGAATGGCAAGAAGGTTCTTCATGATGAGTCTTATACTTATCATGCAGCGAATGTGATGGGGAAGAGGAATTAGGAGCCCCCCTGCTTTTTTAAACATTTTCTTCTTTCCCCATAACTATGCCTTCCCCAGACCTATTTGGATCAGTAGGGTCTGTCTTACATGGCAAGCTTTTAAGATGATTAAAATGATAATCCTTATAGAAAGATCCTCACTTCTGCTTTTCTTCACTCTAAACTGGAATATTTTGGGAGAAAGAGATGTCTTATTTTGGTCATTACAATAGACAAATACTAAAAAAAATAAAATGGGGGGCTCTCCAAAGAAAAAACCCTAACTTGGTATGGAAAGGGAACCCATCCTCTGCCCCTTATTTAGGTGTTTCCTCTCCAAGTGACAATCAATGGGTAATGAAGGTACAAGGAGGCCAGAACTGTCTTTTTGAAGTCTGTGGTCCTTGTAATTACCCAATATAGTCATCACTTCTCTCTTGGACAGTTTTTGCTTCTCAAAAGTAAAGTTACCACCCAATAGATTAAGAATTTTTAAATCTCCTCATTGACTAGCACTGCCCCACTACCTGCACAGGTAAATAAAAGAACACAGGTTATTTGTCATTTCCGCTTCACTCATGAGCCTGAGTTGATAACATTGGACTCTGAGAACACTGGACTATAATTTCTCAACTTTATTCTGGGCCCTTTAAAGACATCTAAAGACTAGAACTAATGAGTCTTTAGATTTAGAACTAAATCTAAACCTAAATGAGTCAAACATGATTCTTCCTCTTTACAAGACTAGGAACCATAACAAAAAGCAAAGGTAGAAGCAGGTTGGGACAAAGAATCTGAACTTTTCAAGTTATTTTTAAATGTTTATTTATTTTTGAGAGAGAGAGGGACAGAGTGTGAGCAGGGAAAGGTCAGAGAGAGAGGGAGACACAGAATCCAAAGCAGGCTCCAGGCTCTGAGCTGTCTGCACAGAATCTGATGCAGGGCTCGAATCCACGAACTGTGAGATCATGACCTGAGCTGAAGTTGGGCGCTTAACCCACTGAGCCACCCAGGCGCCTCTGGTACTAAGAATCTGAGTTCTTTGTGCCCTTGTAGTTTATAAGCCAAATCATGGCTCCACTGGAGTAGAGGAATGAGGATCTCAGGGCTCTTTCAAGAAAGCATATACATCCTCAACACCTAAGAAGATTGGGCTAAGTAAGTGCAGCTTCCCAGCTTGTTAGCAAATGAGGTTATACTGTTCATCATATTCGTGCAGTGCCTCTCTTGCTAATAGAATCAACCCACGGACTCTCTCTTTTTTATTTATTTATTTTTACAAATAGTTTATTGTCAAATTAGTTTCCACATAACACTCAGTGCTCATCCCCACAAGTGCCCTCCTCCATGCCCATCCCTCCTCCCCCCACATCCATCAGTCCTCAGTTTCTGTCAGCATTCAAGAGTCTCTCATGGTTTGCCTCTCTCCCTTTCCCCCACGGACTCTCTTTCTAATGCAGACATTCTTCCAGGCTTGTCTCACATCGGTTATTATCCTTTTCATGGAAGCTGAGGTTAAGGATACTTTCACTTTAAGATCTAAATCAAAATATTATTGGTGACCTTGTGAAGAGGAAATTGAAGAATTCAGCTCAGCTCCAACTTTTCCACAAATTCCCGAGCCCTTGAGCTAGCTATGTAGACAGTTGCAATGTTAGAAGTTACCCTTCCAGAACTGCCCATATGCATTTAGTGAGGGCAAGCCAGCAGGCCCAACCCGGCTCCGCTATTGCAGAAACCTGGTAACTTAATGGTAATAAGTCCAAATCATTGCTGTAAAGAATGTCCAGTCAGACAGCAATGTGCCAAACTCTCCTTGTCTTATAAATGCCTTCTCCCCAAATTAGACTCGCCAAACTTTATCTAGGTTGCAGAAAACCTATCTTGTATTTTTCTATCAGAACTGTGGTATACTTTGCCTAGGTGACTTGGAAAAGAAAACTTAAAAGTTTTTTTTTCCTATGCTTTCTTGACATTTACTTTCATTCTAAGACCTTCTTCAATTTAGCCTCATAGACCAGTTGAGGTGAGTTATAAGTCTAGATGCTTTTTATCCATTAGATCTTTTCCTAGGAAATAACAGAAATCAAAACCATTCTCTTTCTTTCAGCAAGTTTACACTTTTCTTTCCTGGGATACATGACTATTTGTAATAATAATGACTAGGGCAATCAAGACCTTTAAGCCATGGATGTCTTTGCCTTCCTATTTGCTAAGCTTTGAATAATTGGAGAGCAGGGAATATCCTTTAACTTCACCTTTTGGATTCCATAATCCTCAAGAGCTATTTCAAGTTGAATGCATTTATTTGTGAATCACTCTGAAAATCCTAGGGGAGCAGTGCAATGTTAATGCAGAGAATGCTAACTGTAATTATGGAGGCTTACAGCAGTTATACTTAAAGGCAATTAAAGTTAGCATGGGTTTTTGCCTTGATGGTGAAGTACTCTGGTGCAACCTCAGAGAACTGAAAAACAAGCAGTCCAGGGCCTGGTGGAGATCTCCACACCCTGCCTTTCTTGGAGAAATGAAATCTTAATATCTTGGCAAAAGCATCTCTAGCAGTAGAAGTCACTGAGCCAACCTCCTGGAAGGGAAAAGCAATAAAGGCCCAGGAAGTTTTCTGAGCTGGCTGAAGACAGGCATGCAGGTCAGACAGCTCTCACAAAGCAGGCTGAGAAAAAAATCCAATTATGCTTTTCCATTGAGATATTTATACATAAGGTACCAGGACCATGGTTACTGGCATAATTCGCCTCCTACCTCCTTTAAAAGAAGAAAAGAGTGTAGGTCACCCATAAATACCATGGTCACTTAGCAAATGCTTAATTTGTAGATAACTTATGACAGAAAGGGACAAATCTTGGATGCTACCAATACAAGACCCTAGAGATGAAATCAACAAATCAGTTGTATTCTGTTATGTACACTTTTTTCCTAGATCTCATCTGTATTTAGAAAGGAACAAAGGTCTATATGGTTTATTAATTCCTCTATTATTGTCATATGCTTCGCTTTTACCTTCATTGTGATAAATCCCCTTTTCTTTTCTGCCTCACCTCTGTACACTTATCTCCTGTGCTAAGTTCCTCAAATGTTAGATCATTAATTAGGACATTCTGGGTCCCCAACTTCATCTTCCAATGTCATCAGAAATGCCAGTGGCTCCTCATCAGTTAAAAGAGAGACCACATAGTAAAATGGTTATGGTCATGAGCTCTGGCCTCAGACTATCGGAGTCTAAATGCGAGCTCTCCCACTCATTAGGTATGCAAACTTAGGTAAGCTACTTAATCTCTCTGACCTTCCATTTATTCATCCATACAACATGGAGATGATGATAATGTGATATACCTCTATAAAGATCAAATGAAATAACTCATGAAGTGCTTAGTAGATGGCCTAATACAAAAGTACTTAGAGTTGTTCTTTTTTTTAAAAAAAGTTAATGTCAAATCACACATGCTCTAGTCTTTTCAACTCTGAACATTCATGCTAGATAGCCTTGATATAGATCTCATTATTTCTGTAACTCTAATTATCACATTAATGTTAAGACAAACCAAATGAGCAAATAACAACAAAGACAGAAACCAATTCATAAATATGAGAACAAACTGGCGGTTGCCAAAGGGTAGGGGAGTGAGGGGTGGACAAAATGAATGAAGGAGATTAAGAAGTACAAACTTCCAGCTATAAAATATACAAGTCATGGTGGTAAAAAGCACAGCATAAGAATGTAGCCAATAATATTGTAACACACTTATCATGGTGTGTATTTCATAATGCACATAATTGTTGAAACACTATGTTGTACACCTAAAATTAATATTATATGTCAACTATACTTAAAGAAAAAAAATTTAAAGACATTAAAAATGCAGCCATTTTCCCCTAAGAAAACATATAAAACTAGGCCTCAAAAATTTCATATGATGGTGCTTCAGATACCTTTGTAAGGCAAGGCCATTCACTGGAGATACAATTAGAAGCAAGGGCTAAGTAGCCACAAGACACCATATTTTCTCCAAATGACACATTTCTCCAAATGAGAAATAAATACTTATAGTCAAAGGTACTGCTTAAAAAAAAGAGCCTTAGCCATTTGTAGCAATGTGGATGGAACTTGAGGGTGTTATGCTGAGCGAAATAAGTCAGGCAGAGTACGACAGATACCATATGTTTTCACTTATAGGTGGATTAGGAGAAACTTAAAGGAAGACCATGGGGGAGGAGAAGGGGAAAAAATAGTTGGGGAGAGGGAGGGAGGCAAACCATGAGACTCTTGAATGCTGACAACAAACTGAAGGCTGATGGGGGTGGGGGAGAAGGGAAGGGGGGTGATGGGCATGGGGGAGGGCACTTGGGGATGAGCACTGGGTGTTATATGGAAACCAACTTGACAATAAACTATGAAAGAAAAAAAAAGAGCCTTAGGCAGAGCTCATTCCCCACAAAACACACACATACACACACACAGAGTCAGATTTTAAATTTTTAATGTTTGATGTTTAATGTTTTATTATTTTTGAGAGAAAGAGAGAGAGAGAGAGAGAGAATGAGAGAGAACATGAGCGGGGGAAGGGCAGAGAGCAAGAGGGAAACACAGAATCTGAAACAGGCTTCAGGCTCTGAGCTGTCAGCACAGAGCTTGATGTGGGGCTTGAGCTCACAAACTGTGAGATCATGACCTGAGCTGAAGTCAGAAGCTTAACCAACTGAGCCCCCCAGGCGCCCCCATGTATATCTATCTATTTGACAGTGAAATGAAAGGTAAATGAACAAAGGGGCAATCAGGAAACTTGGATTCTAGTCCTAGCTCTGCTATTGATGGTAATTTGTTTCCGTTTTCAACTTCAGCATCCCCGTTTGTAAAAAATGAGGAGGGTTTTAGGAGTCAACAAAGGAAAATGGTCAGCAGCGGGCCAAATCCATCCATCTCCATTCATTTACATATTGGCTATCGATGTATTCTAGCTAGAATGGCAGAGTTGAGCAGGTGCGGTTACAAAAGAAACTGTATGGTCTACAAAACTTCAACTATTTACTATCTGGTCCTTTGCAGATAAAATGCCAGACGCTGGACTGATTTTCAAATTGTTCTGTGGAGTGCCTCAGAGGCCACTGTGGTGGGTAAGTTGTATCAGATGGCTTCTCTTTTATGTGTTTTATATATTAGGGTTCTGCGTAAAACTTAACTTCAAAAAAGATTGCCACGTCTTCAAAAATACATATGAATATATACATGTTCTTGTGTGTTGTCTTGTCTTCCCTAGAGAATGGGCCTCCCATCTTACCTCACTCCATCATCTTTTCACACTTGACATCTCAGCATGGTTAAATAATTTAAGGTCCCTGAGGAACCCATGGTATTTCACACCTCATTGCCTTTGGATATGGCATGCTCTCTCTTAGGAGAGACCATTGACCAGTAGGTTTTAAGAAATTAAAAACAAATACTAGGCTAGAGAGATGATCTCAGATGGTCTCTAATAGTCTTTCTTTTTTTTTAATGTTTATTTTTGAGAGAAAGAGAAAGAGAGAGACAGACAGACAGACAGAGCATGAATTAGGGAGGAGCAGAGAGGGAGATACAGAATCCAAAGCAGGCTCCAGTCTCTGAGCCGTCAGCACAAAGCCCGACGGGGGGCTTGAACTTACAAACCGCAAGATCATGACCTGAGCTGAAATAGGCGCTTAATCGATTGAGCCACCCAGGCGCCCCTCTAATAGTCTTTCAATTCACAAATATTTTATGGATTTTATCTTCCCCTTTTCCCCTTCAACATTGGCCAACAACTAAGAGAGGAGTCAAAATGAAATCCCAGAATTCTGTATGGGCACACTCTTGGAGGCAAAAACAAAATAGAAGTTCTGCTTTAGTTTGTGTGTATGTGCATGCAAAAGACAGAACATGAACCGTATGTACTCTCCATAGGATCCTAGATGATTTGTTTCTCTATGTCTTCAGTATTCAAGGAAGTGAAAGTTCACTTGAAAAGTTTCTAAAGCCAAGGCAGTGGCTCAGGTCTAGAGATGAGTACCCATGGGCCTCTAGAAGAAGCCAAGTAAATCCATCACTTAAACCAATTTCTCTGGGTACCTGGGTGGCTTAGTCGGTTAAGTCCGAGTTTGGCTCAGGTCATGATCTTGTGGTTCATGAGTTCAGGCCCCGGGCTGGGCTCTATGCCGACAGCTCAGAACCCGGAGCTTACTTCGGATTCTGTGTCTCCCTCTCTCTCTGTTTCTCCCCTGCTTGTTCTCTCTCTCTCTGACCCTGTCTTGGTATTTTAGACTCACCTTCCCTTCCAACCCTATCCCTACCTCCTACTATACCACAAAGGTGTAATCTATGGTTCTTTATTCTTTTGCCTCTATTCCAATGGTTCTTAACTAGGGGCTCTTTTTCCCCCAAGGGGTCATTCAGCAATGTGTGGAGACATTTTTGGTTGTTACTGCTCAGGGTAGGTTGCTACTGGCTTCTTGTGGGTATAACATCCCACAATACACAAAACAGCCTCCTCTACTATTACCAGTAAAGAATTATCTGCCTCCAATGTCAATAATGTTGAGGTGGAGATTCCTTGATCTACACTTGAGCACTACTGGAGATTTCATTCATGTCACACTTTCAACACTGCTTATATTCACATTTTATTACCATACTCTCTTTAGTCACAGACCTCTAGCTGAGTACAGGATTTCACACTCTGACACTTCATGTGTCCCAGACTGCTTTCATCTTTCCCCAAAAGTCTATCCTTTTGATAGTTCAGTCAATATTATCACTTAATCTGTTGTTTCCAGTCACAATACCTTGAAATTATTGTTCTTCCTCTTCCCTCTGTCCACCATACCCAATCTGTCACTGTTACTATGTGAATTAAACACATCTCATATTCTTTTGTGTCCTTACATTTTCATAGCTTACATAGTTTTAAATCCTAATTTCACAACTAAATTATTATAATAATAACCTAACAGATCTCCTTACTCTCAGTTGCTCTCTGCCATTGACACAACGTGCGTGTGCATGCGTGCACACACACACACACGATCAGTGCATCCTACACACAGTTATAACATACTTCCTCAAGAAATACATTTTGGCATTGCTCTCTTTAAGGACAAAGCAAGCTACTGCTAGCATATCCATTCAAGTAGTATTGATTAGGTATCTACTATATCCAAGGCGCCTCTATACCTCCTCTCTCACTTCTTTAGACCAAAACTCTTCTTTCTCACCTATATCTCAAGCTACTTGATGCTTCTCATTTCATCCTCAGTCAGCTAAAATATGCTTTTATCAATGTTTTATCCTCCTCTACCTTAAAATTCTACCAGGCCTCCCTTGCAAACTATCAAGCTTTGTATTAGTCTGATCATTTCTTTCTTTCTTCCTTTTCTTTTTTTCTTTAATCTGATCTTTCTTCATCCCTCCTCCACATCACTAAACTCTCCAGGAGTTTTTCCTTGAATAATCTGATGTGACCCTGATTGTTGCTTTTCTCTAAAGTCTCTCATAATGTGTAGCAGTAATTGTATAAGATTTTATTTTATTTTAATTTTTTTATAGTTTATTTTTGAGACAGAGAGAGACAGAGCATGGGGGGGGGGGCAGAGAGAGATAGAGACACAGATTCTGAAACAGGCTCCAGGCTCTTAGCTGTCCACACAGAACCTGACGCGGGGCTCGAACCCACAAACAGCAAGATCATGACCTAAGCGGAAGTCGGACGCTTAACCAACTGAGCCACCCTGGCGCCCCTATAAGATTTTAATTCATGTGTGGATTCATTCGTTCGTTCATTTGACGGACAGATATTTACTGAATGCTTATCATGTGTCAGGCCCTATTCTACATCTGAGAGCAGAAGTGATACATGGGAAGCAAGACAAAGTCCCTGCCCCATTATAGAGCATCATCCCATAAGCCACATAAGGGCAGGGCCTTTCTTTTTCCTTTGCATCTCTCTGAGGTTCTAGATCTAGTTCATTTTTCACTGCCCTCTTGGTGACCAGCTAACGTTAAATAGCTGTCAAACAGAAGAATAAAAATGAGCATAGCATAACAGCTATAACACTACAACTATATGAAAAATAAACACACATTCATTAATATATCTGCTTTGTTTGGCAAGTCAAGTTAAGGCTTTCACGTCATTCTGATTAAGAGACAATTTTTTAAAGGAGAATCATAAAGTGGGAAGAATGGCAGAAAGGCAATCCAGTGAAGAATAGGGCAAATACTCTTGAGCTCAATCAATCATATTTTTCCATTGCACTTCTGCAATAATTTGAACCCATTCCCAAGCATTTGGCAGATCTCCTAACCCCCTTCTGACTCAGGAAAATCTGATCCCTGCAAATGAATACCACGTGATGGCATCTCTTCCCTCCTTCCAACAACTGTGGACATCTTTCAAATTTATTTTTTTTAAAGATGGTTACATACAAAATTACTTCTGGGGCCCCTAAAGCTACCCATTTATCTTGGCCATCTGAAAGAAACTCATTTAATCATTTATGCACTTTTCCATTTATGCACTGGTGGACAAAGCAAAGGGCACGATACTTTAGAATTAAGAGATCTGGATTTTGTCCTAGATTTGTCACTAACTGTATAATCTGCCCGCACTTTAATTTCCTAATCTGTTGAAAGAAGACAAAACTTGCAACGTTCATAGTGGGAGATATAATAATGTTTTCAAAAAGTTAAAAAAAAAACACATGGGGGTAGAGATGAATCAACAGGGCACAGAACCTTTAGGGAGTGAAAATAATCTACATGATACCATAATGACAGATACATGTCATTATACATTTGTCCAAACCCAAAGAAAACACAACACCAAGAGTGAACCCTAATATAAACTATGAACTTTGGAACACTGATATGTGAATGCAGGTTCATCTAGTGTAACAAATTTTACCTCTCTGGTGGGGGATGTTGATAATGGTGGAGGCTATGCGGGTGTGGGAGCAGGGAGTATATGGAAAATTTCTGTACCTTCCCCTTTTATTTTTAGGGAAACCCAAAACCAGTCTTTAAAAGCAAAGTCTTGGGGCACCTGGATGGCTCAGTTGGTTGAATGTCCAACTTCGACTCAGGTCATGATTTCACGGTTTGTGAGTTCAAGCCCCACATCGGGCTCTGTGCTGACAGCTCAGAGCTCCTCTCTCTGCCCCTCCCCTGCTTGCACTGTCTCTCTCTCTCTCAAAAATAAATAAACATTAAAAAATTTTAGAGTAAAGTCTTACTAAGTAATAAAAATATACAGATGGATAGGTGGGGGGGTGGGATATTGTTACTGGCTGGCTGAACACCATCATATACACACACTTCACTGGCTAAAAGACACTGAAACTAATTACACAGAACTAAGTCCAGTGCCATAGAAGACATCCTTCACTATGACTGATTTTCATCTTTCCCTTCCATTGCCCACAACTCCACTCACTGTATCACAAATGTCACAATTAAAGTACACTTTCTGGGGCACCCAGGTGGCTCAGTTGGTTAGGCATCTAACTCTTGATTCTGGCTCAGATCATGATCTCACAGTTCATGGGTTTGAGCCCCATATCGGGCTCTGCGCTGACAGTGTGGAGCCTACTTGGGATTCTCTCTCCCTCTCTCCCTCTCTGCCCCTCCCTGGTTCATGTGTGTGCACTCTCTCTCTCTCTTAAAATAAACAGGTCAACTTAAAAAAATAAAAATATAAAGGGGCGCCTGGGTGGCTCACTTAGCTATGCATCCTGACTCGATTTCAGCTCAGGTCATGATCTCATGGTTCATGAGACTGAACGCTATATCAGGCTCTGTGTTGACAGCACAGAGCAGACTGCTTGGGATTCTCTCTGCCTCTCTACATCCTTGGCTCTCTCTCTCTAAAAATAAATAAATAAATAAATAAAAATTTAAACAAACAAACACACAAATAAAGTGTATTTTCCTTGCTCCTCTCTTCTCCATACAACTAGTTATATGTTGCTCCATGACCCTTCTGTGATTTCTATTTGATTTGATTTAGCCTTACTCAGGAGCCCGAGGCTCCAAGTAAGAGTTCCTTCTGAAGCAATTTGGTAACACTACCCTGGTATTAGCAAGCTGCCTCTGTCTATTGCCAAGAGGCTGTGGTCCACTGGTGGATATTAAAAGAACTGAAGAGTGGAAACCACCTCTAGAAACTTGGTACCAAGAGGATGGAGTTCATTCTGTTAAGGAGACTAAAGGAATTATACAAGGCTTCCAATTTGGTAACTTTAAAAGTTAAAACCATAGGAAAAAACTGAGAAAAATCAAGCTCTGAGAGTTCGTTCCATCTCTATTTGGGGTGGAGACATAATTTCTTAACATAGTGGGTGGAGCAACACCTACTTCAATAAAATATGCAGCCTTAAATATGGGAAATATCATCCTTAGATGAAATGACCTTCAAGTGAGTCAATAATTCATCAGCAGAACACTGTGGAAGATTCTTGGGGAGATAACGTACTTTATCCGAATTCCCATCAACCCTCTAAGTGCACACATAATTAGTACCCTCAGATCTTCTGTCCATACTTTATAATCCAGCGAACTATTGTGTGAGTTTTACCTACTAGTAACAAAATCCTATTCGTTTGAAGATTATTTTGGATGAGACATAAATGTCGATGCCTAGCACAGCTTCCTCTAATACCGGGAAAGGAGACCAGTTATGATACTGAGGATGGCGTAAAACTGTCCATCTCTCAAACCAAAATGACAAATCAAGTAAGTAACAAGGGAACTAGAAATAAGAGAAATTGTCAGCCATAAAGACTAATAGTGGAAATGGAGGGAAACAATGTGAATGTTGTTTAGAAGAACTGAGTGGAGTGGCAAAAGGACACTGGAAAACGCACTGCCACCAAGGGTTATCACTGCGATGTCTAAAGCATCACCAGCCATCATAGTTCAGCAAAGGTTAACACTTGGCCCCTTTACCCTGAATCTCTGTGGCCGTCATTCTAGCCTAAAGCCAAAGAACAAGGCTCACTCGCTTTTTTTTTTTTTTTTTTTTTTTTTGCCAGCACTCCCACATTCTGCTCTGTCCCTTCCAGTGCACTCTTCTCAGTAAGCAGCCCACCCGCAGCATCTTCCCTCTTTGATCTTGCCAGGGTCTTTTTCCCACCATCCCTGAAACAATTACCCAAGCAGTGGCTCGGCTCTGGGTCATCATAAGACAGTAGCCAGCCAGAAGCCTGGGCTGCCTTGAGCCTTGTGAGTGGATATGCCAGGCATCTGTCGAAACTCTCCAGTGAGGTCAAATTAGTAGGGGTGGGGAGGGGAGGTGGGGGAGATCTCTTTGAATGGGAGAATACCATGGTTGCTGTGGGACACAGAGTTCTTTTGACTTGGAGTTTAATGAGCCTACACTTCAATAGGACCTACGTGTCCCGAAAGATAAGGGCAAGGATGGAAAGGCACCATTTACCTTGGTTGCTGCTTGCTGCATAGGCTGCCGATTGGTGGCAAGACCTGGATCATAGTGAATCACCAAAAAAAAGAAAGAAAGAAAGAAAGAAAGAAAGAAAGAAAGAAAGAAAGAAAGAAAGAAAGAAAAAACCAAGACAAGTCTGTTCTCTAGTAAAAGTGCTAGCCCTGTTCCAGCAAGATACCTTCCCTGATGTCAACAGAGTGGGGTCGACCAGAGAATCTCTGCTGAGCGTAGAAGAAGAAGGAAGTTGTGACTACGGGAGAAAGTTCTCTGTAAGCCTGAGGCACATTTCTGTATAGAGCTTAGAGCACGGTGAATGTAGACTATCATGGGCAAGAGACTTAATGGGACTAGAAAAATAAACTGAATTTCAGGAAAAGCATCTAAATGAGGACTTCATACAGAAAAAGACATAAATGCATGCAAGGGTCCTGGAACTGTTAAAGTAGTCATAATCTTTCTCTGACTTTTTTTTAATTGAGATATATTTGACATATAACCTTATATTATTTTCAGGTGTACAACATAATAACTTGATATATGTATTGACCTGCCCTGACACTTAGCAGGCTAAGAACATACTCCTTAGACAAATGACTTAATTTGGGAAAATTTCCCTAATTGTCCTTTGCAAAGCAGACTACAGATATTTCCCCTGGAAGAACTTCTAAGAAAAATTCAAGGTGCCATTTGTGAGCCATAACTTAATTCTCTGTTTATATAAGACATAGGCAAATGTCTGACATATCTTTCTGCCTTCCAAAAGGACTTTACATCTCCAACAGATAGAGAAATACAGATTCTATTCATGAATACCCTTTCCTGATTTAGAGATGTTCACTAGTTTTGTGAACAGTGAAGACTCCTTACTAGATTATTTCCAGAGCCCCTTTCTCTAATGTCTCATACTTAAAAAGTTGACACCAGGTAGAATGAGCCTAGTGGGCATGGAGTCACAGCAGAAAAGCCAAACTTCAAGGATCACTTCCTATATTTGAGAATAAGGAAAAGGAATGTTTTCCTTTGACTATTATAGAGGAGAGAAGGCAAACACCACGTAGGAGCAAAGCCATCTCTGATAGGCTGCTAAAAAAAAAAAAAAAAAGAAAGAAAGAAAATACCAATCAGTGGACTTTTCTTGAGATGTGGTTTCAAGCCCTTTCATGTGCTAGAGTCTGGAAGACATTACATGGCCTCTGCCTTTGTGATTCCACTGGGTAGAAGGCTCCCAGCCTGCTCTCCCCATCAAATGTTCCACCTCTTGTAGCAACAGCAACTCAGAATTTCCCAACCACTAGCCTCTGAGCAAAAGCGCAAGCTGGACGAAGGCTAAAAAATTGACAATAATTGATGAGTTCATTTGACATATCTGGCCGCTAGATGCCACGATTCAAACCTAGCCCAAGTTTGCGAACTTCTTTTTTACACTGTCAATCTACGTGTTTTGGGGACCCGGCCCTGGAAAACGACTAAATATCTCTGGAACAAATGCCCAGAAAAGCCTCAGAAGTCTGAAGCCAGAAATATATTTCAGGCAACTGTTTCAGTGAGGGCTGCCCAGTGGGAACTACAAATTAACATCCTCTCCTTAGATGTATATTATTTTCATGATTAACAACCAGTTACTACTGAGCCCTAGGACAGAGCAAACCGAGAGAGCTGCAGAGTCTCTGTCCCCATTTATCTTCTACTGGATGGGCCCGCATCCTGGAAGGGCATCAGTGCTGTGTATATATACCCAAATCTCGAAGCAGGCTGGACAAGCTTCTTGTTGAAAAAGAGGGGCCTAACGGGTGAAGAGGTTTTTTGTGTTTTTTTTTAAATGAAAAGATGCAGGGGTTACTAAATCTGAACAACAAGCGCCCACATTTTCTCCTTGGGAATGGAACCAAAGGATGATTCAGATGGGGAGACAAGCAGCAAGGGCTAGGGAATTCATGGGCTAGGGAGTCATGTGACTCCAGTTTTATTCCTGGCTCTACCCGACACTTGCCATGTGACCCTCAGCCAGCTACTTCTCAGCCAGTCTCTTTTCCCTTCTCTAAAAGAATACAGTCTTATCCTTGTCTTGTCATTGACTCTGCGACTTCCTCACAAAAGGGAGAGGGGAAAGAATATACGAGGAGTAGCACAAGGTTAAACGGGGTGCTCCTGAGGTCTGGATACCAGACATACACGAATATTCCTCATGTTCAATAAAGCAACTCAATATTTCTGATGCAGACCACGAATGAAGCAGGACACTAGCCAGACTTTATACAACCTGAAGTTTAATGATGACATAAGTCAGGTCAAGGACATCATAGGTCAGGCAACATCACCTACTGGAAATGTATGAAGCCACAACCCAGTTCCAACAAGTGTTTTAATTCCCATCCCAAAAAAGCAAAAGGTATCCGGGAGTCAGGAGATCTCTAGGTACTAGAACCATTCTTCCTGAGGGAACGGAGGCAGGTCATGAATGAAGGTAGGAAAGACACCGCACATGCAAGAGCTGCAACGCTGAGGGCTTGGTCACTAAACATTTTTTTTTTTGGTCTCAAGTTTATAAAGCTTTCAATTTGTTACAATGGAGGCTATTTTTTGTCTTAAAAATTTTTAAATTTTAGGCGCGCCTGAGTGGTTCAGTCGGTTAAGTGTCCGGCTTCTGCTCAGGTCATGATCTTGCTGCCCCTGGGTTTGAGTCCCGTGTCTGACTCTGTGCTGACAGCTCGGAGCCTGGGGCCTGCTTCAGATTCTGTGTCTCTTTTTTTCTCTCTCTCTTCCCCCTCCCCATCACATACTCTGTCTCTCTCAAAAATAAACATTAAAAAATTTTTGTAAAAACATTCAAATTTTAGACTAGTGGGATGTGAAATTTTCTTCACCAAGTTACACTTTGGCATCCACTTTTGTTGGAACAAACCATTCCCTGAAGTACAAAACACTGAAGCCTTAGTAGTACTTCAATACAATGACAACGGATACCCAAGATTAATTAATGACAGGCCAGCAGCAATATTCCTTCTCTTTCAGATGAACACAGTTCAGTGTTGCAATCGAGTAACATCCACATCAAGACTAATCAGATGCACATTTATCATATGCTTAGGATTTGGGGGGCCCTTGTATTTGTCAAAGAAAGACCCCATTCTTGCACACAAATAACTGACACTTTTTCCCCTTCACATAGCCAGTAAGACCCAGGGCGCAGTTCCTGGCCTGCCATAAACTGTAAGTTTTCCCTGGAACCCATCCTGTCCCAGAGCCCCTCAAGATTGCTTCTACTTCAAAACCAATCTGCAAAATAAATCCTAGAAGAGAGGCCTACCCATCAAGATTCTTTCTTTTTTAACCCGAGAGGACCAACTTCCCACTGAGCATGGGGAGACAAGGACCATTTTGATTTTAAGATTGTTGGACTATTTTAAAATATCTGGAGTCATTTTTTAGCCCTTCTGAAATAAAGCTTTAAAGCTCTATAAGGGCAGGAATTTTTAAAAGAATATGTATCTGTCACAGGCCGAAGGCAGGGCTGGGTCCATAGTAAGAACTTGGAGGGGGGTTGTCAGTTTATTAGATGAATGAGCAAATGGAAATTACTTCTTGACCTTGGTAATTTTCTATTCTGGAACCAAAGGAAAGGACTTGCAGAGAAGAAGAAGAAAATCAAAGTCCACTCACATGAGGACAACTGTAAGTAGAAGTAGCATATGGTACCTTCATGCTGGGGGATAGCATAGCTGCCAGTTCACCAAAATGGGGAGTCCCCAGTGCCCCTGATTTTCCAGCTCTCCCCCTCCTTGGGGCTCATATTCTACCTAAGGAAACCACACATACCTCTTCCTCCAGCTTAACCACCTTGGCCTGGGCGTTGCTCAGGGCCTGGTCTCGGATTTCAATGTGTCGTCGTTGGTCCTCATTGGTAGAACGGGCAGTGGCCAGCTCGGCCTCCAGCTTCTCCTTCTCCCTCTGGCTTTCCTTATCTATCAAGACATGAATTATCAATACCGCCATTCTGGAGCTGGCTCAAAAGCTTACCTAAGCAAGACTGACAATCATACCCTACTAGATATCCTCTAACACACAGCTAAATGAACCAGGATACCCGAGATCGGGACCCTATCGTTGTTTCTACTGCAAACTTGTTATGTAAACTCAGAAAAGTCACTTAATAATGGTTGTTATACAGAAGCAATGTGAAAGTGTATGTAAAAATGTTTTTGAAAGGTATTATGCAAAGAATACACACAGACAGACACAGACACACACACACACACACACACACAGGAGAGCAGACAAGCTTGGGTCTTCAATTTTATTTCCTCAAGCGGTCTTATATTGGCAAAAGAACAATTGAGCCCCCCAAAATTTTCCCAGCTGTCTCCTCAAGACAATATATTAAACCAATCTAAAAATGGTATTCCATAGAATGTATAAAACTTCAAATCCCACTCTTTACTCACTAGCATTATTTTCTAATTGAAATAAATCCAGGATTGCCTTGGAGGTACAAATGACCATGACACATGTAGATATCCCCCCTGCTTTTCTAAGTCCCTCCCCTTTTATAGACCTCATACCAGAAACGCAAAGGAACCATTTTGATTCTCACTTGGAGGTTAAGGTGCCCTTCCTCTGCAGACCGTGATACTTAAGTTTGTAAGAGAAACTTTAACAGGGCAGCCCCACGCTCCCTCCTGCTCTGACTTTACATACCCATATAGTTGTAATTTGGAAAGAAATGAACATTTGTTGAATACTTACTGCATACCAAGTATTGTACTAACTTTATCCTCAGAGGAGTCATGCAAGGAAGGTATTATTCTCTTTTCCATTTCGTATATGAAAAAAAAAAAACAAAAAAAAACAGAGACTCGGAGGACTTGAGTAACTTGTACCCGGTCTCACAATTAGTAAATGAGTACACAGTGGAGCCCATACTTAAGGTCAGGCTGTTCTAAACTCTAACGAGACTGCCTTCTCCTAGGGTTGAGCTGGTTTGGTCTCTCTAACGTAACTGGAGCACATTCCCCAGGGAGGCTTTTCAAGAGGGCTTTCTTGGCTCTTACCCCAATTCCAACCATGCAGCACCCTGTTGATGCCCAAAAGTGAAAAGAACTAAAGGGCTGCAAGTCATGCCTTCTTCCTTGCTTACTAAGCAGAGTCCATTTTTCCATTCGACAATCTCTCACCCTGTTGTGAATACATTTTTTTCCTACTAAATTCCCACATTTTATAAACCAGTAGCATAGCTTGTAGGACACCTGAAATACCATTGCCACACATGGAGGAATATGAACTAGCAGATCCAGGGAAAGAATTCATACATTTTCTCTTTAGTTTTGTTTTGTTTTGTCCCGGGAGGCTGCCATCTTCTCCACCAGTGAACTAACTTCCAGGGTTAACGGTGACACCACAAAGGCAACTTCACAACAATTTTCACGAGGTACTGATGACACCAGAAAAACTACATTCTTCCCTCTAACACATACTGACAAAGGAACAGGAGGCCCAGGGAAATGAGGAGAAAAAAAGCCCCACTTCTGAGGTCAGAGCACAACAGAGCAACTCGGGAAGGGAGGGGGATATTGTAAGTGAAGATCAAACAAACTTGTAAAAGCTGACTAGAAGCCGCATGGAATGACTTGAAAGGGTCATGTGGAGGCCCAGCAAAGATGGGGCCTGACAAGTCCCCACCATGCACTACTCTAGCTGGGAACCACAGTGAGGGAGGCTGGGGGTAGGGAACACTAATTACGGACATCTGCAGAAGTGAGGGTAGTTCATCTGTTTCCCTCTGTGGACTCAATCCCTGCATAGTTTATATTGCTGGTTTTATTGTGGCAATTGGAAAGAATGAGGCATTGTCTAGCTGGGTGGAGTCTATTAGGGACCGATAAAGAAGAGGATTAGTTCATTGTCACGGTCCTCGGAGTATTTCCAGACAAAGGAAACAGTATTATGAGGAAGACATAGTTCTGCCCTCCTCCCTATCCTCCAACTCTGCAACCAGTCACTAGTTCAGGGCTAGCAGCGGGTCCTCCTGTAGCTACTGTTGGAGTCTGCCAACATGTGACAATATGATATAATACAGGGTGTTGAACTAAGGGAGCCGCAGGTGCAGATCAGGTATTCCAAACACTAATCATCAATCCTGCATGTTGATCCCATCTCTCCTGGAGCCAGCACATGGAGGCTTCAACAATAAAATCCCTTCAACATTAAGCGACACCATGTTCCCTGAGGTCCTTTGCAGCTAGCCATGACAAAAGCAGGGATTTCAAGGGGGCTTCTCTGCTTCAAAACAGAAGGAGCCATGTTGGTGTGACTAAACGTGGCAAGCGGCCTTCTTGGCATAGAAGGAAAAGAACAACAATCCCAACTTTATGCCTGAACAGGAGAAAGAATCCCTCGATGGCATTCACTCTGTTCTGGCTGTTCTAGATGGATCAACAGAACTGTATGATATTTTTACCCATCTTGCTCGCAACCACGCATTCATACCTGCTGCTGGAGCTTTCAGACTTACTTTTTGCAAAGAGCTGAGAGATGGTTTTTCTAGTATCTTCTGACCCCTCATATTCCTTCTCCGCAAGCTGCTTGTTGGCAGTCTCCAGACGCTCTGTGGAATTCAGAAACAATCAACAACCAGGTCCTCATATACAAACTTCCAAGCACATAGTGTTTGCCCGCTAAATATTGATCTCGGGGGCACCTGGATGGCTCAGTTGAGCATCCAACTGTCGATCTCAGCTCAGGTCATGGTCTCATGGTTCATGAGTTTGAGCCCCACATCGGACTTTGCACTGAGAGCATGGAGCCTGCTTTGAATTTTCTCTCCCTCTCTCTCTATCCTGACCCCACTTGTTATCACTCTCTCTCTCTCTCCTAAGATAAAAAAAAAATAATAATAAAAATAAATAAATAAATACTGATTTTGGGCAAAACAAGCCTGCCTCTTCTTGTTACTCAGGAATAGGTGACACAGACACAGATTTGCAAATGTGGAACCCCAAACAAAACTAAGCCATGGTAGGGAAGGAGGAGGTGAGTACTGAACACTTTCACTCCTCACTGACAAAACCTAAGTGCAGAATCCTAAATTCCAGTGAAGGAATCTAGCCCTGAATATGACATCTTTCATTCCCCAGGAAAAAAGAGCACCAAAGTTATCATAAAGTCTTAAAATCGTGTGACATCAGAGAGCTAGAAGGGGACCATGGACAGCATCCAGTGTAGCTGTCTCGTTTGATCAATAAGATCATCTAAATCCAAAGACAGAAGATAACATCCCCCAGGTCATCAGTTTCGAAGGTGATGAAGGTGGTCATTTCTCACCATCTTCAGTATTATCATGTTAAAGTAGAAATACAAGGAGGGAGTCCTAGAAACATTGGAGGATGTCACTATTTCAAGCTTGCACAGCCCAAATACAAGCCTCTGCAAAACCTATAAAGGAAGAAAAGCAGTGTAGATTGTGGGGACAGGCCAGGAGGGTCCAGGAGTCCCGGGAGGGATATTAGCTGATTAACACACGAGCTCATCCCACTTCAATTAAGCAAACTTGGGACCAAGTTCTATTGCAGTCCCTGAAACTTAGCCTTGCCTATGCCCTGCAATTTCATCACCATACCAGTGGGCTGGTCAAGCCCTGAGACGCTCAAGCTATACTCCTCAGACTTTCCCTTCACTATCTTGGCCAGTGCTTCAGAAATAAGTCCCTCACCTCTCAGATCCCTGTTGAAGTCGTGCATTCTTCGAATTTCACCCTCCAGCTTATTTCTCATGGCTTTCTCCAGGGCCTCTCTTTTGGAGGATGACTTCACAAGGTTCTCATATGCCTCCGAGACACGCTGGATTTCTGTCTCCACCTGAAAAAAAATAAAAAGAGGAAAGATAGTGGGGATGTTAGGAACTTAGTGGGAAAGATGGTCTGGAAACCTATCTGCAAACCCTTAATAAAACCTTCTGCCAGGGCTTTACAAATGGCCCAGACACCAGCATAACATAGTCAGATGAGAGAAGTTTCCCAGAAGGATTGCTAAAGTCAACCTTCAGCTCAGCAACTAATTCACAGGTTAAAAACGAATACCATTTCTGCCTTCTTCAGAGAAGGTGGTAGGAGAATAAATTTCATCAGTACAGTTAGAAATGATTTTCATTTCTGCATAAGAATTGTTCTTAATTTTGAAAATACTATTAATAATGTATATAGTACACAGATAACATTACTCCAGAGTTTCCAAAGGGCTTTCCCATGTTTGTTTCAATTTGCCTGAATATCTGCCTTCACAAGGACACCTCTTTCCATCTTAGCAGACAGAAAAGTAAAACTTCCCTTTCTGAGATCGAGTTAGTGGCAGAGGCAAACCTTAAAACTCTAAGCCTCAGCCTTATGCAGTAGTTCAGTTCAATCTAACAAACCTTTACCAAGGGCCAAATAGTTACAGAGCTCTTAAAAACATAGTGGGTAGGGGCACCTGGGTGGCTCAGTCGGTTAAGCATCTAACTTCGGCTCAGGTCATGATCTCATGGGTCGTGAAATCGAGCCCCACGTTGGGCTATGTGCTCAGAGCCTGGAGCCTGCTTCAGATTCTGTGTCTCCCTCTCTCTCTGGCCCTCCCTTGCTAATCTCTCTCTCTCTCTCTCTCTCTCTCAAAAATAAACATTTAAAAAAATTTTTTTAATGTTTTATTTATTTCTAGGAGAGAGAGAGAGAGACAGTGTGAGCAGGGGAGGGTCAGAGAGAGAGGGAGTCACAGACTGAAACAGGCTCCAGGCTCTGAGCTGGCAGTCAGCACAGAGCCCGACACGGGGCTCGAACCCACAAACCGTGAGATCATGACCTAAGCGAAAGTCAGACGCTTAACCAACTAAGCCACCCAGGCACCCCAATAAATAAACATTTTAAAAATACGGTGGGGTGTGTAAATATGAGTGAGGGCATTACTGTTTCCCTTCAAGGAGCTTTCATTCTAATCAATAACAAGAATATAGAGAAGGATGCATTATTCAGGACAGTAGAAGTAAATGCCAGAAAAGTGCAGGGGAGGAAAAGGTATTCCTGGTTGGGGTGAGTGGAGAGGAGAACAATTTCAGGCAGGAGGTGGCATTTCTAGTCAGATCCTGAAAGCTGGGTCAGATTTCAATAAGCAGAGGTGAGGGGAAGGGTATTCTATTCTGAGTGAGCGAACGCATTCCCAGAATGACCAATAGTCTCATTTGGCTGGACACTGTGGGGTACACAGACGGAAGCTGGTGAGATCTGGCTGCAAAGATAGACTGGAGTCAGATCATAAAAGGGCTTTAATGCCAGGTATTTGGACTTTCTCCCATAGTGGGAGACTGGAATGGATTTTTCAACAGAAATTTGTGATCGGAGTTGTGTTTTATGACACCAGGGCAAATCCTGTAGAATGCAAAATAACAACAACAACAAAACCCAACAACACACAAAACCTCACAGAGAAAGGGTCTTGCCCCAAATCAGCCCGAATTGGGAAGAAAATACGAAATTAGACCAGTATAGCTTCATTGCACATAAAATAGCCACAGAGATATTTGCATATGATTTGTATAAGATAAATAAACCCCATGGCCTATTAAGCAATTTGCAAATTAAATCTGACTCCTATAACCATTCTGCATTCCTTCTCAGTTTTCCACTACCCTCCTTAACACAGCTCGGGGTACTTTCTGGAGAGAAGTATCAGGCCTCCAGCGGGAGACTGGGGGAAAGGCTGGGTTACCAAACAACTCAGATTCCACCTGCCCCAGCTCCAAAATGATGCCTGAGGCAGGACTGCCTGCAAACAAATGAGGCTTACACCACAGAAAAGAGCGGACTCCAGAGTGTTTTTCTCTTTGCAGATGGCACCAAGATAGCAGCACAGAAGGTGAAAACTGGTGAATGGCATTTTGAGACAAGATCTGCGAGGCCTGGGCCCGATAAAGCTTGTGCATGAAATTCAAGTGCTCGGTACAGAAAATAAACATTTCCATTTGAAAGAGCAGGCTTGGTATTAGTCGGCTCTGGGCAGCCTTGAGAAGGCAAAGCTTTCCAGTCCCCCCACAGAATGCCACACTCGGAGGGCAGTCCCTTCACTCAAATTGTTGAGTACTATTTCGAGATCTGATACCAAATCTTTCCCTACCCCCTGTGTAGATGCTGTACCCCCCAAATGGGCCAGTTTTACTGCCATCCACAGGACCTTCCAGGAAAAGAAGTCACAGAAGGGCGAATCCCCTGATTTGGTCTAGAATGGTAGGGGCAGGGAAGAGGGAGGTGGTGGGGGGTTTCTGTCTAATTATTCCCCTCACGAGCCTCGGCCTTTCCTATCTTGTCTAGCACCAGCTGATACCTACCATAGTCTTCCCACTTTCCTTTCCCTCTTCTGCCCAACTTATGCCTCTCATCCACTGCGGCACTGGGTCAGCCTTCACTTCCCCCAACACTCACGCTGTGCCAATTACACTTGGTTGAGGCACCTTTCCCCTGGCTGGGGAACAAGCAACAACAAACAACAACACAAATCCAATTCTGCTTCTCTCGCCTGTCACCCACCTTGCCAATTACTGCATCAGAGATGGGGCTGGGGCCACCCTGAATAGAGTTTGGGGAGGGGTATCTATCAACCCCAATCAGCCAAACTGGGCCAGCCTTCTTTGAGTGTGCAAGTATGGTTATATTTGTTGTACCAGTGTGATTGGGGGCGGGGTGTACAGTTAAATGAGAGGAGAGAGAAAATGCAAAATTGGCGGTGGGGGGCAAAACCAGGGAGAAACAGTTCTCACTCAACCCCAACAAATCCCATCAAGATTTTGGAATACTATGGGGGGGGGGGGAGTTGCTACATAAAAAAAAAAACCTCAGCTGACAGTAAGCCCTCCTCAACTGTAGGACACAGACCTGTTTACCTGTGTGTAAACACACATTCTCAGTTTCATTCGGGCCCCTGAAATTTCCAGTCCCGGGTGTCTCCTAAGGACAGAGCTGCTGAACAAAACCGGGCAATGTCCTCTCCCTCCCACACCTTCACCCTCACCTCCCCTGAACAGTTCACATTGTCGGGAGATCAAAACCACATGAGCTCCACAATGACAAACGCTGCAAGGAGGCTGCCAAAGGCATAACCCTATTCACTGACAGCCACTGGAAGCCAAGAGCTAAGGTTCCTAGCTTAGGGCGCTCAAGAGCTAAAGTCCCAGCTGGAGGAGACGGTTGGGGGTGGGTGGGCAGGGAAGCCTGTGAATTCTATGCCTCTATGGGACATACAGCCCTTTTTCTACTTCCTCAGCCTAGGGCTGGCACCTGTCACCCAGCTGTGGTGCTAAGCCCCTCCTGCCCCCCACCCACACCAGAAAGAGAGACAGCAGATGTTGAATGTGAGCTGCAGGGAAAAACCAAAGCAAAAAGCAGGAAAAAGAAGAGGTGCTGAAAAAGATTTACAATGAGAACTCCCACTTGGAAAAGTGCTCTAAGCCTTTTCCAGAATAAGGCAGGGCTGGATCTGGATGTAAATACAGTGGTGAGATTTTTGTAGGAATTGTGGTTTCACGTTGAAGATCCAAATTCAGTATTGGGAAAGATAAAATCAAGGCAAAATGTCTTTAGACTGGCAGGATGTTCACCTATATAGGTAATGGCCAGTGTTCTTGACCTTATGAAGACGTTTCTCTGCCTTTTGGAATTTGGAAACAATCAATCAAGTTTATATTAGGGCTATGGTGTTTAGGAAAACTGTGTAACTATGGGTTTTTTTTTTCTCCTCACATAAATGTGAAATGTGACTTCCCCTAGAAAGTTAGGCAGAAAGCCTTTCCCCAAGTTTGATCCATATCTAACTTTCAGAAGACCTTCCCACAAGTCATGCAGGCACCAACAAGTGGAGACTTGCATCGATCTGAAACAAATAAGATTGAAAGACAACTCTAATACCCCGAAACGGGGGCCTCACCTTCTGCAGTCTTGCCACCTTTTCATAGCATCCTTCCAATTCTTGCCTCAAGTTCCGGTTCTCATCTGACAGGATCTCAACCATCTGCTGGGCTCTGGAAACAATGGCAAAGGGGTCCGCTGGCATTGGCTGATAGGAAGCGGATGACGGCTGAGCCCGAGGCATAGCTGAATAGGCTTCTCCCGGCTGCTCCTGGTGATGGTGGTGGTGGTGCTGCTGCTGCTGCTGCTGACTCAGGCCAGGCTGAGAGAGCCGGTAATGATCACTCTGGTGAGCCGGGTTCGGAAGGAAATGCTGTTGTGGCCTAGGCAGGTGAGCTGAGTGGTCTCCTTGGTTTGGGACCAAGGGGTGTTGGGCAGGAGACAATCTTGTGGCTGGTGGAGACTGCAGCAAGGGCAGGGAACCCCCAGATGTGAGGGAGGAAGTAGGACTGTGGGGCCTTGAGCTCCTGGCTGACAATGACAATGAGATGTCCTGCGCCGGCCTGTAAAACATGGAGGGCATGCTCAGGTTAAGCTCTCTCCAAAGGCACTGGGGGACAAGGACACAAGGAAGTGAGATGAGGAGGCTTCCAATGACCCCAGGATACCTGCTAAGTAAGGAGTAGGCAGAGTTAGACTAAGGAATCTCTGCAAAGACATCCACAGTCCTTTCCAGGCCTGACCTGTGAGTGCCTGACAGAGGTGTGATCCCATGGATGACTGAGCCAGGTGATTTCCAGGGTTGTTTGGTGAAAATCTAAGTGACATATGCCTGTACTCTGGTTGCTCAAAACTAAGCATCTTTTTTTTTTTTTTTTTTTTTACAGAGAGTGTGTGTTCGCACGCCAGCAAGCAGGGGAGGTGCAGAGGGAGGGAGAGGGGGAGGGACGGAGAGAGAAAGAGAGAGAGAGAGAGAGAGAGAGAGAGAGAGAGAGAATCTTAAGCAGGCTCCATGCTCAGTGTGGAGCCCAAGGCAGGACTCGATCCCACTATGGCCATGAGATCATGACCTGAGCTGAAATCAAGATTTGGATGCTTAACCAACTGAGACACCTAGGCGCCCACCAAGTCAAAGAATTTAAAGAATTTTTTAAGTTTATTAATTTATTTTGATAAAGACACAGACAGTGTGAGTGGGGGAGGGTCAGAGAGCGAGCCAGAGACAGAGAATCCCAAGCAGACTCCATGTGGCCAGTGCAGAGCCCAATGCGGGGCTTGAACTCACAAAACCGTGAGATCATGTCCTGAGCCAAAACCAAGAGTTTCGATGCTTAACTGAAATTCTAAACATTTAAATGAGTCTTCTAGAAGGTAATCTCCATGTCATCATTTTAAACTAAACCTCTTCTGACAGTCTATATGTGGTCAGCACGTGTAGAGAGTCAGATTTAGAAAATATGTTCTACTTGCCTACAAGGAAATGGCAAACTACAGTCAAAACCAGCCCTCTTCTTGCTATCAGTAACTCTCTTTTTTTTTTAGTAACTCTCTTTCATAATTCATATAGTCACAGAAAATTTCTTAACGAAATGCAAATACTCAGGATATTAGAGACACCAAATAAGTATTGCTGATTATAGTTAATAATTGGATGAGGCTGATTAGCAGCAACAATACCAAGATTTGGAGGGGATTACCGGCAACACTATCGTATTATCTTTGATGAACTGAATCACAAAATGTAAGGACCAAAAGAGCCTTAAAGAAATCATTTGATCCATTCTGTGACTGAAGTCTAGAGAGAGTAAACAATCTGTCATATATCTCAGAATGAGTTATTGGTTGCTCCAGGGTAGAACCCCTATGTCCAAATTCCCTTTTTTGGCTCTTGCCACTATCTCAAAACATTAATTTCCACACAACAATGTTCAGATCCCCAACCTATTTCTTATAGAAAGTTCTAGAAAGAGAACTTTAGTACACTGCTTAATATGGCTTTCCTACTTTTGTACCTCATACAGGACTATTAGTCATTAATGGCAACAATCACAGTATGTGAATGGATCACTTTCACCATCAACACAACCAGCAAGAAAATCTGTAAGTAAATGCTGAAGCTGAGAAGCTTGTTCAGCCCCCAGCCCATGCCCAACTAACCTCATATACTCCCACATCCTGTGGATGCTTGTCCTACAGTTGATATTTCTCAATCCAGGGAAGACAGATGGCTAAGAGCATGGGATTTGGATACCAACAGAATTTGGAGACCTTTTCTACTGCTTACTAGCTGTGTAACCTTGCTCAAGTTACTTAATCTGCATGAGCCCGTTTTGTTCCTGAGGTCATGGATGAATTGCAAAAATACTGGGCTCTTCTCATTTTTTAGCTCAATAGGAATTACAAAGAGTCTCTTGTCTACCTCTCAGTGAGATAGGTTGGCCCTGTTAGGGATTTTACTTATGGGATATCCATTTAATCTTGGCATTAAATCGCATAAAATTCATGGGGGACCTGGGGCAAATCACCAGGAGCAATTAACCTTTAAAACTGGTATTCCAGATGCTAAAGCACACCCCTCTGACATACACTTCAGTTATCGTTATTGTTCATGTATCTATCCCTACAAGAGATCCTCACTGAGGGACCTGGGTGGCTCAGTCGGTTAAGCGTCAGACTCTTGGTTTCACCTCAGGTCATGACCTCACAGTTCGTGGGTATGAGGGCAGAGCCTGCTTGGGATTCTGTGTCTCCCTCTCTCTCTGCCTCTCCCCTGCTCAGTCTCACTCTCAAAATAAATAAACAAATTTTGAGAGAGAGAGAGAGAGAGAGATCGATCCTCACTGGAAGGGCTTTTGACTGCTGCAAAATCATTCCAAACACTTGCTAATGGATACCCAATAACCCAGATGCTCACCAGAACCCAGGCTCAACCCCTGAAGTCTGTATCTCAGCTCCATCAATGTCTCTGGTGCGCTGCCATTCTTCTGATTTCCTACATATGACACTATAAATAATTGCTAAATAGTGAAGAGGGCATGCGACCTATTTGTGGACAGAAGAATTCACAGAGTGCTCATGATTACGACTGGAAAGTTGCTACCGTCTATTACCTTTCTTTGGAAGTGCTCAAAACACTCATCCAATCAAAAACCTAAGAGCTATTTATAAATTTATTTGGGGAGGGGTCTTTCTCTATTTTCTGTAGTGTAGATCTTCAGTTTCTTTAGGGGTAAAGAGACTATGTGCTCTCCTTCCTCTGAGTAAGAGCCGTCACAATTTTTGTATCTCCCTGGAGTTAAAATATAATGTACTAGGAATTGTTGGGGCTTTTGGTTCTCCTGGGTAGAAAAGAGGGGCTTTCAATTTCATGTTCTCCAATCCAGCTCTCAGAATTTAAGGGAAAAAATGACCAAAGTAATCTTCATCCTTGTTGCCAAGATTTGGAAACCCCAGGCCTTGGGAGGTGTTCTCTTTTAAAGACTGAATGCCCAGTTTTGAAATGAGTTTCATCCTCCCAGTGCCTCTGGGCCCCATCAGTAGCCCAGGCCTCTCTCTCAAACAGATTGGCCATTGGCCTCCTTCCTGCTTGGGGGCTGAAAGGTCCCTCCATGCCCTGGACAGTACATGGCCTCCCAGGGGCCTCAGGAAGGAAGAGATCACAAGGTCTCTGGAAAGAGGTCTTTAGAGTCAGTTAAGCCCAGGACAGCAGTGGCTCTGGTGCTGACTCTGAGCTCTACTTAGAAATAACAGAGACATGGGGGCGCTGAGGGGCTCAGTCGGTTCAGCATCCGATGACTCTCGGTCTCTCGGCTCAGGTCATGATCTCACGGTTTGTGAGATCGAGCTGTGTGTCCATCTCCACGCTGACAGCACAGAGCCTGCTTGGGATTCTCTCTTTGCCCTTCCTGAGCTTGCTCTCGCTCTCTCTCTCTCTCTCTCTCTCAAAATAAATAAACATAAAAAAAATAAAGGATGGAGACAAGGTAGCTAGCCCTTGGGCTCCCCAGGCTGGAAAAGGAAGCAGATTTCAGTGCACCATGATGTTGGGAAAACCAGGCAGTCCGTCCTTGGCAGGTTTGCAAACATGAAGCAAGGCTTGGGCAGTCACAAAAGGAGAGGAAGCCCTCCAGCCAACGAACTCCATCTGGGCTCCAGCATCCACCCACCACAAAAAAAAAAAAAAAAAAAAAGAAAAAGAAAAAGAAAAAAAAAAGCAGGACTGTATGAACACTCCTGTGAAGCTCCTTCTGAGAGGAGACGGACGCATGACAGGGTGGGGGAGGGCTGGGGGGATGTCAGAGGAAGCAAAACGACACTCAAGATTAAATAATAAGAGTTCACAGTACTGCTAATATTACAGGTGGCAGCTGGGTGAGCGGCACACTCCCCAAGCGCTTCCACTGCACAGCAGTGCGAATCACTTCCCGCTGACATATTAACCAGGAACAACAAGTTGCCTGCAGACAATAGAATCACATGATCCCATGGAAAGCCCTGACCTGCCTCCCTGCCCCTTCCCTCCCTTCATCCTGCTCCTTCCCAAGACAACCTGGGCCCCTGGTGCTTGGTGGAAAAGGGGACATGGCAGGCACACGGGACAGAGACCAATGACCAAAATCAGCATCCTTCCCACCCCCCACCGCCCCAAGCCAGGGGTACTTTCTCCCAAAGACAGGTTGCGCTTGCGAGGCCACAAAGGGAAAGCAAAAGAGTATCCATTGAACTGACATAGCACCTTCCGCCCTCCCACCTCACTGGGAGCCCCCGCCCTCCTCAGTCACACACCCGCCTCCCCACACCCACACACTACACACTCCCTGCGCACACGTGTGCAAACCCACACATGCACACTCTCACCAGAGCGGGTGCCACCAACAACCTGGAACCCAATTTATTCTCCCCCACAGAAACTGTGCCTTTTTCCCAGGCTCTGTGAATCCCGGAGAGGGCTGAAGATTCTGGACTATTTCTCTTGCACAACCAGCCCTGCTCTGAACTACAGAGTTAGGTCACCCTCAGATTCCACTAAACAAGGATTTCAAGAAACCTCAGATCTGGGCATGATTTCAACAACTGAAAGGAGGTGGCTGCTTTACAAACAGAAAGGTTTTAATTTTTAAAGGCAGTTGATAAATGTATAAACCCCAGATGCAGAAAGGGCCCAGCACTTAGAAAGACAAAGATTCAGAAATCTTTTAATTCTTCAGATGGTTTGGCCTTGTTCCCCATCTGGAGTTCTGGGCATTCAGGATATTTATTTTTCAAGCGGGGAGGAGGGCAGAGAGAAGATGAAGCAATAAAAAAGATTGTTTATATCATTTTGCTCATTTTAACAGCAAATCTCTAGCACTTTCACTGCACCTCTAAAAGCACACAAAGGTTTTTGAACGGCAATTTGTTCAGAGAACCTGCTTTGTGTCCCGATCTGTAATTTATGGATTAAGAACTAAGAATTCCGTCTTCTAATTGGGGCTAGCAGCAGTTACTTGGAAAGGTACTCGCAAACTGTCTAGCAAGTTGGTTCAAGGAAATAAAGGAGGAAAAATGTGTCACCACCTAAAAGCAGCACATTTCTGGAAAGCAGATCAACTGCCTCCCCTTGCCAGTAATTTGTCAACAGGTGCCACTCCCTTACCACAAGCCCTGGAGACATTTTATTGCCAGAATTTGTCTGATGCAGACCCCAAACTCCACACAGAGCACCTTCCCATCAGGACCAGTTTAGGTTTGACTATTCACCAAGCATATGAAGTACCGTGTTCCTCTCCCATAGAGAGAAAAAAAAAAAAAAAAAAATATATATATATATATATATATATATATATTAGAGCAAACCTGCGTATTAAAATTCTGCTCAAAAGAGGGTAATCAGCATGGGCTCTACTGCTTTTGGGGATAGGTAGAAAGCCCACAGATAACACAGAAGGGAAGATATCTTCCTGTAACATATATGCAGCTAAATTTCTCTGGTGGTTTAATCAGTAAGGGAAGAAAAAAAAAATCCCTCTTTGGGCTCCTTATTATTTATTTAGGCAGATCAAAGGGCTTTTCCATCTAGCTTCAAACACTGTGGGAGTCATTTCAGATCACAAACAATACTGGTGAATGAGTTCTGAAAATAGCTTTCCTGGGAAGGCGGTCCTTGTGCTAAGCGGGGCTTTGGATTCTGCTCCACGCCCCAGCCAACACACTCCCCTCCCACAAGGCAACAGACGTCAGACCATCCACAGAAGGGACAGAGTCCCACAGGCTCTTCCATGCTGATGGGAAGAGCAAAACAACATCCCCCAGCTTCATTGACATTTTGCTGGCTTGGATGGGTTTCCACTAAGCTAAGCAGTCCAACTGACCAACCCCTCCCTGGGTCTTCCGTTTCATTGGGCAGATGGGGCTCTCATTTAAACCAGAAGGGCCCTGTCCGTTACCCCATTTCCTGTTCTAAGCCACTTATCAGAACTTAGGCTCCTGCCCTTTGAAAGCTGCACAGAGGAGGTTGAAAAAGGTTAGGAAATCAACCTGGGTTAAGGGGATAGAAAAATCCTACACTGGCCAAGTTATGGGTGGAGCCCAAAGTGAATTGCTTCTGGCTATAAAACAGGACCTGGAGGGGGAAAATGAAATACCAGGAAATGCCAGGTGCATTCTCTTACCTTCACCCTACTCCACCCCGACTGCCTTCTCTCCAGAGTCACCCAATGAACTTCAAGCCAAGTGGCTCTTTCCCAAATAAGTGAGAAGAAGACAGGAGGCCAAGAGTTAGACCGTAAAGAGATCATAGGCCTAATCTGGGAAGAGGCCTCCGCTAGGTCCAGGGACTTCAAGCCTCATGTTTACCCGTAATTATCCATGGTAACAGGACAGGGACACCACACATAACGGCCATCATTGTTGCCAGTGGTTGGAACCCTCCCTCTGCCCTGTATACCAAACTGCTGCTGATAGCAGACATCCCCCCACCCCCCCGCCCCGTAACAGTAGGAACAATGAACACAATCATGGAATCACGAGGTCTGGTTGATAAAGCAATGGGACTTCTGGCCTCTGAATAATTCAGAAGTATATTTATGAATATATGAAATAGTCTTCCTGAACTAATGACCAGTGGTAAAGAAGTCCTGGGAATATTACTCTTCCTGCATTTTAGCATCTGACCAAAACTTCTATGTGACATGATGTGAATTTAACTTAGACATTAAAAACGAGACATGCAGCTAAGAGACTCTCTACAGAAGAAAGATGGAGCAGTCCAGACTTGATGAACTGCAACGGAAGTACAAGGCAAGTAACATTCTGAACCTGCACATATATAGTTCCCCCTCCCCCAGAGTAATATCGAGGTGTTTGTTTAGTGTCCGAAAGAATTATAGTAATTCTTCAGAAAAATTCATTCCTAAAAATAAGTGATGAGACTTTTGTGGAGGGGAATAACTGAAAGTGATAGGATATTCCAGACTAAAGTCCAAGATAATTTGCTTCTGCTCCTCAAGGAAAGGCTTAACAACTCCCAAAAAGAGGAACATGGACCCTTCCTTCAAAATCCTGGGGAACAGGACAGAATATCTCTGTAGATATCAAGACTCACGTTCCTGCTCATCCACTAGGCAGCTGGGGCCATGCTCAACCTATAAAGTCAAGGGAATGTTAATACAGTACTAATTATGGCTGAAGAGACTAGAAATTCAGATGGGGAAGAAACTGACTAAGCCAGGGGCCAGCCATGCATTGCAGAGTTTGTGATACCAAACACCTGCCCATTCCTTCCCTTAAGATTCCCAACAAACAGCAGAAGCTGGTTGGGGATGATGCCAGGAAATGACAGAAAGGGAACTCTCTTACCTGGCTGCTCCATACTCAGGGGGGTGCTGATACCTCATCAGTTGCCCCTCTGTTCTCCCTGGCTGGTTCAGACGATGCTCACTATAGAAGTGCCCTGGCTCTTGGGGCTTGCACACTACAGACTGGGGTGGCATGCCCTTGAAGGGATATTCTGGTGGGGGGCCTCGGTGTTCCAGGCCCTTCAGGCTATGCTGGCTGGGAGGTGGCCCTTGGGCCTTGTAGAACTCACTGGAACTTGTGGGATTCTTGTAGAGGTCATTGGGTTGCGGTGGGGAGAGGGGAGCGCTGGTAACAGGTGGATGGGCCTTAACTCCACTGGTGGCCAGTGACATCTGCATTAGTCGTTCGCTCAAGGAGCGGACATGTCCTTGCTTAAGGTCTCTGAGTCCTTCATCCTGGTGCATCTTGCCAGGATTGAGCCGCTGAACTGACGGGCGTCCCTCGGTCCTCATCTTCTGGTTGGTGACTCCAGTGACATAGAAGGCAGCTCCAACACTGGCATGCTGTTGGCCCCGAAAGTACTGGGACTGCACCTTGGCTTCTTCATAGGTTGGGAGTTCTTCATTATTCTGCATTCGGGGGGAAAGCTGCTTCTCCATGATGATGTTTTCTGACTGGATTTCCTGACCCTGGGGTTCCTGTCGAGCAGCATGAGCCACAAGCTGTTGGTGGTGGTCTTGGGGACTCAACACATCATTCTGAGGGCCCGGGTTCCCACTGCTACTGGGGAAAGGAGGGCCATTCCCTGTGGCTTGCTGGTGTATGGCAAGCAGGTTGCGATTCTCATTAGGGTTGCCATAGCGGAGCTGCTCTTGTAGCAGACGCTGCAACACTGTGGTTCCTCCACTCGGCTGTTCTTCAGAATTTCTCATCTCTATTGCTGGTGGTGCCTTGTGAAGAGAGAGAGAAATTGGGCACCTGGGCTGCCCTTGACCTGGGAAGGGGAAACAGGAAGCTTAACACCCAGTTGATGGATAAATCATTCCTCTAAAGGGGAAGAATATGGGTATTTGGGGGTGAGGATTCCATTCCAGAGAGAATCTAGAATTAATAATAGGTTATTTGTTGGTGACTCCTGGCTCTAGCATTGACGTGATGAGGAACTTGGGGGCATAAGAGCTCACTGTTTCCTCTTTCATGTTTAGCATCGGTTAAATATCCAATCTTGACTTAATTCCTAAGAGAACTAGGGAACCCTGGAGCAGTCAGGTAGGGTGACCAGAGAGGGCAATTTCTAGGTCCTTACTCAGAAGATTCATCTCTCCATATTCTACTTAAATGAAAAATCCATCTATTATGGCTGTGGCACAGGGGGCAGGCCAATAGGGAGAATTTACCCCATAGACAGGATCTGTAAAACAGGCCAGCATGTGAAGGGAGCCACGAAATGCCAAATAAACAACTAAAATAAATGAAAGATGAAGAGAGTTTGGCTCGCACAGGATAAGAACGATCCCCTCTTGATGCAAATCGTTTTCTCTGATCTCTCATAAAACTCTGAAACATAGCTTTTTTTAAAAAAAATCCTTTTTGTATTGTCCATTTTGGATTCTCCTTGGCTTAATAAGAGAAGGGCTTGAGATAACTGATATTGACAAAGTTTCTCTTTCAGCCATCCAGGAATAGTCATTGAGATTTTTTTTTTCTGTTGTTGTTGGCTAGGGAAGAGCTTAAATGGGAAGCCCTCTTTCATTTGAAGTGTGCCTCTGACAGCATTTAGAAATTGAAAAATAAAAAGGTCATCCTTCTAGAAAGGGTATGATTACCATACCCCTCCCCTTCCACCACCACCACTAATTCTTCTCAAGGAAGAAATACGGGTTGAGTGAAACAGATATCAGTAGTAAGACGACTCAAGATTCAAATTCTAATCCTGATATGGATTTATAGAGTAACCTAAGCAATTGATTCTTCTTTTCTTGTCTTGTATTTTCCCACCTGAAAAACTAGTGCTGGTGACCTCTCTCCCCCTCTCTGTCTCCCCCTCTCTCTCTTTACCTGGTATAGTACACACACAAACTCATTAGAGGCTCATAAAAACCTTTGGAGAGAGTCTGTCATGTGAATACTGCAATCCAATATATTCAATAACGAAGGTTTTTCTCTAAGGGCCTTAAGCAGTGTTGGAGAATGGGCATGATGTCACACAAAAAGTCGCAGTAAAGGTCAACCTAAGCAGCCTCAGGTTCTTAGATGAGAACTCTGGAATCCTGGCTCCCAGGCTCTGATTTCTATGATATTAAACAGCCTCCAGTCTCACTGGAAACATGATCCCTTTCCTCCAGTCCTGCAGGGGATGACCAGAAGATGTGTGTGGTAGATAGAAAAAGGTCATCTTCTCTTCTTTTTTTTTTTTTTTTGTACTTCTTGCATGATTACTGCTACCTGGTTTCCAATTGTTCTAAGGAGCAGTTTGACCCCACAGTTAACCTCCCAAAGTCCCTTTTTAAATCCTAATAATCACATTCTTTGGGGAAGTGTACACCAAAGGGCTGAGCAACCTGCCCTTTCCCTCTTACCCAGTGACCATCTGGGACTCCTGTTTTTAAACTGTCAGACTGGGATTTTGTGATAGGCTGACAAGCGAAACATGTAAATCTCTTTTGGTGCCTTTAAACTGAAAAGATGACTCCCAAACTACTTTTCCTCTCTCAGAAGAAAAAAAAGGAAGTGGGATGGGAGCATGTATGGTTAAAACAAAATCACTTGCACACCTACCCTACAAAGCAGGGAAATTCAGAAATTGAGCTGCCCCAGACCCTCAAAGCACACCACCCCCTCCCATTCCACACCCACCCCACCCTGCACACACACAGACGCACGCACACACACACATACACACATATGGTCCATACCTATTTCTGCTTTCTTTTAGGCTTAAAGCCTTGATCAGGATAGGGAATTCTTGCTTATGAGCAGCTCCAGAAACCGCAACGGCAGATTCCCTCTCCCCTAACACACAGGTTCAGGGTAAGCGCCGCCAAGAGTCCAACCACTGGTCACTCTGAAATGTTCAGGAGGGGGAGGGAGGGAGAAATAAAAACGTCGTTTCTATTTTGCCACCAATGGCCAACAGTTAACCAAACCAGTCCTTCCAAGGGAATGACTTCTCCTCCCAGGTATTTGCCTTTCCTATGAGTGGCAGACCATTTCCATTAGGACGAAAAGAAACCTCGCTACCAGCACCTGTGTTCAGGCCAGCCAGTCTCCAGAGGATGCAAATATTCAGGTCCCAGACTGGCAAAGATTGCTCTGTTCTAGCCTCATGACCTCCAAAAGCGGCTGCTTCCATTCTGAGTTGGCATGGTGGGAAATGTCAAAAGGCATAACCAAGTGACCCTCAGGGTGAGACCTTGAAACTGCTATCAGTTTCAGGGCAGGTGAAAGGGGCCCGCTGCCTCACATCCCAGAAGGGGAGGCAGTCATCGGAAGGTAGGCTTTTGGTCAAATTAAAAAAAAAAAAGTAAAGAAAAAAAAAAGGATACTCAAGTTCCAAATTAAAAGCCACAGCCTCAGATAGGCAGAGGAAAACCAAAACTTCCTTTCAATCAAGTCATTAAGTATTTATTGCATACTGGCCATTCCAGACATTTGCCAGCCTCCTGCTAGACATAAGGAAGGGTACAAAAGATACACAACATATAGTTTCTGCCCTCACAGAGCTTACAATCTGATTGACGGTCCATCCATTCTTACTGGAGTAGCAAAGGTGATTGCTCTTCTCAGCACATAGTACCAACTCTTCTCCAAGGATAAAATGCCTCCACTTGCTTTCTCAGCATTTCCACTGCCCAGGAGCTCCCCGAAAGTAAACTACTAGACTCACATTAGGAAGACTAGATGCAAACACCCACCGGATAGGATTTGTGAAAGTCCTCATCCTGAATTACTGTGTTAACCCTCTGCAAAGCCCCGTAGGCCCATCCGAGATGGTTATAAAACTGAGGAGTTCGTGTTTATGTGAGATGCACATCATCCACATTCCTATTTTCTGTCCCAGCCTTGCCATGACTCATTTGTGTCACTTATAGGAAAGGCTTTAATCCATATCAGAGATGCCATTTGAGGAGCAAGGCAATGCAAAAAGGAAGCACACAAGCATCTCTGTATTTTGGGAGCCTGTCCAAAACATCCAAGTTTAAAAAAAAAATCCACAAAACCACACAGTGATTAATTTAACATTATTTCCTTGCAATGTTGCCAAAAATAAAGTGAAGAGATACAGAGTGAGCAAACACGGAAATTTGTCTTTCCATCTTGTTTTGGCCCAACATATAATTCCAATCATAAGCAAAATCATCTCCAATCTGCAAGGTAATTATTTTAGGATGTCTTCCCTAATTTCAAAGCAAAGGAACAACTTCTAATTGGAATCGAAGCTGGACTATTAACAGAGTGTGGTAAATAACCACCGTGCTTCTATTGTGCGATTCTGAACAAAGCAGTTGTCTTTTTTTTTTTTCCCCAACTGAAACATGCAGAAAACAGCCTGAGGCCTTTAAACTTGAGCCCCTGGCGAGAAACCACCATACAATTATTTTCCAGGGCTATTTAGATTCTTCATGCCAATTTTGACTGGTTTGTTCCTCATACCTAGCTTCTCACAAAGAAAACTTTACTTGTCCAAAATCTTACTCTCTTCCCTTAATTTTGTCCCCTCTCCTCCGTATCCTTTTCAAAACCCAATCACTTTATGTCAACCGGACACAGATTGTCCCTCCCCACCACCCCGCCCGCTGGCCTTTTTTGTTTCTGGTCTAAAAGAGGAAAAGAAATCAGCCTAAGAAAAGAGCTTTGCTGATTCCTCTCCAGTTTACGGATTTTTTTTTTTCTTCAGGAACTTAAGTTCATCTACATGTTTAGAGTCACAGAAGAAGGAAAACACTAGTCCATGTATTTACTAGCGAAAGGAAAGGAAAAGATTCCTTGTCTCATGCGCAAAAACTAAAGTAGTATGAAGTCTGCAACCTTCAATCTGCCCACACCTTCAATCACGCCACTGCCAGGGTTCTGACATCATCTTCAATCAATAAAATAACCTTGTTTCTCCTGGACAAACAGGCTGTCCCTGAGGACATTGATAGGGGAAGAAAGGATATCCATGGTTCTCTCTTTGAAAGTACAATTTGAATCTACATATTCAGCTCTTCTGTAATAACAACAGGGGAGCAGGGCCAAGCTAAATTCTTGGCCTCTCCCAGTATACCTCAATCAAACCCAGTTTTGGTTGAACCAGAACCCATTAGTGAGAGCCCAGATGTTTCTCAAGCCAAGTCCCAGAAAATCCACGCTACAAGGTGACCAGAGCAGACCAAATTCCTACCCTTCAAATAAGCTGTAAAATATACCTGTAAGATCTTTCTATCTCTTCTACCTCCTCTTCCTAGTCTTCCCCCCATCCTTACTCTGGCCAATCAAGATGAAGAGCGTAAGTCTGGGATACCTGTGTCTCTGCTAAATCTCGGTCAATTTGTTCCATATGATTTTACTTCCAGCTAAATGGAAAGGAGCCAGTTCAAAGCTTCCCCTATGTCTATGTATCTATGTGGATATATTTGTGCAGCACACACACACACACACACAACCTCACATACAAAGAGAGAGGCAAAATAGCCCCCTGAATTCTCTCATGTCCTCTCAGGTTGGTTGATGTTGTGTTCTAAAGAGTCCTAGAGAACACCTTTCCCAACAGTCTTGCAATCCAGGATACAAATTCCCTTCCTTTGGGAGGTAAGAAATAATAGTTCCTTTGCCGGTTACCCCTAACCTTTCAATGGATGACAGGCAGGCAGTATAAACACCATGGTTAAGAGCCTGGACCTAGATTCACACTGCTTAAGTTCAAATCCCAGATCTATGGGTTATTAACTGACCTCATATATTTCTCTGGACTTCCCCAAATCTTATTTCATTACCTGCAAGACAGGGATAACAGTGCTACTACCTCATAGAGCTATTATAAAGATTAAGGGAGGTAATCCATGTAAAGTACAAAACAGCCTGGGACATAGTAAAGGCTCAACAAAATCTGCCTCTTAATATTATTTCAAAGTGGTCTTTTTTTTTAGAAGACCACAGAAAGTTTATAAATTAAAGTTTTTGGTTGTCTTTAAAACTTTTATTTGCCACTTAGTCTTTGTGCATGCAAGGGTTCTTAGATCAGCAAAGGCCAAAACTAGAAAGACTCTTAGGAGACCATCTAGTGGTCCAAACCCCTCTTTCTGTATAATGAAGGTACTAGAGCTTGACAAGGTTCAGAGCCAGGGCCAGAATGCAGGTTTTATTACTCCTCAGGCAACAGTCCTTCCACTATAATATATTACCTAACATATTAGATTCTATGTAGAAGATGCTTAATAAATATTTATTAAATTGAATGGGCTCTGGTTTTAAGAGACTATAGACCTGGCTCAATACTACCACCAATTTTCAATTCCATCAGTAGTAAACTGTTAATGGCAGGAGGAAAAATTCAAAGAGGGAAGACAGATGTGTGTAGTTAGAAGTATGGCAGAAAGACCTTGCAAAGCCTTTCCTCTTTAGGCCAAGATTGGCAGGTGGGTCGGAATGTAACATGAACCTCCACTGATCAATATTTCCAGGCCTATGTTCTTGGTCTGGTCAATGCCATACCAACTTAGAATTTGGCCTCACTTTGAGTCTAGCGCTGGCTTAAGAAAAGGGTTTGAGCTGGCCCCACCTCTTTGCTTCTAGACCTACCTCTATTTAGATTATGTTGTAAGATTATTTTAGGAACCACAACAGGCCTTCCTTCGCATTTCCAAATCTTACTGACAATCAGTGTCAGTTATCTTGTGTTTGAGATGGTAACTCAAAGGTGTGGTCAACTGGGTCCCAGTTTTACTTCTGTACTCTAAAGCAATTAACTTGAACATATTCATAGGGAACAGGAGATGATTAACCCCGAAGTGCACATGAGCAGTGGCAAATTTAGGAACAAGAAGAATACTGTTGCCATCACCATGCCATCTCCTTCCACACACATCCATTCCATGGGAAAAGTAGAGCATGTCCTCACATCCCATATCTCCTTGCCTCAGAAAAGGGGTAAGTAGTCCATGAAACCAGACTGAGCATAAACTGAGAAAGGTTTAAAAATACACCTAGAAGCTGCCTACTTTACCAATTTCCTATCATCGGTGATATACTACTCATGTTTATTTTTGTTTTTAGTTTCTTTAAAAGTAATATAAACACAACATGCAAACACTTGTAACTAAGAGGAAGACATCACTCATACTCCCAGTACCTCGAACTAAACGTGGTTACCAACAGAGAATACTTCCTTTAGTTTTTTCTATGTGTGTTTGTGGTTTTACAAAGCCATGAAATATTAATGTACACAGACGTTCGGATCCTACATTTCACTTTATCATAACCACTTTCACCATGGTGTAGACTGCGGTATAGACTTCACAACATGAGTGTGTCAAGATTCACTTACCCAATTCTCCAATTGTTAAGACATTTAAGTGGCTCTCAGTTTTGTGCCACTCTAAATAATGTTACAAAAAACATCTTTGAGACTTGGCCTTTTCAATATTTTGGATTTGTTTCCTAATGAGAGACTCTCAGAAGTGAAATTAATGGGTCAAGGTACATGAATGTTTTTAGACAACCCACTACAAAAATGAAACTAGAAAACACCAAAGCCCCATGAAATCTCTCCTTCATTTAATGAAACTTTCTCCTCTCCCATTTTTCCACCAGGGCAGAGCAGGACTCCTGGGAGGGAAAGAAGCCAAGAGAAGCAGTGTAGTATCCCAGTGACTTGCGAAATGGCAGAGTGGAATGTGGGCTCCCCTGTGAAGCCAGCTTGCATGCACTTGCCCCAAATTGCCACCCGGCCAAGAAGCTAATTAGTAAAAGCATCAGGTGGGTGAGAACAGGTTCATGGCCTGTAATGGCTTATATCATGTTTCATTTTTGCCCTTGGAAAGATCTGACAGTCAGCTTGAAGACATTCAGTTCTAGTGACCCAGCCTGCTACATTTTGAGAATGTGTTAGTTTTTAGATACCAATCTTCAATATACTGTAAGGGCATTTTCTCTGTATAGAACTAAGTATACATGACCAAGGAGCCTATGTGTGTACCTCTATTTTCAGCCCCAGTTAAGGTGCCACATTTAAGGTCAGCTCTGTTTAATATTATATGACTAAGTGGCACCTGTCTTAGATGGTCAATGTGTTATAGACAGAGGTTTATTTGCAGACCCAACCATAAAAGTGATCCAGTTCTAAGCAGAGAAGGCAACAGGCCAGAGACGTCCTGCTTGGCAAGAGCCGGGACAACAGGCATTTCTTTCCTGGGCTGCTTAGTCAGAGCTCTCAGAAGAGGGTAGGTCCTCTTTCCACCTTCTCCTTGAAGGTTTTTCTCTAATCCTTCTCGATCTTCCCTCCCCTCCCACTGCTCAATATGGAAAATTAATTCTTTTCCCTTGGTATTGCCACTGGACTTTTAACACATCTCTATCGCAGCGCGACCACACCATATTTTCCAAATTTATTGAGCATTTACTGTAGCCAGGCAATGGATAGGTCCTAGAGTGGATAAAAAAAGAAATAAACCAGAGTCCAGTTGAGCAGAGGGGACACAATACAATGGGAAACACAGAGGACCCTGCAAAAACATCTGGGCCACCTGAGCAAAGCTTCTCAGAGGAAAAGATCAATGAGCTAAAGATGAGACATCTGATAACCAGTTTGATACTGGGGAAGTTGGAAAAGGAGGAGCCAAAGATAGGCTGAGATATATCTTTGGGAGTCATTAGCATATGGATAACAGGTAAGGTCAAAGAATGGGCTGGAACGTGTAGGGCAGAAGCAGAGCAGAACCAAGGATGAAATTAAGGATGGACCCTTGAACCGATCATTCAAGTGTCAGGTACTTTGCACATGTGGTAGTGAGACAGAAATTTCTTTATTTACCACACGGTAAATACCCCACCCCATACCCATACCTTCAATCTAGATGTTGGAGTACATGCTTCAGGTACAGAAGTCCCCAGTTGCAATGCAGAGAAAGAAAAAGAGAAACAGAGGGAGAGAGACAGAGACAGAGAGAGAGAGACAGAGAGAAAGTTAATTTTGTCTTTTAAGCTTCTAAGTAGCAAGGCAGAAATTGGAAGTTGCTAGAATGCAAGATATTAGAGGTTATGGACTGGGTGCATGATCTTCCTCCGTATCCTTCCCAACACCAAAAACGTGAACTAGCACATAAAATATGCAGAAGAGTTGCATACTGCATGTTGAGTAAATCACAACTTCCCAAAAACTTTGCTAGAGGCAACAGAAAGATGACAAGGAGTGAAAGAGAGAAAACCAAGAACAATAATTCTGTTACCTTTAGTATCTTAGCCTTTCTTCCAAGGAGAGAAAGCCTCTTTCCCTTCTGCTATTTGTCCTTCTCAGCAGCTCTGTGAGGAAATAAAGGCAGATGTGATTAATTCCATTTTACAACTGGAGAATCTTAAATCCAGAACAGACAGCTCATGATAACTAAGTTGACCAAGGTTTCACTGTGGCTTACTGGTGGGGCCAGGATCAGAACCCAGGTCTTGTGACTTCCCGCCCTATACTGGGTTACTAGACACAGACCTCTATGGAATGGACTCTCCAGGGTTTGTTTTTTTAAATGTTTATTTATTTATTTTGACAGCGGGGAGGGGCAGAGAGAGAGAAAGAGAGAGAGAATCCCAAGCAACCTCTGTGCTGTCAGCGCAGAGCCCAATGCAGGGCTCAAACTCATGAACCATGACATCAAGACCTGAGGAGCAATCGAGTCGCTCACTCAACTAATGGAGCCACCCAGGTGCCCCGACTCTCCAGTTTTTAAGAGGACGGTTCAGAAGAGAAATACGTTAGGAAAGTGAAATTCTCTCAGAACTCTTAACAGTATCTTGAGCAAGCCAGTGCACTGCACCTATAAGAAAATATCTAAGACATTTCCCCATATCAACACTGGAGCGGTTAAATGGAATTTGCAGGGGTGCTGCCCTAACATCATTGGGAGTTCCCTGTTCTGCTGTACCCCTTTTAAGGGAGCCCCATCTGCCTTCAGTCTGGTTTTTGTGTCTGACTGGGGCTCAGGTGCTGACTGCAGGTGTGGCATCCAGCAGGTGCATGGACAGGAGCCAGAGTTTCATATCTTCATACCAAAGGGCCTGAGTCACTCCCCAAAGGCAGCCCCTCCTCCTCATGCTGATTGCAGGGCCCGAGAACCTGTCTTGACTGAATGGCCACTGCAAAAGTAAATCTAGACTCTGCCTTCCCAGGAAGGCCTAGGGTGAAATCAGTTAAAGTGCAAATCAGAGAACCCAGCCAACTTTCCTACTCTCGGAAACTAGTGTAGGCATATGCTGTGGGCATAGCGTAACAGCATCAGGGAGTATACATACAGCACGTCTGTCCCCTACTAGTTACGGGGAACAGGGAGGACCACAGCAGACCCATGTTACATATTTAGCTACAGAGTTCTTATGCTACTGCAAATGGCCCTGAAACCTCATGAATGAGTATTCAGTCCGCTAAAAAAGAGTACAGGAGAAAGAACCCGCCAGGAACCCTGCCCTCCGGAGCCCATCGTGACCACGCTCCTTCAGGCTGCCAGGAGACAACCACTTAGCCTAGTCACACAAAGTACCAGATCAGAATAGTCATTGCATTGCCCTCAAGGAAGCCTAACTGAGAGCCTGAGGCAGACAGAATGCTCCCGGGGGTAGAGGGAGTCATCCAAACTTTCTTAGCTCCAAAAATTGCATTAAAAAATCGGGGCACCTGGGTGGCTCAGTTGGTTAAGCGTCCGACTTCAGCTCAGGTCATGATCTCACGGTCTGTGGGTTCGAGCCGCACGTCGGGCTCTGTGCTGACAGCTCAAAGCCTGGAGCCTGCTTCAGATTCTGTGTCTCCCTCTCTCTCTGCCCCTCGCCCGCTCACTCTCACTCTGTCTCTCAAAATAAAGACATAAAAAAATTTTTTTAATAAATTAAAAAAATCAATTTGCCTCCCCCTTCCCCCCTCACACACAGCAAAGAGAAATGAATTGCAGACAAAACCCACAAATGTTACCTTAATAAAATGGCTTATTGTCATTCACCGTATTTCTCCAATTCATATGGGAAACTCAGATTAATAAGCTTTGGTTTATAGCCCGTGATCCAAAATGTAAAACTGGTTACTAAACTAAAATGTGATCACTGTATATAAACAGAGTGAGACAAAAATCTGAACTGAAAACCTAAATGTAATAAAGTGGAAATTAGATTTCTTCAAAATAGGCTATCTAAATAATTTTCCCCATCTGTGATTTTTATCTTAGTTTGCTATCACATGGAAAGAAGTGCCATTAATTCAATGTGAATCCTGCCCCTTGAAAACAACCAAAATGAGTAAGTGATGTACTAATTATAATTAGCTTCCTAATGGGGAAGGTTTTAATTGAACTATTCTATAACAACCTTCATCAAAGTTTCCAGGGCAACTTTGTAAAAGGATGTCAAACCTGGCCCATATTTTTATCTCCTTAAAAATAATTCTCGATGCACAGAAACACAGAAAGCTTATTTCTCTTCAATGCTGTTAACACTCAGGCCACTACATTTTCTGATGTCAGCAATCCCCTTCCCACAAATATTCCAAGTATGCACCACCGTCATTCTCCTTTCAATTATGTGGTTTCTCTGCTCCTTTACTGATTGAGTCCAGGCCTCTCGGATAATGAGAAGCATGTGCAGGGAAAATATGCTCTTAAAAAACACATACATCAGTTCCATCTACATTACGAAGGGGGGGATCATTTGTCCATATCAAAAGGATCAGAATGTGAGGTTTGCTATGGAATACATAAAGGAAAAATACATCAGCACCAGTGCCTAAAGTTGGGGGGCAGTTATGGTGATCTGAAGCAACACCAATAAGAATAAGGGAGACCCCTCCAAATCCACCCTTTCTAGCTTGGCCACATTTATATTTAATGTTATCTTAATGTTGCTTTGGGGGGTATTTGAGTTCTGACATACACATGGAAATGAGCCACGAATTGTACAGCAAGCATAAATATTCCATCATTAATAAAAACCAGCTGTGTATAAAACACTACAATGGCTGGGTTTCAGTTACTGGCTATCATCAGTATGTGTCACAAGCAAATATTACTCAAAACTTTCTCCCTTAAAACACACATACATAGACACACTCACACACACAGACACACGCCGAAATTTGTTTTACTCTTTTAATCTTTTGGAAGAGCTTTGAAGAACTCACTGATCTCTATGGCACATTTCAACTGATGTCTCTTTTTGAAGGTATTTTTCATCACCTTGCAAGATGCTAGAGTCCTCTTACTCGAACTTCAACTCACCCCATGGAAGGAAAATGTTTTAATTTTTAAAAAAAAATAAGCCATGAAGGTCCATAATATAAACGTCGGGATGATCAATTATAGTCAGTAAGGCACTGGGGCACCAAAGGGCACTGTAAGTTATAAGAGCAAAGCTCATTAAAAGTGAACACCTGCTCAGGACCTTATAATAAGCCTGCTCTGCCATCATGCAAACACCTTTCATCCAATGACCTCAAAGCATGTGTCCAATATGAAGCATGCCTAAACACCTCTGTGAGGTATTAATATCCCTGCTTCCCAGAAGGGTAACTGAAGCTCAGAGCAGCTAATTCATTTACCCTTGGTCACATGACAAGTCAGAGATGGTTGGGCACAGAAACCCGCATCCTGGCTTCAAGTCACAGAGTCTAATGTTATTTCATGGAGTTGGGGCAATAATGAAAGTGACTTTACAAATGTCGAGGACAGCCTATAGAGTTGAAAAAAAGTAGATTTTCAAAAATTATCTTATGAGATATTAGCAAATATATCCATCTGCATTTTCCCCCATGAATATATAGCATTTAAAAAGTACTTAATTTGGAACTAAGTACTAAAAACCCATATTTCCCTTTCCTATTCTGGTTAAAGGTATTTTATCTAATTTCTGATGAGCCACCAGTTTCCAGGAATGAATTCATCCAAAATGGAGATCATATGTATATTATGCCTTCTCTATGAAAAGAAAGTTAAAGGACTACGTAACTGAGCTTTCTCTATACAGTGAAGACCTCAAGTGAAGAACCCATTATGTGCGGGTCATCCTGCAACACCTACATGGCTTTAATTGTTTCGAATCCTTAGTTTCCTTACTATTTTTCTAGTCTAATTTAAACATATTATTTTCAAAGCTATGAAACAAAACATTTGTGCCTTTCTGCTTTTCCTTTCTTATTGGGGAAATTTTATAGTCTATCCAAATTTGTACTCTCTTGATGGTATATCATGATACAGTGATTTAAGAACTCATTACTAATGATTTAGACAAAGTAAACAGTGAACCTTAGTTTTCTTTTCTCTTAAGAAAGTGGGGAGGGGTAACAGGAGGTCAACGGAGTAGAGTTAACAGCCTTGGTAGATACACAAACACCCCTAATTCACAGAAAGGTTTCGGGATTACTTATTAAATCTGTTAGTCTCTCCTGGCATTTCGAGGAACAAACATACATGATTCTTCGTGTGTACTCAGTCAGGTTCTGAATTCATTCTTCCACACAGGTTTACAAAACTAAGTCTTAGGTGGGCTTTTATTTAAAAGAAACTTTGTAAATTTCTATGACCCCCTCCCTCAACACCTATGTAAAATTCATGTTAAGAACAGAAACAAGGGCTTGAAAGGAACTAGGAAAAATCAAAGCCGGTGATCTGGTAGGATGATAGGATTCTTGATGAATTTTTGGGCAGGATCTTAGCTTTTTAATTTGATATGTTGTTAAAATACAAAACACAATGCATTTATATTGATATATGCTTGGAGGCTTTTTTTTTTTTTTTTTTACATCCAGACGACTACATGATTGTATTTCTAACAACTGCTCTCCACCTCATTCTGGTACGAATCATTCACACTCACATCCCAAGTAGTGGTCTAGAAAGGGAACCATAAACTTTTCAGAACCAGCTCTCAAAATCACCCCGTCCAGCTCCTCACAATGTACAGAGGAGGAATTGCCAAGGGCAGTAAACTGAGTTAGAGATGGGCCTAGAGCCCACATCCCATGCACCAAGAGGCTCACTAGGAAAGCTTATTGTAGATTATTCGATGAAAAATGGCATCAGTTGCTGTCATTTACCAGAAGCAATTTTTTGGACCCTTAGGTTATTCAAATACAATAACCAGAATTAAATTTCTTTACGAACATGGGGTAGAGAGTCCTATCCTTAGACTTAGCAATATCTGTGAAGTCTGATTTATTTCCAGAAGGTCATACTACCTCCCATCTACAAGTGGTTGTAGGCTGGAGCTAAACATGGCCAGCATTATTATAAGCCAGAATGATTTAGAAAATTAACTCCATCCCATATAACAAAAAGATTTCAGAGTCCAAATAATCGCCTCACTTAATTCAAGCTATAATCGTTACAACAAAATTCAAATGTCTTCCTTTATGCAATACAGACGTTTCTGAGAAGGCCCCCATTATAGTGAAGTTTTATATATCAAGTCATAACTCAAAGGCACTAACTAGGAAAGCTACTTCTTTCAAAGAAACCTGTAGTGGGTTCTTTTATAAAGCAAATGACCTCTTATTTTCCTTTTTTTTTTTTCAGTTCAGATTTTGTGTGTTGTGTGTGGAAGGGGAAACTTCCCTCCCTTCTCTGAGTTAAAAGGGGTCAGAAGCCCACCATGGAAAAGTGCAGTGCAGTATGCGCCGCCTGTTTAATGCCCCCTTAGTTCCTAGGACCAAATTCTAACCTTTGACTTGGGGGTGGAACCCTAGATTTTGGACCAAAGTCCACAAAAGGCAGCAAGGAACGAAGAAGTAAGCAAGACCAAAGACAACACGTCATAGAAAACCACCAACAAAAATTCCTGGGGACAGGAAATCAATGGAGCACAATTCTGAACAAATTGGTTTAGTCCCAAGCTAATTAACTTGTCAAGCAGATCTCTAAACCCACTGAATCCATGGGGGAAAGAGGTGATGTAATAGGAGATTTGGGAACATTTACCCATTTACCATCCTAAAAGGCTCCGCCACGACCACACACACCTCTCTCCACCCTTTTCAGTGGGTTTTAGCTGCACTTAATGGGTGCAAAGGACAGTTTCTTCCAGACAGTCCCTAAGAATAGACTGTTCTCATGCATTCCAAATGCTCAGTCTCCATGGAAGAGGCTACCTGGTCACAAGCATTTCCCAAGAGCGAATATATCCTCTACTTCTCCTTGCTGATAACATCCCCTCCACTCCAACAAAACAAAACAACTTATAACCATCCTGAGAACTTTGGGGGACTTTTTGGAGGGAAAGGAAAAGAAACCTTAAGAGGGGAGTAGGAGAGTGTGAGAAACTCCTCTTGTTTCCAAATGGAAAAGGCCTTAAAAAGCTGGATCAAAGGAAGAAAGGGGGGGGTGGGGGAGACAGGCTGCTTAATTACAAAGACACCCTTTTAAAGAAGGCACAGGCCCTGGGAGAGTGTTCCTAGGAGAGGCATAGAAGCAGATGTACCCTCTTAGAATTCTGGCACTCAATGGGACCCCAAGGTCATAGCATCCATCCCTCTGTGTTCTGAATAGACTCCTCTTAAGGCATTCTAGAAAGCGTCTGATTTGCTCTTTACAAAACTTCAGAAAAAGCAAGTCCACAAAATGCCATGGCTATGCATTAGTCTAATAATCCCTCCTTCACCAACCAGAAATGAGCTTTCAGTTTCCAAATCCAAAATGGTATCGAATATGAATTTTTAAATTTCCTTCTGAAACCTTTTAAATTGGTAAACAGATCCTCAACTTTCACATAAAACTAACTACATACAAGCATGGTCAGAGGTTTACTTCATATCTAGCCATGAAGTTAGAAAAAGCACTTTTAATTTTATGGAGCCGCAGACTTTTCCAAAGAAAGAAGTATCTTAAAATGAAGTATGATGTAGTGCCAGAAAGTGTCTGTAAATGACACCGGATAAACCCATACAGAATAACTGGAACCTGAGTTATCATCTGTAAATAGACGCAACTACTCTACAACCACCTGGCTATTAAAATGTCCCAGGCCAGTTATAAAATGCAGTTTGGTCAGGCCAACTTTTCCCTCCCAGCTGATCTGAAAGATGATAGCCTTTAAAATTGTCGCCCTGTAACGTTCCTTCTCTCCCTTCCTGCTTTCCTTTTGCCCATTAAAATCAACCAACACAAGTATTTTAAAATGTAAGTAAATAATTTGTTCGTGAATAAGCAATGGATTGGTGACATCTTGGTTAACATCTTGGTGGTCTTTGAATGCCACCATTCTTAAAAGTTTGCCATGCTTGTCCAATTGGTGATAGGTGGGAGACGGGTGAAAATTTACCCTGCATCCAAAATGGTATTTCAAAGTATTCTTAGCTATTAAATGAGAATGTTGAAAGGTCTAACTGAGAAGGCTTCACAAAGGCTGGCCTGGGAAAGGATGTTTCACAAAACCTTGTTCAAGGAGACTTAAATAACCTTAGCCCTCCATTATTGAAGATTATGGTGACTAATTATCTTCCTCTCTGAATGGGAGAAGAGGGTTATATTCAAAAAAGTTTTAAATGCCTCCCAACTTCCACTCTTAATGCGGTGGTCCGGAGCAGCAGGAGGACATAGGAGAACTAAATTAGACACTCCAAAGTGTTCTACAATTCTTTCTAAAATACATGTGAGAGATTGAAAATGCTGTTTCTCACAAAGGGTTCCTTTACTCTCATTTAATGGTATTTCGTCCTTTGCTGCAAATTATCATTGTACTATCATTAGTGGCGATTTACCAGACTACAAAGACTGTCACTTTCCCTCTCCCTTTTCCTTTTCTTTGTTTTCACATATCAATAAATCCTTCTTGCTGTTGAAGTGCCAATGTACAGTGACCAAGGCTTGGGACCCTCAAGGCACCTGCATGATCCTGAAGAACGTATTACTAACATCTATAAAGCAGATAACGCGCAATCCCCTCCTCACCACCAAACACATACACACACACACGTATATCAAAAGGAGTATAGCATTGTAGATTACTCCCAGACTTTAAGACTTCAAGAACTCACAGCCCCCGGGGGAGGGGAGTGTGAGCCCCCACCCCAACTCTAAACATCTAGGAGGAACGCATCTGCATCTAGCAATCTGAGATAAACGCCTGTAGACATTCCTTCTGAGGTAAATGTTGACCTGAAGTTCCTTCCCTTTTTTTGTGCTTAATTACCTAGATACCTAGAAGCACCCCAGGAGCAAAGGAAATAAAAGTACCATCGAGTAGTGGTACCCACTAGCATCTCCGTAGGACGAGAAAGGAGCGCACACTCTTTAACCGATCTGAGTTGCTGCTCATCCTGGAAAACTCAAGGCCAGCTGCAAAGAAAGTAGAACACCCGGGCATCCCCACACGCATCTAGATCGACTCACTCACGCCGAGGGCACGATCAAGTTCAAGCCACCATGGATTCCTGCCCCAGTTCCCCGCGAAAAGTAACCATGCGTCTCCTACCCCTGAAGGCACCGAAGACAAGGTGACGACTCTCTGCTCGCTCAAGTGGCTTCGGTCCCGGGCCGGAGGCCAGGGATGGTCAGGGGGAAGCCCCAACTCCCGCCTGGTCCCCTCCTCGCTGCTCTGTCCGGGCTCTCCTTGGTGGCAGTGGACAGGCAGGATACCGGGCCGGAGGGTGGAGCAGCGGATGGTCGGAGGCAAGACAGACTGGAGGTGGGGGTGGAGGGGCGGTGAGAACTAAGAGAAGATGAGGCGAAAGAGAGCGGAGATGGAAGAATAAATCAGGGGGTCTACCAGCTTGGGCAGGCAGAAAGCTCCTCGGAAGGAAGGGGCGTGACTGCGATGAAGGCAGCTCCTGGGCAAAGGATGAGAGGTAGGGGAGGGGGACGAATGGGTGGCTTTTCTTCTTGCGGTGAGCGGCTAGGACCGCCCAGGAGCGGGGGGTGGACTAGAGAGAGGGGCGGAGTAGTGGGCGGGGAAAGAAGGGAGGGAGACGGCCAGGACCCCGGGGGGGGGGGGGGTCGGTGGGGTGGAACGGAGGGGCGGAAGAGAGGCGGGGCTTGGGGGCGGGGAAGTTTCAAACAATTGAACGGCGGGGTCCGGCCACTCCGGCGAAAGCGGGGGGATCCTAGCTCTACTCTTACGCGCTTACTGTAGTTCTGCAGCTACTCAAGAAATGGCTGGGAGGAAGGAAAGGGTTCTGCAAAGACTACAATAATAGTGTACAACACCAACGGAGCGGAGTCGCGTGGGGGAGCCAGTGCTGCTACCCGCCCCACAGCAGGAGGAAGAAGCACAAATAATAGAAATGCTGAAAAGCAGCTTCTCGCAGTCGACTCGAAATAACGGAGGAAGGCGCAGCGCTCCTTCGTTTCCCTTCCCCTCTTGCTTCCTATTATCAGCAGGCCCCCACCCAAGTCCCAGCTCTGTGCGACATCCTTCTTTCTTCCTCCACTCCCCCCAGCCTCCCCCATCCTACCCCACCCCCGCCCCCCTTCCCTTTGGCGGGCTGCGCTGGCGGCCGGGATGGCGTGGGCGGAGCTCCGCAGAGTCTCCGCCTCTTGGGCGGGCTGGGAGGGCCGGCCTGGGTGGAGCAGGCCGCAAAGAGTAAGTCCCACCCACCATTCTATTGCGGCTACCGGTTGGCGAATCCCGGCCTAGGATTCACTCGGGATTGGTCACTTGCGTCGTCCATCTGATCTTTTTGTCCCACCCGCCCTTAAAATTAATAAAACTAAACAAGAGACCATTGTCTAGCTCTCCGTTCTCCCCCAGCTATTGCTGAGAAAAGAAAGAGACACTTGGTTTCTCAGTCTCTTTAGAGAGTGGGACAGTGTGTCCGGTGGCTCCCGTACACCTTTGTGGCACTGTCCGTCCCTCTGGGAATAGGTAGCTTTTCTTCCCCCTTAATTCATTAAGCCAGGAGGGGGGAAAAGTACCTGAAGTGTCAATGTGACACATTTCCGGGCTGCGAAAAAATGATGGTGCCTGAGAACACAGAGGGTTGAAAACAGCATCCGGGGGACACTGAAAATCTACCGTTTTACGTCTGGGAAACAAAAGCACGAAGAAACAGCAGTGTACGGGTAGCAGAAATACATGGAATTTGGAACTAAAGGAAGAACTCCTTTTGGACTGTTGCACTCACCAGGTAGTTGTGCCACTATTAAGTCGCTTAACTTCACTGAACCTTAATCTTTCTATCTGTGAAGAACGGCTGTAAGACACACCCTATTAACTTAGTGACACTGGCATATGAAAATAAAAATGAGTGATGTGTATAAACTCTGTAAACCACAGATCACTCCACACATGTTAGGCTTCCTACTTTTGTGTATGTCACAGGAGGGAGAGTCTCACCTGTGTCCCACAATCAACTATTCTGTTCATCTGTTTTAAGCATCTGCTTTATTTTTTAAAGTCAACTTTTTTCCTACAGTTTTTAGGGTGGATATGAAGTTAGATCCCTGAAGTTAGAATAATAAATTAACCCCTTTTCTAACAAAGTTGGGTGAGATTTCTCTTTTGAACAATTCTGCAGTGGCACCGCAACCTATATCTATTGTGGCGCTCGGACTGCAAGAGGAAATGACGCTGTGTATCTCCGAAGTGAAGTTGAGAAAACAAACACAAGGGAACACTCTCCATGGTAGTCACCATTCTCCACAGATCCAAATTTCCTAGAAAACATTACAAGGAGGAAACGAGTCTATGGCGCCTGGGTGGCTCATTCAGTTAAGCATCTGCCTCTTGATTTTGGCTCAGGTCATGATCTCACTGGGTTTCATGAGTTCCAGCTCAGAGTGGGACTCAGCCCACTGATCACGTGGGGCCTGCTTGGGATTCTCTCTCTCTCCCTCTTCTTTCTGTCCCTCCCCAGCACCCACATGCTTTCTCTGTCTCTCTCAAAATAAGTAAACAAATAACACTTTAAAAAAAAAAAAGGAGGAAACAAGTCTAACTGTAAAGGCCTTGACAATCCAAGGGTATTATCATGAACTCATGCCACTGAAAATGGGAAATCCAATTCAAGCCTACCGAAAGGGAGCCCTCTGAGAGACTGTAGATGAAGGCATACAAGAGGGAATGTGCTCAAAGGAGACACTAGCTCACTGTGAACGAGGTCCCAGAATATAATGGGGTCCAGGAAAAGAAATAGGCTGGTAGCATGTTGTGAGGTAACCTGTACGTTCAGAGTGCTTTGCTTGGGCTGCTCAGAGCTTCAGAAGCAGGAACATGGGCAAGAAAAGATTCTTGGTGTAACCCAGGTTATGTGTGAGGTGAAGTTATTTCAGTGATTTTTAAAATTTTTTAATGTTTATTTATTTTTGAGAGGGCGGGGAGGGGCAGACAGACAGGGAGACACAGAATCCGAAGCAGGCTCCATGTTCTGAACTGTCAGTCTAGAGCAGGACACAAGGCTCAAACCCACAAACCACAAGATCATGACTTGAGCCAGGTGCCCTGTGTGATTTTTAATGGGGAAAGTGAGATGATTTTGAGTGTTAAAGACATGGAGGCATCTGGTTTGTGAAGGAAGGGAAGACTATTCCAGCCCTGTTATTTGGAGGGGTGGCCAACAGAGCTGGACAGGGTCGGTATATACTACAGGCTACCAGTGATCACAATAGCAACAGGAGGATACTTGTTAAAATGAACACTGCTGATAAAATGGAAAATGTAGTATATGCACATGATAAAATCACAACAGTACTGAATGGAGTAGAGTTCCACTCTACCACTCTGTTCTCATAGTCCCTTTCTCTCATTCTCTCTATGCCTGTGTAGAATATTAAAATATATATATATATTTTTTAATAATGTTTTTTAATCTTTTTAACATTTATCTATTTTTGAGAGAGAGAGACAGAGTGTGAGCTGGGGAGGGGCAGAGAGAGGGGGAGACATAGAAACTGAAGCAGGCTCCAGGCTCTGAGCTGTCAGCACAGAGCTCGATGCAGGGCTTGAACCCACAAAGTGTGAGATCAAGACCTGAGCCGAAGTCGGACGCTCAACCAACTGACTCACCCAGGCACCCCTCAAAATATATTTTTTACACACACACATATATATTTTAAATATATATATATTTTATATATATATATAATGTGTGTATATATATACACACACACATGGGATCATCAATCACAGTGCACCGTGCATTTCTTTACTCAACAATGTCTCTTAAATATCTTTCCATCACAGGATAACTTCCTTCACCTTCGTTCTTTTCGTTCTTTTTCATGATAGCTCAGTGTCCCATTGCACAAATGTGCCCAAATTCTTTTATGCATGCCCCTATTGAGAGGCCATTTAGGCTATTTCCTATCTTTCTGCCATTACAGAAAATGCTGAGAAGCAAATCCTAGAAGCAAAGTCATGGTGGCTGTTTGTAGAATGTCTGTCCCCAGCTTTGAAGTTGTCCTCAAACGCCTGTGTTCCCTACGGCTACTGGGGCCTTCGTGAAATGGAAACTCCTAAAACACTGAAATCCTTTAATACCCCCTCCTCAAATCCTGCCTCGGGCATTACTGTTGTCCAAATTTGAATTCTGATGGAGTAGAGTGAGGGAGCCCTGAATTAATGGTGGATCAGGCCATGTGTGAGTCACTTCTTAGGCCTGTGGCAAACAACAGGTTCTTGGGTACCTGGGCTTGGCCCAGGCCTTCAAGCGTCTTAGGTGTTCCTTCTCTCCTGCCACGCAAGACTTCCTTTTGTTTTCACCCTGAAAACCCTTCAGTTTGTTTAAACAGGGTTTGAATTTAAACTTATGCTTTGCCAGCTCCACTTAAAAGGGAGGGGGAGGGGGAGGCCAACATCAACAAACATTGATCAAGCCCCTATTATGGACCGGACTGAAAAAACAAAGAGGGATGAGGCTTGGCTCCTGCCTTCAAGGGTATATACAGAAAAAGACAAGCAACAAGCATATGCTAAGTGCTAAATGAATGGGATTGACAGTAAAAGCTGTAGAAGTTGAGAGCAGGGAGCGAAAACTTGTTCCAGAGAGTGAGTTTATACAGCAAAGTATGCCACACGCATTTAACTAATCCCCAGAGCATCCCCGTGTCTTCATATCCTGACTATAAAATATGGAGAGGCCTCTTGGGGGGGGGCGGGTACCAGGAGCATTAACCATTAACCGAAAAACACCTGTGTAAAGACACTGGGTTGCCTAAGTACATTAAGACCCTCCATATATTAATAGTGGGTATAATGATCATATTAAGCTTAAGAATAAAGAGCCTCTACACCAAACCACCCTGTCCTGTTTGGCCCTTTTTTCTCCAATAAAATGCAACTCCTCCTTTAACATGCAATAAAAATCAGTGCCTATGCTCTTAAAAAAAGGCAATTTAAACAATCAGTGTCTCCTTTAAAAACATTACACTAAGTGAAAGAAGCTCAACACAAAAGGACAAATGTATGATTCTACTTAGGTCAGGTGTCTAGAATAAGCAAATTCAGAGAGACAGAAAATAGCATAGTGGTTATCAGAACCCGAGGGGAGGGAGGAATGGGGAGTTACTGTTTAATGACCACAGTTTCAGTTTGGGATGATGAAAAAGTTCTGGAAATAGATTGTGGTGATGGTTGTACAACATTTGGGATGTATTTAATGCCACTGAGTTGCATGCTTAAAAATGGCTAAAATGGTAAATTGTAGTTTATGTGTATTTTTACCACAATTAAAAAATGTTTAGGGGCGCCTGGGCAGCTCAGTTGGTTAAGGTCCAACTTCAGCTCAGGTCATGATCTCACAGTCTGTGGGTTCGGGCCCCGTGCTGGGCTCTGTGCTGACAGCTCACAGCCTGGAGCCTGCTTGGGATTCCATGTCTCCATCTCTCTCTGCCCCTCCCCCACCTCTCTTTCTCAAAAATAAATAAACATTATACAAATTCTTAAAAAAAAAAATTAAGGTAACAACCTTCAGGCTCCATGTCAGGTGACAAGACCAGTGGTGGGGGCTGCCTTCTTGGCAGCAAAGGGGGTGGCTTGGTCAATACCATCGGAAATGCAGGCCCGATGTGTCCATGATTCCTGATTTTTCAAAAGAAACCGGAAGTGACATGTTTTAATGTAAAATTTCTTGGTTTTTAATTTTGGCAATTAAGAAAGTTTTCAATTTTAAAAAACATTGTATGCAATGTTTTCCCCTGTGTACAGGAAAAGTAGGAAGGAGAATGTAGCTTGTAATCTATTGCTCAGCCCCTGGCTAGGTTCTTCTAGAGGGAAAGACCACGAAACCATAGTGCTTTGTATTGAGTGGCATTCTCCTCCACCCACCAAGTCAACTGGGAGTGCGAAAGGAGCACATCTTCCTCTAATTGCCTGGTGAACAGCTGAATCATTTAAATGCATCTCGAAACAAAAGCACATGGACCAGGGAAAAGAAATCTTAAGGATTTATGGCTCCACATAACTCCCCTCCCCGCCAAAACACCCTACAAAATATATCAGCCAAACCCTGAAAAGCAACCTTCCTTCTTCAGGACCTCTCCTAAACTCTCCTATTAATTCACAAGGATACCAGCCCTGAACATGCAGAAGCCAGCTGATCAGAAAATAGCAGCTTTTTCTGAACGGGAAAGGAACAAAGGGACACGTATGCAATATAGACATTGAGTTGAACGCTCTTCCTTTTGGATGCCTCCACCCCCTTCCAACCCTTTGCACGCATACAAACACACACGCACACGCGCACACGCGCGCACACACACACACACACACACACATGCACACAAACGGTCCAGACACAGGAAGTTTGAAGCCTGATTCATGTGTGGAAAACAGCAATGTGGGAATTCAGGAAACAACACCAGAACTGTGCTCCAAGGCCAAGACCTGCTCCAGCATCTGGGAGCCAAGTTAGTCCTGGGGTTCTTGTGGGCCCCAGCATTTTGGAAGTAAATCGGCTGTAGAAAAATAAAGCTGCCTGCAAGACTATTCCCCAAACACCTCCTAGGGTCCTGTTTGAGTAACCCGGGTTTGCCTCTTTATGATTTATGCAGGGCTTCACTTCAGCTTAACTAAATACCGTATCTCCTTCAGCAGCTTGAGTTTCTGGAAAGGCCCAGACTGTCCACACTTCTCAGTAGGGCTTGTTTGCAAAGTCCTAGGTTAGCTAGAGCAAGAGGGAGGTGGGAGGACCTGGGAACACACATCGAAGTCTGCACTCCAAAAGGTAGGTGGGGGGGGAGGAGGGATAAGAGAAAGAATATGACTGAGTCAGTGATAAAACACAAATCTCTGAAAGCAAGTCGGAGGGAAATCAAATTCCTGAGCCAGTTAGTTCTTTAAATGTACAAAGTTGGCAGGATTTAAAGGAAGTCCGTCCTCTGACATTACCCTTTGCAAATAAACTCTTGATTGATTCAGCTCTCTCTCTGTTTCTGCAGTTGCCAGAGTGTCTGAGAGCTGTTATCCCAGTTGGAGAAGAGGCCTGGGAGTGGAGTGGAGATTTATCTTCCCTGGCACATTGCCCCACTTCCGGAACTACAGGCGAAGGTAGGTCAGTGCCATTCCGGTGTGATTTAAGGTAGGCCCACCCTGCCGTCCCCAATCAGCCTTCCTTTCCAGTCTGCCATGGTCCTGTGAGATTCACACAGGAAAGACCCTTGTTAAAGTGCCAATGTATAACCTGGGAAGGGCTAAACATTAAGCCATCTTTGGTGTGCTCTCATGGAAAGGGTATAGACTTTTGGAGTCACTAAAGCCTGGATTCCGGTCACAACGCTGGCACTTACCAATGAGGTAAACAGCTTAACCACCTGGGGCCATAGTTCCCGCATGTGTGAATGGGGGCTAATAATTTTTTCCACCCCGAGGAGTTGCTGTGAGGATTAAATGAAAGGACACATTTAGAGTTATCTATCTGGATGCCTGGCATTTGGCAGTCACTTAACACAGTTTATTTCCTTATGCCCCTCTATTCAATCTTAGGGAATTCTGGGGGCTGGAGGGGGGGAGTAGGACAACAGGTTTGCTCAGCCGCCTGCAGGGTTTTAGACCCTCATAATTGCTCTTCCCTACTAACCCTGCTCAGAAGTGCAGTGTGGTACTAAGTATATGAGCTTCAGGGGCGCCTGGGTGGCTTAGTCAGTTAAGCGTCTGACTTTCGCTTAGGTCATGATCTCGCGGTTCGTGGGTTGGAGCCCCGCGTCGGGCTCTGTGCTGGCCTGTTTCAGAGTCTGTGACTCCCTCTCTCTCTGACCCTCCCCTGCTCACGCTGTCTCTCTCTCTCTCCTAGAAATAAATAAAACATTAAAAAAAATTTAAGTATATGAGCTTCAGTGCCCAAAGGACCTGGTGTCATAGTCTTTGTTCCACTGCTCACTAGCTTGTGACTTTGGGTACATTCGGAGCCTGTTTCCTCATTTGTAAACTAAAAATAGTAGCAGCGTCTATGTCAAAGGGTGGCGGGCAAGATAAAATGATAGCCATATACAAATATTAGCTGATACTGCTATTTTGAATAGTTTGGACGGTGAGCTGACTAGTTTCCTTTTACGCCAAGCAGTTTCTAATCTAAACTTGTGGATGGTTTCAGCAAGCATGTTGAAAATCCTTAAGCAATGATAGCTATGTGTTCCTGGCTTTCTGGCCTTGGCTAAGGAATTTGGGGGTGATGCTGGAGCAGCTGTGGACATCTCAGTTCCAGGCTGTTGGGCCTCCTACCCCTAGATGTTCAGTGTTTTTGCAGGATGTGAGCAAAAAGGGACTCCTAGTTGGTGGTCCGAGAGATCCTGGGATAATAGAACATTCTCACTGTGGAGTGTGGGCCTGGGGCACTCCAGCTTTTTGTGTTTTTTTAAGTTTATTTCTTTTATTTTATGAGAGAGAGAATGACAGAGAGACATAGAGACAAAGAGCACTGGGGAGGGGCAGAGAGAGAGGGAAAGGGAAAGAATCACAAGCAGGCTCCTTACCATCAGCCCAGAGCCTGATGTGGGGCTCCATCCCAGGAACCATGAGATCATGACCTGAGCTGAGATGAAGAGTCAGATACTTAGCTGACTTAACCAGCTGAGCCACCCAGGCACCCTAGTCCTCCAGGTGTTTAAATCCTTCACTTTTTCCCTGCCTTAGAACCCTTGCACATATTATTCTTTCTGTCAAGAACACTACATATACCTCCCTTTCCACTGTCTTCCCACTCTTACCCTTGCTAATTGAATCTTATTTATCAGGGCTCAACTCAATTATCACTTCTTCACGGAAATATTCCCTGAGCAGTAACCTCTACCTCAGTCTCCTGTTTATCTTTAAACAGTAGTGGGAATTGTGTATTCTGTGTGATAAACTATGTCAGAAGTGGTTTAAATATAAAAATAATATTTGGGGCCCTTGGATGGCTCAGTCGGTTAAGCATCTGACTTTGGCTCAGGTCGTGATCTCACGGTTTGTGGGTTCGAGCCCCACATCAGGTTCTGTGCTGACAGCTCGGAGCCTGGAGCCTGCTTCCGATTCTGTGCCTCCCTCTTTTTGCCCCTCCCCTGCTCAAACTCTGTTTCTCTCTCTCTCTTTCAAAAATAAATATTAAAAAATTAAAATATATATGTAAATAACATTTTTAAATTTTAATTGGTAAATTATTTAATGTTGTCTCCCAACCTAGAAAATTATTGGTCCAGAAAGAAGCCGCAGGCTTATCCTGTAGCTTTGTGTACACCCTGGTTCTCTCTTGCCTCCCCCACTTTAGGGATACCCGTGGGCTGGTGTGAGTAATTTTTTAGAATTATTCCTGCATGAACTGGGGACATTGAAATAGATGATGTTTAGGGTTCCTTGTAACTCTCGACAGCTGACAGTTGTCAAGAGTGCTGGCAAGTTTTCTTTTTTTTTTTTAAAGATTTTTTTTTAATATTTTTATTTTATTTCTAGGAGAGAGAGAAAGAGAGACAGCGTGAGCAGGGGAGGGTCAGAGAGAGAGGGAGTCACAGACTGAAACAGGCTCCAGGCTCTGAGCTGGCAGTCAGCACAGAGCCCGACGCGGGGCTCGAACCCACGGACTGCGAGATCATGACCTAAGCGAAAGTCGGATGCTTAACCGACTAAGCCACCCAGGCGCCCCAAGAGTGCTGGCAAGTTTTCTGAGGGCCACAGTGGGGAGCAGTATCAGAAGCGTCACCCATGTACTCCTTCCTTCCAGTTCCTTGATCTTGGTGCCTAACGGGGAGTTTTGAAAAGTGGTGTGCAAATGTGGGTGTGAACTGTTCCAGCAGGAAGGGATATGTTTATCTGGTGCCTTGCAAATGAATGCTGCCAGATCAGAAGAAAGGCAGTGCAGGCCATGAGTGCTAGAGAGTAGATGAATTAGAAAGGCAATGGTGCCTTTGATGTTAGATGCTAGAAGTGATGCTAGAAGATGGTTCCAGATGACTTTATGGATGGTGTGACTTCCTATACCCCCATCAGAACTGTGAACCTGGAATAGATTTACCAAAAGGCAGCCCAGTATAGTGGAAGAAACAAAGAGATTGTCATTCAGATAGAACTGGGTTAAGATCGCCACATTCAATTGGTTACGTGGCCTTGGATAAATCACTTCACCTCTCAAGTCTCAATTTTATAATTGGTTGAACAAATATGTATTGAGTATCCACTATGTTTTCAACACTGTTCTAAGCAGTTGGGATGCTTTGATACACAAAACAGACAAAATCCCTGCCCTTATGAAGATTATATTTTGCAGGGATGTGAGAATGGTGGGTAGACCTTTAAATCTGTGAGGATTCATGCTATTGTCCATACAGTCCTGGGACATGGTGAGTGCTCAATAAAAGGTAGCCATTATATTATTATTATTGTTGTTATTTTTATTATTATTATCATCATTATTATATTTTTAATCAAGCAATCACCATCAATGAAACTAGGTAATTTCTATACAGGCTTAAATTTCTATATGAACGATTTATTAAAAAGAAGCAAAGAAGAAAACTCAGGTGAAGCCAGGTAACTTGTATACAAGAGACAATAGATGGCTTGAACAAAGTACTCAAGATTCTTACTATATGATAATAGCAGGTGGTTTGTATGCGTTTTTCCATTGTAAGTGGCAATATTTTTTCTACTATGGTTTCCTCAGTAGCAGTTCCAGCTGTGGCAAAATTTAGCCCATGGTAGCCCTAAGCAGTAAGTTGAACCTCCATTTGGACAAAACTTCCTCTTTTATTATCTCCAGAAGATCAAAGAGCATAAATCTGGGATCATGACATTACCCTACAACCACTTGAGTCATGTTCCTACCCCTGTGACATCAACCAACCAAACTTTTTTTTTTTAAATGTTTTATTTATTTCTAGGAGAGAGAGAGAGAGAGAGAGAGAGAGACAGCATGAGCAGGGGAGGGTCAGAGAGAGAGGGAGTCACAGACTGAAACAGGTTCCAGGCTCTGAGCTGGCAGTCAGCACAGAGCCCGACACGGGGCCCGAACCCACGAATCGCGAGATCATGACCTAAGCGAAAGTCGGACGCTTAACCGACTAAGCCACCCAGGCGCCCTAACCAACCAAACTTTTAACGGAAGTTCCACGTTCTACCCTTCTAGTCCCATAGCCTCCTTTCTAGAAGCATAGAGTGGGAAAAGGGAAAAGAAGGGAATACAGCTCGGAGGTTTTCATGGTTCATACTTTCAAGCTTGATTTAAAAAAATGTCGTTTTTACCTTGTTACAGAACAATAGAACCATGACTTACGTTTCACAGTTTATGTAGTTCATTTCACAAGGTGTCCTGTTTCTGGTGCTATCACATTTCCAGAATTACTGCTCCCCTCCCACGTGGGAGTGGGGCAGGCATTGGGTCAGGGAGTTAGGGAAGCCTGGTGCACTGTGGACTTCCTCCCCCTTTCCCTAGGCTTCGATTCTCATCCTTGTTCCTCTCTCTATCAGATTACTTATCACATTGTTTTGCAGCTATTTATTCTCCAGATTTCCAGCTAAACTTAGGGTTCTTCTGAGGTCATGGACACTGTCTTTTTCACTGCTGTATCTTTGACACCTAGTTCATGCTGTATCTGGCACGTAGTGGGTGCTCAGGAAATACTTGCTGTGTGAAGGAAACATGGAGTTTGTGACACAGATTTTTTGTATAAATGAGTCATTTGTCACCCTTTTTAATACTTCTATCCTACGTTGTGTTGAGATCCCAAATCAAAGCTATTTTTCTCAGCATCCGGGATCAACTGAGCAGGCAAATTTATTGCTCTGGTGTCTCCCGCTGCCCTGGTGAAAACCCGTCAAAGCCATCCCAACCCAATCTTTGTGGCTTTCCAAGTCTACGCTCAAATTTTTAAAAACTCATACCCCCATTTCCTTGGAATGTGGACCTGGACTTCAGAAGTGTTTCCAGTTAGTTAATGGGGCGCCTGGGTGGCTCAGTCGGTTGCAGGTCTCACTTCGGCTCAGGTCATGATTTCACAGTTCATGAGTTCGAGCCCCACATCGGGCTCTGTGCTGACAGCTTAGAGCCTGGACCCTGCTTCAGATTCTGTGTCTTCCTCTCTTTCTGCCCCTCTCCAATTAAGCTCTCTTTCTCAAAAATAAATAAATTAACATTAAAAAAGAGAAGTGTTCCCACTTAAAAGCCTTTTCAGTTCCCAGTGTTCAGCAAGCCTTAAACGTCTTCACAACTCCATCATCCTCACCTTCTAATTGTTCATGTCTGCCCTACCCTCTCCAGCTCCCAAGTGAGTCACCTCTCCCACGGATGTACTTCTTTGCCGGTCATTCACCACTTGGTGTTTCCTCACTGAGAACACTGGCACTCGTTTGAGAGTAAGCATCGCATCTGGAATCTTGAGAGATTGGAGTGTGGCAGCGTTACCTGAAAGCTGTGTGCACTTGGGCAAATAGCCCAACCCTTCTGAGCCTGTTTCCCTATCGCACACAATTTGTGAAAATAATCTCTGTTATTGTTTTAGGATCTCACTGGCTTGTGAGCCTCAGATCAATCAACAATTGTGAGAACTCCTGGGAGAGTGAAATATATGGTTATTTTTAGGACACCTGTGGTAAGTGTGGTCACCACCCACACTAACCCTTCCACCTCCCAATTAGGCACTGAGCATTTATTTGGTCTTGAACACTCTAGCCCTGGGCTAGAGCTGGGTGGGGGAAGCATTGTTCTTCCTATCTTCCTGACAAGTTGATCTCAGCTTAAGACTTGTTGCCCTCAGGTCTTTTCAGTCAGCATCTGGGGAGGAGGGAGCCCCTCCCTTGGTTTCTCAAAAGCATATTTGTCAGGTGTGCTGTAGATTCTCTGTAGTTTCTACCTTCAGGCCTGCTTTGTGCTCCCTAGTGAAAAGTGGTTCCTGTGGGGGAAGGGGAAAGGGAACATTTCTAACCTCTTCTCTTGCACCAGAACTCCCAGTTCTGGTCCCCAGACACCAATTTTTTAGCCATGATTTCTTTACATCCATCAGGGTGTACCCCAGAAGGTATTTTAGACTGATCCCAGGCAGGTAGGTTAGATTTCGCAGATATTTCACTTATTCCCAAAGTGCAGTCTCGGCTGCTTGGTAATTACAAAGCCCAGGACTTCCCCTGCCTTTGTGGTCAAAAATCACCCTCAGCGTTTGCCTCTCCTTGACCCCAGCTTCCAGACTGCATTTGGGTCTGTTCTGAAAGCTCCTGGGGGAGTTCCCCAGCTTTAATTTGGCCAGATGCTCAGTGTCCTGCTCAAATCACACTCATTGAATTTTTTTTCACTTTGAATAGCTTTTGCAAAGACCCTTAGACTCACTCAAAGCAGCTCCCCTCTAGCTAGTACTCCGTGGTGGGAGTAGCTGCTCTATTTGTGGGCTGAGGATCCCTGGTTAGTCTGTCAGTCTTGGGTTTTAGTCTTTCTCTCATTCAGAATCCTCTTCACCTTTACCCTAGATGGTTTCCACTGCCCATTCTGCAGAGTTAAATCTTACCACAATAAGACTTTTTCAAGTTGAAATCTAATTGAAATTTACACATATGCCCTCTTTTAGAGCAAAGGTGCTAACATTTCTTGTAAACGTTTTTAAAGGGTCGTTAAAAGAAACCAAGGATAATGTGCCACCAAGACTATAGGTTTGTAGCTTGTAAAGCCTAAAATATTTACTATCTGGCCCTTTATAGAAAACGTTTGCTAACTCCCAGAGTTTCTCTTGATATCCAAAAACAGCATGAAGCTGTGTGACCCTATCACCTTCTCTCCCAAGGTTACAGGAAATTTCTGACTTATTTATTGCCACATTTTACCATCTCATCTATCTCTTCCATTCAATTTCTAGCCTAGCTGTGAAGAGTTGAAAAGGTTTCTGTTCTACCTAATGAACTCACATTTCATTTCTTTCCCAGGGAATAAACGAACTTCATTTGGTGAGACCAACCCCTTGATCCTGCCCCTCCTGCCTCTAATTAATGTCCCCTTGGCTTTGGTGGACACTTTGGAAAGCGAGAGCTCCTTGCTCATTTTCACAGAGTTTTAGAAAAATGCTGAGGTAACTTGAAGACGGAGCAGATGGTAAATATGGGGAGATTTTTGTGGAGGACTGAACCATGGAGACACTTCAAATCCCCCTGCAAATGAAGACTAACTCTGTTTCACCCACAAGGTGATTTATTTCCGTAGTTCTTTAGAAGAAGGCAGGATCAGTTTACTAGGGCTCAGCTTACTCAGCTGAAGGTCTAATCTGCTCTGGTAAAATGTATTTTCTGCTGAATGTTGCCAAACTCAAACAAAGAACATCAGAAGCCAGTCCAAACACAAATACTTACCGTCAAACTATTACATACCTGCCATATGATTGGTGCCATGTGGGGTGCAAAGAAGTCTAAACTGGGATTCAGCCTACAGCACCTCCAGGGTAGCTGGAAAGACAAAATGTGAATGTAACTATGGAAGGGGTTCTCTGATACAATTTAGATGAGCGAATAGCCTCGATTTTAGAGTCTCTCTGTAATTGTCCCACAGCACCCATATATTTGCTACCTTGTCATTTTATCCCGAATATATGGTTGCTGTCACCATGCTCAGTGTATAAGGAAGAGAAGGGAGAGAGCTGAATGTACTTTGGCAAAGGAGGTACACAGTGTGCGTTCAAGGAAGATTCGTGGTAGGTAGAGAAGTTCATGAAATAATAGCATTAGCAAGGGTTTGCCGTGTGAAAACATCTGGTTTGTTTTCAGCACAAGTGAGTAGACAGTTTGTGTAGAGGCTAGGAAACGTTTAGTTCAGCTCTGAAAGGTAGGAACAGAGTTTTGAGGAACCTGAATGCCAACTAGAACAATTGGAAATTGTTCTTTTGGAGGTTTGGGATATTGACGAAGGTGGTGTTTTATGAAGAATAACCTGGTGGTGTAGAGAATGATTTAGAGGGTGTGTACCCACTGGAGGCCAGGAAGACTTTGCAAGACATTAAGAACAAAGAAAGCCAAAGCCACGAGTGTACAACCTCTTACTCTTTCGACTGACAGGAACCACGTTTGGCTTTCTAGGGTCTCTTACCTCTCTCTGAAGAATACCTTAACCACTGCATACATCACACTTCACAACTAAAGTCCACACACCTATCCTGGCTCAAGTGCAGCTAGATTGAACCGGGAGAGATAAGACCAGCTAGTGGCCAAGATCATGAAAGTGTTTCAAGGCTACCTCGAAGTTTCTACCCCTTTAAAAATGTCTCTTCCACCTACTGTTGAAGATTTAGAAGGCACAGGCTTATTATGACTTCACAGAACAACAAAGAAACATGTTGACTGATGATTCCAAAATCAATACCACCTGCCACATCTCTTATACAATCTGTGTATCAAACTGCCTGCTGAAATCCTCTGAAAGCTACATGGGCATCTTGAAATGAACATCTATAAAGCCAAACATATCATGTGCCTCCATTCCCTACCCATAATTCTCATCTGCCTCTTCATGTATCTTTCATCTCCATAAATGACACCACTATCCAACTTATTGCCTAATTACTCGAGCCAGAATCACAGGAAACCTACAAAAATTTTTTAAAAAATGACAGAGTATAGAACTCCTGCCCCAAAGGATTGATCTACTGTGTGCCAATCCATCATTAGAGCCATATTCCTTTTGGGTTTGAGGATGTTTTGATCTCTAAGATAGGCCCCCTTTAAGAATAATATACTTCTGGGGCACCTGGGTGGCTCAGTCAGTTAAGCGTCCAATTTCGGCTCAGGTCATGGTCTCACTGTTTGTGGGTTCACCCCCCCATGTCAGGCTCTGTGCTGACAGCTTGGAGTCTGGAGCCTACTTTGGATTCTGTGTCTCCCTCTCTCTCTGTTCCTCCCTTGCTTGCTCTTTCTCTCTTGCTCTCTCTTTGAAAAACAATTAAAAAAAAAAAAAGAATAATATACTTCTGTGAGGGGGTCACACCTCAAACTGACCCCTTGTTATTGGCTGTTACCTTACCAGGCAAAGTTACTATAGCCAAAGCAAGACTGTGGCAAGGATACAAGTAAGGGCACCTTACTGGGAATGGGCAGAGAGGAGAAGGTGGAACATTATGGAAACTGGGGTCTCTAGCCATGAATATGGGAATAAAATAAAAACAAATATTGCCTACTTCATTAGTTTACCCAGGGCTTACCATGGGTGCATCAGGGTTCAAATGATAAGGCCTGGGCTGTGTTACTGAGGTTGACATTTAGTTGGCCTTAAATATGGACTCTCCTCTCCCCACACCATAGACCCTGAGGTGAAGGCCTCATATTGTCTCATAAAATGAACTGTGTATTTTATTAAATTTCAGGAATGAAACAGTGCCACATTGTGGTCCCTGCATAGTGTTTCATAAAATGTGTGAAGAGCTCCTCACTTTAGAGCAGGAGAAATAACAATGCGAATATGGATATATCAGGAAAGATACAGGTAGGAAACAAAATGAAAGGTGCCTTAGAACCTTACCCCACTCTTCTTTCATGGCCACCCCAGGGAGGGGGGCCTTGTGTGAATAACTATATCCCTCAATAAATGAAATGGTCAAAAATGCCAGGAGAAACCTAAGTACTCTACATACACGAGCAAATAAGACAAAAAATAGGTGTTTGCAAGGTTGCAGGTTAGGGAAAGGCATCTATGGGGCCCTGAAAATAGCCTAGTTTATCATTGAAAACTGAAGTCTGCTTTTATTTATTTATTTTTAAAGTTTATTTATTTTGAGAGAGAGAGAGAAAATCCCAAGCAAGCTCCAAGCTGTCAGCACAGAGCCAGATGTGGGGCTCAAACTCATGAACCATGAGATCCTGACCTGAGCCAAAACCAAGAGTTGGACACTTAAGCAACTGAGCCACCCACGTGCCCTTGAAGTCTACTTTTAAAGCAAGAACAAGACCCATCTTGGGGCGCCTGGGTGGCTCAGTCAGTTAAGCCTCTGACTTAGGCTCAGGTCATGATCTCACGGTTCGTGGGTTTGAGCCCCACGTTGGGTTCTGTGCTGTCAGCTAGCTCAGAGCCTGGAGCCTGTTTCCGATTCTGTGTTTCCCTCTCTCTCCCCTCCCCTGCTCTCCGCTGTCTCTCTCTCAGAAATAAATAAAAACCATTTTAAAAAATTAAAAAAAGACCCATCTTATCTTTGTATAACCTTGGTGCCTAGCACAGTGCCTGGCCCATGGTAGCTATTAAGTAAATGTCTCATTGAGACACAAATAAGGGTGTGTATTAGTTTCATAGGGCGGCCATCACAAAGTGCCACAAATGGAATGGTTATAAAAATGGAAATGTATTCTTGCACAGTTCTGGAGGCCGAAGTCCAAACTCAAAGGGTTAACAGAGCCATGTACCCTCTGAAGGTGTGAGGAAAAACCCAGTGTCACTTGACTTCTGACAACTGCAATCTCTCCCTGTCTTCATGTGACCATCTTTCTTCTGTGAGTCTCTGTATCTCCTCACGGTGTTTTCCTCTGTATGTGTCTCTTTCCCTCTTATAAGAACACCAGTCATATTGTATTAGAGTGCACCCGTATGACCTCATTTTAACTTGATTACATCTGCAAAGACCCTATTTCTAAGGTCACATTGACAAATACAGTGGGCTAGGGCTTCAACATATATTTTGGTGGACAAAGTGTATCCGCAACAGGGCCCAAATGAGCCCAAGTTCCTAACAGCATTTCCCGGTTATTAAGTTTAGAGAACATAATCATTCTGCAAAACTAGCTTTAGGCTTGATCTCTACCATGGTCAAGGGCTCACTCTCTCTCCCAAACATTTTTTTTTCAGGGAAAAATATAGGTACAATCTTTTTTAAAGGCCATGCTTTTAACATCCTAATTTACTGGACAAATGGTATGCCCATCCCCATTGTGTTAGGTTTTGCTTACTTTCTTTTGTAAAGTGCTCTTTGTTCAAATTCTTTCGGTGTGACAATATGTTTATTTTCTCTAGTTTGCAAATATTGGGGGTGGGGAAAGGGGCGCTGGAGGAAGCAGGAAGGACTGAGATACTGATGAAGTAAACAGAAAATGTTTCAGTCCTATCCCAGGATTTGCTACGCCCAGCTAGTATGGCTGTGTTCCCTAAGGACATATCTCCCATATCCTCTCCTGACATCAGGGCCTTTGAGTTGCCACACTGAGCGCCTCTCCCTGCACACCCCCCACCCATCCCTGCACCAGTTCAATACCTGGCTTTAGGCCCTACGTGCATTCTTGTTTCCTGATCAGTAAGTGAGAAAGTAAGTTACAAGCAGAGTTTCTCAGGGGCGCCTGGGTGGCTCAGTCAGTTGAGCTTCCAACTCTTGATTTCATCTTAGGTCATGATCTCATGGTTCGTGAGTTCGAGCCCTGCATCGACCTCGGTGCTGACAGTGCAAAGTCTGCTCAAGATTCTTCCTCTCACCCTCTCTCTGCCCCTCCCTGCGCTGTCTTTCAAAAAAAAAAAGAAAAAAGAACAGTTTCTCAGCCTGGCAAGCATGGGGGTGGGAGGTGGGGCATTCACAAACTAACTGAAATCTGCAAGATTGTCAGTGACTATGTATGTTTCTATTAGTTTCCTGAGGCTAATATAAAAAACTACCACAGACTTGGTAACTTAATGCAAGGGAAGTTTATTCTTTCCAGGTTGTGGAGGCCAGAAGTCTGAAATGAAGACCTCAGCAAGGTCATGCTCCCTCCAAAGGCTCTAGGGGAGGTTCCTTTCCTTGCCCCTTACTGCCGCTGGTGGCTGCTGGCATTCCTGGACCTTTGGTCACATTCTGTCTCCATTTTCACATTGACTTGTGTATTTCTTATAAAGACACCTGTCATTGGATTTAGGGCCCATAGGGGTAACTGAGATGATCTCCTCATCTCAAAATCCTTAATTTAATTATATCTGCAAAGACTCTTTTTCAAAAGAACGTCACATTCACAGGTTCTGGGGATTAGTTCATGAATGTATCTTTTCTGGAGCCACCATTTAACCCACTAGAGTGTTGCTTTTTTTTTTTTAATCCCTGAGGGCATTTCCATAGAGTTTTGTTTTTTGTGTTTTTTTTTTTTTCTTTCTTTTTCAATTTTTAAGGCCTTTTGAAATCCAACATTCTATGATTCTGGAGCTGGTGAAGTAAATATGACTTGACCTTAGTAAAATACTTTGCACATAAGAGGTATTTGGTAAATTTTTGACTTGGCAATGGAATTATAGAAACAATGATATTGATGTCTGTAACATTATTGAGCACTTACTATGTACTATGTGCTTTTCTAAAGTGTTTTATGTACCTAGGTGGCTCTTTCAGTTAAGCAGCTGACTCTTGATTTTGGCTCAGGTCATGATCTCACAGTTTGTGGGATCAAGCTCCGTGTCTGGCTCTGTGCTGAGCCTGCTTGGTTTTCCTTCTCTCTCTCTCTCTGTCCCTTTCCTGCTCCTGTGTTCACTCGTTCTCACTCTCTCTCTTTTACAAATAAATATTTAAAAAAATAAGATGTTTTATGTGGATCAACTCATTTAATCCTTGTAACAACATTGTGAAGTACCATTATCAAGCCTATTTTTCATATGAGGAAGCTGAGACACAGAGACATGAAATAAATTGCTGAGGGTTGCACAATTAACTGGTGGCAGAGCTCGACTCTCATTCAGGCTGGCTTCAGAGCCTATGTTTTTCACCACTATGCTTTGTGAAAGAACTGTGTTTCAATGTTAAAATTTAAAATCCCATCCTAAACGGGGTTCTGTATGAGAAAGTGGCAATATGATATAGAGGACATTATTGGGCCAATGGACAAAGCTTGGATAAAATATTGTACCAAAGGTAGTATCACTGATGTTGTTAAGTAGACGGTATTATGTAAGAGAATACCTAAGAAATATACACCAAAGCATTAGGGGCAGAAAGTCATGATGCCTGCAACTTACCCTCAAATGGTTTAGGAATGTAGATAAATAGATAGATAGATAGATAGATAGATAGATAGATAGATTAGATGATACATAAAAGAAAATGGGGTAAAATGCTAATAATAGGTGAATTTGGGTAAAGGGTGTGTGAGTGTTCTTTGTGTCATTTTATTTTTACAATTTTTCTGAGTTACAATTTATTCCCAAATAAAAAGCAATTAAAAATGTATGGAACATTAATTGGGGGAACTGGATGGCTCCCCTTTATTAAAATATTTGCATTTTATGCTAAATAAGCAAATAACATAGTTTAGCATTATTGTTCAAATTTATTGAGTGCCTACTGTGTGCGAGGGATAGTTATACATATTGTCTTATTTATGAATTTTCCCAAACCCTATGCTATTTATTACTAACCCTCTTTTACTGATGAAGAAACTGAAGTTCATAAAGGCCCAGTGTTTTGCTTAATTTTCACAGGACATTTATGTGCCAGAGCTGGGGTGGGAGCTCAGCTGCTATGGCCCCCGGTCTAATGCTTTTTACACTACACCACAACTACCTCTGATTACAAATGGCTCATTTCAACATTTCTGAACTTAGAAATCTTTAACTATTTTCAGCCTGACTTTTCTAACCCAATGGTCAGGGGGTCAGTGGGAGGATTTCTCCCCTCTTTGACTCCACAGGGATTATAGCCTTGGGCCTTGAGGAGCCAAAAAGGGAGGATCAGCCTAAAGAAACAATGTTTCTGTCTTTACTTGATAAATGGAATTAGCATTCCTAGGCGAACAGGAAACGTTGAATTGTTAATAGCCTCCCTTGGGTTTATTATATACAGTATATCTACTTGCCTTAGCTATACCCAGGAGGTATTCAAGATAAGCAGTCCCATTTGAAAGTAAGGCTGTCCTGTTTTTTGTCAGTCTGTCTACTGACAAAAGTACAGATTAAGCATATTGCTTAATTGTATACTATTACAACATGGCACAAACCTATAAAGTTAGTTGCATGTTGATTGAAACATTTTTTATGATAGGATGGCCATAAGTCAACCAGCATATTTATTGAATGTCTCTTATGTACATAGCACTGGACTAAGTACATTGGGGGGGAGGGGATACTGCAAGGTAAATATAGACTATGTGCCCAGGACTTAGAAACTAATTGGGAAAATGAGACATAATACTACAAGGTGATACAGGCCAAATGTGCTATGGGCGCCCAGAGGCTAGATAACCACTGTGGTCTGGATTCCCTAGGGAAAGGTTCTTCTTGGATAAACTGGATCTTGAAGGATGAGGAAAATTTGGATAGGCAGAGAAGAGGTATTCAGCAAATGGTCATTGAGATGGGAAGGCATAGGGTTCATGAGACAGAATTGAGTCAGATTGTAAAGACCCTTGATGTTGGTCAATGAATGGAGGGTTATTGAAGGTGTTGAGCCAGTGAGTTACATAATGAGAGCAGTGTCTGTAGAAGCCCTGGAAGCGGGGAGGAGAATGGAATAAGCATTGATTCACACACAACCTTGGATGCACATTAAAACCAACTAGCGGCTTTACAAAATACTAATTCTTCGGTCCTAATGCCAGAGATTCTGACTTAATGGTGTGAGGTGTAGCCTGGGCCTTACAGTTTTAAAAAGATCCCCAGATATTACTAATATGCGGCAAAGTTTGAGAGCCTCTGCAATGGAGGAAGGAGAGATACTAGCATGGAAATCAGCTCAAAGGCAATTACAATGTAAGCTTAAAATCATGAGTCCTAGAACTACTGGAGTGAGTGGCAAAGGGAATAGAGAGGAAGGTTGGGATGTGGGTGACATTTCACAAGAACTTCCCGAGCCCTCTGGATAGGCTGAAGACAGAGAATGAAAGGGAAGACTTAGGCGGAAGATTTAAAGATGCCAGCATGATTTCTGGGCTCTTCATGTCTTCTTCGTGGTAGGCACCCACCCAACTGATCTTTGTTGAAATAAATTGAACTTAATAGAATGATTTGGAGACTCATGCTCCATTAGCAGAAGTCTGTATGTCATGGAGAAAAAGTCAGTTTGGGAGGAAGAGGGAGATTTTGTTCCTAGGCCAAGTATGAGATGACAGCCAGTTATCCAGGTCATGAGTCCCTTTTGAGAGGTAGCACTGGGATTCTGAGGCAAAATCAGAGCTGGAGACCATCACTAAGAAATCAACTTCGTGGTTCATAGCTGAAATCCTGAGACTGGGTGATATTATCTAGGGAAGAGAATATACTAAGAAGAGAAGCCAGTTGAAGATAAAACCTTAGGGAAGGCAGACTTATATTTTTGTTATTTTTACCAATGGGAGGGTCCTGTGCATGTTGGTAAGCAAAGGAGATCCAGGTAAAATATCTAACAGGAGCAGGAAGAAAAGAGATGCCCAGCGTTGCAACGCTATCCTAAGAAGTAGAAGTCAAGGTCCCTCTCTTCAGATAGATTATAGTCCAGTTGTGTAGACAAGCCACGGTACTGGTTATATCAGTCAGTAGAACTGTCCATGCTAAATATAACAGAAAGTACTAAATATGTTATAGGAAAGGCAGGAAATTTGAGCTTGGACAATGATTGGGTGCACAACTTGTGTTGAGGTTGAGGGAAGGATGAAAAGATGAATTCAGAGATAGAAAAAAAAGCAGGTAGAGAGGACAAGTTTACTCTTCTTAAAAAGCAGGGCCCAGCACAGGGTGGGGGTTGGGTAAAAAAAAAAAAAAAAAAAAAAAAGCAGGACCCAACGTCACCAGACAAGCAGATCAATCCCCTTCATTTGTCTTAGTCTAAGATGACCCTGGGTGAACATTTTTAAAAATATTGCACATCTGAGTAGATGATTCATTTAAATGAGTATGAATCAGATGGTTAAAATAGGACAAAATCAGGTGATTTTAGTACATCTCAGAAAGGACTGAGAGTCTTAAGGCTCGTTCATTGAAGTATTTAATGAATGAATGTGTTCTACATGTCAGTACAGTGTATCAAGATGAGTTGTGGCAGGGTGGCCCAGACAATGCCTCAACGTCACAGGACAGGCTTGACTGTGCCCCTCAGAAGAATCTCAAGTTGCCAACCTATGATGTAGGCACAACCTGAGACCCTCTACAAGTTACTGAATCAGCTCATTATTTGTTTAGTGCCCTACCATTTGTTTGACATTATGTAGACACAAAGCTCTATTGAATGAGGAGAGTGTGTTCCCTGGTAGGGTCATAACTGGGGCCTTGGAATTGCAATCCAAACAACCTGTCACACATTTCAGTCACACATAGCAGCAATATAATTCTGTTGCTTTGGAAATAGTTAAAAGCTAGTTTTACAATAAGAAGACAAGCTCTTGAAAACACGGAGAGGTGGGGTTGGGGTGTGATCGACAGACTGTCATTAGTATTTGACAGATATCCATGATTGTTTTTTCTAACAGGAAAATGGTGATTCTTAAAAGCAGTTTTAGATTCCTGCTTCTATTTTTTTTTAAAGAAGAAAGCCTCTTTCTTCAACTTTTCTGTGGAGTGTCAGTAAATGAACTGTTTCCTCTCAAATCATGCATATTGCCTTGCAGCCTTCAACTGCATAGTAATATATCACAAACATTGGATGTGGGAAGGAGAATAGCCAGAAATAACCATTTAGGTCATATGGGCTTTTCAAATGCATCTGTTTACGCAAAGAGGGTCCCTACAGAAGACTGTTTTATTTCAGGGAATATTTTACCCTGATGACAAACTGTAAGTCAGTGAGTCATTTTCATGGTCTGACATTTTGCTGTAAAAGTGCTTAAAAGAGGGTGCGTCGCTTTTACAGGCAGCTTGTGTCCTGAAGCAAAGTTGCAGACATCTTGTATGACACTCATAGATTATACTGGATGCTGGACCTTTATGAGATCGGGTTGAAATGGAAACTTGCATCTTCCAACTTTATTTTAATTACCTTGTTATAGAATATACTGGTTGCAATAATATGTAATTCAAGAACTACAGAGTAGAACTAGTATAATCTAGTTATGATACCTGTAATGTGACCGTTAAATACAGCCATCATCGCTTTCCCTTGATTAAAACCCTTCATTTTCATATATCCCTAGATTTCCATTGATATACTCATGGTACTTTCTAAAAGAATTCCGGAAGCCATCAAATTCAGTTCCAAAAGTTTGTTTTTTTTTTGAACTCAGAAACAATTTTCCCATATAAACAATGTTATAAATTATGGGTACACTCCAAAACCAGTTCACCCAAGGCTTCTTAACCCACAATATGCTTGAAGTAAAGTAGTGTGTACATCATATATAACAGCATTTCTATGAAAATCAAAGTTCAGTTCCAAAGTGGGAAAGCCAGAATAAATTTCCCTTTCCTTCAGGGAGTCCCCTTCAGTGCTGCTCCCTGCCCTAGCTCTGAGTCCTTTATTAGTCAGACAGCGTGAAAATGAAACATTTGGGGTTCCAAGACTGATGCGGTTTCTTGGGGGCAGAAAAGCAGAAAGAAGGCAGAGACTTTAGGCATTTGAGGATGGCCGCTCTTTCTCTTTTCCACCACCAGGTTTGGTCTACCTGCTGTCCTGACAACACAGCCTCTTTAAGGATTTTGTTTTAGAATTTTTATTGATAGTAGTGATGGAAATGGGGATAAAAATGAGCAGATCTGTGCTTCCACTTCTCTGTATTTATTCAGTCACTCAACAATGCATTAATCAATTCTATGTAGCAATCTCTGAGCTCTAAACCCTGGGGATACAAACGTGAATGAGTCCTTGAGGTCCTCCCAATCAGACATATAAACAAACCATTGCAATGCCCCGTGCTACCTGCAGTGATAGAGCGCTATATTAGGTGGAGCGGTAGTACAAAAGAGGCAGTGTTCTTCTTGGCTTGAGGGGTTGGGGGTGTCAGAGAAGGCTCCACATAGCAGACACTAAAACGTAGTCTTGAAGGATGAGGTGTTTGTCAGGCAGATAAGGGAGTCCGAGAAGGCATTTTAGGTAAAGACATACCACGGTTGGAAAAATAAGAGCAGTTTGGTATGGTTTGAACACAGATACAAAATTGGGCAGTATTAGGAGATGGGGTTAGGCAGAGGCTTTAGGTGAAGAGCCTTGCATGTCAGGCCGAAGACTGCATTTTAACTCATAGTGGTTAATAGGGAGTGTTGTGGTCAGACTCACCATTCTAGTGGTAGTATGGGAAACTGGCTGAATGGGAGAGAAGAGGGAGGCAGGGATCTTTTAAGAAAGACAAGCAGGAAAGAGAGAAACAGTTTTGTTTAGTTATATTCTTAATTTTAATTTAAAAATTAAATTATGGTAAAACACACCTGACACAAAATTTACTGTCTTAACCAATTTTTTAAGTATACAGTTGAGTGATACTAAGTACATTAACATTGTTGTTCAACTGTCAACACCATTGATCTCCAGAAAATTTTCAGCTTCCCAAACTGAAACTCTAATGGGTAGCCATTAGTAACTCGCCATTCCTCACCCCTCCAACCTCTGGCCACCACCATTCTACTTTCTGCCTCTATGAATCTGATTGCTCCATATACCTCATATAAGATGGAATCATACAGTACTTGTCTTTTTATGACTGGCTTATTTAGTTATTTTAATTTTTATTTATTTATTTTCTATTTTGAGAGAGACAGAGTGCAAGCAGGGGAGGGGCAGAGAAAGAGACGGAAAGAATCCCAAGCAGGCTCCACACCATCAGCACAGAGCCCTATGTGGGGCTTGAACTCATGAACCGTGAGATCATGACTTGAACCAAAACCAACAGCAGATGCTTAACTGACTGAGCCATTCAGGCGCCCCAGTTATTTTAATTTTTTTTTTTTAATTTCTAGGAGAGAGAGAGAGAGACAGCGTGAGGAGGGGAGGGTCAGAGAGAGAGGGAGTCACAGACTCTGAAACAGGCTCCAGGCTCTGAGCTGGCAGTCAGCACAGAGCCCAATGCAGGGCTCGAACCCACGAACCGTGAGATCATGACCTAAGCGAAAGTCGGACGCTTAACTGACTAAGCCACCCAGGCGCCCCTATTTTAATTTTTAAAGTAAAGGTGATTCATGTTTGTGCTTTAGAAAAAATTCTAAATAATATTAAAATATGCACAAAGAAAAGTAAAAACATGGAATAGAAGGTACCAATTTTGTTAAAGAGATTTTTAATTATACATTTGGGAACTCACATTTGCTGAGTGAATGCCATATGACATTCATGTGGCATATATGTGTTGAGTGCTTTACATATGTAATTTAATTTACCTCTTAAGATGTATGTGATTTTATTTACTCACCATACTTAATCATTTAATCATCTATAGTCCCCATGGAGAGGGGTATGACACTAACTAGGCAGACAGGGTTAATGCCATAAAGACTGAAATCTAGAAAAAAGCTTCTATGCCAGTGAGAAAATTGGAATATAATTTCAGGAGCCAAGAAAGTCTAATCTTCAACATTGAGCACAGCAGAGCAAAGCGGGGGGAGGGTATATAGACCAGGGGAGCCTGGAGCTCACAGGACCCTCCTCAGACACACTGGTTTCTAAGTTTGAAAGACTTGTCAGACACACTGCCTCCTGGGGATAGCGTTCTTACTGAGCTTTCTTTGGGTTGACTTGAGAGCTTTTAGACTGGCTGCCAGAAACTTCGGACACCACTGCGATCCTCCAGTATAGACAGTTGATATATGTCATTCTTATTGCTACACTAGCCTCGACTAACATTCCTTAAATTGTATTTCATGGAACCACACTAGTTTTCTATATGATGTTCGTATGTAGTCCTCAAAAAGAAACAAACAAGCAAATCCCTGGTCAAGTACATTTGTAAAACTGTTCATCCTAGATGCTTCTTCTAAAGATTCATAGCATATACAAGCTTATTAAAACCTCCAAGATGTCCCATAATGAATGCTATATCTGTTGAACATTTAACTACTGTTTCCCAAACATTTTGACCCCATACTTTAATTTAATTTAAATTTTACTTTTCTCCCTAGAAATATGAATATATATGTGGTAGGACCCTAGTGTTCTGTGGAGCCCAGAAGCCCAGTGAATAGGTAGCAACCATCCAGGAAATGATAAAGGCTGCCCTGAGGAAGCATCCCAGATATGTAGGATTTAGAACTGGGCTTAATAAGCAAGAAGCCAAGGAGATATCTTCAACTTCAAGTATGATTAGACTATCGCCAGAATGTCTGGTGTGATGGTTTCTGTCAAGAGGATTAGCTAACTTATAAATCCCTATGTTCAAAGTTTTTAGAAACTGCTTACAAAGAGCTAGCCTACCCCATCCTATTTCCCACTCCAGTTTTATAACCATTTAACATTTTTTTTCAATATTTATTTATTTTTGAGAGACAGAGCTTGAGTAGGGAAGGGGCAGAGAGAAAGGGAGGCACAGAATCCAGAGCAGGCTTCAGGCTCTGAGCTGTCAGCACAGAGCCCAATGTGGGGCTCAAACCCACAAACCGTGAGATAATGACCTGAGCCGAAGTCAGATGCTTAACCAACTAAGCCATCGGGGGTCCCAAGTTTTATAACTATTATTGGAGATCAAATGCCTTCAGTGTCCAGGGTTGAGGACTGAAACCTCTTATCTGTGACTTCCTAGGCTACTTTTTCTTTTGCCTAGGTTCCTGGAAGACATACAAATCTGGTATGAATTTGGAAGTAAGGTGAGAAAATCACCTTCCCACTGAATATAGACAATGTGAAAACCGGCTCACTTTCCTCTATGTAACAACCGCCATGTTTCCCAGAGACTTATGAACATTATATTTCATTATGCACTAGAACAGGAGGGGATTTCAGTCTACTGTAGCAGTAATGTTATGTACAAACATAATATGATGTACTCCAATATTCTTGCTTGAGTGAATAGAACACCTCACCCTGAACGGATCTAGTGGCATCATTAATTTTATGAAATGCTCCAGAAATGTCAATCCAACCTTCTAAACATCAGATTTATCATCCTATAATGGATAAAGATACTAACTACCAAAGTCCATACCATGCTCTAAACATCAAAAATACACCATAAATTGCCTGATCTTTCTATGTTTCATGGGATACCATCAGCATTTCATGGGACGTAGCATGATGGTCAAAACACAAACCTTGGAGTCAGATCAACTAGATTTAAATTCCAGCCCTGCAAACAAACATTTCTGTTATCTTTGCATATTATTTAAAATAGAGTAACAGTACCTATTAAATAGGGTTATTGTCACATAGATTATATATACTACCCGGCATAATGCTGTGCCCATAATAATAATAATAATACCACCATTGGCTGAATACCTAATATGTGCTTATCATGCTAAATACTTTATATGCATTAATGTAATTTGGTATACCCAATACTATTTTGTGCATGGGCCTTCATAATTGGATACATCACAGCTTTGGAGCTATCATGCCATCCACTGCTTTGAAACTGAATTCTCTCAAAAATATGCACAAATAAATGCATCCTTGGGCACACATCTTACTCCCCATCTACTTGGACCATCACATCTCCAATTATGCCTCAAATTCATCTCCTGGATCTGGAGGGTTTATCTTTGACACCTTATTCATTACGTTACACTTCTTTTTCACACATCATCCCTGGATTTTTGAACAATGACTCAATTTCTCTACCCATTATAACAAGAAATGCAGGTTGCTGTACCACCTGGACTTCTTATATTTCATATCTTACAAATTACATATCTACCGAGAATCCTCCATTCTACACTAAACGGGGCTTCACCTTTGTATCTTTCAATTCCAACCATGCCCACTGCTATCTTAATTAGATATTAATGTCTGCCTGGCAAAGACTGTAACAGCACAAATATTCTTCAGCTAGCAACATCCTAGAACAAATTTAGTTCCAATCTGTGTCAAATCCCTGGATAATATCTGAATAGAAGTCTGAGTCTGGATTTTTCTGAGAAAATTAGATTACAAGTTCTTGACTCTGTAGTTGTTCTATCCTGGTTTTTCTGTCTAACATCCTCACTTCCTTTGGGGAAAGGCTCCTCCTGTCCAATCATGTGATGCCAGTGATTCTGCTAATCATAGTGCCGTACCGCATTGGTCACAGGGGTGGACTTCTGACCCATGCTCCTCCAAACATAACACTCCATTCCTCTAACCACACTGATTGTTCTGGTTTGAGCACGTTACCAAACTTAGCTCATTCCTTGAGGTTTTTTATTTCGAGCTAGAGAAAAATGGCCTTGCTTTCTATACATCTAGAAGAATAAAGAGAAGTATAAGCAGTCATCATCCCTGCCATAAGGAAAAAGCTAACTTATTAGATGAGAATGAAGCCAATAAACAAAGGAAAGCAAAGGCAAAATATGGACAGAGATATTCCTGATGGCATCACTTGAGTGTCTGTTCTAGATATTTCAGATGCACCTTAGATTCCAAGGTTACATGAGCCAATGACTTTATTTTTCTTTTCAAGTGACTTTGATTTGGGATTATGTCATTTGCAAATGTACTTTACCATAACTACCATTGCCTAGTCGGTTGCCTGGCTGTCGCCATATTTCAGATGTATCCTGTGTTCCAGCACCTCCTTCTCCTTTTGTGTAAACAGAACCTCACTCCATGCCTGGCTGTTTGTGGCCCATGACCACTGAGCACAATCCAGCAGTATTGGGCTCTAATTGGTAATGGTGCAGACATTTTGCAAGTTGCCATCCAGTCAAGAAATTGGTATTCAACATCAGGGTAGTGTGAAGTAGGAGCAGATAGGGTTTATAACAAAACAGTGAGGCATCCCTATTAACAGGGGACATATTACAATAATGCAGAAATCCAGAGATAAACAATTCTCAGAATGTAAAATAAGTTAAAGTTGAGAGGAATGTGATTTTCAGTTTTTGGTGTCCTCTGGTTGTTCTAGTTTTCTCTAGTTAACTATTTACCTAGTTACTGCCAGCAATAGTAACCCATTGTTATTCAAATAAGAAATGCAACATTGGGGCTCTTGGGTGGCTCAGTAGGTTAAGCATCTGACTTTGGCTCAGGTCATGATCTCATGGGTTCATGAGTTTGAGCCCCATATCAGGTGAGTTTGAGCCCTGCTTTAGGCTCTCAGAGCCTACATGGGATTCTCTCTGCATCGCTCTCTGCCCCTCCCTCACTCGTGTTCTCTCTCTCTCAAAAAGAAATTTGGCCATTTGTAGCAACATGGATGGAACTAGAGGGTGTTATGCTGAGCGAAATAAGTCAGGCAGAGAAGGACAAACATATGTTTGCACGTATAGGTGGATTAGGAGGAAGTTAACGGAGGATGAAGCGGGAGAAGAAGGGGAAAAATAGTTGGGGAGAGGGAGGGAGGCAAACCATGAGAGACTCTTGAATGCTGAGAACAAACTGAGGTCTGGGGGGGTGGGAGAGAGGGGAAGAGGGGTGATGGGCATGGAGGGGGCACTTGTTGGGATGAGCACTGGGTGTTATATGGAAAGGAACTTGACAATAAGCTATTAAAGGAAAAACAAACAAACCAACAAACCTAAAGAAATGCAACATTAGTATTGAGTGGAGTGTGTGTTTCTGTTTCTCTTGGCTCATTCCAATTATTCTAGTAGTCTGTAGTATGTAACTGTGAGTTATCTTATTACTAGGTAACTAATTATATGATTTTTCTATTTTTCTCTAGTCCTGTAGTTCTCACTTGCTATTCTAACAAAAAAGAGTAAGAAGTTAGATTTGGAAGGAATGAAGTTTTTAGCTTCTTGGTTTACTCCGGTTATTCTAGTGATCTTGACATAAGTGGTCGTGTAGTCAACACTACTTACATCTAGTTATCAATAGTTATCCAAGCAAGAAATGAGGATTTAGAATTGAAAGTATCATTCTAAGCTTCTTGGCTTACTCAAGTTATTCATTACCTAGTCATTAGTTAGCTAATTACTAGTTAATTCTATTTTTTCTCCAGTTTTCTATAGTTCTTAGTTATTCTAACAAGAAATAAGAAGTTAGATTAGAAAGGATTTTTTTTTTTTTAGTTTTTTGGCTTCCTGTAGTTGCCATTAGTTACATCTACTCATCAATAGTTGTTCACGAAGCTTGTTTCCTTTTCTTAGGGACACAGTTGAACTACTTTTCCCAGTCTTCCTTTGTCTAAGTGGGACTACCTGCCTGCTTCTTCCCTGTGCAGTGTGAGCAGAGGTGATGTGTCTTTTCTGGGCAGAGGCAGGTAAGAATGAATGTGCTTTCTCCACACTCCCTTTCTTTCCTCTCCCTAATGATTTTAGAGATCATGTGAATTGATCTGGTATTATTACATTATTATTATATTGATATGCCATCATTATAAGACTGAAGGAGTCTGTGTCGCTAAATGACTGGCCAAAATAGAGGCCCCTCTGCTGCCTTCTAATTACATTGGACTTTAACTTGAATGAGCAAAGAAAAAAAAAAAAACTCTACAGAGTTTTGACAAAGTATTTATTGACATAGTATTTATCATACTCTCTTGTAAATTGTTGTTTTATTTCTCTGTCTCCTCCACTAGACTATGAGTTCCTCAAGGATAGGGCCAGTCTCTATTTATGCACTATTATATCCCTAGTGTTTAGTGCAATGATCAGCACCTAGTGATTAAAATAATGGATATTACTGTAAGAATGCAATAAACACATGGCTATGCACTGACAGGCTCCCCCTTACTATCTCACTAATAAGGACCCCTCTTTGTTAAAGAGATGTTAATACTTTAGTAATGGAGCCTCGATCCTCTTCCTTAAGTTTTGATTGTAGGTAGGTAGAAGAATTTTGTAATGTTTTGCTCGAAGTGATAAGGTTCAAAGATTAGCCAGTGGCTTACTCCCCATAGATTTAGAGATTCTTCATCTACATAGTTGAGTTACATTTTAAGTTGCCTATAAGCAGCCAACACAATTTTTCTAAAAAGCTGAATTTCTCTTATGGAGTCCATAGATGTCAGTATAACATAAAACAAATGTACTGAAAACTGGCTTCAAGGCATATACATAGCAGGGATATTTTGAAATTCATACATAAGGGGGTCTATGAAATGGCAATTTGCTTATTCATTCTGGATAAAAATCCAACCAACCAAACAAAACACAATCAGCTAAACTAGTATTTGGCAATAGACAACAAAACAGAAATCTGGTTTTTTGAGTTTTTCACTTTCCCAGGTTGAGCAATCATATATAGAAATGTGCCTAGTGTTTTTTAAGTGTTTATAATCATCAAGCAAATTTGACTAAAATCTCATCAATCTTTAGCACATGTTTTGAAATGTGACAGTCATTTTCTAAGCTGGTAGGAAAAAGAAACTTGCAGTGTTTGGCGGAAACATTTTTCGAGTCTTAGAAAAGGTCACTGAAAAGATTTCTGAGAAAATTCTAGAACATTCGGGCTATGCCACTTCCTGAATCGGTTTGTCCAGTTAAAAAGGAAACTGAATCCAGTTTAAAAAAAAAGAAAGAAAGAAAGAAACTAGGGGTTATCTCAAGGTCTACTTCATGCCAAATAACCATTTTGCTTTTATTTTTCAACTATCCTTTTGACTTTGTTCGATGCAACCTGAGTATGTGTGGTATTAAAGAGTGCTGCTGGGCACTGATTGACTCTGCTATAATTCAATACACTGGGTATACTTGTTTTCACTGTGCCACACATATCCTTATAACAGATCGTCTAAGGAAAGTGCAGACTGACAGGGAGCTATTGTGCCACCACTAAAAGACAATGAAGAGATATGGTTGCAGTTTTCCAAATGAAAGTTTTTAGTTATAATTGCATATATGACACATTTCTTTAACCCACTTACATAGAAGACATTGCTAATTCTTTCTGAGTCAAAAAGGGACAATTAGGTCCATATTCATACGCTAATAAGCACTGCATTATTTAAGCCCGGTTTACTTTTTAAACTATGAAAATGAGAATTGAGCAGGGGCAATGGAAACATATAAAAGTCGTGATTACCTGTTTCAAAGTGCAGCTTTCTACATAAACACATTTTATCTAGAAGGCTTAGTAGCTATTTTTCAACAATAAAATTTGGTTAATAAACCTCATTTTCCCCCATAGAAGTAGCCTTTATTATTTTTTTTTTAAATTTTTTTTTAATTTATTATTTCTAGGAGAGAGAGAGACAGCGTGAGCAGGGGAGGGTCAGAGAGAGAGGGAGTCACAGACTGAAACAGGCTCCAGGCTCCGAGCTGGCAGTCAGCACAGAGCCCGATGCGGGGCTCGAACCCACGAACGTGAGATCATGACCTAAGCGAAAGTCGGACGCTTAACTGACTAAGCCACCCAGGTGCCCCAGAAGTAGCCTTTAAAGTAGAGACTATCAAGTTACCTTGAAAACATCTCTAAGGAAAGCAAAATTTGCTACAAATGCTGCAAACTTCCCATTTTTAATTTTTGAAAGACTGCCTTCATAGAATATGCTAGAACCTCCATTTAATTTTTTCCTTTTTTTGGGAAAAGAATCAGCAGGAATCAGAGCAGAAGGTATTCCCGTGTTCTCATTAATTGGTATTTGTTGTTAAACTCCAGAGAGTTTGGGGAACATGGCTATTTTAGGTCTTGGAAATTAATCCCAATAGATATCACAGAATATCTCAGTCTTGAGATGTGTCTGTCACAGTAAATATTCAATAACAGGCTAATGTTTGACATTTGTTAGGTGGGCTGCCTGATGATTAATAAAAAAATCAAGCCATGAGGAAATTACTCCCTGACTTACTCAAGGGGTAAATTTGAATTTTCCAAGTTTATAAGGAAATAAACCATCATGAAATCCAAATGAATTCACCCTTTAATCAGAGTGCTTTGACGTGCTTGGGTTACACAGGACATTGATTATTTGCGCATAACATTGAGCATTAGCTCATTATTGAATATTAGCTACCACATCTGCATCATGCCAGTTTCACTGAGCAACCTGCATGTCTGCTGCTTCTCACGTTTAACATCCTGAACACACTAGTGGAAATAGAGATGAGAATGCCACAGGCTGCGGTGGTGAAATTTTCCTCTCAATCAGGACTCTTAGGGGAGAGAATTGTGAGTTCTACAGATTCCTCCATTCCTCTGTATCTAGCACAAAAGGCAACTGATTCTTATGCATACCAGCTCACTTTGCAACCTTGGGTAAGTCACTTAACCTTTTGGTGCCTGAATTTCTTCATCTGTCGAATGCCTGTATTGATGAACACCTGTCCCCCAGGTGGCTGGTGTGAGTATAAAATGAGATAATGGTTGGAAAGGGGTTGTGTAAATTGTAAGGTGCTGTGCAAGTGTCCTGTTTTAATAATAATAAATAATAATAATAATAATAATGTTAAACATATGGATGTGGCTTTTGTTTCTGCTGCTGCCTTTTTGCCTTGGAGAAGCTGGCCATTTGTCCTCTTGCCCTTTAAAAAAAATCAGAAATTCTGAATCAATCTATCTGCCTACTCTGTGCTCATGATGTTGTTCTGGGGTGAATTGCCCTTTAGTAAACTGCACAAGCTTCAACTCTGGTTCAAACCAGAAATAAGTGGGAAGGTTTGATCTGCAGCATTTGAAGTCTGGGAAAAGTCATGTCTCTACAGGATAAAATGATCCAAGCAGAACTACACATGCAGATTCTCCTCCACAGCGCCTTGAAACAGGACAGCCAAACAAAGAAACAATCACGTTTTGAACCTAATATAATAAGTAGTGTGAGTGAATGAAACAGGGTGAGTTGTCATTTTTGTTTTTCCCCCAAGAAATCATCCTAGATATTGATCGAGTCCACAGTGAAATCCAGACATTGTGTAAACATTCTTTTAATCAATAGGAGAATGAAATATATATGAAAAGAATAAAAAGGTTGGCAAGCCACAGAATCTCAACGTGCAATATACTGTTAGGTCTGCATAAAAATATTCCTTTGGAAAACCGATGTCATTGCTGATCCAAACGTGGGCTCACTGGCACCTGGGAAATCATAATTTTTCTTATCAAGGTATTGCAAGCGCTTGGGTGTTATTTAAAATTTTAGAAAACGGGATCTGTGATTTACAACTGAAAGGAAAACAAAATTAGGCAACCTCTTGACAAAGAGGAGTCACTCTCTAGGTTGTTCCTCACAGACTGAGAAGGATCCCCAACTCCTTTTGTGAGAGCAGGGGTGGATCATGAAATAGCATCTGGAGAAAGAGAGCCTGAGGTTATTGAGTGCCCCCATGGAAGGATAAAACTTGTAGGCCGAAGAGGCCTCACTTTACTTAAGCATTTTCCCCTTGTAGACACAGCCAAAAGAGACGTTTTATGACAGCGGTGACCTTGGAAAGACAGGATTGCACAATATCACACACCTGTTACAGTGGCAATCTTTAGAAGTTGGCTTTTATCAGGCATTTGGCCAACTTAAAGATAATTTTAATTAAGAAGAGGTTTATGAGCTAACATCACTTGGTCTCTCTCTTCTGCGAAGCCCTTTTTGATATGAAGCAGGAGGTTGTTCAATCAGTTGCTTATCGGGCCTATCTTAATTATACCTTGGAAATCAGTATGCGAGGTAAATTGTTGTTAAGCTGTTACCATACTGTCTTAGAAAGTGTGTGCTCTGTCTGTTCATTTCTGAAAGGAGATTTTCTTCATCTTGAGAGTCACAGCTGGAGCATGACTAAAACCTAAAACCAGCCAGGAAACCTCCTGCTGGGTGCAGTTTCCCTAGCTTTCAGCATAATTATGCAAATCCATCTTTGACATTAGAAAAAGGCCAGTGACAATGTCAGGCAAATGTTATCCAACTTTCACTTAGCCCCATTTTAGGTATTCACAGAGCTGATGTTCAAGCGCTAAAATATGAATGCCATTTAAATGTCTGTGGGGGTTGCAATTTGGTTCCTGCTACTTGAGTGGTTCGATCAAAGGAAGAGACTCGTCTGCACAGAGGCCTCAGAGACCTCTCCACTTCTGTCTCCTCAACCAGCTATGCTGCTTTCAGTTTACTGGTGGTGGCAGTTTCCATGACACTGGCCACTGTGAACTCTGTTATTCTGGAATTTGGTTATGTCTGAATGTAAAACAGAAGCACCTGCAGCCAGTATTTTGTCTGGACTCTTCTGTTTTGTTTTGTTGATTTGTTTTTATGTAGCTCCACCCAGCACAGCCACAGTGGACTAGGAGCCATAAACGCATGGCTTTTCACATAGAATAAAATGGCTACAGAAATCTATATTATTGGTTACAGAAGCTACAGAGAAATAGGTTTGTGGACACCATGGGCTGGAAACAAAGTATGACAGAATGGCCTTTACATTCTGCATGTGAGTTACCAGAAGGCCTGCCCCAAAGGACTTGTCCAAAGTCTCTAAGTAAATCCGAGTCATTGCAAAGAGGAGAGCCCAGATTTTCTGATCCAGTCGAGTATCTATTCTACTCCATGACAGTTTTTCTAAGTAGTGTTTGAGGACTAGATCTAAACTTCCACTGAGGCAATATGGGCATATTCTTACGCCGTGGAATTTGGGAGGTTTTCAAAACCTCTGGAGAGGACCAGAATCCAAATCCTTACCTCTACCAAAGTGGGGAGGCTGGATATTTGCCCAACAGCAATGATGACCATGAAGAGCAAATGACCCAGAGGATGATGTTTCTAAGAAGGCTGAATTACCTAAGAAGTTTGCACATTCCAGAAAAGATCAGTTGGTTTGGAGAGACTCTGATGGCTTCACTGAAGTAGATTTCTTTGGGCAAGCTGGATTCCATGAGTGCTATGTCAGCCTTGGTATTCAGGAAGGCCGGAAAATATGCACAGTCCATTAAGAAATGTGTTATGATGGGTGGGGGGGAGGATGGCATGGAAGAGGACACTTGTGGGGATGAGCACTGGGTGTTATATGGAAACCAACTGGACAATAAACTATTTGTAAAAAAAAAAAAAAAAAAGGAAATGTGTTACGGGTTTTCAGCCTTTATCAAAGGGTGACTTGGGACATTACCAGTGTAGATTACCAGGGCTTTAAGGGGTACAGGCCAGAGGACAAAAAGGATGAACAAGAGGGATAGAAGGGGAAAATAAGACCAATACAATGAGAGGATAATTGAACAAAAGAGAGGTGTAAGAGCAGGCATTCGAAGAAAGGAGGCAGGGATCTTAGTATCCATAAAGGGCTTACAAACCAGTTGAGCTCTTACTGTTGAGGTAGAAATAGCAAAGCCAGATCGACAGACCCTGTAAATATTATAGGACATAGGGTGCCAAAGGCAGGATATAATCTAAGAGTAGAGCTGCTGATAAACCAAACTCTGATACCTGAGTTAAGAAACTACATCTCGAAGTCTGAGTAAGAGCAAACAAAAACCCGAGATGGAAGGGACAAATCTGATATAAGAACCAATAACGTGAAGCCAGGACATTTATCTCCTGTGCAACTTACAGTGTTTTTTGTTGGTGGTGGAGGAAGCCCCATTTAAAGAAGACACTCTATGTTTCTGCAGCTTTATTCCCAACATCTAACATAGTGCCTGGCACATAGTAGGAACTCAAGAAATGTTTGTCAAATGAAGGAATTATTGAAGTACGTTCTCTCTGAAAGACTATTCTTCTGAGTTGGGTGATTGGTGATAGGGACAGAAAAATGAGAATGAGAAGAACATGGCATAAAGGTGTGGGGAGGGGTAGATTTGAAGGTAAAACTTGGGGGCTGTGAACGATGCCTAAAAGACAGACTTAGTATAGTTTATTAATCTGCTGAAAGCAAACTTTTTGTTTCCTCTTAAACAAAATGAGATAATATCTCTTTGTGAACATACTCTGAAGTTTGGAGTGTCAATATAAATATGAATTATCATCATTGTGCAACTTAGCTGAGTCAAGATATGTTTGTTTTCCCTGGTATATTTCCTTGGCGCCTTTGTGACTTACAGAATGGGCTTGGTATATACATAGATTGGATAAATCTCAATGTATTTCTTTTCCTCCCCATGTGAAAAGGACTAATGTGAGGATATTTCTTGTTAGGCTCATATGCCACTACTTGTATCAACATTAAAAGAGAATCGTTAATGCCTTTATGATCAAAAGGTACAAGGAAAGTCACTGAGTTACCACTCCAAAATATTTATTAGTCATGAAAATTCAAAAGCACCATGTTCATGAGAGTCTCCCACCCCCTCAATTTTTTGTTTCTCTGTGTTTTCATGGCACATTGCAGATTGACCTCAAATTCTAGTTCAGTTTAGGCCCATAGGAGCTACTTAAAAAATGCACAGTAAACTAATGAATCAATGAACTCAGAGGCATGGTATATGTTGTACAGTAAAGGAGATATTCAGGTGTCTCACTGGTACTCATTAAAGAATGAAAATAATATTATAATCTTCCTCTCTGTAGTCAACTTCTTATAATCCCAGCTGCTGGGTCATGATGTTCTTGACATTCACCAAAATTGACTGTGTGAAAATGAATCATTACAGAATATTAACTTTTTATTTTTTATTTTTTTAATGTTTTATTTATTTCTGAGAGACAGAGAGAGACAGCGTGAGCAAGGGAGGGTCAGAGAAAGAGGGAGACACAGTATCTGAAATAGGCTCCAGGCTCTGAGCTAGCTGTCAGCACAGAGCCTGACGCGGGGCTCGAACCCATCAACCGTGAGATCATGACCAGAGCCAAAGTCGGGCTCTTAACCGACTGACTGAGCCACCCAGGCGCCCCAAGAATATTAACTTTTTAAAAAGTCCAAATTCTAGATGGTTGAATTTTTGCTTACTGGTCCTTAGTAGTTTAGCCTAGCACCTTTGGGTTTGAAGTTTGCCTTTCTTCCTTTGCACGTGCAAGTTATTTAATTTTTGGTGTCTCACATTCCTTTTCCATGCAATTATGATAATGACAATGTCTTTTCTGCACGGTTATTATGAAGTTTGTATAATGCTAAATGAATATCACTATGTAACAGCGTTTGGCACGTAGGAAGGCCTCAACAAGTATTTTCTTTTAGTATTTTTTCATTATTATTATTTTAAAAGATTTTTATTAGCAGATAGATGGAAGTCTGGAAGAATTGCTGGTTTGTTAGTTGTGTCTGGTTTTGGGAGACTGAGTTTAATGTGCTGGTAAAGTATTCTGTAGTGCTTTCCAACCATTTGTTTTCTGTTTTCATTTTTTTAAATATTTATTTATTTTTGAGAGAGAGAGAGAGAATGGGAGGAACAGAGAGAGAGGGAGACACAGAATCTGAAGCAGGCTCCAGACTCTGAGCTGTCAGCATAGAGAGTGATGTGGGGCTCGAACTCACAAACTGCAAGTCCATGAGCTGAGCCCAAGTCTGACACTCAATGGACTGAGCCACCCAGTTGCCCCACCAACAATTTGTTTTAAATGTACAATGATGTTTTAGGATAGTAATTGAATTGTAAAAGCTGTACATAGATGAAAGTTAAGAGAAGAAAAAAGAATAGCTCAAGAGAGTATAGAAAGAGAAAAGGAGCTCAGGCCTGAAACTTGGAGCAACCCCACCAACTGGAGTTAGAGATGGAGCTAGCAAAGCCAATAGATTAAAGTTCCAGAAGTAGAACTAGAATATCTACGCAAAGCGCAAGGGGGGAGATACCTTTTACAAGGGATAGTCAGCAGTTTCAAATACATCTGCAGAGGAAGTAAGGATGATTAGGTTGAGAAGTCTATTCATTTTTGTTAAATTGCTTCTTGATAGCAAGGATTGAATTTTATCAATATATATATTCATTTTGCTGGCATGGTGCCTGGCTTATGGTGGATAGTCAATGTACATTTGTCAAATGAATGAATAAAAGGGACATTGGAAAGGGGATTTTCCATGGAGTTTCATGACAGAAATCAGATTTCAAAAGTTAAAAAGTAATAGGATGCTGAGAAGATGGGAGGTACCAGTTGAGGAAATGGTTATATCACAGGTGGGAGAATTAGGAATGTAACTGAAAGAAGTCACAGGGTAAATAAAAGGTCTTTTTGAAAACACTGTGTTGGGAGGGAACTTGGGTAGTTCAGTCGGTTAAGCATCAGACTTCGGCTCAGATCATGATCTCTTGATCTGTGAGTGTGCGTTGGACTTTGTGCTGACAGCTCAGAGCCTGGAGCCTGCTTCGGATTCTGTGTCTCCCTCTCTTTCTGCCCCTCCCCCGCTTGTGCTCTGTCTCTCTTGATCTCAAAAATAAATAAAACATAAATAAAAATTAAAAAAAGAAAACACTGTGGGAGGTGTTGCGGAACCTGGGCATGTTTTTAATGAAGAGAGGACGAGATTGAAGATGCCCCCAAAAGAAGGGGTGAATGATGGAAAAAGAAATAGGGATGGGAAGGAGAAACTACAAGTGGAACACCTTATCCTCTGTGATTTGAGAAAAGAAGGTCTGACCAAGCTGAGGTTTAGGGATGGAAGGGAGGGACCAGTAGAGATCTTGTGTTGGGTGGCCTAAGTGTTCTTGGTGTTGGAGAGTATAGCGGGGGCTAGGGATTTGAACCAGAAAGATCAAAAACAACTCTACAGGACGCTTTATCTCTGATCTACGGGATAGAGAAGTGGGCCCATTGTCCTTAGCCAAAGGCTAAGGGTTTCACATGTTCCTTGGGTTCTGAAATTATTTCCTGAGAATATTTTGTATATTTGGAATTACTTTAAGTCATTAATACTAAGGCTAGAAGAAATAGAGATAAATCTTTTCAGCACCAAGCAGCACTTTTATAAAATGGTGTAAAATCACATCGAGTCCTAAGAATGTTCATTATTACCAATAGTCACTTTGGCAGAGCACAGTTAGTTGTATTTCATTTCCTCTCTCAATGTTAAGACAATAACATTTTTAAATCTAGAAAAAGAGATGCTTTAGTGTTTTCATGACAATAATTCAAATGTGTCAATTACTGGTTTATAGGCACACACCTTGTAAATGTCACTATCACATTTGTAGCCCTGTGGATTCCAGGGTTTGAATTTAATCAGCCTCTGTTAAATAGTTTTTTGGGTGAGTTCTTTTTTTTTAATGTTTTTGCCTCATTATTTTAAAAAAAAATTTAAGGTTTTATTTAGATTCCAGTTAGTTAACATACAGTATAATGTTAGTTTCAGGTGTATAATATAGTGATTCAACATTTCTTTTCTTAAAATTTTTCATGTTTTTTTTTTTGAGAGAGAGAGAGAAAGCACACATGGGAGGAGCAGAGAGAAGAGGGAGAGAGAGAATCCCAAGCAGGCTCTGTGCTGTTTGCACAGAGCCCAACACAGGGCTCAAACTCATGAACCATGAGATCATAACCTGACCCAAAACCAAGAGTCTGACACTTAACAGACTGAGTCACCCAGGTGCCCCATGATTCAACATTTCCATACAACACCTGGTGCCTCATCACAACAAGTGCCTCAGCATCTTTTTTTCAGAAGAGAAGGATTGACACATGTCTAAATGAGAGCAACTGGACTGAATCTGAGCTAAAAATTTCAAGTTGATTTGGTCCATTTTCTTTAGAGTTTTGGGATTCTTTTAACAGGAAGAAAGTTGAGTGATAGCAATCAGCTACAGCTAAGAACTGTGCAACCATGTAGTCCCCATCTCTTCTAGCATGTAAATAAATAACACTAGGCTTCTAAAATATACAACACTCATCCCATCCTGACAGCACCCTTTTATAACAGCATGTGTGTGTGTGTGTGTGTGTGTGTGTGTGTGTGTGTGTGTGTGAAGGGGAGACTTCAGTATGGGGATGTTTCTGTTACAGGAGTTTGCTTAGAATTTTTAGGCATTTTCATGTCCACAGCTTTTAACATCTAGATTTCATCCTCAAGATCTCTTTCCATTTGCAGCAGTGGAGCAATGTTTGTGAGTTGTGCCATTTTATATCTGGGTCATTTTTTTTCAACATTTATTTAGTTTTGAGAGAGAGAGAGAGAGAGAAAGAATGAGCAGGGGGAGAGGTAGAGAGAGAGGGGGACAGAGAATCCAAAGTGGGCTCTGTGTGCTAACAGTAGAAAAAGAGATGTAGGTCTCCAACTCATGAACCATGAGATCATGATCTGAGCAGAAGTCAGATGCTCAACTGACAGAGCCACCCAGGGTGCCTCAGATCTGGATCAAATTTAATACTTGGTGCTTCCTTGAATTTTGGGGCAGGCTGTAGCTTTTATATTGACCAGCTTATAACAAAAGCTGATTTTCCCCTGTTGCAGTTCTTCATGATTTTCCCCTTTAATTCTGCTCTTTGACAGCAAAATAACTCTTTAACAACTTCAGAGTGTGGTTTAAAATCTGAATTTCTATTGCTGAGAGTTTCAGGATTTTGCACTTTTTGTTTTTGTAAGGCAAAATCTTTTGATTTTTGAGAATGTGTTCATCAACTATCAAGCTTATTTTGTATGGGTTTTAAATTACCTTTTAACATCTCTGTCCTTTGTGTTTAGTATATTTAGAATGGACACTATTGTTATAACCCATTGGGTATGAGTTCCTGAGGCTCAGATTCTACCACATTTTATTAAATTGTAAAGATACAGTTTTCACTCTCAAGCATATAGATGCAAAGGCTGGATTCAGATAGTTGTTTTCTGCCCACAGTAAGTTTTATAACTGATCAAGTTTCCTTCTTCACTTTTGGCCAATAGATATTTTAAAACCAAATTTGAAGTCTACTTTGAGTAACTTCATATGACCACAGGTATACATTTCTGGTGGCTGATCCTCTCCCCGCCCCTGTGCAGTTTTACGATCTTCCATTTGTCCTGGTTTTTAAAACTTTTTGTTTGGGGCTCCTGGGTGGCTCAGTCAGTTAAGGGTCTGACTCTTGATTTTGGCTCAGGTCATGATCTCATGGTTAATTAGTTTGAACCCCCTGGCAAGCTCTGCACTGACAGCCTGGAGCCTGCTTGGGATTCTGTCTCTCTCCCTCTCTCTCTCTGCTCCTCGCTTGCTCACGTGCTCTCTCAAAATAAATAAATAAACTTAAAAAATAAAGAGTTTTTTCTTCTTTCATACATGCTTATGACTTCAAGTCCTTGGCAGAAAGAAGTGGATGATAAGTAAATACATATAAATGGTGTCTATAGCACAGTCTTCCTATAACTTCCCAGTTTTCTGGAAGACACTTTAAGAAATTTGTTATCACCTCCTAAACCACCACTTCCATGGATAGAAATGTTTACCTAGTCACTTCCTAAGAGGCTTCTGTATCACCCTCTTACTGTAACAAATGCAAGCATCTCTGTGGAGGAGCCACACTACATAAATCTGGGGAAACTTCCAGCCACATCAACTGTTATTTTATTCCTGAGGGGTCAATAACCTTGGAGAGTAGGCCTTTGAAACAGAGCTGTGGCAAGTGCCTTAGCAAGGTAGTGCCATGCCATCTTATACTCATGGCCACTGCTTAGTACTGCTGCAAGTATTATAATACTCAGAAATGTCTTACTGTCAACTCTCTTGAATATGCTACAACTTCTGTCTTCTGTTACCTTGAACCACACATGCTTACCTGAAGTAAGGCGATGGATGTGACATTATATGATACTGCTAGCACATTAAAAAAATACATATTGAAAGGCAAGTCTAAGAATGGCCCTTCCTTCTTGAGAATCTGCATTGTATAATCTTGAGTCATCGAGTACAACTTTAATCATCCAGAGCCTGAACATAAGTTCGTATATTTGAAATGACCTGCAGATTTGGTGCGGTCTGTGCTCTGATGACTCACTTGGTCAGAATTATGCATATTTTGACCAGGCTTAACATTGGTACCTGCTCTTTTGATCTAGGAGACATTTAGCGATACAGTTATACCACCTAGAGACTTTTTCTAGGCCATTAAAAATGTCAAATTGAGTCCATTCAAGAGTTTTACCATGTTCTCCAGATACAGGGTGATTCTGCAGAATCTTATTGAAGAAATCATCAAGTAGTATTGAGTCTGATGGTGCAACTCAGGGTTGTAAGCACTCCGAGCTATTGCTTAGGATTTTGTTATTTACATTTTGACCTAAGGGTGGAAATGTGCTTCTTTTGACAATTTCATGCAATATGTGGTTCTCAGGTGAAGATAGTAAGATGAGAGATACTAAAAAGGCATATATTTGTGACCTACAGATGGTCAAGAACACATTATGAGTCTGCCTAGAATTTTCAAAGTCTATTTCAAGGTAAAACGGAATCTCTTGGCACATTTGACTTCACAACATTCACCTAGCACCAGAGTACCATTCCTTCTACACAACACACAAATATTACACATAAGCATTACCTTGCTTCCTGGAAGAAGAACATTTAGTAGTTCATGAAAGAATAATCTGAAAGTTTGTACTTAGCTGGCAGTCTAGATTGGAGATGTTATTTAGGCCCAAACTGGGGAGTAGGCTGATGTGGCAACAGGTGGTTAAACTGACCTAGGCTGATAGGGTGCTGGGTGTCAGCATAGCTGAACTTTCTACTGGAGACAGGATGAGCCTCTTGTGATCTACCCTGGTTTTCCCTATGCTTCTGAACTATCTTATTCTTTTTTTATTGAACAAATTTTGCATATAACATTGTGTAAATTGAAGGCATCCAACCTGTTAACTTTGATAAATTTATATATGGTAATTTGTTGCCATTATAGTGATATTTATCACATTACATAAGTATAGTGCAACATTGTTGTCTATAATCATTACACTGTACATTAGAATGCTATGGCTTGTTTACAACTCATTGCAAGTTTGTACCCTTAAATAGCATCCACCCCCTCTTCGTGCTCCATCTCCCCTGGTAACCACCATTTTACTGTTTTTTTTTTTGTTAAAACAGGTTTGATTTTTTAAAAACTTTTTAATGTTTATTTATGTTTGGGAGAGAGAGAGAAACAGAGCGTGAGTGGGGGAGGGGCAGAGAGAGAGGGAGACACCGAATCTGAAGCAGGCTCTGGGCTCTGAGCTGCCAGCACAGAGCCCAACACAAGGCTCAAACCCAAGAACTGTGAGATCATGACTTGAGCTGAAGTCCAGCGCTTAACTGACTGAATTACCCAGGTGCCCCTGATTTTTAAAAATTCCATATATAAGTGATATTATACAATACTTGTCTTTCTCTGTCTTAGTTATATCACTTAGTATAATGTGCTTAAGGTCCATCCATGTTGTCACAAATGGGGTATATCCTCCTTTCTGATGGCTGAATAATATTCCATTGTGTATATGTATAACTTTTTTATTCATTCATCCATTGATGGGAATGGAACAATCTGATAAAAAATGGCAGAAGAGCTAAATAGACATTTTTTCCCCAAAAAGGACATGAAAATGGCCAACAGGTACATGAAAAGATGATCAACATCACTCCTCATCAGGGAAATGCAAATCCATATAATAGTGAGCTATCCCCTCACACCTATTAGAATCATCAAAAAGACCAGAGACAACAGGTGCTGAAGAGAATGTGGTAAAAAGGGAACCCTTATACACAGTTGGGGGAAATGTAAATTGGTCAACCACTATGGAAAACAGTATGAAGTTTTCTCAAAGAATTTAAAATAGAAATGCCATACAATCTAGAAATTCCACTTCTGGGTACATACCCAAAGGAAATGAGAACAGGATTTTGATGAGATATCTGACCTCCCTTGCTCTTAACCTATAAATAGCAGTCTAACTCTGACTTCCTGTGTCCCTGACAGTTTCACCTCTGAAAAACCATAATTTGACATCCTAGTCTCTATGTTTAAAACCACGCATGATACAATGATTCCATCACCACCCCCAATGCCTGCCCCTTTTTCCTGATAGTTTGACTTCTCTATTTGATCCTTGATCACTTCCAAACTCAGATAAACTCAAGGTCTTAAACACTCTATGAAAACATGTTCAAATATATATGTCTTTTTTCTCTTGTGCTATGGCATTGTGTTGCTAAAAAAGATATTCAAAATATTTAATAATCAGAACACAATGAATGCCAACAGTCAAGGTGACTCTGCAAGTCTTGAAAACTTTTAAGACTGTAATTGTGCATATCAGCTGAATATCAGCCTTGGCCATAACATATCCACCAGATGAATCCTAAAGCATTTTACAAGCATAAAGTCAGTCTTTAATCAATCAATCAATCAATTAATTAAATGCTTATTGCAAACCTACTATGTGCCACACACTGTAAAGTACTGGTTATAATAAGACCTATTAGCTAAAGGAATTTTACAAGCTATTCCTATAATTATACGAGGGTTGGAAACTATGTTAGATTTCCTCTGAAATCTAGAAAAGTAAATACTCTGCGCTGATGGGAAACTATGATCCTAATGATTTGGACAATCTAAACGCGACAAGCACTGGGTTTTCCTTTTTATAATATTAGTAGGAGAAGGATTTAGGATTTTTTTCTCCATTCTGGGTCTCCAAAGAACTGTACAGGAAAAGTTGAGTTAACTAAACCCTTAAGAGTAATGCCCAGGAAGGAGAGAGAATATCATCTGCATCACCACAAGGAAAAGAAACTTTCATATCACTTCTGGATTTTCACATTTTTCTTAAATTAAAGAGAATTTATTTCAAACAGCATTATTCTTAATTTCTTCAGGTGTTTTGATAGTTGGTGAGCAGCTGAAACTACAGAGTGTAGACAAGACAGAAGGGAGAAAAAACATTCAAGGTGAGCACTGAGGAGAGTTTGCGTGCCTAATGATCAAGAATTATCCAGAAATCCTGGGTGAGGAGGGGGGGTCTCCCGCCAGGCTGGGGCCAATTATCCAGATGTTGTGGCTGGACTGAATGATGTGGGACGGTTTGCTCTGCAGGAAATGAACTTGATGAATGTTCCTTTACTTCAACATGTGGCACAGCTGAGCACATATATTCCTCTCAGGATTATATTTTTATAGCAAGGCCAAAAAGAGGTATGAATCCAGTGCTTCATTTTTTTTTCAAATTAGCATTTACTTTGGATGTCTTCTGAATAAGTGAAACATGAGCTATAATGTCAAGGCTTAGGAAACTCCTGTGAAAGAAATTCCTCTAAGAACTTTCTGGATGCTATAAGACTTTTGAATATCTTAGAGAGCCTGAAATCTGGACACTGATTTATCCCTAAACCATCTCAAAAGCCAAGTTTAAAATGGCAGGTAAATGGTAAGATGCTCAGTAAATGATGCTGGCTGCACGAATGGATATATAGATTGAAGGGAAATGCAGAAGTACATGGCAGTGGGTAGGGATGGTGCAACTTTGTTTTTGCTTCAAGAATCATTTTGCTTTGCTTTGCTTGTTTTTTTCTTGAAGAATGAGAAAATTTGAGAACTGCTACTTTTTTAAGTTTATTTATTTATTTTGAGAGAGAGAGAGAGAGAGAGTCCAAGCATGGGAAGAACAGAGAGAGAGGAGAGAGAGAGAGAATCTCAAGTCGGCTCTGCACTGTCAGAGCAGAGCCCGATGCAGGGCTTGAACTCACGAACTGTGAGATCATGACATGAGCCGAAATTGAGTTACACACTCAACCGACTGAGCTCCCCAGGCACCTCGAGAACTGCTACTTTTTTTTAAATGTTTTATTTATTTCTAGGCGCGAGAGAGAGACAGCGTGAGCAGGGAAGGGTCAGAGAGAGAGGGAGACACAGACTCTGAAACAGGCTCCAGGCCCTAAGCTGGCAGTCGGCACAGAGCCCGACGCGGGGCTCGAACCCACAAACCATGAGATCATGACCTAAGCGAAAGTCGGACGCTTAACGACCAAGCCACCCAGGTGCCCCTAGAACTGCTACTTTTAACAGAACTCTCTGGCATAGACAATAACAGCCCTGAAGCTCCCATACATTTAGTGAAGGGAGTCATCACTGTTGATTGAAGGCAGAAGCAATTTTGATCCTTACTTCCTTTTCTCATAATATTCTCTTCCCTCATAATGTCTCTTCCCCAATGATGAGGAAAAATGAATGAATTATTTTGTCTGATATCCCTCCTGGGCACAGACCATGTTTACTATGAGTGATCCCACTGAAGGCGTTGTCAGAGCAGTTGAGAAGGTAGAAATAGTTCTGAATGTAAAAGGAAGATAACCTAATAATTGTTTAGGCCTCTGTAGTTGCCTTGATTATGACTTTAAAAACTTATCTATGGAGGAAATTATACCTCTAGGAATTAATCTTCACTAGTGTCCTTTATCATGGGTAAATGCCTCCTCAGAGGGGGAAATTTGTTTAAAACATTTTTTTAGTGCTTATTTATTTTTGAGAGAGGGAGAGACAGAGCATGAGTGGGGGAGGGGCAGAGAGTGGGGGGAGGGAAGGAGATACAGAATCTGAAGCAGGTTCCAGGCTCCAGAGCTTTCAGTGCAAAGCTGAATGCAGGGCTTGAACTTAAACCCTGAGATCGTGACCTGAGCTGAGGAAAATTTTAAGTAATCATGGTAATCATGAATCACTGTGCCAAGTTTGCCAGTAAAAAGTCCTTTCAGACAGTTCACCAAGAATAATAAAATAAATTTAAACATATTTTATTTTTTGTTGGTCCTTTTTAAAAAACTGAAGCGCCTAGTTAACATATAGTGTTATATTAGTTTTAGGTGTACAATATAATAATTCAACAATTCTCTACACTTCTCAGTGCTTCACAAATAAACATATTTCGTTTTTAAAAACATTAATATATTTGTTGCAGTTTATGAATGATATAAATATTTGCTTTAGTGATAGTGCATCTAAATGCTGTTTTTTTAATTTTTAAATTTTTATTTAAAGTTTTTTATTTTAAGTTTATTTATTTATTTTGAGAGAGACAGCATGAGGAGGGGAGGGGCAAAGAAGGAGGGATTGAGAGAGAGAGAGAGGGAGGGAGAGAGAGAAAGAGACAGAATCCCAAGCAGGCTCCATACTGTCAGTGTAGAGCCAGATGTTGGTCTCGAACTTCCAAAACAGTGAGATCATGACCTGAGCCGAAACCAAGAGTCAGACCCTTAACCAAATGAGACATCCAGGCACCCCTATATACCTTGTATTTTTTTTTAAAAGAGGACTATTCAGAAAAGATAAAAAGTTATAACCCTTTGGTTTTTTCCAATTCAGATCATGTCTACATAATGTTAATCTTAGTTAACAAATTATATGCTTTGGTCTTTGATGAATCTATCTGAGGAAACTAAAGACTATCTTCCTCTGCATACCCAAATTGTCATATTGTCTAGGAATCAGTCATTCCATCCCTATACATTGTAGCATCCACAAAGTTCTTATAGTGACTACCTTGAGAGACAGCCTAGCTGTTCTTTGTTGAACAAGTTTACAGTTGTACGTGCTTTGGGACTTGTTTTTCAAGCTTCACAAATCAAAGTGGCTAAACTTTCTTGATTGTGAATCTTCAGGGAGAGGGTTCAAATTAATTTAATCATTTTTAAAGCACCAGCTAAATTGTCAGTACTATGCCAGGTACTGCATCTGGAAAGAGAGATAAATGGAGTCGAATGCTATCCTGTTTATTTAGAGCTCAGATATTTAGCACCTGCAAATGTCTAGAATATTTGCAAACTGAAGTAAATAAAGAAGCCTCCAAGCACAATCATTCTTTTTCAAAATAGCTGAGGAGATGCGATGTGTTGGGTTAATTTTCCAAGTGGAATAAAGAACTGTTCTGTTTGTCTAGCGATGACGGCTATATGAGTCAAAACTTGATCGTGACGGCCTTCCAATTTTCATAAAATGGAAACAAAAAGGTGAAAATAATGTTTATTTTCACCAAAATGTACCAAAACTTGGGCTAAACTTGTAGCTTTGCACAATGTTTTGGAACAAAATGCTTAAAAGGCTGAAGGACTCAAGGACTTCAATTTTTTAAGGACTTCTCTGAAACTTTTAGTATTCAAATCATTTTCTTCAGTGTGTCTATCTTGGTATTAATCTTGTTAGTTTCCTTTTTTTTTCATTCTTCTTTTGAGAACTGGACTTACGCTACCAGATCTTCCATTGTCAGTGGTGTTACATATGGTCAGGGTAGTTCTTCAGCATCAGTTTTATCAACTGCATGAAACCCTAAATGTTTTGCAGGATTTGCAGTTTCACTTTGAAATTGGTTTGCTTTGTATTGTCTGACAATATCAGGAAATCTCCCAGACAATGATCAACATAGGTTCATACTAGGCAGGAAGAGATGTTTGAGTACACACTAATTTTATAGATGGTCAGTTCATTTTTGAATAATTTGTATTATAATATCTCTTGCTTCTCCTCATACCCTCTTATTCTGGGGACACAGGTAATGGATACTCAGATAATGAAGACCACCTGTCTGTGTTTCCTACAAGCCACAGCAAATTAAGAGCCTTTAAATGAGATTATTTAGTTAAAGTGTTCTGAATGCAAGATTTTTCTGTATTCTTTCATTATCGAAGAGAATGTACTTATCTCTTAAATTGAAGCCTTCAGCATATACTTTTATTGTTCTAAATGTTAAATGTGAAAGGATTCTGTCTGTCTCTTTTAAATGATTGGGAACTTCCCAAGGGCAGGATGTCTATTAGCAAAACAGAAAATATATCTAACATGATGGAAGAATACTTTTTGAGGTAGCGCTCAGCCTAGAAGTTGTTCTTTTTCTTGTTAAAATTCAGAGTGCCTTATAATAATGTCTCCCAAACCATGTCCTTTGGAATTCTTACTTTCTATGAGAAGTTAACAGATGTTCCAAGAGAAAATATGTCCATGTTCAAAATTAATTTGGGAAAGGAATGCAAAATGGTGCAACTGCCATGGAAAACAATATGGAGGTTCCTCAACAAAATTAAAAAAAATGGAACTACCATATGATCCAACAATCCCACTACTGGGTGTTTATCCTAAATCAGGATCTCAAAGAGGTGCCTGCTCTCCTATGTTCATGGCAGAACTATCACAATAGTCAAGATAGAGAAACAATCTAAATGTCCATCAGTGGATGAATGGATGAAAATGTGTTATATACATAAAATAAAATACTATTCAGCATTGAAAAAAGAAGGAAATCTTGTCATATGCTACAATAAGGATGAAACTTGAGGGCATTCTGGTGAGTGAAATAAGCCAGTCATGTAAAGACAAATACTGCATGATTTCGCTTAAATGAGGCATCTAAAGTAGTCAATTTCTTTTTGTGTGTGTGTAAGATTTTATTTTTAAGTAACCTTTACACCCAGCATGGCACTCAAACTCACAACCCCAAGATCAAGAGTCACATGCCCTGCCAACCAAGCCATCCAGGTGCCCTAAAGTAGTCAATTTCCTAGAAACAGAAAATAGAATGGTAGTTGCCAGTGGCTGTGAGGAGGAGGGAAAGGGGAATTGTTGTTCAGTGGGTACAGAGTTTTAGTTTTGCAAGATGAAATAGTTCTATTGATTCATTGCAAAACAATGTACATACAGTTAACACTACCATACTCTCCACTTAAAAGTAGTTAGATAGTAAACTTTATTATTATTTTTTGCCACAATTAAAAAAAAAAAACCTTGTGGAAAATATCATACACTGAGTCTTCCTTTAGGTATTTGCCTTGAATTTTAGCATAGTATTAGTCTTGAGAATCACTCCAATAAGGAAACTCGTTTACCTATCTTTAACCCACTCCTTTCCAAGCTCATTTGACAACAGAACTTTTTTTTCATTGTTAGTGAGGACTATTTATTAACATTCTAGAGGACATTAGTGTGTGGACCAGCAGTTTGGGAAAATGCTGCCCTACAGAGATCTGACCCCAGCACAGCACAGAGAAAGAAAAAAAAAAATATTTCCAGGCAGCTGTTATAGATTCAGTTTTGGAGATAAAATATTTAACAGAGCCCATGCAGGAAAAGCCTCACCTCTTATAGTTCTTTGGACATCTATAAAAGTCATTGCAATAGTAAATAAAAAAACCAAGAGCTATAGAAATATATTTGGTGAAAACTGTATAAAGTTCAGTGATTCCCAAACCTGGCTATATCTGCTTGGGTCACTTTAAAAAACACAGTTTAGGGGCACCTGGGTGGCTCAGTTGGTTAAGCGTCAGACTTCCACTCAGGTCATGATCTCACAGTTCCTGGATTTGAGCCGTTGGGCTCTGTGCTGACAACTAGCTCAGAGCCTGGAGCCTGTTTCAGATTCTGTGTCTCCCTCTCTCTCTGATCCTCCCCTGTTCACGCTCTCTTTCTCTCTCTCTCTCTCTCTCTCTGAAATAAATAAAACATTAAAAAATTTTTGAAAACAAACAAACCACAGTTTAGGCTTTTCTATCCAGAGATTCCGATTTAATAGATTTGAAGATCAGCCAGGTTTGGGAGTCATGACTTTAGAAGCCTGAATTTTGAATCATTGCATTCAGAGAGACTGAGAATCATTCGAGATTTGCATATGTGCCCTGATATAAGGAAACGAGGGCACAGATTATGGATGAAGACAGGATAACAAAAGATAAAGCTGACTTGGACTAGAACCAGAGCACAGAGCCTTTTGGCTAAGGGTTTCATGAATTCCTAAGAAAGGACTGGAAGTCAGTACCCAAATCCTTATTAGTGATGCTTGAAATTATTTATATATTGGTTTATACATATTCATTCTAAAGTTAACTGCTTAATAAATTACACACCTAATCCATTACATATGGTAGGTGTTTCAACCTGTAGGTCATTTTGTCTGCTATTATTGTTGTATTAGATCTGAATTTCTCCTTTGATGATTATAATCACGGTTTCTTGTCTAGAGAGTGGGCAGATGAGCCAAAAGTTCTTCTCGTACACTGGTAGTATACCAGGCCTATTTCTGTCTGGGTTATACTGTCTCCTTGTTAGACAAACACTGGGAAAGAGAATCAAGGAATCAAGTTGTTAGAAAAAGAACTTTAAGAAGAAGAAAAATAAACATAAAACTATGAGGATGTAGCATAAAAACAACATTAGGCTGCAAACTTCCTTGGTAAATCATCATGAACTCAAAGCCAATCACAGCAACACGAATTAAGAGGGTTGATTTCAGGAGCCAAAAAAAAAAAAAAAAAGAACTCAAACCTGAAATGGTTGGGGGCCTGGCTGGCTTAGTCAGTAGAGCATGAGACTCTTAATTTCAGGGATGTCAGTTCAAGCCCCGCACTGGGCCTGAAGCTTACTTAAAAACTTTTAATTTAAAAATGGAAATGGTGGCCTCAGTCTGTGGATTTTGAGTTAAGGTAGACTCAACATGGACTGCAAGTGCTAGAATGCCAAACCAATGATATTGCCCCCCCGCTACCTGATACTCGCAATTCAACCTAAGGGATTCAATTTCTCTATTCTAATGTTTTATCTCTGACCTTAAGAGAAACAAAATAAATGTGGGATGGAGGTAGCCAATAGGTGCGCCAGCTGTAATGCCTGGGTTCAAATATGAGCCCTGCTGCTTACCAAATGATACTGGGTAAGTTGCTTTTCCTCTCTCAGCCTGTCTCCTTAGCTGTAAAATGTGGGATTATAATGACACCTATCTCATAAAGTTGTGAGTATTAAATAAGATAATGTATGTAAAGCACCCAGAATGGTACTTGGCCTATAGAAAGCACTCAATAAATGGTAGCTGTTATCATTGTTACTCATTGATTTCTGGCCATGAGCAAGTTTCAGACTCTTTCCTGAGCCAGGATTCTAGAAAGAGTAGACAGTACAGGGTGGGGAGTAGAGTTGGGGGTTAGAAAATGATGAGGGACAAAATTTACTTGCTAAGGATTAGACGTATCTCATGGTATTCCGGTTCAATCTTAACTCCCCCCCCCCACAGTTTGGATAACCTCATTCCACATGATGTTTATTATACTACATCTATGTGTCATTTTACATTATAAAACTTGCTCTCTTGGCTGCATAGGGGGAGAAAGTATCTTTGATATGCTAATTCTAATTTTTATGCAAGTAATGAGTCCAGATAAATTATTTCGTCTCTTAGACCAGAGCACTTAATATGGCAACTGCAAAAGAATAGGGTTAAGGACGTCAGAGCTTATTTTCCAAGAAATTGCTATCAGAAGAGAAGCAATTGCTTAGCAGAAAGAAAGCCTTTCTCAAGATTGGCATATTTCTTATCTCCAAGAAAAATTGTGGGGGCTTAGTATCTAGGCTGACAGGCAGAATTAGGTACTTTCCAGGTACTGAACTCTTTATTTTATTTATAATTATTATTTTTTAAGGTTTATTATTTATTTTGAGAGAGGGAACAAGACGGAGAGGAACAGAGAGAGGGAGAGAGAGAATCCTGAGCAGGCTCAGACCCACAAACCATGACATCATGACCTGAGCCAAAGTCAGACACTTAATCGACTGAACTACCCAGATGCCCCTAAACTCTTTATTTTAATATTGCCTATGATATTTAGGCATTTCTCAGTATTTAGATTTCTCAGTCCAGCTAGAAATGCTCCTTACCCATGACTTTTAGTTTGTTTTGTCATTTAGATGTACACTTGATATACTATAGGTGACCATATCAAATGCCCTGTTAGATTTTGTTATGATTGTAGGATTGGGGATGTAAGGAAATGGTCAAAAAAAGGGGCAAATCTCCCAGGACAACAGACTAAACAAACTCTTCATCCTCTGCCGGCCACCCATATTAGCTCCCACTGCCTCCATCTCATACCTTCTTTTCCTGGTCCATTATCTGTCTAAAATGCTCCATGCTTTCTTGCCCCCGCATCTGTTCTCACCTATTAATTCATTTCACAAACATGTTTGGAGCACCTGCTGTGTGGTATGAACTGCACTAAAAATTGGAGTCATGGCACTAAACAGGACAAATGTCCTGGCTTGAGAAACTTTTTTTCTTCCTATCTTTATTTTTTTAAGTTTATTTATTTTGAGACAGTGAGAGAAAGAGTGCACATGCATGCGAGCCAGGGAGAGGTGAAGAGAGAGGGAGAGAGAGAATACCAAGTAGGCTCCACGTTGTCAGTGTGGTGCCTGATGCCGGGCTTGGTCTCATGAACGGTGAGATGATGACCTGAACCAAAACCAAGTGTCAGACGCTTAACCAATTGAGCCACAGAGGCACCCCTTCCTATCTTTAAATGTATCTACCATCCTTCAAGACCCGACCACAGGTCATCCTATTATATGTACCTCTTTCTGATTAACTCAACTGATAGTACCTTTTCTTGCTCTCAACTAGCACTTAATTGGTATATCACTCATTTGATGCTTATCATATACTCTATTTTATAGTAGTTGTTAAAAATGCTCCTGGCTGCAAATAATAGAATGCCTAATTCATAGCAGCTGAACCACAAGGCCTTAAAAAGGGAGATGGCCCCAACATTGATCTGATGTCTTAACAATGTCATTAAGGAGCCAAGCTGCTTTGATCCTTCCACTGCCCCCCTCAGGGAGTCAGCAATGTCTTCCGTCATAGTTTGAAAATGGCTGCTGTAGTTCCAAGCACCACACTGTTACATTACAGTGTCCAAAGCAGGATGCAACAGCAGCACCAAAAGGGTCTCCTTTTTCCGTGCCTTTTTCAGAAGCCCCAGACTATTTTTTGTCACCAGCAAAGCGGTACGGGGTTGCTATTGCTGCCTTAAATCATTATGATTCACCTCGTAGGTCTGGACATATTGCTGCCAGCACCATATTGGGGATCTGTTAGGAGAGAAAGACTGAGAAATGACTGTTGGCTGGGAAACAAACCACATATGCCAGCGTGTTTATGATTTTGATTTGTATATTTATTAGCTATGTTACCTTGGACAAACTAGCTACCTTTTCTAATTCTCAAAATTAGGCATAGTAATACCTATCTCATAGGGCATCAAATGAAATCTTTCTTCTTTCTACAAATGACTCAAAAATAGTAGACCCTCACGTGTTTCCTATATGCATAGATTAGGCATGGCTCTAGAATAGGACACCTCTAACCATGTTCCCAGATTCTCATCTCTAGTCTTTGTCTTAGCGTATACAGATAATTATATGAAGCTTTGCATTGTTGGTTCTGTGTATATGCTGAGTAAGCGATTGCCCATGATTGTAATCCAGAGTATTGAAAGAGACTCTCAAATTTAAAAATGCTTTCTTCACAATTCCTGTGACTCATGTCTCCTGGTATAATTCGATGATCATCAGAAGGATAACACAGAGTAGTATTTATCAGGTAGTAGTATCTTAGTGTGGATTTTGGTTGAGGGATAGGTCTAGAAACCACACACTGTAGGATTAACTCATTTTGTTTCATTTGGGTTCCAGAGCTCAGGATATCATAAATTAGTTCATACTACGGTATAATATCTAACTCTAATCTAATGTGTTCAATGGCCTAGTCATATGTAGACTTTCACATCTAGGTCAGAATCTTGAATCACACAAATCTGAACTTGGATTCCATCTCTCACTCAGAGTGTAATTGTGAGCAACTTATCTATCCTCTTTGAGCTGCGTTCTTTGCTTGTAAACTAGCTGAAAATAGTAGCAATACCTCTGTAGAGCTGAAAGCATTAAATAAGAGTATACAAAAGGGCTTAGAACATTAAGAGTGTCCAAATGTTCGCTAATATTATTGTTATTTATTAAGCTGAATCGTATAATCAAAATGTCATAGCATAGAAATAGCAGGGATGGTGATTCTTACCTTGCCTTTGAAGAAATGGACACATAAAGTTTAAGTGATTTGCTTTCCATCTTCCAGAAAGAAAATGATAGAGCCATAGAATGTAGGCCTTTAGCACACAGCCAGAGGTCCTTCTGCTGGGATTAAAGACTCTCTCAGCGGTGCCTCGGTGGCTCAGTTGGTTGGGTCGGACTTCGGCTCAGATCCTTATCTCACTGTTAGTGAGTTCGAGCTCAGTGTTGGGCTCTGTGCTGACAACTCAGAGCCTGGAGCCTGGTTTGGATTCTGTGTGTCTGTCTCTCTCTCAGTCCCTCCCCCGCTCACACTCTGTCTCTCTCTCTCAAAAATAAACATTAAAAAACTTAAAAACAAAAAAAAGAATCTCTCAAAGAACTCTATCTTCCTGACCAAAACTGATTTCTAATGACACAGCTAGTTTGTGGCAGCTGTTCTGATAAAAGAACAGGGTTAAAAATACTGTTTTATTTTTTAAATTAATGGGCAACATGTGCCACAAACACTCGTGGCCATTCTTCTATCTGCTACATCATCCTTCTTAGCCAGGGTCATGAGGAATCAAGCTCTCACATGCAGATTGGAAGTTCAGACATGTGGCAAGATGGTCTGTGGGCAGGAAATAACCTGATCAATCTTGTTCCCTATGATATGCCCAGCTCTTATCACAGAGCTTGTCCCATGGCAGGTGCTCAATAAATACTTGCAAAATAAAGTAATTCTTTGGCATTTTTTAAGAGCTGAAAATGTAATGGTTAGAGTTTTCTTTTTTGGTTTGTATAAAAATATAATGAACCTACCTGATTTTTACAATTGTATCATTTGAACAACGTGTTTCTAAAGACCCCTAAAGCATAAGAATGAACCAGCCAGGCTGGAGTTGTTAATGTTTCCAATCCAGATCTGGACTTTGGATGAGCTTTCATTTCATACAGAGTTTGACTTTAATAACGTTGGTCTTCTCCCAAACTGCTCACAAATCACTTCCTGCAGTGAGAGCTAATTTTCTAAAGGAACAGCAAAGCGCAGTCCTTCGGGGCGAACTCAGCTAGGTACTTTCTGACTTTTTGAGAAATGAAACATTTAGACAACGGTTTAACTCCTTTTCTTAGAACAATCAGCATAGATGTAGTGCCTTGAAAAGTAAATGGAGGAAGCAACCCTGAATTAGGAAAAGATGACAGTCTTTTTAACAATGGGCATTCTATAGTCCTGACTGTCATTACTCTCTCCCTATAGCTCTTTATGGATCCTGACAGTGTTTCTGTTTTCTCCTCTATCCCTAATCCCAGGAAAGGGCTTCTTCTCAGTCCTTTCTGACATCACAGCAAATATAAAATTGCTTATTAATTAATTCACTCTTTTGTCATTTTGTGTACTGAGTGCTTTCTTCCAGGCACTGGTAAAAATCCTGAGGAGTCAGGGATGAATGAACCATAGTCCGTACCCTCAAGGAATTCACAACCTCATGGAGGTAGACTGACAAGCAAACAGATAAATTATAAAGTGAAATAGTCAAGTGCTATTACCGAGATATGACCCAAATGCTGTAGGAACCCAAATGCTCTGTCTCCCAAGAGTATCTGATTTATCATCTTCATCTCTAATTCTGAAAGAGAATGCAAGGTCCTCATTAAATGATTTCAAGCCTCATAGAACAGGCTGGAGAGATATTTTTGGCAAAGGGCAACTTCCTGTTGTCCCTGAAATAACACAGAGAGGCTGCATACCTCATCTTTGTGTGAGACTAGTCTTGCTACTAATAGTATGTCTTCCAGCAAATTAGTAATAGAAACATATGGCTCAAAAGGAAGTATTCCCATCAATTAGCTGGAATAAAGACATGTCTTCTGCAAGGTATCTGAAGTAGTTCTGGGGAGGAAGGTACTTATTTTGGGGTACTGATGCTAAAGCAATGATCTCACCTGGCATGTCAAGTTTAATGGCAACTAGTTAACTGAAGGAATAGAAAGTAGTGCAGTTTCTATAAGCACTCAGGCATGGGAAGTGGTTGGGTCTTTTACTAGTCCAAATGGTCCCATTCGGAAGTACTCTGTAATTTTGCAAGGGGATCCTGCCCTTCCACTGCTCAACAGTGGGGAAAGGCCCCTGAGATCAGGTCCTCTACCTCTGGATCTGAGAGGTTTTACAGATGACCTGCCTAACAGTGGAAAACTTTTGGGGCTCCTGGGTGGCTCCATTGGTTAAGCTGATTTTGGCTCAGGTCATGATCTCAAGGATCGTGAGTTTGAGCCCCACATCAGGCTCTGTGCTGACACTCAGACAGCTTAGAACCTGGAGTCTGATTTGAATTGTATGTCTCCCTTTCTCTCCCTGCTCACACTCTGTCTCTCTCTCAAAAATAAACATTAAAAATAAAAAAAATAGGAAAACCTTTACTAATGTTGCCTGTTAACAAAATAACAAACAAAACTAAATAAAAAGTCTCTCTTCTTCAGGGCAGGTGTGTTGAGGAAACTGCACATGAGGAATACAGAGTTTGTCGTGGAATTTTAGGGTACTTTTCTTTTAAGTGAGGCTTCATTTTGTCTTTCCTTAATCCTGGAACTAGTGATAATATTGTTTTCCTGTAGATGTTGATGTCATGTATGAACACAATCTTTGCCAAGCCATCGATCTCTTAGTCATAGTGTGAGGAAACAGTAGCATGCTCTCTAGAGTGGAATATCATTTGTTTTAAGGTATAGTTCCAAGTGTGATGAAAAATTCAGACCATCTGGTGCTATAGATGGAATGTGTGTGTCCCCTCAAAATCCAAATGTTGAAACCAAACTCCCAATGACATTAGGAGGTGGTTAGGTCATGAGGGCGGAGCCCTCTTGAATGGGGTTAGTACTCTTTAAAAAAAATTTTTTTTTACATTTATTTATTTTTGAGAGACAGAGCATGAGTAGGAGAGGGGCAGAGAGAGAGGGAGACACAGAATCCAAAGCAGGCTCCAGGCTCCAAGCTGTCAGCAAAGAGCCTGACTCAGGGCTCTAACCCAGGGACTGCAAGATCATGACCTGAGGCGAAGTTGGATGCTTAACTGGCTGAGCCACCCAGGTGCCCCTAATGGGGTTAGTACTCTTATAAAAGAGACTCTAGAGAGCTCCCTTGCCCCTTCTACCATGTGGGGACACAGCAAAAAGATGGCCATCTATGAACCAGAAAGAAGGATTTCATCAGACACAGAACCCTGATCTTGGATTTCCTAGCCTCCAGAACTGTGAGAAACACATGTTGTTGAAGCCATTCAGCCTATGTTCTTTTTGTTATAGCAGCCCCAAAGGACTAAGATGTATGGTTTCCAGTCCAGCCTGTAAGGAGCTTGGAAGTGGCCACTATATCCCAGCAAGTAAAATGTAGAACAGATTGAAAAATCAACAATTCTTCTTAGATCCACCAGAGAAGTAAGGTCACAGGGCCAACTGCTCCCCCCCAAATCGGAGAGACAGGTGAATACAAATAATCACATGTTACCAGTGCAGAAACCCATAGTCTGAAGCCTCTGCCAAAACCAGCGATGGAGCAGGAAACACTGAATTACAATTGACAAATTTCAGGAAGCTTAATGTGAACAAACTGGAGGCTTAAAAACTCCAGGAGGAGCCAGTCATATGGTGGGATCCACACTTTTGTGAATGGTGTCTCAACGAACTTGACCTGGTTTTAGCAGTGAACATCAGAGAAAAAAGGCATGGGAGAGGAGGGGGAAAGTAACCACTTTAAAATAACCTAGAACATTCTACTCTTCTCAATAAGGCCTCCCTCAAGATAAATTATTTTACCAGAAACTAAACTACTGGGTTTTTTTCAGAGACTAACCAACCAGAGGGAAGGGAAATATGCAACTCCAGCCCTCTGTGGCCTTCCATTTGGTAAAAGGGAAGGATTGTATTCAAGCCCTCTGTGTCCATCCTGTGCCACCTAAGGGGGTGAAATAGAAAGATATTTGGGGAAGTTCACAAGTTAGAGGCACAGGCTCACCAAAAAACTGAAATCTAATCGTAAGGCTATAGAACACTTCCAGTCTCCCTCCCCAACATCTTACCACCGCATTACTAAAGGCCTATTTACAACAGCTCCTTTTGCCCAGTACGTGATGCCCAGCTATCAAGGAAAATGTCAAGGTAGTATAGCAGGACTCAGATACGGCAGGGATGTTGGCTTTGTTAGACTGGGAATTTAAAACAACTATGATTGATATGCAAAAGGCTCTAATGGATAAGGTAGATAGCATGCAGGAACAAGTAAGAACAGGTGGTAATGTAAGCAGAGAGATGAAATTCTAAGATAAAATAGAAAATAAATACTGGAGATAAAAAGCACAGTAACAGAAATGAAGAATGCCTTTGATAGGCACAGTAATAGATTGAACACAGCTGATGAATGAATCATTGAGCTTGAACTTATCTTTTTAAGCTTATTTATTTATTTATTTTGAGAGGGAGAGAGCATGAGCAGGGGAGAGGCAGAGAGAGAGAGAATCCCAAGCGAGTCCCATGCTCCACACTGAGCCTGATGTAGGGCTTGATCTCACAATTGTGAGATCATGACCTGAGTCGAAATTAAGACTACTTAACCGACTGAGCCACCCAGGAGCCACATTAATAGAAACTCCAAAAATGGAAAAGAAAAGAGAAAAAAAATACAGAAAAAAACAGAACAGGATACCTAAGACCTATGGGACAACCATAAAAGATATAACGTATGTGTACACTGAATACCAGAAAGAGAAGAAAGGAACAAAATAAATATTTGAAGCAATAATGACTAAAAATTGCACCAAATTAATCACAGACACCAAATCACAGATCCAGGAAGCCCTAAGAACATCAAGAAAGATAAATAACAGTGACAACAACAACCAAAAAACTACACATAAGCATATTATTTTCAAACTGCAGAAAATGAAAGGTAAAGACAAAATCTTGAAGGAAGCCAGAGGATGGAAAATCCCTTATTTATACAGGAACAAAGATAAGAATTTACATCTGACGTCTCAGAAGCAATGCAAGCAAGTAGAGAGTGGAATGAAATATTTAAGGTGTTGAGAGAAAAGAAAACACCAACTTAGAGTTATGGACACTGCAAAATTATTCTTCAAAAGTGATGGTAGATTTAATATTGCCAAGATGTTAGTTCTTCCAAACTGGACTTGTAGATCCAATGCAATCCCCATCTAAATCCCAACGAGTTATTTTGCAGATATTGTCAAGCTGATTCTGAAGGTTATGTAGAGAAACAAGAATTCCAAAATAAGCAACACAGCATTGCAGGCCAGGAACAACGTTGGAAGGCTGTTACAGCTTGATTTCAAGAGTTAGGATAAAGTCATAGTAATCAAAACAATGTGGTATTGGCAAAAGAATAAACAAAAACAGGAAAAGGATAGAAAGCCGAGAAATAGACTCACATATATATAATCAACTAATCTTTGACAAAGGGGAAAAGGCAATACAATGCAGGAAAGATGGTCTGTTTAACAAATGGTGCTAGACCAACTGGACATTTACATGCAAAAATATGAATCTAAGCACAGACTTTACACACATTACAAACATTAACTCAAAACGTATCATAGGGCTACATGCAAAATGCAAAACTGTAAAACTCCAAGAAGATATTATAGGAGAAAACCGACATGACCTTGGGTTTGGTGATGATTGTTGTGTACAACATCAGAACAAATTGAATCCAACAGTGAGACTATTCAGTTTGTCCAAAAGGTACCAACTATGGGAACAAATGTATGATCCATGAAAGAAAGAATTGACAAGCTAGACTTTATTAAGATTAAAAACTTCTGCCGTGTCAAAGACGCTGTTCTGGGAATGAGAAGACAAGCCACAGACTAGGAGAAAATATTTGCAAAAGACATATTTGTTCAAGGACTATTATCCAAAATCTATGTATCCTAAAGCTCAACAATAAAAAAAAAACTCAACCTAATTTTAAAATGGACTAAAAACCATAACAGATACCTCACCAAAGAAGATATACAAATGGCAAGGAAGCATATGAAATGATGCTCCACATCATATGTCATCAAGGAAATGGAAATTAAACCAACAATGAGATGCCACTACACACCTATTAGAATGGCCAAAATCCAAAACATTGACACTACCAACTGCTGGTGAGGATGTGGAGCAGCAGGAACTCACCTTCATTGCTGGTGGGAATGCAAAATGGTATGGGCATTTTGGAAGATAGTTTGGCAGTTATAAACTTTAAAAACTCAACATACTCTTACCATATTATCCAGCAATCACACTCCTGGATATTTACCCAAAGGAGGTGAAAAACTATGTCCACACAAAAACCTGCATGCAAAGCTTTTTGAAGCTTTAGTCATCATTGCCAAAACTGGAAAGCAACCAAGATATCCTTCAGGAGCTGAGTGGATAAATAAGCTGTGGTACTTCTAGAATTTGGAATGTAATTCAGTGCTATAAAGACATGAGCTCATTACCAAGCCATGCAAAGCCATAGAAGAAACCTCAATGCATATTACGGAGTCAAAGAAGCCTTTTCTGAGTACTAAGGAGACATATCAGGAAAAGCAAACTCTTCCCTCAAGATTTCTTTCTAGAGGGGATAACAGGAGACACTCTCATTCATTCAATCAATATTTAGTAAGTGCTTATTCTATGCCAACAACTATAAGGAGTGACAGAGGAAGACTTTTACAAACCACTGTATAGACAAACTGAACACATGTAAGAATTATGGGGTGAAGCAAGTTGATCATCATCACTAGCTTCTTGGAGTTAGCTAGAATGTTCAAATTCACCTAGTGAGCCAGATACTTTAAATGGTAGCCTTTATATATACTGCATACTGCAGAAGTAGGTGAGGGAAAACTTGCTTGGTGGGGGTGGAAGTAATTGAAGGGTTAAGAGAAGAGAGGATAAGAGTTAGGATAAAGTTAAAGTAATCAGGACAATGTGGTATTGGCATACTGTGGTATTGGCATACTGATAGACACTGTAAGAGATGCAAAAGCAGATGTTGGAGGCCCTACCTTTAAGGGGGTTATCTCTGTGAGAATAACAAGGAATGGACTGTGTGATAAAGGCAGAAAATGTAATCAGAAATAGTGACGGAAAACTTGCTTGGTGTGGGTGGAAGTAATTGAAGAAGGGTTAAGAGAAGAGAGAGGCCTGGAGTTGGGCCTTAAAGAATAGGATAGTGTTCGCTTCAGCAGCACATATACTAAAATTGAAATGAAACAGAGAAGTTCCGTATGGCCCCTATGCAAGAATATGATAAAAGGTGGACAAGCAGAGATGAGAGGCATGGTTTCTCCAGATATGAGAAATTGTGTGAACGTAGAAATAAGTATGGTTTTCCCTGACCTAAAAAGGGAGGAAACTTTTAACCAATCTCTCTTTATAGTTATGGATCCTCTATTTTTTTTTTTAACTCAAAACCAAACTTCTTGAAAGAAGAATCTACACCTGTCATTCAGGCAATAGTCACTAATTTAACTCTCAAATGCCAACTTCATCAGATACTTTTTAATCACACCTTACTTATTCTGTCTTCAATTGACACAGTTGACCCATCCCTCCATTTTGAAACCTTCGTCTTCCTTGGTTTTCATGTTGCCACTTCTCCTATCCTACCTCTCTGGCCATTCCTGGGCCTTACTTTTTTAAAAAAATAAGTGTTAAAGTTTTAGAAGTATTTGATTTACTGAAAAGTTGTGATGATAGCACAGAGTTCCCATATGCCTCACATCGCCTCCCCTGTTTTGCTATCTTACAACGGTCTGGTACATTTGTCACAATGAACCAATATTGGTAAATTATAATGTATGAAAGTCCAGATTTAATGGTCAGATCATCTTAGTTTTTTAACGGAATGTTCTTTTTGTTCCAAGATCTCATCTAGGATACTAAATTATAATTAGTTGTCACGTCTTCTTAAGCTCCTCTTGGCTAAGACAGGGTCTTCATCTCTCCTTGTTTTTGATGACTTTAAAAGTGTTAAAGACTACTGGTTAGGCATTTTGTAGAATGTACTTCTATTCTGATTCATCAGATATTTTTCTGATGATTAACTTGAGGTTATGGGTTTTCATTTGGAAGATCAGAAGTAAAATGCCATTCTCTTCACATTATATTAATGGTAGGTAACATCATCATGATTTATTACTGTTGATATGGACCTTGATTGCCTGGTTCAAGTGGCTCAAGTTTCCCCTCTGTTCCCATACTGTAGTCTTTGGAATGAAGTCACTTGTGCATAGCCCATACCACCCTTAAAGACTGGGTAGTGCTACTTCATTTCCCTAAATGTAAGGTATTTACATTAAATATCTGGAATTCTTCTGCATGTGAGACTTGTCTCCTCTCCCCCATTTATTTAATCATTCATTTATATCAGTGTGAACTCATGAATATGTATTTTATTCTTGACTTTTAACCTAATATTAGCTTAATAATTCTGTTGCTCAAATTTTTCCAGCTTTAAATACTGGGAGCTCTTTCAGTTGTTTCCTATACCCCTTGGTACACCTGATCAGATTGTGTGTGTGTGTGTGTGTGTGTGTGTGTGTATTAGTACTTACCTTCTGGCATCACAAATTGCTTTAGGCTCACTTCTGTATTTTTTTTTTTAATTTTTAATGTTTTATTTATTTCTAGGAGAGAGAGAGAGAGACAGCGTGAGCAGGGGAGGGTCAGAGAGAGAGGGAGTCACAGACTGAAACAGGCTCCAGGCTCTGAGCTGGCAGCCAGCACAGAGCCCGACGCGGGGCCCGAACCCACGAACCGCAGATCATGACCTAAGCGAAAGTCGGACGCTTTACCGACTAAGCCACCCAGGCGCCCCTCACTTCTGTATTTTCTAAACTAGGCCTAAAACCACTCATTTCTTTAAGGATCACTAATTATGGTATTAGAACCCGAGGTGTGATCATTGGGTGTGTTCCTTGGGTCTTATTTTATGACTCATTTTCTCTTCTTTCTTTTTGTTTTATTTTTAAAATTTTTACTGTTTTATTTTTGAGAGAGAAACAGAGCAGGAGGGAAGGGGCAGAGAGAAAGAGAGAGAGAGAATCCCAAGTAGGCTCCAGGCTCTGAGCTGTCAGCAGTTTGTGAGTTCAAGCCCCATGACGAGCTCTAATACCATAATTAGTATTAGGAAAGCACCCCAACCTCACAGAGCATAGCAGGAATAACAAAGCCCCAAAAGAGGTGACTAAGCAAGCAAACATATTGACTTGGCGTAGTGCTGTATGTGTGAAAATAAGACTACCTGAGTCAGTTTTTCAGAGAAGGGTTTGGCAAACTACACCTCTTGCAAAATCTGCCCCACTACCTGTTTTTGTATGTTAAAAATTATTTTTGAGGTGCTCAGTTGCCTCAGTTGGCTAAGCGTCCAACTCTCAGTTTTGGCTCAGGTCATGATCTCATGATTTGTGAGTTCGAGCCCCACATCGGGCACTTCAGTGACAGTGCGGAGTCTGCTTGGGATTCTGTCTCTCCCTCTCTTTCTCTGCCCCTCCTCTGCTCTCAGTCTCTCTCAACATAAATAAACCTAAAAATATATATCTATTTTTTCATTTTTAAATGGTTAAAAAAGTCAAAAAAAGAATATTTCTTAACACATGAAAATTACCTGATAGACAACTTTCAATGTCCATAATAAAGTTTCTTTTGTAACACAACCACACTCATTGGTTTCCATGTTGTTTGTAGCTGCTTTCATGGAACAGTGATAGAACTGAGTTATTGCTACATGTGGCTTATAAAGCCTAACATAGTTACTGTCTGACCCTTTACAGGAAAAGGTTTCTGAAACCTGGATCAGAGCAAGACAATTACTCACAGCATGGCAAGCAGAAGGAGCATTCACATGGTAGTACTTGTTCCCTGCCCTATGTCCCATGTGGTGTCACAATGGGCCTAGCTGGTGGCTGTGCATGCCAGTGAGTTGCACAGCAACCTGAGGAAGCCAGTAGTAAGGGCTCAGCACCTTTTGCAGCAAGCAGTAAATAAGCCAGTCCCTCACTTCAGGGAGCAAGCAATTGCATGGTCATGGTTGTTACATGGTTGTCAGGCCTTGACCTACTTCATCATTTACGTAACCAGCTACAGAAAAGGCTCAGGGACAGAGGATAGTTAGGACTTGAAGTTTGGCATACAGAACAATGACCTGCAGTAGAACTTGGGCCCATGGCCGACCATCCTCAACTCGCATCAATTTGCCTCTACAGCCATTCCTCCCAACTTTTGCTTCTTTCTCATTTCTGTTAATTGTATTACTATCCCTTTCATTGCCTGTAGTAGAAAAGCTAAGAGCTACCTTAGAGTCTTTGATCATTCTGATATCTAACCAATTCCCAGGCCTGTTATCTCTAAAATCTTTCACATTAATCTCATACTCCCTTCCATTGCCATAACTTTATTTTTTTAAAAAGATGTTTAACATTTATTTATTTTTGAGACAGAGAGACAGAGCATGAGCAGGGGAAGGGCAGAGAGAGAGAGAATGACACAGAATCCAAAACAGGATACAGGTTCCTAGCTGTCAGTGCAGAGCCTGATGGTGGAGGGGGGGCTCAAACCCACAAACTGTAAGATCATGACCTGAGCCGAAGTTGGACATTCAACCGACTGAACTGTCCAGGTGCCCCTCATCACCATCAGTTTACTCCAATGCACCTTCATCTGTCACCCTCTTAGCTAGTTTCCCATATTCATCTCCATGTACCTGCAATTCATTCTCTATACAGCAGTCACTCAGATTATTCAACAAGCATATTTGACCATATGAGACTCAAGCTAAGGGAGTTTTAATGGTACATTGTTATTATGATTGTATTGAAAGAAAGAGATATAGTCAGGAACCCAATTCTCTATTCTTATTATTTACTATGAAGTAGCAGTATTAGTAGTAACATTTATTTATTGAACATTTATTATGGGCCAGGTTCTATGCTAAGTAATTTACACATATCGTCTCATTGAATCCTTATGACGTTTCGGTAGGTGTTACTATTATATCCATTTTATCGATGAGAAAACTGAAGGTAGAGAGTTTTGATGACCTAGGCAAGAAGTGTGAAGCTGAGATTTGAGCCCTGGGGCTCTTTATGCCTTAGTTACACTCTCTCAGAAGAATGTTGGACAATAGGGTAGGAGAGGAGCTGGGGTTAAGTGTTGAGAGTGAGAAAGGGCTTCTTTAGAAAGACTACATTTCTTACCAGTATCTTCTACTTAGTCTAAATGCAATATGCTATTAACCATTCAATGCTCTCATTGTTCATTCTAGGATTACAATAGGTTTAAAAAAAGTGATGGCTTTTATGGTGGCATATATTCAGCCTGAATTGGGGAACTAGCTAGGCTGGAGGTAAGAAGATCTGAAGAAAAAAAAGCTGTATTTTCAACCCAGTGAATAGAATAGATAGCATCTCTTATTGCAGTTAGGTTTTAAGAGCTGGAGAGTTAAGAAGTACTTTATATAGAAATTCTCATTTGGGCCTACTTTTTTGACTTTTTGTGAATTCTGCTATGTGAAGTGTTTGTCTAAGTCCAGTACGTTGGGAAATGGATGCCTACTACAGGGGATGAGTATTTTTTGTTTTTTGAGGCAGTTGTTCTCAAAATGGGACCCTGAGACTTGAGGAGCAGCAAGCAGCATCTTCTGAGAACTTGTTAGAAATGCAAATTCTTGGGCCCCATTCTGAAAATCAGAAGCTCTGGGTGTGGAGCCCAGCAGCCTGAGTTTTAACAAGTTTTAACAAGTGCTCTGGAGATCTTTGATACACATTAGAGTTTGAAAGCCACTCGTCTGAGCAATCCTTGGGACAAGGGCCTATGTGTTCTCTTCCTTGTCTCCTTATGAGGACAGCTGTATTGTGTAAGTGACTCGTTAATAGGTAATTTGTTGCATAATTTGGAGATAGAGCAGTCCTCAGAAGAGAGTTTATTGTCTCGATTTCACAACCATACTCTCAAGAAATTGATAAGTCATTCTACTGGGACTGAGTGAGGAGACAATTATGCCATACCACACTGATGAACGCTAAAATTTGAGAATCACGGCTTTAAGACCTTGGCTAACAATTCCAGTAGCTGCCCACAAGTGGATGGTGTTAAATCAGGCCTACAGGTTTGGTACGATAGTACATTTGCCCAGATGAGGCTACTTTTTTTCTATGGGAATATGCCTGTTTCTAAAATTAGTGTTCTAAAATTACTGTATAGATATGCAAATGTATCAGTTACAGGGGGGAATAAAGCAAATTGCAGAAAATCTGTATAGTACGTTTACATTAAAAAAAAAACAAACCTGTGTTTATATCTTTGCATATGCATAGGAAAGGGTCTTAAAGAATACGCAACAGACATGTACCAGTGGCTACCTAGGTGCAGGGGGGTAGAAGTCGGGAGGTACTTTCAAATTTCACTTTTTTATCAATTTCAAATGTATACATTTTTCTGTTTCTGAATTTGTTACAATGAATATATATTATGAGTAAAATATTTGTAAATAAGCTAGTTTTTTATATTGGATAAGTAATACCGACATGATAATTCAAATAGTGCAAAAGAGTAAGCAGTATTCATAAATGTTCTCATAGTTTTAAACTTAAATATTTAAAAATGTTCATTTCTTTTATAAGCAACAATAGTTCATTAATAGAGTGAGAGGATGCTTCTAAATACCAACATATGTTGTAGAAATATACCTTAAGTGAGAACGAATAAAGATCTTGCACACAAGAGGGAAATTAAAAAAAGCAGGGCAAACATTTAACACTCATTATATCAAACCTAGATCTATATAACATGGGTGAAATAAAAAGAAATACTACCACTACTTAGGCTGGTCTTTTTCACTAAGTTCAACTGTTATTAATCACCTTAAATAAAGCCTGGTGTTTCTTTCTGTGTTCAAGAAAACGTTGAGCATTCTCAGCTACAATCCTTCCAGGCATTGAAAGATCTGGTACTCTGTATTTTCACAGCATCCTGACAAAGGCTGGCAGTTTTCTTAAGCTACTACTTTAACTAACAATTCTCAAACTAACAATGGTCAAATATCAGAGCTAGGCCTCCCCTCTCTTACAGGTTTCAAAAGCTGTTAACTGTCTTTTCTATCCTTTCTGGAAACAACTCACTTAGTGCTGCTAATTAGATTTGGAGAGCAGTGGCAGTCCTTTGCCTTCTTTTCTTTAATATTCACAGCAAAGAAAGCTTTCTGGTTCTCTCTCCTTTGTGTTTATTTTCCTCCTAAATGCCTTGCCTCTAATCAGAGAAAAGCTCCTTGTGGAAACCAAGTTACCAACTCATTCAATTGACTTCCCCTCCTTCTAGATGAATGGCTTATATCCATAGAAATAGGGTTCGTTATCATAATGCTTCAGGTTTAATATTTTCCAATCAGCCACAGACCTTAGCTAGCCCTACTTTTAATTCAGACTGCTTTTAAAACACCCTTTGACCTCTACCCTCAAAACATTTAAAAAGACTTAAATATACTGGGCTGGTTTTATTGAAAGACTAATGCCGCCCTCTCTTCCAACAGCACATAATGCAGCCCTCTCTTCCACAGCACATGTGCTAAATTTGGAATAATGGGGAGAAGATTAGAAGAGGAAGAATGGCATGTCAATTCACAAACAGTATCACCTATTTTCCTTATTGGGATAGTAAATATCTATCCTGAATTAACAGCTAACATCATATGCAGTGGCAAAACACCCTAATATACTCCTATTAAAATCAGAAACAATAGAAGGAGAGCTACTATCACTATTATGATTTATTTTTTTTATTTCCTAACCAGTGCCATGAAACAGGAAACAAATAAGAGACATTACTTCTGGAAGTCAGGAGACAGGATTAATACCTGCAAATGAGTTGATCCCTAACCCAAGAGAATCTAAATGAAATGCATTTAGAATAAGAGTTTGAATTTACCAGTTTTCCTAAACATTTCAGTAATTTATTGTAAAACACAATCCATTCCCTGTAACACCTAAACAGAAAATATCTAGGCATAATGTCAGCAATAAATGTGTAGGGCCTACAGTGAGAAAACCACAAAATTTTACAAAAAAAATTGAAAAATGGATGAGAATATAAATGGTTTTTAGTTGTTAAGTCCTCTCAAATTAATGTATGGTTTTAATAAGATTTACAGTAGAAGTCCCAGAAATTAGTTTTGTACGTTGATGAAGTGAACTCCATACTATAGAATATATATATCCAAGAATAACAAGTATATTCTGAAAATGAAAACAAATGAGGTAGACTTATTCTAACAAATCGTGGAAGCTGGTTCAAAAACTACAATAACTAAAACAGTATGGTACGTGTATACGGCCTTTTAAAAAAACAACAAATGTAAAAACAAATAAATGTAAAAGATCATAGAGCCCCCAAATAATGAAATAGAGCTTAGTATGTTTCAGATACATTTTGGACCTGTGTCAGCACAGTGATAAAAAGATTTGTGATGTGGCAGCTGTTGCTTTCCTGCTGGGCTCCTGGATTATTTTGAAGGGAACATTGTCAGAAAGAGTCCTTGACAGTCTGTAAACTCCTAGGGAAAGTCAGTGGGCACAGTTTTCATGAACAGGGATTTCTTCTAATGCTTCCTTCTCCTTTGGTGAATGTATACACCACGAGGGTTGAATTGCTTATTTTGGCAGATAGCCTACAATATTTAGAAGGTTAGCACCACCTCTGGATTTTCTTTTTGTAGGTTTCGGGCTAAAACAGAGATATTTCGCATTTCCTACTCTCTGATCTAAAGAATCTTTTAAAATGCAATTCAAGATTTTATTCGTTGGTGGTAGTTACCCCAATTAGCACTTCTGTTAGTGCAACATCATAGTCATCTTTTGGCAGGCTTCATTTTATTATTTATTTATTTATTTATTTTTAATGTTTACTTATTTTTTAAGGAGAGAGAGACAGAGCATGAGCGGGGGAGGGACAGAGAGAGAGGAAGACACAGAATCCAAAATGGGCTCCAGGTTCTGAGCTGTCAGTACAGAGCCGAATGTGGGGCTCAAAGTCACCTACTATGAGATCATGAACTGAGCCGAAGTTGGGTGCTCAACCAAGTGAACTACCCAGGCTCCCCTTGGCAGGCTTCATTTTAAGTTTTTTTTTTTATGTTTATTTAATTTTGAGAGAGGTGGGAGGGGCAGAGAGAGAAAGAGGGAGGACATAGAATCTGAAGCAGGATCCAGGCTCTGAGCTGTCAGTGCAGAGCCTGATGCCGGGATCCAACTCAGGAACCATGAGATCATGACCTGAGCTGACATCATACACTCAACTGACTGAGCCACCTAAGTACCCCTGGATCCCAAAGGAGACAAATAGATCCCAATTGCAAATTCTCTGCTTTACTCTAACTACAATGTCTATAGGACCAAATATATGCCTTTGAAAAAAAAATAGTTTACAATATACAACATTATGCCTGTGTAGGAAAAGGCAGTTATTCTCAACCAATAAGCACTAAGTTGAAGAAAGCAATTTTAAAAGCCTTGTATTATATGTATATTTCTTTTATAAATCAAATGTATCAAGAAATACTTGATGTTGATGCTATCTAAAAACTATCTTTGTTTTTTCTAAAACACTCCACAATTGCACTCGAGTTTATAACTATGGTTGAAATCAGGTCCTTATTTTATGCTGGCCAATTTAGTCTTATTTTCCATATATAAAGAAAACATAAATTTTGGGGACAAATAATCTATTTATCATTTATTTAAGGAGAAATATTTATTGATTACCTACCAGGTGCCATGTCCTATGTTAGATAATACGTTGTTTGGAGCACCTGGCTGGCTTAGTTAGTAAAGCATAAAACTCTTCATCTCAGGGTAATGAGTTCAAGCCCCATGTGGTGTAGAGATTACTTTTTAAAAAACCTTAAAAAAAGATAATACATTATTACAATAAAATACATACGTTCTCTGCCTCATCAAACATTCAGTCTGAGGGAGACAAAGTCATTTAAATAGCCAAATAGATATATAATTTTGCATATGTTGATAAATCTATGGAAGAAACAAAGTAAACAAAGAGAATATTGCAGGAGTTACATATGTTAATTTGGTTTTCAGTTTAAGCATAAGGGAAACCCTTTCTGTGGAGGCAATATTTAAACTGAGATTTGAAGAATGATAAGGAGCCAGCCATGGAGGAGGTGGGTGGACTAGTGTTCTGTGAAGAAGGAAAATCTCTGTGAAGGTATAAGGCATGCTGAGATAATTGTAAAGGGCAGTGTGGCTAGAGCTTGAAGAGATAGCTGGACAGTATCATGAGATGAGATGGGAATGGTATGCAGGGACAAGATTATGTAGGGCTGTCTTAAATTATTTGCAACTTATTTTAAATGCAAAGGAAAGCCATTATAGGGTCTTGACCAGAGAAGCAATATGATCAGATTTACATTTTTTTCCTTTTCTAATAGTTTATTGTCAGGTTGGTTTCCATATAACACCCAGTTCTCATTCCCGTAAGTGCCCTCTTCCATGCCCATCACCCCCCTTCCTCTCCCCCCCATACCCATCAGTCCTCAGTTTGTTCTCAACATTCACATTTTTTAAATTATCAGTTTGACTTTAGTGTGGACAGTGGATGTAGGTGGGAAAGAATGGATATTTGGAGAAGTTGGCTAATAATTTCTGGCTGGTGAGAGATGTATCCAAATAACCCAATTAGCCCTTGAAAAGAAAAACAATTTGACACTATCATGTTTTTGTTAGTTATATTTATTGAAGTAGGAAAATACTAGGAACCAGAAATTGTCCTGAGCTCTTTGCATGCATTCAATTAGTTAGTCTCTGGAACAATCGTATAAGTACTACTATGTGTATTGTTCACATTTTACACATGATGAAATCGAGGAACAAAGAAGTTAAATAAACTGCTCAGAGTCACAAATCCAGTAAGTGGCAAAGCTGGAGATGAAATTTATAGTTCTCCATACCTTACATAAACATTTTGTGCCAGGCATAGTACCATGTGCTAAGAATAGCTAGAGAAAGGAAGACTTGTTCTTCGCTCTCAATGAATTCCAACCTATCTGAACAAGCCAAGGCAGATTGGACTGTTCTTTGGACCACTGTGCCTTCAGAGGTCCAAAAGTGAGATTGTGCACTCTGACTGTGTCATGTTACTTTATGTTGAAAGTGCCATCACACTACCATGTTTTTTGTACCCACACTATACCCATCGTGGTTCTCTTTAAGGAATTATGTATATATTTTGATAGGATTACATAAGCTAATAAACTGTGACAACATGCTTCTCTATCTTTGCTTATGAAGTATGTTAAACATACTACTCTACTGAAAGGTGCATTTCTTAGCTAGCTTCTTTAAAATTTTTTTTTAATATTTATTTTCGAGAGAGACAAGGTGCAAGAGAAGGAGGGACAGAGAAAGAGGGAGACACAGAATCCAAAGAAGGCTCCAGGCTCTGAGCTGTCAGCATAGAGCCTGATGCAGGGCTCAAACTCACCAACTGTGAGGTCATGACCTGAGCCAAAGTCCAATGCTTAACCAACTGAGCCATCCAGGCACACCTTAACTAGCTTCTATTGTAAAGACTAAGCTCACATATTATTTATATTTAGTTTATGCATATTCATGAATAGGAAATGAAGGATACCACTACTTTTTGGCCAAATCACTCTGGATTCAGTTGTGGAGAGTGTGTTCAAGGAAAGGATGAATCAAAGTGTTAATAAGAAATTTTTATGATACCCAGCCACACTAACCAGCTGTCTCTGAGTGGATTTTCTCCACTAGCTTCTTTTAGCAATATAGCTATTTATGTGTTAACAAAACAGTTTGAATGAACAAATGCTTAGTTGACTTCTTATAAGTTCAGTAGAATGACAAATGTGGTTATGAGGAAACATTAGCTTTATTAGAAATTGTTATATTTAATAAGTGTGTAAAGAATTTTTGGCATCATAAAATTGTCATCATGGTTTCTGGAAGATTGTTCTCCAAGGACATAAAAAAAAACCCAAGTAACCTGGAATGTTCTAAAAATCCATTGGGCCAAGGGCATGTCAGTGAGCTGTACTCTGCAAATGAATAGAGGACAAATGGAACTTAGCTGGTATTTCTGAAGAGCTCAGAGTTCCATTCAAAAGAGGTAAAGAGTCCCTGATACTTTGAAGAGATCACCATGACTAGAACATTAGGAGAGAAATTCAAGTGGTTTGTGAATATGTCATAAAGAGGTAAATATGAAGGGTGTCTGGGTGGCTCAGTTGGTTAAGCATCCGACTTTGGCTCAGGTCATGATCTCACAGCTTGTGAGTTTGAGACTCACGTCAGGCTTTGTGCTGACAGTTCAGAACCTGGAGCCTGTTTCAGATTCTGTGTCTCCCTCTCTAGCTCTTCCCCTCCCCTGCTCATGTTATTTCTCCCTCAAAAATAAACATTAAAAATTTTTAAAAATAATAATTTTTTAATAATTGAACAACAATGAGAGAAATGAGTTGGAAAACTATAGTCAGAGAGATCTCCAAAGAGATCTGTGAAAGAGTAACTGAAAGATCAACAATAAACAACCTGAGGGTTAAGTAGAAATCTTTGAGACCTAATATGAATTCACCTTGTTTTGAAGACCACCAGGGATTAGTATGGCCTGAGTGAGATAGGACTCAAAAGAGTCTGGGGAATCTGCCAAGTGGAAGTCTAGCATAAACAAGGGTCAGAGAGGATAAGATGGAGGATTACTTCCAGAAAGAAATGAGAAATAAGTTATTTTTTAAATAAAATGTTCATTTTTGAAAGAGAGCAAGTGAGGGAGGGGCAGAGAGAGACAGAAAATCCCAAGCTGTCAGCGCAGAGCCCAACGTGGGCCTCAAATTTATGAACCCTGAGGTCACGCCCAGAACTAAAATCAAGAATCGAGCCTGGGTGGCTCAGTGGGTTAAGCATCTGACTTTGACTCAGGTCATGATCTTCTGGTTCATGAGTTTGAGCCCTGCTTCGGGCTCTGCTGACAGCTCAGAGCCTGGAGCCTGATTCAATTCTGTGTGTGTCTCTCTCTGCCCATCCCCCAATCTCTCTCTCTCTCTCTCTCTCAAAGATAAATAAACAGTAAAAATAAATAAATAAATAAAGAATCAGACTGAGCCACCCAGATGCCCTGTGAAATAAGTTCTAAGAGAAACTAAGGATCCCATTCATCTGAATGTGGTGTCAACTTAAATCTACTCCAGGTTAAAAGTCTTAATAGGTTATTCTAGCATACTCTTTTTTTCCTAGAAAGAGTGAGGCAAAAGAAATAAACAGATCTTTTTTGAAATTGCACTATCCAAACTGAGCTAAAGTGGATTTTAAGTTAGAATCACAAGTTTGCTCTGAGATATCATCCCTTGCTAGATTTCTGTTTTTGCTTTAGTTTAGTTTTCTTTATAAATGCTCTGGTTACAGTGAGTCACCTTATCTTGACTGAATCAAGAGTAAAAAGACTTTCCATACATCAAGCAGAATAGATGAGAAGAGAACTAAGCATCCTACATGGCCTGGAGAAGTATCAGAACCATCCAGAATGGAGCAGTGGAGCTGGGATGTATGGGGTCATGGAGCTAACAAAAACTCTCAGACAACTGTGGATGTGAATGCCTACCCTCCTGGGTCATGTTGTCACCCTGTTCCCAAACCAAACAGACCTAAAGCAGAAAGTCAAGGCTGCTTCAAACGACGAAAGAAAAGAAGAACCACAAACTTCTCTCAGGCTGCCTAAAAATAAATCCCAAACGAAGAAAATTCAACTTCAAGTGAAAAGCAATTCCTGTGGCTGTGAAACTTCTGACCACAGGCCAGCCGAGGGTCATTCAGCAGGAACACACAAGAGTGGACACAAAGGCAAAATCAGTCAAATTGATTCTGTGTCTTAAGAGACCATTATTACAAATCAAGGCCAGGAAAAAATATCTGGATTTGATCTATTGCCACCTTTTATGAAGAGAGCCTGAAATGAAATGATGAGATTGTTTTGGGCATTAAGATGCCCTAAGGCAAACCTATTTAATGTTTTTAAATCTTGAACCAAAGGTACTTAAATGCAAGACTCTGGGATTTGCTATAAATAAAGACCATAGACTTTACAGCTAGTCACATATTATTACATAGCTCATAGTTTAGCATGACCAAATATGCAACAAATAATTTGGTAATATTTTTTTCTACAAAGACAATTAAGTTCCTAAAAAAAATGTTGCATGTACCTAAAAAAGGCAATGTTTCAGTTTATATATCATGGATCCTTTCTGAAAATGCCCCAGAATGCCCCAGAATGTTAATGAGAAAAAAAGCAAACCTATTTTGTTTCATGAGAGCTTGCATTGGGTCAGGTAACCAGTTTTGCCAGAATATAAAAACGAACTGTAGGGGCGAAATAAATAAAAACATTAAAAAAAAAAAAAAAAACACTGTAGTAAGCATCTTAAGACTGACCCTATTTGGTTTCTAGCATCGTAAACACCTCTTTGAAATAAACATCATTTATGTTTACGTATAATCTATAGTCCTAAATATTTCTTTACAGTAAGGCTTTTGTGAGTTACTGAAGCTGCTCAGTGAATGAGAGATAACAATGTCAGGTGCTTATTTGAGGAAACTAGGAGGACCATATGACCTGAGGCAGGCCATGTATTGATCCGTAGGTTTAGGAGAAAAATCTAGATTGACTACGGGAGACCCTGGGTAGAATAATGTGCTAGGAGATGTCATTATCCAAGGGTGTGGTCCCTAGTCCTGGAATTCCTCAGGAATGCCTTAGAGACGAGCCTGGTGGTTGTAGGGAATAAGAGGGGAGTACTAGATAGCCCACTCAATGAAAATGGGTCTCTTTAACTTACTTAAAATACTGAACACTGTGTAGGATTCAATTTGAAGCCAGGCTACCATGACTGGGGGGGAGGGGGGGAGGGGGGGGAATCACCAGATGAAGTGTCCCTCCCATCAAGATCCCTTCAGGATTTACCATCTTTTGACATTCGAATTCAACTGGATCTCTTGCTTTTTTTTGGGGGGGCAATCATTCGAATATGGGGACTATTTGTTCCCCTTAAGGCAACTGGAATATTGTCCCCCCAGCCCTTTGAGTCAGGAGTGTGTCAGCCATCTGTGTGACAACGGGCAGTTCAGGTGCATCTTGCTGTTCCCCATGTAGTGATTTAACTCCTACCATCTTCTTTACCACAATCATCTTTTCCTCTCTCCTTTCCTGTCACGGTGAGTGACACGCCAGCTGACGGTGTTATGAATAGGAAGATTTGGGCAGAGTGACTGTCAGAAATATTTTTACCGTGTGAAAGGACATTTGTGGAATGTTATGGCATCGTTGCCTCCTGCCCCTCAGAGAATGTGGCATTGAGTATTGGGCTCTTGCCACCATACCCAGCATACCAAAGTGAGCTCCTGGCCTAATCGTACATTGCAAAGTATTTAAATAATATCCTCACGTTATATATCCAAATGTATTGACTCTCATGTTCTTCCTTATGCCCTAACTCAGAGTTTACACCTTGACTTAGATATGATTTAGCTGAAGTCCTCAGAACACTTCAGTAAATGTTATTGCCAGAATTAGAACATGCCCCCTGAGTTGCAGAGAGATTTGTGCTAAAGTTCACAATGCGAATTTGATAGCTCTAAACATGAGATATGTGCTTGCTGCGTTTACTAAAATCCCTCAGTCCCCTATCACTTTCCTTAGATTTCAAAGTTATGGAATTGTCCAGTATGTTTGCTCAGAATGACCTGATGTGACTTAAGTGTTATTCTGGGCATGATTCTTTTGCCAGTTACCTTGGTCTACGTATTTTAATGTGATTTGGATTACCACTATAAATGAGTTGATTGCATTCAATTCCTTTGTATCCTCTATTGCAAAAACATTTTATTTCTTTTCAGATGCTACATTTTATCAGATTACAATGTACCATCTTGATATAAAGCAGTTTTAAGTGGACTTGATCATCTCTCAGTGCTTTAATTCTAAACATACTGGATTTTAAATTTGGGGCATGTTTTAGTGGCAAATTCATTAACCACTAACATTTGTTGAATCATGTTTAAAATTATTTCAAGGCTTCCCTCACTCCAAGCCAGAACAACCATGTGATGATCTGAAAAACATTTCTACTTTTTGGATCTCTTTGTTATTTGTGTGTGTGTGTGTGTGTGTGTCGGGGTGTGATTTATGGCTCACCATGACTATGTGAATGACCAAGTCCCAGATATTGTATTAAACACAGATTTCTAGCTAGTTTTGCCCATTGCTGAATTAGGTGACTGTGTATTTTGTGTGATCTGAGGATTCATATCTTTTTTTCTGTTAATTTAAATTTATGTTAGTTAACATACAGTGTTGTCTTGGCTTTAGGAGTAGAACCCAGTGATTCATCTCTTACCTATGACACCAGTGCTCATCCTAAAAAGTGCCTTCCTTAAAGCCCATTACCCTTTTAGCCCATCCCCCCACCCTCCTCCCCTCAGCAACCCTCAGTTTGTTCTCTGTATTTAAGAGTCTCTTAAGGTTTGCCTCCCTCTCTGCTTTTATCTTATTTTTCCTTCCCTTCTACCTTTAAAAAATATTTCCCTCACTAACTCATTTGAAATTAGAAGGTCTTTGGCCTCTGTGAGTAGTCTGTTGAAATGCAAATAAATCTGGATGGGTGGTAAAGTAATCTGTTATCTGGCATTAATATCTTAGCAGAGGTTTATTTAGCAGACCTCTGATAATTAGCTGAAAAGGACTGGCAAGATCGAGATTTGATACTGGTTAAGGTGGATGGCAGGTCTGCAAGATGTGATACTGGTTTAGGTGAGGAGAGGTGGGCGTACAGTAATGGTAAGCTTTGGATGGGCGAGGGACGCAAGATGATGTAAGGCATCCAGGTGCAGGCAGAGAACAGAGAAGTGGCAGAATGTTTATACCAACTTTACCTGATTGCTCCATCTTCCTGAAAGTCAGCCTTTACCTGTGACATCTAGATAAGGTTAGATGGCCTGGTTACGATTCTGCCATCCATCCACCAGAGTAACTTTCAAGACTGCCTTGGATGGGATACACTCTATGTAGTGATGAAAATACAATTCCATAACATCTTCCTCTGTTCACAATTTTCTTAGGTGTCTTCCAGTCATTTCTGGAAAAATTTTCCTTGAAAACCTTGTTGCCTAACGTTCTTAATGCTTTCTCCTTTATTTTTTAATTTAAAAATGTTTAATGTTTATTTATTTTTTTGAGAAAGAGACAGTGCCTGAGCAGGAGAGGGGCAGAGAGAGAGGGAGACACAGAATCTGAAGCAGGCTCCAGGCTCTGAGCTGGCAGCACAGAGCCCAATGTGGGGCGGTAACTCAGGAACCACGAGATCATGACCTGAGGAAAAGTCAGATGCTTAACTGACTGAGCCTCACATGCACCCCAATGTTTTCTCCTTTAATCAAGACAAATCTATTCAACTTTTTTTTCTCTCTACCAAGTGTTCTCTTTAAATTAGTTTACACATGGTTTAACCACTGGTGAGAGGGAGGTGGTACAGGTTCCACAGCTTCTTAGGGAAAACCCTGAAAGCCTTTCTCAATGCTATTTTCCACACATTCTTCCTCTTTCGTGGTTTACTCCTTTATTTTGACTGAACACAACCTCCAGGAACTTCCTGTGCAAGGCCATTTGAGAGAGGAAATGGTCATTGAGATCTTTCATGTCTGAAAATCTTTTTATTCTACCATTCACTTTGGCTGGGTATAGAGTCCTAGGTTGCAAATAATTTTCCCTCAACCTTTCGAAAGCATGGGTTCATTGCTTTCTAGCTTCTAGTGCTGCTGTTGAGTCAACCCTGCTGCTTTGATTGCCTGGTACTCTGAAATTTCATGACGATGTGTCCTTTGCGATCTATTCGTATTTATTATATTAGGCACTAGGTAGGCCTTTTGAGTCAGGAAAGTAATGTCCTTCAGTTTTAGGAAATTTTCTTGCATTATTTCTTGGATAATTTCCTTTTCTCCATTTCTCTGTTCTTTCTGCAAATGTTATTGTCCAGATGTTGGGCATCCTAGATTGATCCCCAAATCATCTTTTCTCCCCAGCCTCTTTGTATTCTAGTTGTCAGGAGGTTTCCTCCAATTTATATTCCAACACTTGCTTATTTTATCTTATGTTTAGTTTCCAAAACATTTTCTCTTATTCCCTGAATGATATTTTTATACCCATTTTTTAATGTTTATTTTTGATAGAGAAAGAGAGAGCATGAGTGGGGGAGAGACAGCGACACAGAATCTGAAGCAGGCTCCAGGCTCTGAGCTGTCAGCACAGAGCCCAATGGGGTCTCGAACCCACGAACCGTGAGATCATGACCTGAGCCGAAATGAGATGTTTAACTGACTGAGCCACCCAGGTGCCCTTGTTAATGAATGCTGTATATTCTCATCTCCCTGAAAGGAAAATCTTTTACAGATTTTCTTCTGTTCCCTGAATTATATGTTTCCTACACTTTTTCTGTTTTATTGTTTTTCTAGTCTTTTTTTGAGATTTTATTTTTTCAAAGTAATCTACACCCAACATGGGGCTTGGACTCACAACCTAGAGACCAAGCCAGCCAGACACCTCTGTTTTATTGTTTTTATCTCATTTCCGGATGGCCTATTTATATATAATAGTAAGAGACTAAGAAGCTGATTAGAATTTCTTTGTATATGAATAAGCACTGTTACGTGGTACATTTCCCTTTGGGTTGAGAGGTTGCAACCCCACTTTTTCACTAGGGTTCTCCAAAATGTCACTATTTTTAGGTATTTTCCATGGGACACTTTAGTTTCCACAGAGAGAAATATTCCAAGTTCTTATAAGGTGATGATAAGTCTGAATGGTGACATTCTGGGATATAACACTAAGTAATACGCAGACTTTACATTTTTGCATCTTTGCTTTCAGTGTGGCACATCACTCCAATTCTTCTAAACATTTCCAGCAAGAATCCCCCCTTCACCCGATCTTCTACATACATTGTTACAGAAAAATTACTCCACGGAGTGCATGAGTGAATTTAGGAAGGGCTACCTACTCCTCATAGTAACTGACAATCTGTGTGTTTTCATTCCTACCCACACCCCTGCCTGTAGAGGTGCTTGATGTTTCTAAATCCTACGTCTTTCTGTAGCATGAATTGCCTTGCTTTTTTCCTTTTTCCTTTTTTTTTTTTTTTTGGCTTCTACCCAGTTTCAGGCTTAGGTTTCAGCATTATCTACTTTGCTAAATCAGTTACCACCTGTCCATCTGCTTTCCAGCTTCCAAAACTTGTGTTGACATTTCTTTTCTGCTGTCATCTCTTGTGTTCTCTTTGTCCTTTTGGGTTTTGTGACTTTTAAAATTCTTTGCTGTCACTTTAGTGAGATTTCAGGAATGAGTGAAGATAAATGTCTTTGTTCAATCTGTTATGCTTACCTGGAGCTCCCTTCATTCATTTTTAATAGCTGTATGGTATTCTATGGTATTCTGTGGTATATATGGACCAAGGAGTGGTACACAAGGTATTTAACATCTAGTAGAACATGGGTTCCAACCAATCAGAATGAGCACCAGTCATAGTGGTAAAACATGGCCCTAAAGCCTCTTGCTATGCAAATGTTAAGTCTTGAATTGTTAGATTGTGAAGAATTTCGAGGTGTCTTAGGGAAAGGATCAAAATGGCCAGAGTGCTGGAGGGGTGTACTTGGTATGGGAATCAAAGCAGAAGCTATTAACAAGTTATTCTGGAATTATTTCAATATTTTACCAGCCAGTTTATTTGCATTTGCTCATGCTGGCTAAATATCAACTATGGATGGGCCATAAACTATTTAATCAATCCTTTCCTGATGGACATTTAGATTATTTCACATTTTTGTTGATATTTACAATGTCTGCATGAACAGTGTTCAACATACCTCTTTGGGACTATTCCTGTAGCATTGCTTTTTGTAGTAGTAGATTTCCTTCATCAGTTACCTTGAAAACAGCCAATGGAAATTAAACAGATACTAATTTTTAAAAATTTTTAATGTTTATTTATTTTTGAGAGTGAGAGAGAGTGAGAGTGGGGGAAGGGGCAGAGAGAGAGGGAGACACAGAATCCGAAGCAGGCTCCAGGCTCTGAGCTACCTGTCAGCATAGAGCCTGACGTGGGGCTCGAACTCACAAACCGTGAGATCATGACCAGAGCCAAAATCAGACACTTAACCGACTGAGCCACCCAGGCGCCCCAATACTGATTTTTTCAAAATAACATAATTTAAGTTAATTCAGTCTATTCATGTTTAAAAACTAAGTTTTGAGATTTCTGTTCCAGGGACAACGAATAGACATACTTCTCCCTATTCCCTCTGCTAAGAACAACTATATATCCAGCTCTGGAAATTGTATATATAAAAAGGAGGCATCACATCATAAAAAGAAAATCAATATGCCAGGAAGATATAATGATCTTAAATGCCTACAAACCAAACAACAGAGCTTCAAAGTACATGACACAATAGCTGACAGAGCTGAAAAGAGTCAAAGACCCACAGTTGTATTTGGGAAATTCAAAACCCAAGTCTCAGCAATGAATAGAACTACACTTAGTAGTTTTCTATTATTATTTTTTAATGTTTATTTATTTTTGAGAGAGAGAGAGGATGAGTGAGGAAGGGGCTGAGAGAGAGGGAGACACAGATTCTGAAGCAGGCTCCAGCTTTGAGTTGTCAGCAGAGAGCCTGACATGGGGCTCAAACTCAGGAACAGTGAGATCATGAGCTGAGCCAAAGTCACATGCTCAACCAACTGAGCCACCCAGGCTCACTTGAGCCAAACTCACTCACTTGAGGTTCTGGAGTTAGAGCCCTGCGTCAGGCTCTGTGCTGACAGGTTGCAGCCTGGAGCCTGTTTCAGATTCTGTGTCTCCCTCTCTCTTTGCCCCTCCCCTGCTCACACTCTGTCTCTCTTTCTCAAAAATGAAATAAAATAAACATTAAATTTTTTTTAATAATTGGAAAACTACTTGTGTGACCCCATTAATTCATGTAGACACCACAACCTTCCCTCCTTTCTATTAGGATCATTTCCAGTTTCATAGGTAAATTGCATTGTTGAGAGTTTTCCCAATTTTGGTGTGGTGTTCATTTCCCATCTGAGCTGATGTCCAATTTACAACCTTGCTCAAACCTGATCGATGGCCTGTCCAGTGGCCTTCCAGTCTGAGGAAGGAAAGGAGTTAAAACAACCACTGGTACAGTTTTTTTTTTTAAAAACAAACTATCAAATTGATTTAATTGATTTGTGTTAAAATGCTTAGAAAACACCTCATATAGGTCTAGACAAGAGGACGATTTTCGTGAGTTTGGATAGGTAACTGTGAAACTCTTGCCAATATAAAAAAAAAATAGAGGGAAAGCAAAGGGTTTTGTAAAATTGTTCCAAAATATCAGCCATTTCCCCCAATAGTTTATAGTGGGCAATATTCTTCGGCAATGCGGTATTTATATTTTCTGTTTCATTTTCTATTTGGGGCTGAAATGACCTGGTCTTCACCTTGATATAAGGACAGATAAGGCATTTCACTTTCCAAGTGCCGCAGAGCATATTCTGAATAGGAAGAATGAGAAATGCAGAAAAAGAAGGACTCTATAGCAAGCAACAAATGGTGAGAAGATTACCTTCTTTCTGTGGCTCTGAGGAACATTCATTCACAACCATCTTGTCACCCTGTGTACCAGTAACCTCTTGTGAAAGATACTATTACTGGTGCGCAGTTTTAGCTATGTTGCCCATTCTCAGAAAATAAAAGAAAATGTGTATCAAGCAGTGATGGGAATTTCTTTAGTCCATCCCTTTATTCTTCCTCCTATCCCTTTTTGTTTTTATTCAGTCTTCCTTTTGATTTCCACTTCTCTTCATGTATTCTCTCCTCCTTTATGTTATTAAATATAAAGAAGCATGAAGTTGGTTACAGACAATTTGAAAAGTCTTTCCCCCCTGCTACCAAGAATACAGAGATATCGGAAAATATAGAACCGTTTGGGTCTTTGGGCCTTTTTCAGATTCTTCTCTATGGCTTGAAGTTATTGTGAAGTGAGAGGAAGCAGTGTTACCTGGGAGATTAACATAAAGTTACTGTGTGGGGCGCCTGGGTGGCTCAGTCAGTTAAGCCTCCGACTTCGGCTCAGGTCATGATCTTATGGTTCATTGGTTTTAGCCTCACATCATGCTCTGTGCTGACAGCTCATAGCTTCGAGCCTGTTTCACATTTTGTGTCTCCCTCTCTCTCTGCCCTTCCCCCGCTTGTGTGCATTCTCTCTCTCTCTCTCTTTCTCTCTCTCTCTCAAAAATAAATAAACATTTAAAAAATTAAAATAAAGTTACTGTCTACAGTTAACTTTAAGGCTTATTAGAGGTTGCTGAGCCAAAGCTGTAAAACTATTTCATGGCATGATATTTTTCTTAACTGAATGAACCTCAGTTTCCTTGTCTGTAAAATGGGGTGGTGGTGGTGGTCATACTAATACAAAATAAGTATTAATTATAGGAGAAAGATTCTAAATTGTGAGAGGACCTTAATGGCCTTAAATTTCAAGATAAGAAATGTGGATTTATACAACAGAAGTCATCAAACTTTTTTATTTAGCAGGTTAGTGTTTTAAAAATATTTATTTATTTTGAGAGAGAGAGAGAGAGAGAGAGAGCATGCACATGCTACAAGGAGGGGAGCAGAGAGAAAAAGAGAGAGAGAGAGAGAGAGAGAGAGAGAGAAAATCCCAAGCAGGTTGCATGTTGTCAGCACAGAGCCCACCGTGGGGCTCAATCTCACTAACCATGAGATCATGACTAGAGAGGAAATCAAGAGTTGAATCCTTAACTGACTGAGCCACCCAGGCGCCCCTATTCAGTTAGTTTTAAGAAAATTGGTGTGATGGCAGTGGGTAGCAGGGATTGGTGTCAGGAGAGACTAAAGGCAGGCAGATTATTTGACATGCCCAAATTATGTGTAATGATAGTAATTGCTAACATTATGCTGGACACTGCACTAATGCTTTTTGTTTGTTTGTTTGTTTGTTTGTTTTGGCCTTATCTCATTGTATTTCTTCAAATCTCTATGAAATAGACAGCATTTGCCATCTGTACTTCACAGATGAAGAAACTGAGGCACAGAGCAATTAAGAAATTCACCTAAACTGTTAACTAAGTACGAGGTCACCATTGAAGAGATGAGTAATGTTACCAAAGAGCCAGGATTTGACCCCAGACTGTCCTGCTCCAGAACTCTCACACTTAAACACTGTGAGGTACCATCTCTAGTGTGTAGGTCAATAGCTCTCTGAGTGCCATCCATACTCACCAATTAGCATCACTTCAAAGAACATTTGACAGTTTGGGGCTCTTCCATGCAGAATAATTATTCAGTTGTCTTACATGATCTGGGTCTGAAGAATTATTCCCTCAAGCATTTGTTTTCCATACATGGTTTGTAGTGGAAATCTTCCAAAAATATACTGTAAACTTCACTGTCTTTGTAAAGATGTTTTTTAAAAATATGATTGATTCAGGATTTTTATAAATGTCAATTCTTTTTTCCTTCAAGTTTTTTTCTTTGATTTTATTTTTTAAATTAGGTTATTTTTTCTTCCATGATTTTATTTACATTCCAGTTAGTTAACAGATAATTTAATATTAGTTTCAGGAGTATAAGTTAGTGATTCATAACTTATATGTAAAACCGAGTGCTCATCACAGCAAGGATCCTCCTTAATATTCGTCATCCATTTAGCCCAGGCCCTCACCCACCTCCCATCCTGTGAAAGCTATAGAATGCTAAAAGAAATGTCAATTCTTTTACTTTGGAAATTAAACTTTTGGAAACTATTAAGGTTTGGAATATGGTGTGAACTTATAGTGAGTGACTGTCTTCAGATGCATTGTCTCTTTTTTCTTCTTTCTTTCCTTCCTTCTTTTCTTTCTTTCCTTCCTTCTTTTCTTTCTTTCTTTCTTTCTTTCTTTCTTTCTTTCTTTCTTTCTTTCTTTCTTTCTTTCTTTCTTTCTTTCTTTCTTTCTCTTCCTTCTTTCCTTCCTTCCTCCTTTCCCTCCTTCCTTCTCTCCCTTTCTGTTTCTCTCTTTCTTCTAACTCCCCAGCTCAGTGATTATTTTTTAGTTGTTAGTGAGGGCTTAGTTTCCCCCTGACCATAAGTCCCCAGATCTCTCATAGATGCCTCTTTTCTCCTTAAATATGATCTGTTGCCTCTGATCACAGATGTCTGTGAGTCTGCTGTTTGTTACTCTGGTTTTTGTGACATAGACCCTTTTTACCCTCTGCTTTTATCTCTTTTCATTGTTTTTCTCTGATCTCTTTCTTTCCCTTCCTGCCTTTCTCGGTTTTGCTGTAGTGGAACTTGGATATTGTTATCCAGGCTAAACCATCAGCTATTTCTTTTCCTGGGCAAGAAGTAGGGGGAGGCTGTGTAATATTTTACTCCTTTTCTCTGGCCAGTGGAATAATCATTAACAAGAAAGCCTATAAATGATGCACTTTTGTTTCTTAGTTATTTTCATGATTTCTTTCCTTCTTTTTTTTTTTTTTTGGAAGATTCTTGTTTCCTTTTAATAGCTGAGATTAGAAGACATCAGAATCTGGAAAACTTCAGCTCTATTTTACTTCTAGAGTAGAAAGCTTAAATCAAGCATTTAACTTTGAACAATCTAAGTTGTGTTGCTTTTAAATTTAATTATTTCAATAGAAGTATAAATAGCGATGTAGCAGATGTATTCCAAATATTTGTATGTTAAATAACTGAGTCTTTCAACTATTTTCTGTTTTAAAAATATGTAAATTCTGAATACTTATGTCCCCACAAAAACCTGCACATGGTGGCTTTTAGCGGCTTTATTCATAATTGCCAAAACTCAACAGTGACCAGGATGTTCTTCAGTAGATTACTGACTGGGTAAATGAAGTGGTACATCCAGACAATAGAATATTATCCAATGCTAGAAACGAAGCTATGAAAAGACAGCAGAGATCTTTAAATGGGTATTAGTGAGTGAAAGTAGCCAATCTGAAAAAACTACATCGTATCTGATTCCTACCATATTAACACTCTGGAAAAGGCAAAACTATGGACCCAAAAGATCACTGATTGCCAGGGATTGGGAGGAGGGATGAACAGGTGGAGCACAAGGGATTTTTAGAGCAGTGAAAATACTCAGTATGATACCATCATGATGGATACATGTCATTATACATTTTCCAAACCCATAGATTGTACAACCCCAAGCATGAACCCTAATGTCAAATTCAGACTTTGTATGATTATGACATGTCCATGTAGGTTCATCAGTTGTAATAGACATACCAACTCTGGTGGTGGAGGGTGTTGATATTGAGGGAGACTATGCATGCCTGGGGGCAGGGAGCATATGAGGAATTTTTGTGCCTTCCCCTTAGTTTTGCTGTGTGCCTAAAACTGCTCTAAAACAGTAATCATTTTTACAAATTGAGATAAAAATTGACATGTAACATTGTGTAAGTTTAAGGTGTAAAATTTGTTGACTTGATACATTTATATATTGCAATATGATTATCATCATAGTGTTAGCTGGTACTTCCATCATGTCACAGAGTTATTATTTGAATTTTTGGGGAGACTCTTTAAGATCTAGTTTCATAGAAGCTTTGAAGTTTATAATATAGTATTGCTGACTATAATCACAAGGTTGTACATTAGATCTCTAGAAGTGACTCATCATCTAACTCCAACTTCATACCCTTTGACCAATATCTCCCTAATGGTCTCACTCCAAGTCCTTGATAATTACCATTCTACTCTCTGTTTCTATGTGTTTGGATATTTTAGATTCCACATATGAAATCATTTTCCCTTGTCTTTCTCTTTCTCACTTATCTCACATAGCATAATGCCCTCAGGGTCCATCCATGTTGTCACAAGTTGCAGGAATTCCTTGTTTCTCATGGCTGAATAATATCCCATTGTATAATTATATCACATGCATTTATACATTCATCTATCGATGGACATTTAGGTTGTTTGTATATCTTGGCTATTGTGAATAAGGCTGCAATAAACATGGGAATGCACATATCTATTTGATGCCATGTTTTCATTTTCTTTGAATATATACCCAGAAGTGGGGTTGCTGGATCATATGGTAGTTCTATTTTTTTTTATAAGTTGCATTTATTTTATTTTATTATTATTATTATTATTATTATTTTATTTATTTCTAGGAGAGAGAGAGAGAGAGAGACAGTGTGAGCAGGGGAGGGTCAGAGAGAGAGGGAGTCACAGACTGAAACAGGCTCCAGGCTCTGAGCTGGCAGTCAGCACAGAGCCCGACGCGGGGCTCAAACCCACAAACCGCGAGATCATGACCTAAGCGAAAGTTGGACGCTTAACCGACTAAGCCACCCAGGCGTCCTGGTAGTTCTATTTTTAACTTTTAAGGGACATCCATACTATTTTCCATAGTAGCTACACCAATTTCCTTTTATATAAACAGTGTATGAGATTTCTTTTCTCCACATCCTTGCCAATACCTGTATTCATTACGTATTTTGAATATTAACTCTTTATCAGATGTATGTTTGCAAACCTTTTCTCCCACTCTGTAGGTTATCTTTGCATTTTGTTGATTGTTTTTTTGTTCTGCAGAGACTTTTTAGTTTAAAGTTGTATCACTTGTCTGTTTTTGCTTTTGTTGATTATACGTTTGGTATTATATCCAAAAAACAATTGCCAAGACCCATGCCAAGGAATTTTTTCCTTATGTGTTTGTCCTAAGAGTTTTATGGTTTTAGGTCATGTGTTAAAATCTTTAAGCGATTTTGAGTTAATTTTTGTACGTGGTTTAAGATACGGGTGCAATTTAGTTTTTTACATGTGATTGTCCAATTTTCCCGACACCATTATTGGAGAGATTATCCTTTCTGCATTGAGTAGTTTTAGCCCCTCTGTCAAATATTAGTTGACTCTATCTATAGATTTACTGTGGTTCCTATCGAAATTCCAGTGGCATTTTTTTCACAGAAAGAAAAAAAACCAAGCCTAAAATGTGTATGGAACCACAAAAGACACAGAAGAGCCAAAGCACTCCTGAGATAAAACAAAGCTGGCATCACACTTCCTGACTTCAGACTGTATCACAAATCTATGGTAATCGAAACAGTGTGATACTGGCATAAATGTACGCATTGACCAAAAGAATAGAATCGAAAGACCTAAAATCAACTCCTGCATAAAGTCTTAATAAAAAATTACATAAGTTCCTGACCATGAGATGATATTACTTTTTAATATTGTTACAGTTACTTTAGATGTTTAAAAAGTGCATCTCAACAGTTCTGAGATAATTGAATGTGCTTCAGTTAACGTTCACTGTATTTGTTTAGAAAATATTTGAGTCATACTGAGGATACTACTGAGTTAAATCTGCAAGGACCATTAACTTTTGAAGAGAGTCCTTTCGCACTCAGGATGTATTTGAGACGTATTGGGACTTTGTTTAATGGCAAAACAACAAAAGGAAACAGTAACTCTGATTCTTTGAGACAGAAGTTTCTTTTCCATAAAGCAAAACTGCTTGCCTTTATAGATGCAAATAGTTCTTAATAAAATCACCTCCCTTTAAAACTTGTTTTCAAACATTTAAAATTTATAATCTTTTCCCCTAGATTAAAAAAAATCATATGATATCTTTCTGAGGACCTATCTACTTTCAGTTTAGTTTCAAACTGACAAATGTTATCCAGGTTCATCTAAATTAAAGGTAGGAAAAATAGATGTTTCCTGTGCCTTAAACTTATTAGAAAACATAAGGTTGCTTTGTCCCTGATGGATTTTCTTCAGCACAGTCATGAAGAATGGCCTTATCACTGCTCTACTTAACAAGCTGTTTTCATTTGCTTGTGAATCTTCAAATGAGAAAGGGGGTATATTCCAGTCTGTTTACATTGCTTGTAAATCAGGCTGGGAGACCAGAAGCAAATCTTCTCCAAAGGAAGAGTTTAACTTGATAGGTAGAAATCTTTTAAAGTAAGGCAGACCTTCTGATTTATACATTCAATTGGAAAGGTACCATTGCAACCAGTTTCTGGGACGATTTTGCCTGAAGAATTACGAAGAAGGTAATATCTTTTTCAAGAACGATTTCTTCAGGATTTTGGATCACTCTAGAAAAATGGAAAATATTATCAATGGCATGTGGGATGGTCCTGCAGAATTAAAACTTAAGACTCTATCCATTGTGTCTGGGTCACCAGGGCAGTGTTATATTACATTAAGGTCATTGTTATGGGTCATGAGGGGTTAACCACAAAATGCAAGACAGAAGCATGGTTGGGTAGGCTCTGTCAACAACTGTGAATCTATATGGCAAGCCTACATGGGTCACATTATTTTGTCCTTAATCCCAAGGCCCCTGGTAGCATCTGTGGGCTATGCGGTGGCACTGGGGATTGAGACTATATGGTTAACCCAGAAAAGGTTCTCTGAGGCCTCGTGAAGTCTTGGGGGCTATAGTTTCTCTAACAATTGCAACACAGATGGAAGATATACTTAAATCTCATGTGGCGACATTTGACTGACCAAGTATTAGTGAGCTTTGTGTTGAGAAGGATCCCCAGGCTTATCTGGAGGGAATGTTGAGATTAGATAACAATGTGTGCCATAAACCTGGAAGTGGGTGCAAATTTGCCAAGCGATTGCCATTTCGGGTCTGGGAGTTGCTGCTGTCTCTTTGGCTCAGTCCAATCAACTCAGTCTGATCTTGGCTGACTTGGTCCTTACTGATGTTTTACCAGGTTCTCTCACCTTAATAAGCTATGACCAGAGGAAACTTTTCCCGTCAATCTTAGGGAGGCTTTGAGAGGAATCTGGCCTTTGAGACCAGTGTAACTACTTGTCTGCTCACTGACAGGATAACCTCTTGTAAGCTGGATTGGAATGTACTCTCAATGTACATTTTTCCCCCTGGGGCTACCTGTATTGTGAGACTGGTTTCTGACACCATGGGGCCATAGCCTTCCATGAGCCAGGTGGATAGTCAGGCTCTACCTTTAATGGTTGGTTACTTTCAACTCCTGACGCTAGACAGATGGTTTCACTCGTCTACTCGCCTGTGTGTGCATGCTCTGGAGAGACTGCTTTCCTAGCAGGAAGTATCTGTGTAAATTAGAATCAAGATCTCTAGGACAGTCAAAAACTCCTTTCTGTTCTCCTGTCTGCCTTGTCCAATGCTTTTGATTCAGGAGCTCTCTTAGGCCAGAACCACTGGACCAGAGCTTTACCAGCTATATTGTAAATTAGAATTTGACCACATCAGGTTCATGTCTACCTGCTCAAAACTCGGACTTTCAATTTTCTTTCCTTAAGCATTGGTATATATGCTTTCGAGACTTCTATTTCCGTGTCTACCTAGTTTCTGGCCCATTGCTCCCTACTAGTAACTATAAATCCCTCACCTATGACTCATTGCCTCCTGCAACCTTTAACCTATTAGTTCATTTAGACTGTGATTTTCACGTCTTATGTAAACCCTTAGTTCCAGTTTCCCACCCTCGCTCCATAATGCAATTTCCCAATGTTGACAAGAAGCGCAGTCAGGTGAATTAGGAGTGGGCATGGGGTCAGGTGAATGATGGATGTGCCCTGTCCCATAGAATCAACACAATGGCATATACAGAGGAAATTTAGGGTCTTCAGAAACTAGTCCAGGCATTTAGAACAGAGTAGCAAGGCTGCAGTCTCCAGTAATGTCCTTTTGGCAGGCCGAGAATATCATATTTGAAACATACATTCAACCAGAAAAAACAGAACAATGGAACAGTGGAAGTAGGCTTATAGGTTCTTACCTAGAGTGAATCAGTAATTCTATAAAATGTAGGGCTCTATACTGTGGTGAAACCACTTTGCATCCATGCTTGTGTGTTCAAGACATAATTGAAGAGCCAAAGGGACTTTGGGGATCATATAGCTCAATCTCCTAATTTTACAGATGAAGAAACCAAAGCCTGAAGAGGTTAAGTGGCTTGTCCAAGGTCACATAGTTGGCTAGTGGTACAGCTAGGACTAGAGAGAACCCAGGTCATCTTACATGCATTCCTTTCCAGGCGCTACTCTCTCTCTCCACAGTTGCATTGTTTTCAAATTATGAGTGACTCAGCTCACTTCAAAGGGCAAAGACCTAATTTCCTTCTGATTGAAATGAGGCAGTCACAGGGTTTCACACAAGAAAATTGAAAAATGATATATGTGGCTTATTTCTTTGTTCCTTTCTGTTTTTGTCTCTGGATCAAGAAGCAAGGGAAGCTGGGGAATCATTGGAAGCAAGGCAAGACCATCCAAATGCTGCATGGAGCAGAGGACACATACGTTAGGGAACGCAAACAAATATCTGCCCTTTGGTGGAGTGAAAATAGACAATTGCAACTGTCTCTTTCAGTAGAGATGGACTAGTCTGTAGCCTCAGGCACTCCTCTTCAAAATTGCTCAGAGCCTTAGAAGATGTGGCTGTTGACGCTAAAGGGAGTAGACTACTGCTTATTAAATGCTTCAACTTTGGTCTTGAAGGAGGACAACTTGGAAGAGCTCCAAGTCCAGTTGTAGGATATGCCTCTTTGGGTTTAACGGAACATACCCTGATTTACCATGAAATTGTTCATCTGAGATGTTTTACTTAGGATCACATGCAATCTGTCTGCCTATTACTAAACTGGACCTGCCTTCCTCATTTGTTCGTTCTGTTGTTTTGTTGTTATTTGTTCAGTCATCTATTCTTTCAGTATGTGTAAGTGCTTACTAAATTCAATGCACTATTCTGGATGTTCCAGATAGAATAATAGCCTTCAGCTTTGGAGAAGCTTCAGTCTAGAGTGGAGAGAAAGGTTAAGTAAAACAATACAGTCTGATAAAAGATGGAATATAAGATATCCTCAAGGTACTGTGGAAAAGCAGAGGCAAGGCACTTACCTATCTGAGATAAATAAGAAAAGCTTTCTGGAAAAGTTGGACTTTGGTTAATCTTGAAGGAAAACTAGGAGCTGGGAAGTAGGTACAGGAGGAAATCAGAGAGAACAGAATGCACAAAGGCAAGAAGGCTGAGATAGCCTGGCATGTTCTGGGGATCCACAGGTATTCAGTCTGTCTGGCCTGTAGAGATTGAGGGGTTGGGTAATGAAAGAAGAATCTGGAGAAGTAAACAGGGGCAAGGGCTTGGTGTGCTGAACATGGTTGAAAGTCAGTGAAGGACACTAAATATTATATCACTGGAATATATATTTTTAAAATATTCAAGTTAGTTAACATACAGTATAGTCTTGGCTTTAGGAGTAGAACACAGTGATTCATCTCTTACGTATGATACTCAGTGCTCATCCTGAAAAGTGCCCTCCCTAATGCCCATCACATATTTTCCCCACCCCCCAACTCACACTCCCCTAAAGCAACCCTCAGTTTGTTCTCTGTATTTAAGAGTCTCTTATGGTTTGCTTCCCTTTCTGTTTTTATCTTATTTTTCCTTCCCTTCTCCTATGTTTATCTACTGAGTCTCTCAAATTCCACATACAAGTGAAATCATATGATATCTGTCTTTCTTTGACTGACTTATTTTGCTTAGCACAGTATACTCCAGTTCCATCTATGCTGTTGCAAATGGCAATGTTGGGTTCTTTTTCATTGCTGGGTAGTATTCCTGTGTGTGTGTGTGTGTGTGTGTGTGTGTGTGTGTGTGTGTGTGTGTGTGACACATCTTTATCCATTCATCAGTTTATGGACATTTGGGCTCTTTCCATACTTTGTCTATTGTTGATAGCACTGCTATAAACATTGGGGTGCATCTGCCCCTGCTGAATTTTTGTATTCTTGGGATATGTTTCTAGTAGTGTATTTGCTGTATTGTAGGATAGTTCTATTTTTAATTTTTTGAGGAACCTCCATACTGCTTTCCAGAGTGGCTGCACCAGTTTGCATTCCCAACAGTGCAAAAGTGTTCCTTTCTTCACATCCTCATCAACAACTGTTATTTCCTGAGTTGTTAATTTCCATTCTGACTGGAATGAGGTGGCATCTCATTGTAGTTTTGATTTGTATTTCCTTACCATTGAAATATTCTTAAACTCAACATATTGTAGGGGAAAATGTGCTGTCATGAAAAGATCATCATATTTGGAGTCAGACAAATCCATGTTTAATCATTTCTTTACTGTGGATATTGGGCAAGTTAATTTACTGCTTTAAGGATGCTACTTTGCCATTAAAAGTGAGGATGATTATTTCTGCTTAATCTTTGTGGGGAAGGGTGAATAACGTATGTGAAATCACCGAGCATAAAATTAATAAATATTTTACGTGTATTCATTCATCTTATACTCTTCTTCCATTTCTTTCTTACTTTCTTCCATTTGCATTCTGACTAATCTTTTTTTCCTTCTCTCCCTCTGGAGATTCACTGGGTTTACAGAAATTATGGGTATCTTGTGTGGCTTGATGTCCTTGTTTATTTAGTGCATGACATTTAGAAAACAATTTTGTGCAAGTTCTGTCCTCATGGCAGTAAATGTACCAGAGCACAACAATGTCCACAATTGATTGGATCTGCTTGTTCTTGCCGGGTGACATATTTAAATGATCCTGTCATAGACATGAAACATGAAACATTTTTGCAATTTGTAAACAGAACTTTACCTAAGGAAAATTATTGCAGCTGTGGTAGGATTGAATTCACTCTTTTACTCCCTCTCTCCCCAAATCTATCAAACTGTCAGCAGCCTGCCTTTGGGAAAAAAAAAACTAGACATTGTTTTGCTCTATTTTTTCCCCAGTGTTACCATATGCAGTTCTTCTGCTTGTACTGTAAAGATATCTGAACATTTTTAAAGGTGTAATTGACATACAACAGTATATTAGTTTCAGGTGTACAATGTAATGATTCAACACTTGTATACACTGTGAAATGATGTACAATGTAATGGTTCAACACATGTATAAACTATGAAATCATCACCACAATGTTTGGTCACCATCCATCACCATAAAAAGTTAGACAAAAATTTTTTTTTTCTTGTGATGAGAACTTTCAAGATCCACTTTCTTGGCAAGTCTTGAATATGTACTATAGTACCATTGACTATAGCCTCCACGCTGCATCCCACGTTTCCATGAGAACATTTTTTATGTGCTTATAAGAAAAGGTCATTTGCAATATATTCTGTTTGGGTTAAAAAAAAAAAAAAAAGACCTCAAGAAGCTAAGGAGCTTAATAGGCTTGAAGAGAATGAGTTTCCATAATATTCTAAACTAGAGTGACTATCAGATACTCACTGATATTGGTGGGTTGGGAGTGGAGCTCACATAGATGAATTTGGGACATTTGTTTTCTCAGTCACCTAATATATTTGGTTGCTGGAGTAGGAAAGAAGTATAACAGTCAACTAGTACCCAACCTCCTGTCTTATGCTTTGGCCCCCTCTATAGGTTCTGCTTCACCAGATTCAGTGATATGATAGGCATTACTGCTTACTAAAGGCAGAACATTCTCTCTTTGGACTGTTTTTACATTTAGAAGTTGCTTCCTGATATTAAACTAAAATGTCTTAAAATTTTTTTTAATGCTGATTTGTTTTTGAGAGAGAGAGACAAAGTGCAAGCAGGGGAGGGGCAGAGAGAGAGGAAGACACAGAATCCGAAGCAGGCTCCAGGCTCTGAGCCGTCAGCATAGAGCCCGCCTCAGGGCTTGAACTCATGAGCCATGAGATCATAACCTAAGCTGAAGTTGGGTGCTTAACTGACTGAGACACCCAGGCTCCCCTAAAATGGTGCTATTTTTATGACTTAGCATCATAGGGAATAAGCTTAATCACTTTTTTCACCTTAAGACCTCTCGAATCTTTGGAGCCAACTCAAGTTTGACACGTTCTCTTCCACAACTCTTTCCTCTCAGCATAACATTTCCATTTCAGTCAATGGTTCCCTATAAGAACTGATTTCATGTTTCTTTACCATCCCTGTCAAGTGCCTCCAACTATGTGTCCATATACTTCTTAAAGGGTAGCAGCCAGAATGCTGTGTGTACTCACAATATGCTGCAGCCAATGTGTAACAGTTCTACTAATGCAGCATAAAATCAAATCAGCTGCTTTTGGGGCCCATATCACAATGTTCTCTCATATCAAACTTCCTATTGTCTAAAACTCTGATTTAAACTTTCTATTATATATGATCTATCATAACCAGTCCTTAATGCTCTTTTAAAATTTTTGACTATTCCTTTTAATGTGTCTTATATCTCTTCCACCTTCTGCTGTCTCCAACTATGGCAGATCAACCTCCTCTTTCTTCATCTAAATAACTGATACAGTTATTGAACATGAAATAACCAGGTCTCCAGAAAGAAGCACCCCTGCTGATATCATGATTTCAGACTTCTATCCTCCTGAACTATGAGGGAATAAATTTCTGTGAGAGAACAAATGTCTGAAAGAAAGAAAGAAAGAAAGAAAGAAAGAAAGAAAGAAAGAAAGAAAGAAAGAAAGAAAGAAGGAAAGAAGGAAAGAAAGAAAGAAAGGGAAAGGAAGGAAGGAAGGAAGGAAGGAAGGAAGGAAGGAAGGAAGGACGGATGGACGGACCAGGAAGTTTTTTATTGGAAACATTCTAGTATAGAAGTTCTTAACCTGGGACTCATGAACCAATAGAAGCTTGATGAACTTTATGCAAATGTGTGTATGTGTATTTTTTTCTGGGACAAAATTCCATAGCTTTTTATCATATTCTTAAAGGTATGCATAGTCCAAAGAAATTAGGATGTTGTATTCTAGAATGGCATAGAAATGCTCTGACTACACATTCATTCAATCACTTAAAATATCTATTTGAGTGGTTTTTAGCCAATGGTTCTCCATCTTGAACACACGCATGGCATGAAGGACCTTGTTCAATGCTTTTGGATATGTATACTTTGCACATCACATATCTCTGATTTTCAAGGCCATTGGCCATACCTGAGAATGAAATGAAGTTAGTTTAACTAAGCTAATCATCATTTACATTTTTAGTTGCTCATGAACAATTCTTTTAATAACCTATCATAGAATATTTCCCATGACTCAGGTAGTCAATCATTCAATCAACAAATAGTTATTTAGTTCTTGCTCTGTGCCAGGAACTATTCTAAATGCTGGTGCTAAAACACCAAGAAAGACAGATAAGGTCTTTGCTTACATGGAGCTTATGTACTAGTGAGGAAGTCAGACAGTAAACAAACACACAAGTCAGATAATTTTAGGTAGTGCTGACTGCTCTGAAGAAAATGAGATAAGGAGATTGGATAAAAAGTTACTGAAATGGGGGCAGGGCAGTAACTAGATGAGTCAGGGAATGTCTCTCTAAGAGAATGGTGTTTTAGAACTAGTTGACAAGGATTTAGTTTACAAATATGTAGGGGAAGAATAGTCCAGGCAAAGATATCAACAATGCAAAGGCCCTGGGGCAGAAAAGATCTTGAAGCATCCAAGGAACAGAAAGATGATCAATGTGACTGAAGCATAGTGAACAGTGGGGCAATAATAAGTGATTGAATTTAAGAGGGAGGCAACACAGTCTTGGCAAAGGTGAAAAATGTAGACTTTGTTCTAACTGCATAGAGGGTTGTAGGATGGCAATGATAGAATGTATACTTTGTTTTAAGTGCAGTGAAGTTTGTAGGAAGTAGCAGGGTTTCACGGTCTGATTTACATTATTCAAAGAGTCTAATTGTTGCCTGTGGAGAATGAATTGTACAGAAGCAAGAGTAGAATGGAGACACTTTACCAGTATTTAATTGTGGAATCTGCATTCTTTCTCATTGAGAGAGAAAGAGAGAGAGAGAGAGAGAGAAGGAAAGGAGTGAATCTTTGGCAGTCTTCCATGATTTCTTCTTTTCTCCATGATTGCTCAAAAATAATTAATATAGATTCACTGACTGTATACATTCTTGGATTTATCTCACATGTCTGTCCCTGGAGATTGAAAGGTGGATTTATATACCTTAAACCAGTTGTCTCATGAAAGAGGCAGAAGGCAGTCATTGAGTAACCCATGAAGACCAGGGGACAGTCTGCTGCACAGAAGAGTAGAAGGGTTGTAGGACAGTAATGGAAGCCAGGTTGCTCAGGGTTGGGTTCTCCTGAATTAGGCTGTCAGCCTGTCTCCAGATGAGGAATTCCATCCAGAAGCAGACCGGGTATCCTGAGTGTAGGCCGCACCTGATGGCCAAGAATAGCAATAAGAGTCCCAAGGATGGTTCTTTATCTCCAAGGAACTTGAGCCATTTGAAGAAGTAATAGGCCAGGGCACCTGGGTGGCTCTGTCAGTTAAGCGTCCGGCCTCAGCTCAGGTCATGATCTCATGGTCTGTGGGTTATATGTTCGCAAAGGTGCCAAGGAAAGAGGAGTTAAAGAAAATGGAATAATCTATTTTCCTGATGGCCTAGAGCAGGGCTGGTACAGAAACAACGTGTCTCTTTCCATAGCACTTCTTTGCCTCAGAACACAGAGAGCATGGAAGCCAGGGAGTGAGAAGTTAGTGCTCCAAGCTGTACCTCTACTGCCAGCCAAGTCTTCATCTGGGGTCAAAGGGGAAATTCTCATGAGAGGAGTAGAGGGCCCATGTCTCCCTTCTGGGCTCCCCCATGTACGTTGTCTTCTCTCCCCCTCTAGCCAGGAATCTGTTGTGTTTTTCTTCTCCCAATTTATTATGATTGATTGTCTGTGTGTTTCTACCACTCCCCACAGGGGGTACAAGGCCTTCCCGGCTCCACTTTTTCTACCTTGGAACTGCACCAGATAAAATCACTTCTCTTTGTTCAGTTTTTCAGAAAGGAAGAAAGGAAGAAAGGAAGAAAGGAAGAAAGGAAGAAAGGAAGAAAGGAAGAAAGGAAGAAAGGAAGAAAGGAAGAAAGGAAGAAAGAAAGAAAGAAAGAAAGAAAGAAAGAAAGAAAGAAAGAAAGAAAGAAAGAAAGAAAGAAAGAAAGGCATTTAAAATGTTAGACCACTGGGTTTTGGTGCACATGCATGTGTTTCACAATCTTTTCAACCTTCCTAGGTTTAACTTTTTTCTTAGCAATTGGTTGTGTTTTACACTTTTCAGCCTGAAAATAATTCTCTTTGACAGGGAAGACAGAAACAAAATAGGATTTAAAAGAGTCTACATTCCTCGTGTTATCCATCACCCTGGACAGCTCTCTGGTTTATGTAGGTATTCACTTCTATTTTTTTTCCGCTACATCAGTATAATTTATAATTGTATCATTAGAATTGTCTTTTTGAGGTTTCCTTGAACCATATCTTGAATTCCAGTATCCCTTACTAGCTCTGCCATTTACTAGCTGGGACAAAGTATTTAACCTCTCTGTGTCTGTTTACTCAACTGTATAATGGAGTCAATAATATCTATCTCATGAAGTTGTTGTGAGGATTTAATGAGTTAAACATATAAAATGCTTTTAACAATGCCTGGCATAGCAAATGCTCAATAAATGCTAGCTTCTATTGTTAATGTTGCTGTTATTATTATATCTGGGACATGAGATTCAGGTTCCACACTTTCTTCGTATCACACACTATACCAGCCTTGCAATGACTATTCTCTGATTCAATGTCAGACTTTCTTGACTTCTTTTTTCATTGTTCACTTTTTTGGCATCAACTCCCATGGCAGCATTTGGGGGGAAGTTATGCAGACCTGAGTTAGAGCCCTGGCTCCGCCATTTGCTAATTGTGTGTTGTTGGAATAGTAGCGATTACTCTCTCCAATCTTCAGCTTCCTCTTTTGTAAAATGGGAATAATATTGTCTCCTATTATTGGGGAGGGAGATATATGTAAAGCTAGTAAAGAGCGTAGCCTGTGGAAAATCTCAATACTTTCACATTTGCTTCACTTTTCAGTGTTTTTATGCTGCCCCAACCTTGTTGTGCTATCTGTAGGGAAAATGAGAACTCTTCTTAGACTATGATTCTCAAAACAGGATCTCTTCTCCATTCTGGCCTTCTGGTCAGCGAGGCTGACCCTCTCAAGTTCACAACCTTATCCCCATTTCTTGGCAATTCTTGGTACTTTGCTGCCCTTGAATACCATCAGTTATTTCGAATTACTTGATACTTGGCATTTTCCCATTTTAGTGCCATTGCAAGCTGAATTCAATTTGTAAGTTTTCAGGAAACAAATATATATGCAGTGCACTTAAAAAAATTTTTTATTAATGTTTATTTATTTTTTAGAGAGAGAGAAAGAGCATGAGCAGGGGAGGGGCAGAGAGAGGAAGACACAGAATTCGAAGTAGGCTCCAAACTGCGAGCTGTCAGCACAGAGCCCGATGCACGGCTTGAACCAATGAACTGTGAGATCATGACCTGAGCCAAAGTAGGACACTTAACTGACTGAGCCACCTGTAAGAAACTCTTAAATACAGAGAACAAGCTGAGGATTGATGGGAGAGGGCAGAGGAAAGAGGTAAAATGGTTGATGGGCATTAAGTAGGGCACTTGTTGGGATGAGCACTGGGTGATGTATGTAAGCAATGAACAATAAGAATCTACCCCTGAAAACAAGAGTACAGTGTATGCACTATATGTTAGCTAACTTGACAATAAATTATATTAAAAAAAAAGAAGAGACAAAAAAATATATGGATGCAGTGCAGACTTTTTCTACCTATGCCATTCAGTAGTAATGAATCCAACACCATCAGTCTCATCTATTTTTCCCCTTACTTTATTTATCTTTGTTTGAAATTTATTTTTTTAATTTTTAGTTTTCTTAAATAATTTATTGTCAAGTTGGTTTCCATATAACACCCAGGGCTCTTCTCCACAAGTGCCCTCCCCCATTCCCATCACCCCCCTTCCCCTCTTCCCCACCCCCATCAGCCCTCAGTTTGTTCTCAGCATTCAAGAGTCTCTCATGGTTTGCTTCCTTCCCTATCCCCAACTATTTTTCCCCTTCTTCTCACCCACAGTTCTCTGTTAAGTACCTCCTAATCCACCTATACGTGCAAACATATGGTATCTGTCCTTCTCTGCCTGACTTATTTCGCTCAGCATAACACCCTCAAGGTCCATCCATGTTGCTACACATGGCCAGATTTCATTCTTTCTCATTGCCATGTAGTATTCTATCATATAGATAAACCATATCTTCTTGATCCATTCATCAGTTGATCGACACTTAGGCTCTTTCCATGTTTTGGCTATTGTTGAGAGTGCTGCTATGAACATTGGGGTAATGTGCTCCTATGCCTCAGCATTTCTGTATCCCTTGGGTAAATTCCTAGCAGTGCTATTGCTGGGTCATAGGGGAGTTCTATTGTTAGTTTCCTGAGGAACCTCCACACTGTTTTCCAGAGGGGCTGCACCAGTTTACATTCCCACCAACAGTGTAGGAGGGTGCCCGTTTCTCCACATCCTCGCCAGCGTTTAGAGTTCTCTGATTTGCTCATTTTAGCCACTCTGACGGGCGTGAGGTGGTATGTCAGTGTGGTTTTGATTTGCATTTCCCTGATGATGAGGGATGCTAAGCATCATCTCATGTGTCTGTTGGCCATCTGGATGTCCTCTTTGGAGAAGTGTCTGTTCATGTCTTCTGCCCATTTCTTCACTGGATTATTTGTTTTTTGGGTGTGGAGTTTCGTGAGTTCCTTATAGATTTTGGATACTAGCCCTTTATCTGGTATGTCATTTGCAACTATCTTTTCCCATTCCGTCAGTTGCCTATTAGTTTTATGGATTGTTTCCTTTGCCTTGCAGAAGCTTTTTATCTTGATGAGGTCCCAATAGTTCATTTTTGCTCTTGATTCCCTTGCCTTTGGGGATATGTCAAGTAAGAAACTGTTGTGGTTGAGGTCAAGGAGGTTGTTTCCTGCTTTGTCTTCTAGGGTTTTGATGGTTTCCTGTCTTACATTCAGGTCCTTTATCCATTTGGAGTTTTTTTTGTGTGTATGGTATGAGAAAATTATCTAGTTTTATTCTTCTGCAGGTTGTTGTCCAGTTTTCCCAGCACCATCTGTTAAAGAGGCTGTCTTTTTTCCATTGGTTACTCTTTCCTGCACTGTCAAAGTTTAGTTGTCCATACATTTGTGGTTCCAACTCTGGGTTCTCTATTCTATTCCATTGGTCTATGTGTCTGTTTTTGTGCCAATACCATACTGTCTTGATGATAACAGCTTTGTAGTAGTGGCTAAAGTCTGGGATGGTGATACCTCCCGTTTTGGTTTTCTTCTTCAATATTACTTTGGCTATTTGGGGTCTTTAGTGGTTCCATACAAATTTTAGGATAGTTTGTTCTAGTTTTGAGAAGTATACTGGTTCAATTTTGATTGGGATTGCATGGAATGTGTAGATTGCTTTGGGTAGTAATGACATTTTAATCATATTTACTCTTCTGATCCATGAGCATGGAATGCTTTTCCATTTTTTTTGTGTCTTCTTCAATTTCCTTCATAAGTTTTCTATAGTTTTCATCATACAGATCTCTTATATCCTTGGTTAGGTTTACTTCTAGGTATTTTGGTTTTTGTGCAATTGTGAATGGGATCAGTTTCTTGATTCCTCTTTCTGTTGCTTCATTATTGGTGTATAAAAATACAACTGATTTATGGACATTGATTTTGTACCCTGCAAGTTTGTGCTGAATTCATCGATCAGTTCTAGTAGGCTTCTGGTGGAGTCTCTCGGGTTTTCTATGTAGAGTATCATGTCGTCTGCAAAAAGTGAAAGTTTGACCACTTTGTTGACAATTCTGATGCCTTTGATTTCCTTTTGTTGTCTGATGGCTGATGCTGGGACTTCCAGCACTATGTTAAACAACAGTGGTGAGAGTGGACATTCCTGTCGTGTTCCTGATCTCAGGGGAAAAGCTCTCAGTTTTTCTGCATAGAGGATGATGTTAGCTGAGGGCTTTTCATAGATGGCTTTTATGATGTTTAAGTATTTTTCTTCTATCCTGACTTCCTAAGGGTTTTTATTAAGAAGGATGCTGTATTTTGTCAACTGCTTTTTCTGCATCTATTGACAAGATCATATGGTTTTTATCTTTTCTCTTGTTGATGTGATATATCACATTGATTGACTTGTGAATATTGAACCAGCCCTGTAGCCCAGGAATGGATCCCACTTGATATTGGTGGATGATTCTTTTTATGTGCCGTTGGATTCGATTTCCAAGTATCTTTTTGAGGATTTTTGCATCCGTATTCATCAAGGATATTGGCTTGTAGTTCTCTTTTATTGCTGGGCCTCTGTCTGGCTTGGGAATCAAAGTGATGCTGGCTTTGTAGAATGAGTCCCTAAGTTTTCCTTCGATTTCTATTTCTTGGAATAGCTTGAGAAGAATGGGTATTAACTCGGATTTAAATGTCTGGTAGAATTTCCCAGGGAAGCCATCTGGCCCAAGGCTCTTATTTGTTGGGAGATTTTTCATAACTGATTCAATTTCTTCACTAGTTATGGGTCTGTTCAGACTTTCTATCTCTTCCCATGTGAATTTTGGTAGTACATGTGTGTTTAGGAATTTGTCCATATCTTCTAAGTTGTCCAGTTTGTTGGCTTATAATTTTTCATAGTATTCCGTGATAATTACTTGTATTTCTGAGGGGTTGGTTGTAATAAGTTCATTTTCATTCATGATTTGTTTCTATTTGAGTGCTCTCTCTTTTCTTTTTAAGAAGCCTGGCTAGAGGCTTGTCAATTTTATTTATTTTTTCAAAACACCAACTCTTGGTTTCTTTGATCTGTTCAACTGTTTTGTTTTATTTTTTGTTTTTTTTTTTTGTTTTTGGCTTCTATATTGTTTATTCCTGCCATGAATTTTATTAGTTCTCCTCTCCTACTGGGTTTGGGGTGCTCTTGTTGCTCTCCTTCTAGTTCTTTTAGGTGCGCTGTTAGATTTTGTGCTTGTGCTTTTTTTAATTTCTTGAAGTAGGCCGGGAGTGCAATGTACTTTCCTCTAAGGACTGCCTTTGCCACATCCCATAGAGTTTGAATTGTTGTATTTTCATTTTCCTTTTGTTTCCATATATTTTTAATTTGTTCTCTTATTGCCTGATTGGTCCATTTGCATCCATATTGGGCTTGCTCCAGGCTCCGAAAAAAAAAAAAAAAAAAGGCAGCTCTCTAGTGGGATGTGCATGGTTTGGTGTAGAAGAGTCTTAGCCTCCACTGTGTCCTGTGGGCAGATCTCTGAGGTCCTGCCTTGGTTGTGGGGAGAAAAATGGCGGCTCCCCAGTCCTTTCTCAAACCAAGCTTTGTGACTCACTCTTTTGGGTTCCATCTCCCCGTTTTGCAGGCGAGGCCGAGGTGGGCTGTGCTGTATGTCCCAAGCCATGCCTCATTTCTAGATCTTAGTCTGTGTGCCCCATTGATACCACCTGAAATATAAACCCGTAGGCTGAGTCCCTCCAAGCAGTCTCAAGCCGGTGGCCTCCCCACTGTATTTTTCCCCTTACTTTAATTTTTCCTGCATTAGCCTCAGTTTCCTCATTGCTAAAATGAGGATGATACCTGTACTTAACTCACAGGGCATTGGTGAAATGTAAATAAGATATTTCAGTTACAGTGCTTAACACAGTGCCTGACTCACAGTAAGCACTCTATAAATGGCAGATACATAGACGTAGATATATAGGAATACATAATAATGGATGTCTGAATCATATCAACATGGACCTGAGTTCAATTCCCAATGCTGCTGATTCCAGGGATCCCCATTTACTCTGATTATCACTGAACAATCTATTGCTCTTATATTCTGTCCACTCAACCCCTGGCCTCCCTGTCATATAACTGCCTTCATAACTGCAGGTACTCAGATGGGTAGATAGCTATTTGCCTCTGCCCTGGGGTGGGGTAAATCCCCTTAACTCTCTGAAATAAGAAAATATATTATCCCTCCTTTACAGATGAGGAAAATTGAAACTCAGAGGCACGTCCTGTGTTATTTGGCATACCTACTGAATTGCAATCTCTCCTGATCAGCAGAGCTGAGCTTCTGTTTCAAGGCACCCAATTCATACCAGTCCTGGGTCTTGGTTCCACATCCAAATGATATTGTCATGAAGCTCTGATGCTCTGCCTGGCTGTGGCCAGCTCTTGCTGGTCTCTTCCCACAAAGCATCAAATCCTGTCCCTTAGACCCACCATTTGCTGGCTCCAGAAGTCTGTTCTGAATGAATCACTCACCCTAGGCGATGGTGTTTTTCCCTTCCTGGCTTCAGGTATCCTGTGCTCGGAACTTCCAGCTGCTGCTGTGCTCCACAGGGGAGATTTACTCTTCTGGCTAATGGGGCCAGTTGTAAGCAAGTATGAGGTGCGCTCACCCTGCCTCCGTGTCTGGTCTTCACACTCCCCTCTGGTCCATGCTGTTATGATCCCTTCAGGCCTTATTCCTGAGCCCACAGGGAATGAGAAAAGAATATTTTCAGTCTGTGTGGATGAATCTCCTTTAGATAAGACCCTTCCTTGAGTCTTTGGAACTTCACTCTACATTTCTCTACTTCTTAAGTCTATTAGGCAACCTGGGAAAGCATTATATAACCCTCGGTAATTTCTTGCCAATGTGGAGAAGCAAATTTGCCCAAATTAATGATAACTTGACAATGTCAGGATCCTCGCCCCATGCATGATGCACCTTACCTTCAAAATTCTTCTGTAAATAAATTGATATGTTAAAACTAGAGTCATTTCCTTTTAGATTTGAACCCACCTGGGGTGGGAGTGGGAGCTTACAAAACAAATTTTTATGGCCATTGTGATGATTAAGCATATGCAATTTTATATTCATAAAGGTCTTCTTGTAAGAACAAATGTTATTGTTCTGTGCTATAATTATGGACTTTGTGATGAAAATGAGCTTAGCTAGTGTGAAAGATACTGTCAGATGTTGACATTCCAGGAAGTCTCACTTTCGATATGAACACTTAGAAATAGAAAAGGATGCCGGTGTTGAGGGGAAAAAATGAGACAGAAAATCAATACTGAAGAAAGAGTGAAGCCATCTTGCAGTCTTAGGGTATGATGGAATGGAAGTAACTTCTAACTCTAAGGATTTCTGAGATGTCTTTTGCTATGGCAACTAACACCATAGAATTTATATAGTTGATGAAAGAGGAGAATAAACTTTTATGTTCTGATCTATTAAATTGATCTAGATTTTGTAGAGACATATATCAAGAGATCAGGGTAGTGAGGTTCCCAGCTTCCTGATGGACTTTATTTATGGTGTGAAGTTTATTTTGGTACCAAAAAGAGCTTACATTTGAAGAATGTGATCTAGTTTTTTAAATCTCTACATCTTAACGGAGACAAATTGCCTTAGTTTTGTGAAACCTTACTCTTTGGGAGTTGGTAATTTATTGTGAAATGTTGGAACAAAGGTAATTAAAGGTATAGAAGTGAGTGATCAATCACTTAACAAGTGATTAAGTGCCTTTAATGTGCCCAGCCCCGTGCTTCCAATTGTGTTAAATGCAGTTTGTAATTTATTCAGGTGAGACAAGATGGAGGAGGGTGCCACTTTATGTCTCCTGTTCTATATTCTTGAGTATGTGTCTTCAAACTTTCTGCTCCAAGTTGAACCTAAAAGCAAGCGAATAAAGTAACACCTGAAAGTGAGCCAGAAGTTTGCCGAATGTGAAATACACAAGGCTTAAGTGTCAGGACTTAAAAATTGTCAAGGAACGCCAGTGACAGGAAGATAATCATGGGACTCAGGAGGATAGCATGCCCTCCTTCCTTTCTGAGAAGCTGTCTCATTCCTAATATCTGAGAGCCCCTCACATTTAAGGCTGGGCCTGGTCCCTTTTCTCTAAACTCTTGGTGGCATGAACACCACTCATTTTGAAACAGCTGGGAGACTTCAAAAGCTGCTTGTATAGCTTTGTTTCCTCCCAGTACTTGGCACTTGGTAGACACTCAAATATTTTTTGATAGATACAATGGCTCATTTATGGTGTTAGTGGAGAAAGAACCGAAGACTGGAGGTAAATTGATAAACTGTCCCGACTGTTGCATTCATTCCCCTCTATGAGAAAAGGGTCTTTTGTATCTGTTGTGTGTTATATTAAAGGCTGTGCATAGTTCATTGTCAACATTACACACGGCACAGAAAATACAAAGAAGAAAGTATAAGTCACCTAAAATCCAGATATGTGTGAGGCCCATGGTCTGTGCGTTTGTCAAATGGGGATAATAATAGGGTTTACATCATGTGGTGGGTGTGGGGGTAAAATAGGGCAGCGCTGGGCACAGAGAAAGCGCTTAATAAATGTTAGTCGTAATCTTCATTACTATCATCACCACCATCATCAAAGTTAACAACCAAAGGAAGATGGAAAGAAACAAAATTTAGTGTCCGAGATGTTTTAGCAGTAAAAAAAGTGAGGCAGTGCCTGTTTGTTTGAGATTTCTAGTACAGGAGAAAGAACTATAGAAATAAACATGATATGTGAAGAGTAGATCAGGGAGAACATTTTAGGGGGATTTCACTTTAAGAAAATAGATCATTTCCTGACAGCAAGAATGTAGGGAGTAGTAGGGGGGATTGAGGTTTGCAGGAGAGGAGAAGGTCGAGTCCCCAAGGTAGTATTCAGCAGTAAATTGTGTGAGTCTGGGCTTTGTTGCTGTGGGGAATGAAACAAAAAAGGGCATTTTCCCTTTCCCCAGCTCTCTCAACTATCTAGAACACGGACAATAAATTAAGAGAGCCTTGAGTGAAAATTCAAGACTTCCAAAACAAAGAAAATGGTGTGTCGGGCAAACAGTGCGGATAAACATGTGGATGTCTGAGCTATGGTTTAATTTAAAATTCTACTGTAATGGCTTTTTACTGCAGCAATTAGAAAAAAAAAGCAGGTTGTTTCAGATAAACAAAAGCTGAGTGATGATGGGGCTCCTACAGAAACAGAAGCGACTGCTAAAAAATGAAATTCATCAAGCACTTCAGGGATATCGGGTCGCCAGTGCAGTCACAGGGCTAGGCTGTTCCTGGGCCTCTGAGAAGAGCATATTGCCAAGCAAAAAAAAAAAAATTGCATATGGGCACAGTTTCCCAGTGTTAATGAGTGAGAAAAAGGATATGTTATTTTTAATATTTCTGTTTGTCTTGCTGAAAAAAGCAAACTCGTGGCTGGCAAAAACAAATCCGGAGAACTGAATAAATTGGGCATCGATTCTCATGTTGGAAGACGGGGCTGGATAAACAGGGAGCTGGGCAAGAGCTTTTATGAATTCCAGCTTTGCGATAGGAAAGTTGATAGGTCTTCTGTGGGTATTTTGCAGATACCTTCGGCTCATACCTCAGTTGGCTGGCTTGGTTGGAGATAAGGGCATTTCAGTGAGCTGGACCTGTTATTGTTTTAATTGACTGTTGTTAACTCATTTATATAGCAAAGCTTCCTGACCTCTGGGCACACTGGTGAGCATAATACTTTTCCTGTTTTATTCATGTGTGTGCAGTTGTATTAGTGCAAGTCAAGACTGTGTGTTATTGGGGTGTGTGGGTGGCTCAGTCGGTTAAGCATCTGACTTCGGCTCAGGTCATGATCTCACAGTTTGTGGATTGGAGCCCGTCGTCAGCTGACGGCTCAGAGCCTGGAGCCTGCTTCGGATTCTGTGTGTGTCTCTCTGACCCTCCCCTGCTCACGCTGTCTCTCTCTCTTTCTCAGAAATAAGTAAAACATTAAAAAATTAACATATAAAAAAGGCTGTGTGTTATTAAGAACTAGTAGTAATATAGTGTGATTTTTATTTTAAAAGGTTTTATTTATTTATTTTGAAAGAAAGAGGGAGCATGAGTGAGGGAGGGGCAGAGAGAGAGAGACAGAGAGAGACCGAGAACCAAACCGGTTCCACACTGTTGGTGCAGAGCCTGACATGGGGCTTGAACCCACAAACAGTGAGATCATGATCTGAGCTGAGGAGTCTAAGGCTTAACCGACTAAGCCACCCAGGTACTGGGTAATATAGTGTTATTTTTCAAATAGTGAATGATACAGCACTCTCCTACATTATCTAAGCCCCTTGGTCTTTTTTCAGCTCCCTGAATGTTATCAGGGTCATATATGCCTCAGGGCCTTAACACATGCTGGTCTTTCTGCTTGGACTGTCCTGCCTCCTTCCCCTTTCCTTTGTTTACCTGAACTCCGTAATTAGCTTTTAGGTTCCAGTTAAATGGCACTGCCTCAGGAAGTCTTCCCTGATATATATGGCCTTGTAGCATTCTGAACTTATCTTTTGTAGTACTGAGTATGAATGTAGTTATTTCTTGGTTATTAGTCTGATTCCATCTTTCCTACTAGACTGGCTTGCAAACGTTAATTATCATTCGCTGCTTCCCCTCCTGGGTTCTAACCAATCGGATATGCACACAACGATTGGAGGCTAGCGGTCAATAACCCAGAGGTATAGAGAAAATTGTTAGAAGACACAGATGGGTGGCCTAAGACTAAAATGGGTTTCTTATTCTCTCACCCCCTAGGCCCTAGGGCTAAATTGATCAATCTACCCACCCTGGTGAAGGGCAGGAAAAGAGCAGAGCCTGTTGACAAAGCTGATTCCAAAGGTGGTAAGGGACAAAGCCTGTCTTACTTATAGCTGAGGCAGCCAGTGGAAGGGGCAAAGCAAAGGCTCTTTCCTGCTTTTGGAAGCAAAGGGATCTCAGTCACTCAGAAACAGCTCAGTGAGTGATTGAATCCAGCCAATCAGATTAGTCATTCCTCTTCTTGTGGGAGAGCTGAATGTGTTAGTAAAGAGAGAGGTTAGTGGAAGTGAGTGTTAGGGGTGGGGGGGTAGTGGAGGGAAGAAATATATCTTCATCTCTATCAGACTGTGGGCCAGGGATCATGTCTGTCTTATTTATGCACTGTATCCCCTGCACATTAAAGAGCAATTGCAAAGTTTTAAAGCAAATTAGCACATGCTCTTAGCACAGTACCTGGCCCATTGTAGGCATTCAATATATATTTGTTGAATCATGAATCAGCCTTTACTGAATTTAGTGACTCATGGGCAAATGGCAAACCAACCTTTGAAAAAGACACTTATTTAGTGGAAAATGCGAGGCAGGAAGCCTGGTTCTAGCCCAGGTTGTGCTACTTGGTGTTTGACTTTGATCAAGGCACTTGGTGTTTGACCTTGAACAAGGCACTTAGCATCCCCCTTGAATCTCAATAGTTCTTGTATAAAATATAAGGTCGTTGAACAAACTTAATCATGACTGGTCTTATATAGCTCTCGATTCTGAACTAAAATGCAAAAATCAAATGCCCCTTGCTTTAACTAAGCAGAAAAAAACCTTAGGGCAAAAATTAAACTCTTCTTTTTAAGAGTTATACAACTAAGAAGTTTCTAGAGTCAATTAGAAATGCTAAGCTTTGAAGAGTAAACTCTAATTAGAAATGTAAGAAAGTTACAGGTGATTCTGAAAGGAACCCAAGACAAACGCAAATACAAGTTCTTAAAAAAGGGGGCAATTAGAACGTGTTTTTATTTTTTTTATTTTTTTATTTTATTTTTTTATATTTAAATTTTCTTTTATTCTTTTAAGCAAGCCAACACATTTTCCTCAAATATTTGGTTATAAATCAGGTTCTTATAAATGCAGTACATGCACATTTAAATTTTTCCTTTCTATAATTTCTCTTTCTTCAAGTCAGTTTTATTTTAAACTTTCCTACATACTTATGCATTCTACAATCTCAAAGTTTTAAAGTTTAAGATCCTACATCAATTTTAACATGGCATTTATATTTAAATTTATTTCCCACCATAAATCAACCATAGACTCCATATGTATTCAATTAGTCATATAGTTTCCTATGAACACAGTAGGCTCATGCTTCTTGTTTCTTTTTCCTCTTTTCCTCATTGTGACCTGCTTTTCTTTTTTTTCTTTTTTTTTTTTTTTACAAATAGTTTATTGTCAAATTAGTTTCCACATAACACTCAGTGCTCATCCCCAAAGTGCCCTCCTCCATGCCCATCCCCCCTCCCCCCCTCATCCATCAGTCCTCAGTTTTTGTCAGCATTCAAGAGTCTCTCATGGTTTGCCTCTCTCCCTTTCCCCCACCATTTCCGCCCTTCTTCTCCCCCTTGTTCCTCCGTCAAGTTCCTCCTAATCCTCCTATACGTGAAAACATGATATTTGTCCTTCTCTGCCTGACTTATTTCGCTCAGCATAACACCCTCAAGGTCCATCCATGTTGCTACACATGGCCAGATTTCATTGTTTCTCATTGCCATGTAGTATTCCATGGTATAGATAAACCACATCTTCTTGATCCATTCGTCCGTTGATGGACACTTAGGCTCTTTCCATGTTTTAGTTAGAACGTGTTTTTAAATGTAATTTGCAAAACAGTTTAAATCTCAAGCTTTTGCCCTGCACAATTTAGTAAATAAGTATAAATCTCTGTCAATTATTATACCCCCTTCAGTTTAACCACAGAGGTTAAAAGCAGGGAGCTCTAGAGGGTTACAGGGAAAGCTCTTGGTTATGATGCTTCTGAACCTGCCACCCAGGTTTAGTTAGTGTATGGGACTCATCAACTTCTCAATTATGGCCCTTAATTAATATTTGGCTCTTTTTATTTTATCTGAATGCTTCATATACAATCACAGAGTGTGTACTTAGTTTCTTTCCTTGATTTATCCTTAGTTACTATGACTTTTCAGTTTATAGTTGTTGAGGCTTCCATTTAACTAAGATGTCACTAGTCACACAAGACTTTCCTGAAGTTCTGAATTCACAGAAAAATATTTTGTCTTTATATATTTTTTATTATTAAACATGTTCATTTGTAAGCCCAAATTAATGCATTTAGCAAAATATTTTAGATACTACTATATTTCAGGCTTAATGGTAGACATAGGAAATACAACAATTAATAAGAAAATCTTTGGTTTTAAGGAGTTGGCCGTCTAATGGAGGATAAAGTCATGCAGAAACATAATTTCACTAGAAAGAAAAACATTAAGTTCTTGAAGTTGACACATGTACAAGGTGCTATGGGAGTAAAGAGGAAAGATTGAATAATTCTTTCCCTGGGAGTCAGGTAAGCCTTCATGTGCAAAATGCCATTTGAATGGGTATTAAATAATGCATAGGGAGTGAGTATATCCCTAATGGAGAACAGCATTTACAGAGGAATGGAATTAGTAAAAGGAATAATTTGTTCAGGAAACATGAGATTGTTTTATTTTTAATTTTTTTTAAGTTTATTTATTTATTTTGAGAGAGACAGAGAGAGAGAGAACAGGGGAGGTCAGAGAGAGAGATGGAGAGAGAATTCTAAGTAGGCTCTGCACTACCAGCACAGAACTCGATGTGAGGATCAAACCCACGAACCGTGAGATCACGACTTGAGCTGAAATCAAGAGTCAGATGCTTAACTGACTGAGCCATTTAGGCAGCTCAAAGAATAGTTTCTTTGATAGGGAAATATTTACAAAATAATTACAGAAGATTGAAATCCTTCATATATAGAACTTTTATAATTCAATGACAAAAGATGAACACCTCATCAGAAAAAATGGACAAACATTAATACAAAATATTGGATGCTTACTATATTTACAAAACAATAACAACAACATACTACCTGCCCTCATGGAGCTTGCAATCTAGTGGGAGATGCAGATAATTAATAACTTACCATTTAGTGTAATAAAATTATAATCAGAACACGTAGGAGAGGTATCTAACTCATACTTGGGGATCTAGTGATAACTTCCTAAGAAAGTAACGTCTAAATTTTCACCTACGAAAGGTGAAAAATGGGTAGAATATAGACAGACACAGATAGAGGTGGGCTGGGGTACAGGGGTAGATGAGTAGTCTAGTCATAGTGAACAACATACATGAAGGCCTGGAACTGAGAGAGAGCATGGTGTATTTGGGGAAAATGAAGACACTTAAGTATGGCTGCAGCACAGAGTACAAGGAGGGAAGTCGGATGAGGCAAGTTTTAAAAACCTGTGTTAAGAAGTTTGGATTTTCTTGGGGCGCCTGTGTGGCTCAGTTGGTTGAGCATCCAACTTTGGCTCAGGTCATGATCTCACAGTTCACGGGTTCAAGCCCTGGATTGAGCTCTGTGCTAACAGCTCAGAGCCTGGAGCCTGCTTTGGATTCTGTGTCTTCCTCTCTCTCTCTGCCCCTTCCCCTGCTCATTCTCTGTCTGTCTCTGTCTCTCAAAAATAAATAAATGTTAAAAAAAATTAAAGAAAAAGAAATTTGGATTTTCTTAAGGAAGCCGTTGAAATGTTCTCAGTAGAGAAGCTACACTATAATTAAATTTGGGTGTTAGCCAATCTGACTGACTGTAGTGGATTGGATTGGGAGTGGACAAGATGTCCATTTAAGAGGATTTTTCTGTAACATAGAAGAAAGATGGTGGACCACATAAAGATGGCATCAGTGGTAGTAGAGAAAAGTGGATGGATTTGAAATTTGTTTAGAAGGTATAATTGGCAGAACTTGGTTATTGATATGATGTAGCAGGAGTAGTGGTAAAAAGAAGTGCGAACGGCTTTAGAAAGTAAGATGATGAATAATGTTTTGGACATGTTGATTTGTAGCTGTCTAAGGGAAATGGAAATTTCTGGAAGGCACTTAGTTATATGGGTCTGGAACTCAGATAGGAGGACCCATGGAGATAGAGGTTTGGGGATCATTAGTATATAGAAGGTAATCTGTCATGATTTCATCCAGAGACAGTTAAATACTATAAGAAGAGAAGACAAGAGAACACTGAGATTGAACTCTGCTACGTGCAAAGGAATAAAAATCCTCAAGATAAGAAGGAATGGTTGAGAGGTAGGTAAGAGGAAAGCCAAGGTAGTGTTGTGCCATGGAAACTAAGGGCAGTTAAGAGTTCGATTAAAAGGAAATGGTTAACTGTTCCAAATGTTGCTGAAAGGTTGTGTAAAATAGCATTGAAGAGCTTCCATTAGATTTAGTTACAAGGAGGATGACCATAATCTTGTGGAGAACAGTTTCAGCGGGGCATTGCAGGAAGCATCTAAGGTGTCCACCAGTGAGTGGGAAGTAAAGTAACAGGAATCAGACAAAACAACATTAACACATCATCCACAAAACAAGAAATACAAAAGGTCAGGAAACATAAAGAAGTTCTGTCTCATTAGTAATAAAAAAAAATACAAAACAAAATGAGATACCTATTTTTAGCCAGTCAAGTTGGCCAAGATAGAAAATGAGTATACTGACATTCACCAGTTGATGAATGTGTCACTTGATACAAATTTCAAAGGTGATTTGGCAATATCAAAAGTTTTTAAAATGTGAATACCCTTGCAGGTCACAATTCTGTTTCCTCCTCGGCAGAGGGAGGAAAACATAATCCTCATCATGCCTTTATATTCTTATATTCTCTACCGTCACCAAGTAATAGCTGTTCAGAGTTGAGAATAGCAAGAGTATCGAACAGAGAAAATTTTTCTTGCTCTGCATTTCTGTTGTTAATGCTGTTATTTTGTTTTTTCATAGAGGAGTAAATGGTTTATTTGAGGAGTGCACATTATCAGGAGTCCTATCTTCTGGAGGGACATGCTACCATAGGCTTTTTAAAATACAGAGTAAGAGGGGCACCTAGCTGGCTCAGAAGAGCATGCGATTCTTGATCTCAGCATCATAAGTTCAGGCCCCACGTTAGATGTGGAGCCTACTAAATTAAAAAATGAAAAAAATACAGAATGAGAGTAGAGGAAGAAGGATAAAAGTGATGCAGAGAACCAAGCTGCACAAATAATTTTCTGCCACAATTTCTAATGGATTCGGGATGTATTTCCTGGCAGTGGAAACAAAAATGGAGAAAGGAGAGGGAACGGTCCTTGAGGAACTTTTTCTTCTAGTTACCCAAATGTCCCATATCAAGGAGTTAAACTAGTTAGCAAGAAGTGTTTGTTGAAGTTAGCCTCACAAAATCAAAGCAAGCAAAAACAAAATATAAGCTCCATTAGGGCAAAGATTTATGTCTGTTTCATGACTTCCCTAGAAGAAAGCCTGGAAAACGCTAGGTGCTCAGTTAACAATGGCTGAAAGCAGAATGAAAATTGAAGGGGAAATTTGACAGCCAACAAAACAAGAGGAGCAAAGTGTGGATTGTGGACAGTTTGCTAATGTTTGTTTTTTCATTGCTACTTTTATTGAACAATAAGTGCAAAATCTGATAGTAGTTGTTTCTTCGTTTTCTTCTTCTTTTGGTATGGGATAGCATAACGAGAAATCAAAATGGCTGTCCAAATAGATGGTGATTTTCAACTAATGTTGGCATCTGCTGTGTGGAGAGTGGAGAAGGGAGAACACTATCCAGTCACAAAACCATCTGATTAGTTAGCTGCACTTTGAGGAGAGGCAATCACAATTAAAGTGAAAAAGTGTTCAGCAAGTTGCAGAAAAATACATCTTCTTAAGTTTTTTTTTTAATAGCAAAATTGGATATAGAAACCTTCAAGTGCACATGGAGGAAGTTGCAGTACTTTTTGATTATCTCTTGGCTCTCACCATTTTCTCTAATACCTCTGAATTCTCTTTAGTTCAACAGAGCAATGGAGGAGTTTCCATACAAAAGCTTTCACTGTTGTAAGGCCAACAAGATGGGGACTTGATGCAATATGTGGAAATGAGCTTATAAGATTAACAGCAAAAAGAAAAAGCTATGCTGGGTTTTGGGACTCTGATAGCCAGCATTCTATAGTTGAAACTGTTGACTCCCTGAAAGGATTAATTGTTTTAATTTTCTTGATGCAAGACTCTCGTGGTTTTCCACCTACATCTTTGGCTTCTTCTTTTCTTTCTTGCATACAGATTCATCTTATACTACCTGGCCAGTTTTACAACCTCTTCACTTCTCAATCTGTACTTTTTCTTTCAGAGAGCTCATCCATGCCCAATACTTGAATGACCACCTCATTCGGGTGACTTCAAATTTTATCTCTAGCAGAAATTATTCCTCTTCATCCAGGCTCTTAGAGCTACCTACATGATGTATCTTCTTATCCTAAAGGCAGTCAAATTCACCATGTTCAAAAATAAAATTGTAATTTAGCTCTCCAGTCAATGGTGTCCACCAAACATTCCACCTTCTGTTCTAGTAAGCAAGCCAGGGTTGCCTCTCATACTTCTCTCTTCTCCTTTCCTTGCCACATCCAATCCATCACGAACTCTCTCCATTTCTTCTTCTAATATCTCTCAATTCGGTTTCTCTGGCTCTATCACCAGTAGCTCAGGGCAGTTTACTTTGGCTTACCTTCCAAACCTTCTAAATCATCTTCCTGCATCCACCTTTCCCCCATTTAAATCCCTTTTCTGAGGTGTAGCCCTTTCAAAATACACATATGAACATGAGATTATCCTTGCCACTGATCTTGAGGGAAGTATAAAAGTTTTAACATGACCTACAAAGCTTCGAATGATCTGAATTACTTTCACCTTTCCTGGACTTGCTTTAGCTCTTTATTCCCCAATTGCACTGGCCTTCCTTTAATGCCTATTCTCTCTATGCCACCTCATGTCTCAGGACCTTTGAACATGCTTTTGTCTCAGCTAGGAATGCACTTGTTTCATTTTCTCTGGTCAGCTCACACCCATCTTTCAGATCTTAACTTATTTTTTCTTTTTAAGAAATATATTTATGACTTCCTCTACTTGATCAGCTCCACCTGTAGTACATTCTCCTAGTTCACTGTTGCATCCCTTTATTATGCTTATCACATGGGTGTGTGGCTGGGGAAGGTGGGAGCTCCCACTCAGCCATAGAGGTGGCAAGATGGAAGGTATTGCTGTCTAGATGGGCTGACAGGCTTTTGCTTTTCCTTTCAGTCCTCACAAATTGTCTCTGGGAGTGAGTCCCCCCAACACTGGGGAAGCACCTGGCTGTGACCTTATAATTCAACCTTATTTTGTACTTGCTGTTCTTTAACCATATTCTATCCCCTTGGATGATTTTAGTATAGATAGTCACTTAACTTCCAAGCTGGTCAACTTCTACGATGTAGGAAGGTTGGACCAATCAGTAGTTGCAAATTCAAATGAGTATAGGGTCAAGTATGTAACAGGTGATTGAGATGGCCCATTTGGCTGTGATATACTGAAGAGCAGGGCCCTATCTGAAGGGAGCAGCAGCTCTTTGGTTCTTGTTGATTGTGAACACATTGGAAGGTGTGCCTTGTGTTGCCAGATCTTTTGATTTTTCAAGAGAAGTCAAGGATCTGGATTTTTATTTTTTTATTTTTCATTTTGTTGAAGATTTTATTTATTTATTTGTAAATGGTTATTCATTTATTTTGAGAAAGAGAGAACAGGGCAGGGGCAGAGAGAGAGGGAGAGAGAGAATTCCAAGCAGGCTCCATGCTGTCAGCCCAAAACCCAATGCAGGGCTTGAACTCATGAACCACAAGAACATGACCTGAGCCAAAACAAAGAGTTGGATGCTTGACCAACTGAGCCACCCCAGTGTCCCAAGATTTTATTTTTAAGTAATTTCTACACCCAACGTGGGGCTCGAGCTCCCAACCCCAAGATCATGCATGCTCTACTGACTGAGCCAGCCACACACCCCAGAAATCTGGATTTTTAGAAAAAGTGGCATCTTTTGTTTTTTTAAATGCTGCAATAATTAAAACATAGACTAGACCTATATGGGCTAGATATGGGCCAATGACTGGTAGATACTACTTCTGGTCTTCCTTCGACCTCTTATTTTATAGAATAATGAATCTAGGTAAATGAATATTCTAATACTGTAGAATTTGTTCTAGAAATCACTGCTATCATGAGTAGTATCTCCTATAATGTTTGAGACTGGGAAAAAAGAGGGAGAAGAAATATCAAACCTTAAGGTATTACAAACATTTTGGAAAAACCAACATATATTTTAAAAAACTAGTAATCTGAGAGCCCTGTGCTGTAACTATCTGTGTAACTATCTATAAGCATAGGTGTATATGTAATTTGCACACAGATAATCAAATATGCATATATTTATTTTATATAAAGAATGTACAGATTTACATTACATTTATGCAAATTTATATTTGAATTTACCAAATATGTAGATTCGTGTCAAAGATTTTTCAAAAAGTAACAAAAGCTCATATTCAATTTTAGCTTAAAGGGGTTGAAAACTGGACAATGACCTTATTGCTTTGGTAATCCAATTCCCTAAATTAGCCAGACCTTGGGAAATGAGCAGCTTCAACATGTTTTGGTCTGTAGTAGCATTTGAAATGACTGTTTAATCTGTTTTGGTCATATCTTGTATGCTAAGAATATTTCTGAAAATCTATATGAGGACGTGAATGAAATGCACTAGATCTAACATCTCCAGTACATACAAAAGTATAAACTCTTTTCAAGTTAAACTCAATTGCAAAGAGCTGAGTTTCTCAGGTCACCAGAGCCTTAAACTGAAAAACAGTCTTGATCAACATCTAAAAATAGATATAAAGAGCCCATCAGGAACGTGGTACAGCATGAAGCACTGTAGTATATTAAAGACAGGTAACATTTTCAAGGAACCAAAGTTTAGTCAGTCTTGAGCAAGAATGTAAATATTTGGCACTATTCTGTTAGCTTCTCAAGAAGATTGTAGGAATTTCCTTCCTGGATTGGCTTTACAAATAGACTAGATATTAATCTTAGAGATGCTCATTTTCTTTCTAACTTGTTGGTGCTTTATGTTACAATTTTTTTTGGGGGGGGGCAGGAGTATTGCCTTAAAAGCAAAGAACTTCGAACTTCCTTCTTTTGGTGTTTCTTCCAGGTTGCAGGTTGCATTTTTAGCACGAAAGTAAATAGAGACGGTTATACATTAGCCAGAAGAATGACTACAGGGAGAGAACATAATACAATCCTACTGCCATTCTGTAGATTCGAGAATGTTGGAGCTGGAAGAGACTTTAGCAGTTCCTTAGCAGTTGTCCTAACCCTCTTAGGGAGTTAGGCTCGTTATCTCAAAGACCCTTCATAGCTCATTTGTCAAATGGGGCAGCTGAGGCCCAGGGTCAAAGTTTATATTTACTGTGACTCAATCTTTCAGTGGAAAGGGAGTCGACTCTTAAAATACCAAAACGCATTTATCTGAACTCATGAAAAATTTGCAACAATTTATATGGCATTTCAAATAAATGGAGCAGAATTGATCTAGTACTTGAGGTCTCAGAAATGAAATTTTCTAGCATATGTCTTTCTTTAATCTTAAACAAACTCTAACATGTCTTGGGTATCTTTGTGGAAAGAAGCAAACCAATTAACCAAAAGCACTTTGATCCGTGCTTGGTTCATTGCAAGCATTCAACATATATGTGTTCAGTGGCCATAGGCAGTGATACTCACCATAGATTTCTATTTAGTTTTTTATGTTTCTAATCTAGATGCTTCACTACTGGCACTGGAAGTAACTTTATAAGATTAAGGGTAAATTCTCTTTGACCTGAGCCTATAACTCTTCTTTGAGACAGAAACTAATTGAACCATTTATTTTGATGATTTTTTTTTTTTAATCCTGAAACTGTTGCAAAGGGACGTTTGACTGTTATATATTTTTGCTATCTATCTATCTATCTAAAAAGTTATTATTTGCCTGGGATTTTTTTCTTATTAAAATTAAATAAATGCATAAAATACATAAATAAAACCTCATTGAATGTTGGAATATCAGGGAAGAGAATGAAATTCATGTGTCTTATTCTCATTGTTCAGCACAGCTGAAAATAGGAAAGTGGTGCTATCAAGTTTTAATCTTTCCCTTTTCATATCAGAACACTCATATATATGATTTTTTTAAAAAAATTCAGTGGGGAAATTGTATGTACTTGAATATTAATTGTGACTAATTTAATAGTATTCCATATGAGCCATTTAAAAATCATGAACTTTCTTTTTGTGTTGATCCTTCACATAACTGTTGGGATAATCTCTTACCAATAATTGTATCTTCATTATATTCTCTCGCTCAAAATCTTGCCGAGAATGCCTATAGCTTTAGTGTTGTAAGTGGGAGCTGTAGAGACAGATGTTCTGGGTCTGAGTCTCTACTTTTTGCTAGCTGTGTGTCTTTGGGAATGTCCTTTATTTCCCCTGAGGCTCAGTTTCTATATAAACAAAGTGGGAAAATATATTAAACCTGATAATATTCATGGGGCACCAGGGTGGCTCAGTCGGGTAACCGTCTGACTCTTGATGTCGGCTCAGGTCATGATCTCACAGTTTGTGAGACTGAGCCCTGCCTCGTGCAGAGCTCTGTTAGGATTCTCTCTCTTCATCTCTCTCTTCCCCTCCTCTGCTTGTATTTCCTATCTCTGTCTCAAAATAAATAAATGGACTTTATAAAAACTGACAATACTATTTTGAGGGATAAATGAGACAATTCCAAAATTTTTAATGTTTATTTATTTTTTGAGAGAGAGAGAGAGAGAGAGAGATAATGAGCAGGGGAGGGGCAGAGAGAGAGGGAGACACAGAATCAGAAGCAGGGTCCAGGCTCCAAGCTGTCCGCACAGAGCCTGATGTGGGGCTTGAACCTATGGACTGTGAGATCATGACGTGTGCTGAAGTCAGATGCTTAACTGACTGAGCCACCCAGGCACCCCCCTCAATGAGACAATTTTTAAAGCTCTTCCCCTTGCACCCAGCCTGACTTAAGTCCTGGTACATACTAGGTATTCAATAACCATTGATTTAATTAATGGATAGATATCTAATGCTTAGAAGGTAACATGCAAATCCTTCAGCCTACCATTCAAAAACTGACTCTTGTATTTACCCCAACCACAGCACTCTTAGTTTGTCATGGCCTAGTTAGGACAGGTCCCTTTGTTTTGGCCACACTGATTTCCTTTCTGCCCTTATCCACTACTCAGCCTCTCAGTCCCATGTTTACAATATTTCTATTATCCCACAAAGAGTGCTTTTCACTCTTATATGCCACGATATTTCAATTATTTTGCTAATCTAGCATGAAACTCACCTTTTTATAGGAAACTGCCTAATTAACCCCATTATGACTTAGGTCTCACCATTATTTTGGTTCATCTTCTCAGCACTCATGTAATCTGTTTGCATAATCCTCTGCACCTGCAGGCATATAGTTTTGCATTGTTCTTAAGTCATTTTCTATATATTTAGCCCCCCTCCCACCCATCTAGTTTCCAAGCTCTTCAGAGGCATTGAGGAACGCATCTCCTAGTTTGTTTGTTGCACCCTTTCCCATATTACCCTTGGTCTCTAGTCTCAAGAACAGAGTTGCAAATTTTGCTGACTAAAAATTGGTATTTTCAGGCACAGAGATGGTTTTTAAAATAACATGTTAGAGGCATCTGGGTGGCTCAGTCAGTTAAGTGTCTGACTCTTGATTTCAGCTCAGGTCATGATCTCATGGTTTGTGAGATCGAGCCCCACATTGGGCTCTGCCCTGACAGTGCAGGGCCTGCTTGGGACTCTCTCTATCCCTCTCTCTCTGTCTCTCCCCACTCTCAAAATAAATAAACATAAAAAAATTGAAAGCATGTAAAAATTTCATTAACACAATGAAAGTAGAAAGACATGTACATTTATCCCAGCTAATATAAATCACTTGCAATCCTGCCAGTGTCCTAGGTTATTGAGATTAAAGAATCAAAAGAGAACCAAAAGGAATTTATTCCCAAACACCAACCCAGCATCAAAAGACAGACTATACTGATTTGTCTAGTTTCATAAAAACATTTGTTTCTAATGACTGAGTGAAAATTACTTCTTCAAAAACATTGTCTTCCCACTGTGCCTTTTTTTTTTAAAAGCAAGAAGTCTATGTAATTACAATATAATGCTTTTCATGAAAATAAAAATCATTTCAATGAATAAATGAGTATACAGAGAATATACATGGGACAAGAAAAAAAATCTTGCATAATTAGAACCAGTTTTTGAGGAAATGGAGTTTTGTCAGGTACCAATTACCTAACATGGCTTTTCAGAGCTTGGCACTTTCTGTAGCATACTAAACATACAGTTCCTCAAGCTAAGATACAAATGATCTAAAATGGATTAGTTTTATGTATACCTAATGTATAAAATAGCTACAGAAACATGTTGTTGTACCGCATGAGTTGATGAATGGAGCCCAAAGGAAACAGAGAAGCAACCTGAGACGTTTCTCCAAGGGTGTTTTATAGTGCCAAAGGGGCCATAAGCCTTCTACCAAAATGGCGGGGGAAAAAAGAATGAGTCATTATGAGGTTAAGAGTATGTATTGTGAGAGTGAAGCTGGAAGGGTAAAGGGTTGTTGGAACATAAGGGATAGAGGTCAGAAGGTAAGATATTGGAGTTAAGGATTTCTGACATTCTGGTGATGGCAAGGTCTAGAAGGGCTTCCACAGCTGTGATTGGGTAAAGTAAAGTGGAGGTAAATGTCACAGATGTAGGTTAAGACCTATAAATATAGGGCGCTGATTGGCCTGACCATAAGGATCTTTACTGACTGGATGAATAGTGAATACTTATTCTGTGGAACGTGCTGTAATAGCCATAAATGTGGAAAATACCATTCCTGACCTCATAGAACTTCTTTTCTAGTAGAGAGGATACACAGTTTAAATGAATCATTACAATAAAGTGTAAGGAGTGTTACTTCTCAGAAACCAAAGAAATACACTTAGGCAAGGGGAGTCTATTCTCTCTAGTAGCTAATGATAATGGAATTGTCTTTAGTAAGCTTTCCCTTGCTCATTTTTTCTATCATTTTATGAGTAAGAAAGGCCTTCAGTTTATAGATGAAAGTAAAATAGACTCAGAGTAATTAGGTGATTTATCCAATGTTATATGCTTTGGATGTGGTAGAGCTAGGATTCAAAACCAGATCTGTCATAGTTGTAGTTCTCCTATGGCTTATGTGAGGTGACTATAGCCCTTCCTTCTGGCTGATTACAACAGAAAAAATATGGGAAAATATAAAAACCATTATTTGAGAACTCTAAGAAGTTAGCAGAAGCTGTAAGATTTAGGAGAGGAGTCAAAATTTGGATAAGCGACCTGCATGGGGACAAGTTTCTATTTAGCACCGCCTCCACCCCGCCCCCCCCCCCCCCCCCCCCCCCCCCGTGCTGCTTTGTGCCTAGAGTGGTCCCAGTCACATTGTGATGTGGTGGTATTGGAAACTAAAACTCTGATAGAAAGCTCATGAACTTTCTGTCTTGAAGAACAAAGGATAGGAACACCACAAGGCTGGATAGTGTGGGAGGAATCACACTGGGGAGAGAGCTGAAGAAGGGGCCCCTTAATTCTATAGAAGTCTCTGCTGGGTTCCTGAGCTATGTATGCATAGGGTGGATCCTAGTGAATTGGAACTGAGATTAGGGTCATCCACATAAGTCTCAGATTAACCCTGAACAATAGCTATATGAGACAGATCCAAATAAGCAGAGAAAATTCCTAGACAAATAAAATAAGATTTAATATTGTAGCAACTTTATTGAGGTGTACTTTACATATACAATCCATATGTTTTACATTTATAATTCAGTGATTTTTTTCAAGGAAATTAAGGACCATTTCTATCACCCCAATGAGATCTCTTCTTTCTGTTTATAGTTAATCTCTGTTCTCAGCTCCAGCTCCTAGAAACCACAATCTACTTTCTTTCTCTGTAGATTTGCATCATCTGGACATTTCTTGTAAGTGGAATCATACAATATGTGGTCTTTTGCATCTGGCTTTTTTCACTTAACACAATGTTTTTACTGTCCATCCATATTATAGCATATATGAGTATTTTGTTCTTCTTTAAGGATGAAAAATATTCATTGTATGGCTATTCCACATTCTAAAGTAAGTCTTGAACTGCCACTCATGTAAGGCAAGACATAACTTATGGTCTAAACATAACAGGATGATTTCCTGCTAACAAAAGAATCACCATTCTCAAAAAATCCCAGAAGATTCAGGAACATGAGTCTAAACAACTTAACAGTCAAAATATCTGAAAGATTATGTATACCAGACATATTAAGAGCCTGGAAATTATGACCAATCCTCAAGGGAAAAGGCAATCAGCAGATGCAAACCTTGAGAAAACCCAGATGTTGGAATTATCAGACAAAGTATTTAAAACATCAATTATATGTATGATCCATGAAGTTGAGGAAAAAGACATTTGAAGTGCATGGATAGATAGATATTTCAATAGAGAAATAAAAAGTACATAGGGGTTCCTGAGTGGCTCAGTTGGTTAACCATGGGACTCTTGATTTGGGCTCAGGTCATGATCCAAAGGTTCGTGGGTTCGAGCCCAGCATCCAGCTCTGTGTTGACAGTGCAGTGTCTGCTTAGGATTCTGTCTCTCTCTGCCCCATCCCCACTTGCACTCTTGCACACACACTCTTTCTCTCAAAATAAATAAAACGTTTTTAAAAAGTATGTAAAAAAAGAACCAAATGTAAAATTTAGAATGAAAAAAATACATTTGAAGTGAAAACCTTCCCACATGAACTCAGTAGTAGTCTAGCGATGATAGAGGATAGAACCAATAACTAGATAATAGGTCAATAAAAGAAAAAAACTGTATGATTTCATTTATATGTGGAATCTAAAAACAGCGGAGTTCAGAATCAGAGAGTGGAATAGTGGTTACCAGGCACTGAAGGGTGAAGAAAATGAGGAGGTTTTGATCAGAGAGTACAAACTTTCAGTCATAAGATGAATAAGTTCTGGGGATCTATTCTACATCATGGTGGCTATAGATAATAATACTGTATTGTATACTTGAAATTTGCTAACCAAGTAGATCTTAAGTGTTCTCACCACACTAAAAAAAAAAAAAAAAGTAACTGTGTAAAGTGATAGATGTGTTAATCCATATAGTAATCAATGTGTATGTATATCAAACTATCATATTATACACCTTAAATATATACATTTTATTTGCCAATTATAACTTAATAAAGCTGAAAAAAAAGAAAATAGGTCAATAAATATTATCCAATCTGAGGAAAACTAAAACAAAGAAGATTCGAAGGTTGAATAAAATGAACAGAGCTTCAGGGGATTATGAGTCAATATCAAAAAGTCTAACATTCATATCATTGGAGTTCCAAAAAAAGGAAGAGATTGGTGCAGAAAAAGATATTTAAAAGAACATTAGCTAAACTTCTCACATTTTCTGAAATACAAATCTACAAATTCAAGAAACTTAATGAACCCAAACAGAACAGCTCAGAGAAAACCATGCCTGGCCATATCATAATCAAATTAATGAGAACCAAAGATAAATTTTTAAAAATCTTTAAAGCAATCCTGGACTTTAGCCACTACTACAAAGCAGTAATCATCAAGACAGTATGGTATTGGCACAAAAACAGACACATAGACCAATTGGATAGAATAGAGAACCCAGAATTGGACCCACAAATGTAATGCCAACTAATCGTTGTCAAAGCAGGAAAGAATATCTAATGGGAAAAAGACCGTCTCTTTAACAAATTGTGCTGCGGAAACTGGACAGCAACATGAAGAATGAAACTAGACCACTTTCTTACACCATACAGAAAAATAAACTCAAAATGGATGAAGGACCTGAATGTGAGACAGGAAACCATCAAAACACTAGAGGAGAAAGGAAGAAACAACCTTTTTGATCTCAGCCTCAGCAATTTCTTACTCGACACTTCTCCAAAGGCAAGGGAATTAAAAGCAAAAATGAACTATTGGGACCTTAATCAAGGTAAAAAGCTTTTGCACTGCAAAGGAAAAAAATCAACAAAACTAAAAGGCAACCAATGGAATGGGAAAAGATATTTGCAAATGACATAGTAGATAAAGGGCCAGTATCCAAAATCTGTAAAGAACTCACCAAACTCCATACCCGGAAAGCAAATAACTCAGTGAAGAAATGGGCAGAAGACATGAATAAACACTTCTCCAAAGAAGACATCCAGATGGCCAACAGACACATGAAACGATGCTCATTGTCCCTCATCATCAGGGAAGAACAAATCAAGACTACACTGAGATACCACCTCATGCCAGTCAGGGTGGCTAAAATGAACAAATCAGGAGATGGTGGCAAGGATGTAGAGAAATGGGAACCCTCCTGCACTGTTGGCGGGAATGCAAACTGGTGCAGCTGCTCTGGAAAACAGTATGGAGGTTCCTCAAAAAATTAACACTAGAACTCCCCTGTGACCCAGCAATAGCTCTGCTAGGAATTTACCCAAGGGGTACAGAAGTGCTGATGCATAGGGGCATATGTACCCCAATGTTTATAGTAGCACTTTCAACAATAGCCAAATCAAGGAAAGAGCCTAAATGCCCATCAACTGACAAATGGGTAAAGAAGATGCGGTTTGTATATACAATGGAATACTACCTGGCACTGAGAAACAATGAAATCTGGTCATTTGCAGCAATGTGGATGGAACTGGAGGGTATGATGCTAAGTGAAATAAGTCAGGCAGAGAATGACAGATACCACATGTTTTCACTCATATGTGGTTCTTGAGGAACTTAACAGAAGACCACGGGGAAGGGGAATGGATTAAAAAAAAAGTTACAGAGAAGGATGGAGGCAAACCATAGGAGACTCTTGAATACTGAGAACAAACAATACTTGATGGAGGGTGGGGGAGAGGGGAAAGTGGGTGTTGGGCATTGAGGAGGGCACTTGTTGTGATGAGCACTGGGTGTTTTATGGAGACCAATTTGACAATAAATGATATTTAAAAAATAATAGAAATCTTTAAAGCAGCCAGTGAAGACATCATAAGTTTTATATATACGGGAACAATGAATCAAACATCTGTGGATTTGTCATCAGAAACCATGGAGACCAGAAGACAGTGGGACATTTTTAAGGTGCTGAAAACAAAGAGCTATTAACCCAGAATATTCGCCATGTAGTGTGGATATGCTTCATGAGTAAATGTGAAATAAAGACATTCTTAGGAAAAGGAAAACCAAGAGACTCTGTCAACAGCAGACATGTTCTACAAGAAATGCTAAACTAAGGTCTTTAGGATCTCTAGGGAAAAGCTGGAATTTTCAAGAAATGAAGGAAGAACATCGAAGATGGTAAATCTATGGATAAAAATAAAAAACTATTTCTCCTAAATTCTTTAAAATGTGTGTTACTGCTGAAATCAAAAGCGTGACAGTGTCTGGTAGAGTTTCCAATGTAAATAGATGATATACATATGAAAAGTATAAAACAGTAAAGGGACCCAAATGGTTATATCGCTTCTGTATTTTGTTTAAAGTGGTAAAATACTACCTAAATTGATTATGAAAGTTAAATGTATATATTATAGTCTCTACTGAAATTATTCAAAACATAATTCAAAGAAAAACAACAAAAAAGCCAACATATTGCACTGAAATAGAAATAGTAAAATCTACCCAGGTAATCCAAAAGAAAGCAGGAAAAGGGTAAGAAAAGAACAGAGGGGAGAAAAGAAACAAATAATATCACATCTAAATCAAATCCTTGCCAACCATTACACTGAAGGTTAAAAATCTAAACACACAAATTAAAAGGCAGAAATTGAAATAATCAAAACAAGACCCAGTTATATGCTGTCTATAAGAAATGCGCTTTAAATATAAAATATAAAGATATATATATATAGGTTGAAAGTAAAATGATGAAGCCTTCTCGCGTGAAATAGCAGTAGCCAGAGCTGTGCAATGTTGTCCATGACAGTGGTGTGCTGGAGACCTGGCCTAGACCTGGTGTTGGAGCCTGACAGCTCCGTGGGCCCTTTGCAGCTGCACTTCCTGCCCTATGCTTCCAATGGATGTACTATACTGGCAATTGCTTGAGGAGAGTTTTCAGTTGTGGCTTCTGATACTTGATTGAGTGAAGGGTTTTCAGTTCACAGCCAAGAAGGCTCCAAGTGTTACAAATTTACAGACAAAACAGTCATTGGATGACACGGTTTTCATGGAGACTGTCTTTCCCTGACGATGATTATTGAAACAAGACTAAAGATGTATAAGTATTCTAATAATAAGAGGATTACGACGGAAGCGATTGCTGAAACGGTGTGTACAATCGCCTATTCATAAGGTGCTTCTTTCCACCCTGTTTACAACATCACTGGGGGACGGGATGAAGAAGGCAAAGGAGCTGTGTACAACTCTGACCCACTAGGGTGCTACCAGAGAGACTTCTTCAAGGCTGGAGGCTCAGCAAGTGCCATGCTACAAACCCTGCTTGACAACCAGGTTGGTTTTAAGAACATGCAGAATGTGGAGCATGTCCCACTGTCCTTGGAGCAGAGCCAGTGGAGACGGACATGTACATTAAGAATACACTCAGAATCTGCATCATAACCAAGGAGGGCATCAGGGGGGAAACTGTTCCCCTGAGGAAGAATTGATGTGTGTGCTGTTATCACAAATCACTTCAAAACTGGTTAATTTTATATCTCGGAACTATCAGACTAATTGGCTTTGTTAAAACATGAAAGCTGTTTTTTTTTTTAAAGTAAAACGATGGAAAAGATATATAACGCCAATAATAATTGAAAGAATGCTGTGGTGTGGCTATATTGATACCAGACAAAGTAAACTTCAGAGCAATAAATATTACCAGGAATAAAGAAGGAATTAGATACTTATGAATCAGTTCACCAAGAAGACATAACAATTGTAAATGTATATGCATCTAACAACAGAGCTTCAAAATACAACTGATAGAATGTAAAGAGGAACTGAAAGATAGAACTGAAAGAAGAAATAGGCAAATCCATAAATGTATATGGTAACTTCAGTACAGGTATCCCAGATGAATATGAATATAGAAAACCTAAACAATATTATCAATAAGTTGAATGCATCTTCTTATCAAGTGCACATGAAACATATTCTGGGCCACAAATATACCTTAAAATTGTACAAGGATAGAAGTCAAACAAAGTATGCTTGCTGACCATAATGATGTTAAACTAGATAGAAATAACAGAGATATAAAATACCTGGAACACCTCAAATATTTGGAAAACATTACTACGTAACCAATGAATTAAAGAGAAAAACTCATGGGAAATTAGAACATATTTTGAATTGAAGTACATTTACATTGCAACATTTGTGAGATACATCTAATGTACTTGTTCAAGGGAAGTATATAGCACTAAATCATCTTTTAGCAAAAGGTTTCAAAGTGAGGATCTAAGCATCTACCTTAAGAAGCTAGTAAAGGTGAGCAAGTTAAATGCAAAGAAAACAGAAGGGAGGAAATGGTAAAGATAAAAGCAGAATCACTGAAAGTGAAACAAAAATAATTGAGAAAAATCAATGAAACTAAAAGCTATATCTTTCCCATTTTCATTAAAATTGATTAATTTGTAGCAACACTAACAACCAAAAAAAAAAGGAATGAAGACACAGATGGCCAATATCAGGAATGGAAAAGGGTATATCACTACAGAGCATACAGATATAAAAGTATATTAAGGGAATACTAAAGAAAATTGTATGCCTATAAATCTGAGAACTTAAATTGAACCAGTTCTTAAAAGACACAAACTACTAAAGTTCACTCAAAAGGAAACAAATAACTAGATAGTTCTATATTTATTAAATAACTTGAATTCATAGTTAAAGAACCTCCAATAAGAAGATTTCAGGTCCAGATGACTCCACTGGAGGATCCTGTCAATCATTTAAAAAAGGATTGGTATTAATCTATACAATCTTTTACAGAAAGAAAAGGACAATGTAACCCTAATATAAAAATCAGACAGGGGCACCTGGGTGGCTCTGTTGGTTGAGCGTCTAACTCTTGAATTGGGCTCACGTCATGATCTTACCATTTGTAGGATAGAGCCCTGCCTGCATTGGGCTCTGTACTGACAGTGCAGAACCTGCTTGGATTCTCTCTCTTCTTCTCTCTCTGCCCCTTCCCTGCTCATGCTCTTTTTCTCTCTCTCAAAATAAACATTAAAAAATCAGACAAAAACTTTAAAGAAACTTAAGAGTCTCATATCCATAATAAATATAGATGCAAAGCCCTGAATAAAATATTAGCAAATAAAGATTAATAATATATAAAAATGATAATATATCAGAACCAAATGAAGTTTATCTCAGGAATATAAGGATGATTCATCACTGAAAATCAATTAGTTTAATTCACCATAATAACAGATTAAAGAAGAAAAGCTATACTCTCATATCAAAAATCACAGGAAGAAAAATTTGACAAAATTCAACATCATTTCATGATATTAAGAATTATCCACAAACAAAGAATCAGAGTGGAACTTAACCTGATAAAGAGTATTTATCAAAAAAAGAAACCCCAGGGGCGCCTGGGTGGCTTAGTCGGTTAAGCGTCCGACTTTCGCTTAGGTCATGATCTCGCAGTTTGTGGGTTCGGGCCCTGCGTCGGGCTCTGTGCTGACTGCCAGCTCGGAGCCTGGAGCCTGTTTCAGTCTGCGACTCCCTCTCTCTCTGACCCTCCCCTGTTCACGCTGTCTCTCTCTCTCTCTCTCCTAGAAATAAATAAAACAATTAGAAAAAAAAAAAAAAAGAAACCCCACCTGAAAACAAAACAAGAAAAAATCCTTCAGGTAATAACATACTGAATGGTGAAAGATTGAATACCTTTTACCCAACATCAGGAATCAGGAATGATGTCTACTTTAAATTTTTTTTTAAATGTTTTATTTATTTCTAGGAGAGAGAGAGAGACAGCGTGAGCAGGGGAGGGTCAGAGAGAGACGGAGTCACAGACTGAAACAGGCTCCAGGCTCTGAGCTGGCAGTCAGCACAGAGCCTGACGCGGGGCTCGAACCCACGAACCGCGAGATCATGACCCAAGCGAAAATCGGACGCTTAACCGACTAAGCCACCCAGGCGCCCCTGGAATGATGTCTACTTTAACCTCGTATTTCACTTCATACTTGATGTCCTCTTGAATGAAATGAGGCCGGAAAAATAAATAAAATGTATACAGATTGGAAAAGAAATAAATCTTTATTTGTAGATGTCATGTTTTTCTAAATAGAACATACCAAGGGGGTGCCTGGGTGGCTCAGTGGGTAAGTGTCCAACTCTTAATCTCAAATCAGGTCTTGATCTCAGGGTTGTGAGTTCAAGCCCTGTTTTAGACTCTGTGATGGGTGTGAAGCCTACTTTAAAAAAAAAAAGAAAAGGAAGAAAATACCAAGCAATCTACAAAAGCAGCTCCTAAAACTCCGTAAATGAGATTAGTGATGAATGATACAAGGTCAGTATACAAAAATCAATTATATTTCCCAGTGCTGACAATGAACAGTTGGAAGACAAAATTTTAAAGTCCATGCATTTATAATAGTTCATACAGCATGAAATACTTATGTATAAATTTAACAAAATATACTTATCTGTTTCCTGAAAAATAGTAAATGGTGATAAAAAGATTCAATACTGTTACATTTCAATTTTTCCTAAATTGATCTACAGATTCAGTTCAATCCCAATAAAATCATGGCAGGGTATTTGTAGATAGAAAAGCTGGCTCAGAAAAGTATGTAGAAATGCAAAGGAACCTAAATAGACAAAACAACTTTGAAAAACAAGAAAAAGTTGGAGGATTCACACGAGCTGATTTCAAGACTTACTGTAAAGCTACAGTAATCAAGATGTGGTGGTATTGGAAGAGGGTAAACACACAGATTATTGGTACAGAATCTAAAGTATAGAAATAGACCCACAGAGATATGGACAATTGATTTTTTGTTACATCTACTTTATTTCTGTGTCATTCCATACATTAAAAATTTTTTAAGAGAGAGAGAGCATGTGTATGCACACGGGCAGGGGAGGGGTGGAGGGAGATGGACTGAGAACCTTAAGCAGCCTCCACACGCTGTCAGCAGACAGCCTGATGTGGAGCTGCAACAAAATCAAGAGTCAGGAGCTTAACTGACTGAACCACCCAGGTGCCCCCCAAAATATCTGTATTGTGGTAAAAATGCATAACAAAATTTACCAGCTTAACTATATAGTTAAGTAGAGTTAAGTATATTCACACTGTCGTGCAGCTCATCTCCAGCACTTTTTCATCTTGCAAAACTGAAACTCTATACCCATTAAACAACTGCTGATTTTCTTCACACTCCAGTCCCTGGAAACCACTCTAACACTTTCTGTTTCTATGAATTTGCCTCCTCTAGATACCTCATAGAAGTGGAATCACATGGTATATGTCTTTTTGTGACTGCTTTATTTTACATAAGCATAATGTCTTCAAGATTCATCCATGCTGTTGCATGTATCAGGATTTCCTTCCTTTTGGCAAACTGAATTTTGACAAAGTTCCAAAGTCAATTAAATGGGAAAAAAATAGTCTTTTCAAAAATCGTGGCTGAAAAACTGGACAGTATGCAACAAAAAATGAATATATCCAGTGCCCACATCTTGGTTACTAATACCACTCCCAATGAAAGGAACCTAGGCTCTTGGAAAAATGACTGTAGGACCAGGGAAGAAATATATGATATGAGCCTGGAACATTTTGTACTGCCACGAAGCACGGAAACAAGCAAGCAACTAAATGAGAAAAACTCCTTGATAGAGGGGATGTGTCAAAGAGACACGGGACCTAATTGAAAGAGGTCCCAGTGGCCAAAGCAACAAGATAAATGAAATAGGGTCAGATTGTAACTCAAAGTATAGAATGAATATCCATGAGTCCATATGGTCATGAATGATCAACAATAAAGAACCTAATGACCTACTGATTTTTTAACTTTTTGAGTACTGATACTCAAAAGAACATTGGTGGATTCAAATTAATTGTGGTCAATAAAATAAGCCAGACATCAAAGAGTACATACTTTATGATTCGATTTATATAAAATTCTAAAAAATGCAAACCGATCTACAGTGACAGAAAGTAGGTCAGTACAGTTAACTGGGAATGGAGGTGGAAAGAAGGATGAAACGCTGCATGAGTTATCTTTTTAGGATGATTGAAATGTTTCTTATCTTAATTGTGTTGTGTTTTCATAGCTGTATACATATGTTAAAACTAATCAGATTTTATACTTCAGCTATGTGCATCTTATTTTATTTCAATTAGGTCTCAAAAAGTTAAAAATTACCTGTTTGACCTTCAGTCTAAGAGCTCTTTTCTTTTCAAATGTTTGTTTATTTATTTATTATTTATTTAAAAAATTTTTATAGCTTTTATTTATTTTTGAGACACAGACAGAGCGTGAGTGGGGGAGGGGCAGAGAGAGAGGGAGACACAGAATCTGAAACAGGCTCCAGGCTCTGAGCTGCCAGCACAGAACCTCACGTGGAGCTCAAACTCACGAAACACGAGATCATGACCTGAGCCGAAGCCAGACGCCTAACCAATTGAGCCACCCAGGCCCCCCTCAAATGTTTATTTATTTTGAGAGAGAGAGAGAGAGAGAGAGAGAGAATGAGCACGGGAGGGCCAGAGAGAGAGAGGGAAAGAGAGAGAGAATCCCAAGCAGGTCCTGCGCTCAGTGCAGAGCCTGACCTGGGGCTTGAACTATGATATCATGACCTGAGCTGAAATCAAGAGTCGGATGCTCTACCTACAGACTGAGCCACCCAAGCACCCTGAGAGCTCTTTTCATTACAGCATACTTGCATCTCTGTGTTGGGGATCGAACCACTGAGGATGGTGGATAGAGAGACAGAATCAGTATTTACGAAGTGATCTATCAGAGTCTCCCAGATCTTGAAACATAGTATTAGGTCAGATTTCAAATAATAGATGGAACTACATGAAATTGCTTGTTTTATAGGCTGAAAGTGGTTGAATATAAGAATTTCATATGCAGGTGTGTACAGGGAAAGAGCATAATATATGCATGGCATTTCAACATAGATGCAAATTCATAGAGTGGTGAAATGTGACATCTGTGCGTCGATTCAAGGAAGGATATTGGCTTCTCACTTTCAGTACAAGACATGAAGCCTCAATAGAGCATTTGAATTTTCTTCTTAAAATGGAAATAGCTTCAGACAATGTAGAAAATTTAAAGAAGTAAAAATCACCCAAGGAAAATCACTGTCAATTTGGTGCTCATTCTTTAGGATTTTTTCTATACATATGTAAACTCACAGAGATTATAGCTTATTTTTTAAAGTAGTATTGTGCTATAGATACCCATTTGATATGAATGCAACACATGTATTTTTATTTTGTTTTTCTTAGAAATCCTTTCAAGGAAATATATAAAAGAACATAACTTTGATTTTTAGTTTTCACATTGTTTTGTCATCATGTGGAGGAATTCTAATTATTTCTTTTAAAAAATCTGTGTTGTTAACATTTTGGCAGTTTAGAGTTGTACTACTCTGAAGAAGAGTCTAATGAATATTCTTGTAGCTACATCCGTGTACACATACATGAATATTTTGGCAGGATAACTTGTTAGGGGATGGTCAGTGGGTAAAACATTCTTGAGACTTCAGATATAGAATTGATAGTCTGGTAAATCCTTCTTGCAACACTGCTTCCTTCACTTTAGGGATGCTATTATTCTCTTGCTTTTCTGTTTAACTCATTGGCTTTTCTTTTTAACCCATTTCCTTTTAATCATTGGTTAATCCATTAACCCTCCTGTTTCTTTTGCTGGATCCTTCCCTCTTCCTAATATCTAAATGCTCAGACCTTGGAGGTTTTCTTTATCTACAATGGCTTTCTATATAATCTCACCTTGTCCCATGACTTCCAAATTTATGTCTCCAGCCCTGACCTGTCCCTGTATTCCAGTCTCTCTGCTTGGATAACTAATATGCATTTGAAACGTAAATATTGTCTCAAATCAGTATTTTTATTCGCACTCCACTTTTCAATCTGCTCGTCATTTATTATCCTCCCCACCATCAGTTGCTTAAGCCAAAAGCTGAGAAATATCCTTGATTCTTCTCCTTCTCCCTTAATCGAAAACTACTGCAGCAACAAATTCATTCAGATCTACCTTCAAAATATATCCCAAATCTGACAACCTCTTACCATCTCTGCCTCAACCATCATAGTCTAAGACACCATCATATGCCAGCTGAACTCCTGCACCTAGCTCTTAAGTGCTGCCCCCCCTTGCCCCTCTACTCTATGCACCATAGAATGACTGACCCTTTAAAAATGCAAACAAAGGCGTGCCCGGGTGGCTCATCCGGTTAGGCATCTGACTCTCGGTTTCTGCGCAGGTCATGATCTCGTGGTTCATGGGTTCAAGCCCCACATTGGGCTCTGTGCTGATGGTGCAGAGCCTGGTTTGGAATTTTCTCTCCCTCTCCCTCTCTCACTACACCATCCCTGCTCACGCTGTCTCCGTCTCTCTCAAAATAAATAAATGAATTAAAAAATTTTTAAATTAAAAAGTGTGAACAAAGCTATGCTAGTGACGTTTCCAAATCCTCCGATGGCTTCCCAGTGGACCTTTTAAATTCATAGCTTTCTGTTCCATATGCACTGGGATCCTTGCCATCTCTTGAATGCCCCCTCTGCTCTTATGGTTACCTTTGTTTTCTTAATTATTTCATTTTTTTCCATTTAAGTGTTACCTATTCAGGGAGGACCTCTCTTAACACCCAGTCTAAGATAGCACCTCCTGCTACACTTTTCCCCGCTATCCTGCTTAATCTTTCTGTCATAACACTTATCAGCACTTGACACAATATACATTCAGTTGTTAATTTATTTATTTTGTTTCATAAGTATGCAAGCTCTACTGGGTGCAGAGCCTTTTTTACTTTCTTGTCATACATAGCAGACATTCACTGAAAACATGAATTAATGAATAAATGAATTATTACAAAAGCTTGTAACAATTTCCATTTCTACCAGCAGTATCTGAGAGAGTGTTTTCCCATACACTTGCCAATAATGAATATTGTGGATGTTTTTCATGTTTGCTAATCTGTAGCTTACAAAATAATATATCAAGGTAAGAAACGAGAAGATGATCAGAATAGAGCTTTTTTCCCCCTTTCTTAGTGGTATATAAGATAATGTGCATCTTAAAGATAATAACATCTATGATTTGATGAAACATGGTATGCAGACTGTCAACTTGCCTTGCATTGTACATACAGAATAATTAGCGAACATGGTTCCTATCTTTGAAAAGCTGACAAACTAAGTGATAAGTAAAAAGTGCATAAAGATTTTGAATAATTTGGGATTAAATCAGGCAGTAATCCTTTTACAATCATTAGTTTGATTAGTAGTTTTCTGGTTCTGTTCAGTGGGTCTGCCCCAGGGGTCTTCAGACAGTGGGTAAGGAATGGACAGCCAGCTGAGCTCATATTCTACATCAAATGGAGTAGTTCTTGTTTTAGTTAGATTACATTTTGGATTTCCTTGGTCTTGCCATTATTTCACTTGAATGAAGAGTGCGATTGATTAGAAATAAACACAAATATTTGAAATCTATTGTTTTAAATATTTAAAGAAGGGCCAAAAAGTATGTGCTAGAATTATAGAAGAAGGCTTGAATTGAATAGACGGAAATTAAAGAATATTTATTTCTATTTTATAGTCCTTTACAGTCTTCTTTTTTTTTCTTTTTAATTTTTTTAAGGTTTTTTAAAATTTATTTCTAGAGAGAGAGAGAGCGTGAGCAGGGGAGGGTCAGAGAGAGAGGGAGTCACAGACTGAAACAGGCTCCAGGCTCTGAGCTGGCAGTCAGCACAGAGCCGACGCGGGGCTCGAACCCACGAACCGCGAGATCATGACCTAAGCGAAAGTCGGACGCTTAACCGACTAAGCCACCCAGGCGCCCCCCTTTACAGTCTTCTAAATGTGTTTATATATATTATCTCACTTAAGCTTTATCACATCCCCATGAGTTAGGCATGTCAGCTAACACTATCCTCATAAGGGGAAAACAGGACTCTGTGAGCTGTTCAGGATTATATGGCAGTTAATCTAATCTATAGCAGAACCAGGATTCACAAATCAGAAATCAAGGTATTCTAATTCCAAGAGAACAGCATTAGTAAAATGCAGACTCTCATGAGTAAGAAGACCTAATTTCTCTCTAAGACTCTGATTCTTTTATAACACTTTTATTTAAAAGTTTTCCTCCTAACCATATTTATCTGAAGTTCAGATCTAATCCTCATATTACATTGTTATTATATATAGGATTTCTAGCTCAGTTTTGTTCTCTCTAATGCCCTGAAAATAGAATACTGGAGTCACTTTGTAATATATGTGATTGGGTTGATTTTTTAAAAAATGTTTATTTTATTTTGAGAGAGAGAGAGCAGGGAAGGAGCAGAGGGACAGGGTGAGAACCCCAACCAGGCTCCGTGCTGTCAGCACAGAGCTCAAATCACGTTCTATCCCACAGACAGTGAGATCATGACCTGAACCGAAATCAAGAGTCCAATGCTTAACTAACTGAGCTACCCAGGAGCCCCGAGTTGATTTTTTTTTTTTCCATTAGCAGATGCTTCTATGAGATTGCAAGAAGAAGAAGAAGAAACGAGGAGGAGGAGGAGAAAAAGGAGAAGAAAAAGGCTTTTAATGGTCTTTTATTCCAGAATCATAGGGTAACTGATGAGGAGACTGGATTTAGCTGACTGAAACTGGCAGCTTAAAAATAATTGGTGTGCTAGATATAATTACTCGGTGTCAGACACATTACGCAAGTTATTTCATTTGATTCCTTACAACCTTATTTAATGCGGTGATTGATAGATGAGTTGATTCCTCTCAGTACCACCATCCCCTTCCTCCCTAAAGACATTTCACAGGAGATCATGGTTTTATTTTCTTATAACTAGCATTCAATTTTTAGAGACATTTGCATTCTTTAATATTATACTTTAGTTTTTTACTATTATTTAGCTTTTTTACTACCTTTAAAATTAGACTTGAATACCTACAATTTAGAGAATCTTCATCCAACACGTAAAATACTTAAATGATAAATTTACCTGTACAGTTTTTGATGGAGTGAAATAAAGATTAATCTACTCCAAAAAGCAAGTTCTTAGGGATGAAAAGAAGACCTCAGGCTTGAAGCTCGATCTCACTGGTACAAGAGAGACTTTTCAGGCTTTGCAGGAGTCCGCTTCCCTGAGCAACATGGAGTTAGATTTCACACGGGATCTGCTGGGAGTTCTTCTTCTCATTCACTAATTCCCACACCTGAAACTACTTTCACTTGCCTCAAATTCTGAGACCAGGGGCACCTGGCTGGTCCAGGCAGTAGGGCATGTGACTCTTGATCTCAGGGTCATGAGTTCAAGCCACATGCTAGGCATTGAGCCTACTTACAAAAACTCTGAAACTAATTCTGCTTTTATACTAGAGAACTGGAAGGAAAATAATGACATCTGTTGAGCACTTTCTTTGTGCCAGACACATTATCTGAATCATTTTATTCAATTCTTCACAATGACACTAATTATTGCCAACTGACAACAGCGAAAACAATACATACGCTCAATAAATATTTGTTGGCTAAACAAACAGGCAGCATAATTCCTTATATTCCCATTTTATAGTTGAAGAAATTGATACTCAGATAGGGTAAACATATAGCCCAAGATTACACAAGTGGTAAATTTCTTCTTCCTTTCCTCCTTTCCTTCCTCTTTTTCTTTTTTTCAGTTAAAAAATTGTTTCAACAGTTATACATGGTTGGCATTAAAGACCTAAATATTGGGGCACCTCGGTGGCTCAGTCGGTTGGGCATCTGACTTCGGCTCAGGTAATGATCTCACAGTCTGTGGGTTAGAGCCCTGCATCGGGATCTGTGCTGACAGCTCAGAGCCTGGAGCCTGCTTCAGATTCCGTGTCTCCCTCTTCTCTGCCTCTCCCTCGCTCACTCTCTGTCTCTCAAAATGAAATAAAGATATAAAAAAACCTTAAAAAATCAAATAAAAACATAAATACTATCAAAATATAAAGATTTAAAGTGAAAGTCTCTCCACCTCTTCCCTGATTTGCTATCTAGAGATACTCCTGTAAACAAATCTCATAAATGCCATGATTCCTGGTTGGACCTTATAACTCCTAGATTCATATAACTGGGTTTTGTCTTCAATTTTTTAATGTTTATTTATTTTTGAGAGATGGAGAGGAACAGATTGTATGTGGGGGAGGGGCAGAGAGAGAGGGAGACACAGAATCCGAAGCAGACTCCAGGCTCTGAGCTGTCAGCACAGAGCCTGTTGAGGGACTTAAGATCACAGACCATGGGATCATGACCTGAGCTCGTCGGACGCTTAACCGACTGAGCCACTCAGACACCCCTAACTGGGGTTTGTCTTGACCTCTGGTTGCAAACTCTCATCTTGTACCCCCCATTTTGCAGCTGAGTGCTTTTACTGTTGTATTGTCATGCTTTTATTTCTGCCACAGTAAGCAAAAGCGTATTGGTATTGTTTATAATAAAGGTATTACTCTAGCTGAGTTTACCAACATTAAAGCTTTTCTAGTTAGGTTGCCACTATACACTTGGGGGATGTGACAGACAGTTAATATGTACTATATAGCAACAGTTTTATGACTGCAGTAGCAATTGAACGAGTAAGCATGGCAGCACTATGCACTAAAACTGATAAATGGATTATGAAGAAAAGCAGTGCACAAAGAACTGGTAACTGCTTGTCGCTGTTCTCTGATTTGATGTGATGCTGGTGATAGAGCCTCAGTCTTTCTGAAGGCAATCTGGGTTGTTGCAGAAAAAGCTAAAACTATCTTAATAGATCTTCAGTTTACCATCACATTTCTTCTTTCATTGTCTCCTGCGGTAGTTTATCTTTAGTAAGGGATCTTTAGCAATTCCATTTCCAGCAGATTGTTCCTCACCATCTTCTTTATTTAGTTCATCTCACTGTTTCTTCAATAAGTCAATTTTAAGAATCAGCTGTCATTACTCTCTGACCGCAATAATATTTCCTTCCTTATCCTTACTCTTTATACTTAACTGATTTTTTTCTTTTGCTCCCATCCCACCAATAACCTCCAATCTCTTTAGGTCTTCAGATGAATTTTTCATTTAGGTATTATTATCATTATTTGTTTGCCTACGAATCCCGTGACCCTTGATCAACTATTTTAACATGTCTCCACAAATAATCCCTTATTTCCTTGATCTTTCTTAAGTCTATAAAATTCATTTTTTTAATGTTTATTTATTTTGGAGGAGAGAGAGGGGCAGCAGGAGAAGGGCAGAGTAAAAGGGAGAGAGAGAATCCCAAGCAGGCTCTGCACTGTCAGCACAGAACTGGATGTGGGGCTCGAACTCACAAACCATAAGATCATCATCTGCACCAAAACCAAGAGTTGGGCACTGAACTGACTGAGCCACTTAGGAGCTCCTGTAAAACCCATTCTTAACCCAGAAAAGAAACTTCTTGTTATTCTGCCCCTCTGATTTTACTCCTAAACCTTCATATCTGAGGAAAGTCACAAAATCATGATGGATGACCAAGTTCAGAATAAATGTGGGCTCCTGAAATTCAGCGGGATTCTGTACTTTAGTTGCTAGTTCTCTTATAGTTTCATGACATTTTCGGATCATTCCCTCCAGTAGATGCCCAAACTTTATACAGGCCCTACTATCTCAGCCCTAAATATGTTTTTTTTTTTTTTTTTTTTAAGGTTTTTATTTTCTCTTTATTTTTTTTTTATTTTATTTTTTTTACAAATAGTTTATTGTCAAATTAGTTTCTACATAACACTCAGTGCTCATCCCCAAAGTGCCCTCCTTCATGCCCATCCCCCCCTCCCCCCCACATCCATCAGTCCTCAGTTTTTGTCAGCATTCAAGAGTCTCTCATGGTTTGCCTCTCTCCCTTTCCCCCACCATTTCCGCCCTTCTTCTCCCCCTTGGTCCTCCGTCAAGTTCCTCCTAATCCTCCTATACGTGCAAACATATGGTATTTGTCCTTCTCTGCCTGACTTATTTCGCTCAGCATAACACCCTCAAGGTCCATCCATGTTGCTACACATGGCCAGATTTCATTGTTTCTCATTGCCATGTAGTATTCCATGGTATAGATAAACCACATCTTCTTGATCCATTCGTCTGTTGATGGACACTTAGGCTCTTTCCATGTTTTAGCTATTGTGGAGAGTGCTGCTATGAACATTGGGGTACATGTGCTCCTATGCCTCAGCATTTCTGTATCCCTTGGGTAAATTCCTAGCAGTGCTATTGCTGGGTCATAAGGGAGTTCTATTGTTAGTTTCCTGAGGAACCTCCACACTGTTTTCCAGAGGGGCTGTACCAGTTTACATTCCCACCAACAGTGCAGGAGGGTGCCCGTTTCTCCACATCCTCGCCAGCATCTAGAGTTCTCTGATTTGCTCATTTTAGCCACTCTGACTGGCGTGAGGTGGTATCTCAGTGTGGTTTTGATTTGTATTTCCCTGATGAGGAGGGATGCTGAGCATCGTTTCATGTGTCTGTTGGCCATCTGGATGTCCTCTTTGGAGAAGTGTCTGTTCATGTCTTCTGCCCATTTCTTCACTGGGTTGTTTGTTTTTCGGGCGTGGAGTTTGGTGAGTTCCTTATAGATTCTGGATATTAACCCTTTATCTGATATGTCATTTGCAACTATCTTTTCCCATTCCGTTGGTTGCCTATTAATTTTCTGGGTTGTTTCCTTGGCTGTGCAGAAGCTTTTAATCTTGATGAGGTCCCAACAGTTTATTTTTGCTCTCGATTCCCTTGCTTTTGGGGATGTGTCAAGTAAGAAGTTGCTGCGGTGGAGGTCAAGGAGGTTGTTTCCTGCTTTCTCCTCTAGGGTGTTGATAGTTTCCTGTCTCACGTTCAGGTCCTTTATCCATTTTGAGTTGATTTTTGTGCATGGTGTGAGAAAATGATCTAGTTTCATTCTTCTGCATGTTGCTGTCCAGTTCTCCCAACACCATCTGTTAAAAAGGCTGTCTTTTTTCCATTGGATATTCTTTCCTGCTTTGTCAAAGATCAGTTGGCTGTATACTTTTGGGTCCACTTCTGAGTTCTCAATTCTGTTCCATTGGTCTATGTGTCTGTTTTTGTGCCAATACCATACTGTCTTGAGGATGACAGCTTTGTAGTAGAGGCTGAAGTCTGGGATGGTGATACCTCCCGTTTTGGTTTTATTTTTCAGTATTACTTTGGCTATTCGGGGTCTTTTGTGGTTCCATACAAATTTTTGGATAGTTTGTTCTAGTTTTGAGAAGTATGCTGGTGCAATTTTGATTGGAATTGCATTGAATGTGTAGAGTGCTTTAGGTAGTAATGACATCTTAACTATATTTATTCTTCCTATCCATGAGCATGGAATGTTTTTCCATTTCTTTGTGTCTTCTTCAATTTCCTTCATAAGTTTTCTATAGTTTTCATCATACAGATCTCTTGTATCCTTGGTTAGGTTTATTCCGAGGTATTTTATGGTTTTTTGTGCAATTGTGAATGGGATCAGTTTCTTGATTTCTCTTTCTGTTGCTTCATTGTTGGTGTATAAAAATGCAACCGATTTCTGTACGTTGATTTTGTACCCTGCAACTTGGCTGAATTCTTGGATCAGTTCTAGTAGGCTTCTGGTGGAGTCTGTCGGGTTTTCTATGTAGAGTATCATGTCATCTGCGAAGAGTGAAAGTTTGACTTCCTCTTTGCCAATTCTGATGCCTTTGATTTCCTTTTGTTGTCTGATGGCTGATGCTAGGACTTCCAGCACTATGTTAAACAACAGTGGTGAGAGTGGACATCCCTGTCGTGTTCCTGATCTCAGGGGGAAAGCTCTCAGTTTTTCCCCGTTGAGGATGATGTTAGCTGAAGGCTTCTCATAGATGGCTTTGATGATGTTTAAGTAGGTTCCTTCTATCCCAACTTTCTCGAGAGTCTTTATTAAGAAGGGATGCTGTATTTTGTCAAATGCTTTTTCTGCATCTATTGACAGGATCATATGGTTTTTATCTTTTCTTTTATTGATATGATGGATCACATTGATTGATTTGCGAATGTTGAACCAGCCCTGTAACCCAGGAATGAATCCCACTTGATCTTGGTGGATGATTCTTTTGATATGCTGCTGGATTCGATTTGCAAGGATCTTGTTGAGAATTTTTGCATCCGTATTCATCAAGGATATTGGCCTATAGTTCTCTTTTTTTGTTGGATCTCTGTCTGGCTTGGGAATCAGAGTGATGCTGGCTTCATAAAATGAGTCCGGGAGTTTTCCTTCGACTTCTATTTTTTGGAATAGCTTGAGAAGAATTGGGATTAATTCTGTTTTAAATGTCTGGTAGAATTCCCCAGGGAAACCATCAGGTCCAGGGCTCTTATTTGTTGGGAGATTTTTGATCACTGATTCGATTTCTTCACTCGTTATGGGTCTGTTCAGGTTTTCTATTTCTTCCCGTGTGAATTTTGGTAGTGAGTGTGTGTTTAGGAATTTGTCCATTTCTTCTAAGTTGTCCAATTTGTTGGCATATAATTTTTCATAGTATTCCCTGATAATTGCTTGTATTTCTGAGGGGTTGGTTGTAATAAGTCCATTTTCATTCATAATTTTGTCTATTTGGGTGCTCTCTCTTTTCTTTTTGATAAGCCTGGCTAGAGGTTTGTCAATTTTGTTTACTTTTTCAAAAAACCAACTCTTGGTTTCATTGATCTGTTCAATTGTTTCTTTGGTCTCTATGTTGTTTATTTCTGCTCTAATTTTTACTATTTCTCTTCTTCTACTGGGTTTAGGGCGTTCTTGTTGCTCTGCCTCTAGCTCCTTTAGGTGAGCTGTTAGATTTTGGACTTGTGCTTTTTCTAATCTCTTGAAATAGGCCTGGAGAGCAATGTACTTTCCTCTTAGGACTGCCTTGTCAGCCCTAAATATGTTTACTACTTAATTTCTTGGGTAAGATTGAGGCCATTTGATGTGGCTCCCTGTCCTTTCTTCATTTCCTTTTAAGTAGGTTTTTATTACCAAATCCTCCTCTTCACCAGTATCTTATCATTTAACATCCTGTATTTGTCCTGTAAGAGACACTTGGTCAAAGCAGGTACCTCTTGTTCTCATCCTTCCCACACTTCTCCACACCTTGCTGCACAGTGATCCCCTCTCTACAATGTCGATCTCTCTTTTCTTCCCACAAATAAGATATGCTTCCCCTAGAATCCTCCACAGTCTCCCTTGAAACCGGATATCTCCCCAAATTGCCATTTCATTTCCCTCCCACACCCTTTATTGCTTTTATAAGACAATAGGCTGTACTTGCAGTTTTTATTCCTTACTGCTTCTTTATACTCCTTAAAAATCTGGTTTCTATTCTCACAACTGTACAGAAATTCTTTCCTCCAAATTCTGATGTCTTGATAATAGTTTCATATAATGACTTTCCCGCTTGTCAGCCTTTTGGTCTTACTCTAAGACATATGACTCTCTAAGGCATATGTACTTAAAGTTAAGGACATATGTTGGTGACCATATCCTTCTTCAAATTCGTTTCTGTTACGGTGGAGGAACTTCTCTGTCATGGATTTCCTCTTACCTGTAGGTGTCCTTTACATTAACTTCTGTTATATATTGTAAACTTTTGCATGGAAAATTGAGAGCATTTATTCATAGAAAGACCTGTACTCAATTCTTTATGGGGATTTATTCACAAGTGTCAGAACCTAGATTCAACCCAAGAGATGAATGGATAAACAAATTGTGGTACATTCACAAAATGGAAAACTACTCAGGAATAAAAATAAACTACTGAGACACATAACGTGGGTAATTCTCAAATGTATTATGCTAGCAGAAAGAAGCCAGACACTAAAGAGTGCATACCATCAAGTTCAATTTATATGACATTCATGAAAAGGCAAAAACTACAGTGACAGAAAGCAGATTAGTGGTTGCCAGCTTGGTCGGAGGCTAGGGGAGGATATTGAGCATCAAGGTCCAAAAGGGAAGGCTCTGGAGTGATGGAAATGTTCTACATAATGATTGTGGTGGTGGTGGTTATATAACTGGGTACATTTGTTATTGACATTTTAGAATTTTGTTGTATATAAATGATACCTCAATAAAGTTGATGAAAACTTAAAATATAAACCTCTAGAACTAGTGCAGTGATTTTATATCCTCCTATATTCCCCAAAGAAATAAATTGTTCCTTTTTTTAATAATCATTCTCCTTTTGAAATTATTTTATTATTTGCCTCAATAGATTATAAACTTATTTGGGGGATCTACCACTGAATCCAATATTGTTAGTTTCGGTTAGTTACACAGAATGTACTCTGCAAGTACTTGGTTTATTGATGCAGTTTTTTAAAGGAGAAATTCAGACTTAAGAAAAAATATAGTATAATATTTAAAACACTTGTTATTGAAGAAACAAGGTTAAATCATGGCTTTGTAGCATAGCTGTGCAGGTTTGGGCAAATTTCTTTTTCTGTGTGTGCTTTTCTTTTGTTTCTTCTATAAGAGAGGGAAAAGGATAGTAATTATTTCATAAGTTTATTGTAAGAATTAAAAATGATAATGCTTATAAATTGCATGAGAAAAATGCAAAAAGCACTAGAGAGAATAAAATTTATTTTATCCTTTTTAAAAAAATTTCAGCATATATTTCTTTTTGAGAGACAAGGGGAGACAGAACATGAGCAGGGGAGAGGCAGAGAGAGAGGGAGACACAGAATCCGAAGCAGGCTTCAGACTCTATACTGTCAGCACAGAGCTTGATGCGTGGCTCAGACTCACAAACCGTGAGATCATGACCTGAGCCGAAGTTGGACACTTAACTGACTGAGCCACCCAGGTGCCCTATTTTATCCTTTTAAGAGAACTTATTCACCATCTAATTTTGCATGTACATTGGGTTTGTCACTTAATAAAAGTATAATCACCATCCCTAATCAGGACTCCATATTTCTGTAGACAATCTTTGATGCTGGAAACAATTGCCGATGCATTTTCTCTATCATATCCTCCCATTTTACCTAGTTTTCTTCCTTTACCATATTCACTCCTTTGTAGTTATCCTATTTGATATTTATCATTACCTTTTAGATATGGGATTTTAAGACAAGTCCTCAAGAAGCTATTTATTTTATTTCTATTGCTTTGTTTGCAGTTGAAGTGCATTGGTTAATGACTTATTTAATGGATAGATCAATTGCCAGGTAATTATTCTTTAAATATGATAAATAAGGATGCCTGGGTGGCTGGCTCAGTCAGTTGGGCATCAGACTCTTGACTTCAGCTCATGTCATGATCTCACGGTTCAGTTTGTGGGACCGAGGCTAGGATTCTCTCTCCCCCTCTCTCTCTGCTCCTCCCCTGCTCATGCTCTCTTTCTCTCTCTGTGTGTCTTTCTCTCTCTTAAAATGAATGAATAAATCAAAATGAATTAAAAGTAAAAATAAATATAAATAGCTTATTAAAATAGCTAAGTAGACCATTAAACACTGACAAGTATGATTAATAAATTTTAGAGTGATAACTGACTAAAATTTAAATAAATTATAGAATTTTCTTTTTTAAAAAATGTTTATTTTTGAGAGAAAGAGAGAGTATGCATGAGAGGGGGAGGGGCAGAGAGAGAGGAAGACAGAGGATTTGAAGCAGGCTCTGCGCTGTGAAGAACCCAAAGTGGGGCTCAAACTCATGAGCTATGAGATAATGACCTGGGCCCAGATCAAGACTCAGACACTTGATCAACTGACCGAGCCCCGGAGGCATCCTGAATCATACAATTTTCCAGCTATAAGGCATATAAGTAGTGATTCACTGTATGTCTCTCATTACTTTATGAGAAAACTGAGGCCAAAAGAGGCTAAATGTCTTGCCTAAGGACATACAGCTAATTAGTGACAGAACTCCCAATTAAATCCATTCTTAACCATTCTTTACCCAGTGGCTTCCTATTAAATCCAGTTGGCATCTGTATGAACATGATTACTTACTTTAGTAATTCTTAACCACTAGAAAATTTTATTGAACATAGCTTTTATTTTGCCTAGGAATAGTAGAATATCTTTATCAACTCATGCTGACTCTCATAGAGTAAGAGTGAGATGTAATATAATTATATAATTTCCCTAATAAAACCATGATTCCTCTGCTCTAACCTTTCTCATTGATCTGTATCAAAATATACCTGTCTCTTTTTATTTTTGAGATGGCATTAGCTTTACTGAAAATATGAGGAATAGGGGTGCCTGGGTGGCTCATTCGGTTCAGTGTCCGACTTCGGCTCAGGTCATGATCTCAGGGTTCCTGGGTTCGAGCCCCACTTCGGGCTCTGTGCTCACAGCTAGCTCAGAGCCTGGAGCCTGCTTCAGATTCTGTGTCTCCCTCTCTCTCCAACACTCCCCGGCTCGTACTGCCTCTATCTCTCAGAAATAAATAAAACATTTAAAAAAAAAAAGAAAATATGAGGTATAGTATTTTTCACAAACTCTGATTGCTTGCCTACTGCCTGGATTTTGAAATCTACACTATTTACCCTTTTAATTTTATCCTTTCCAATTTCTACGTCTCTAGTCTCTGTTTCTACTTAGCTTCTTTAGTCTGTCACTTTGAGAATTTGATTTAGATTGCAACAAATTACTACTCATGAAGTGAACTTGGACATCTTCTGTCACACTCCATTCCTAGGGAAGTGAAGTGGCTTAAGGTCATATAGATAATAGTAAATATGGGATCAGAACTCAGGTTTTCTGGCTGTAAACACTGTGTCTTTTAGAATATTACAAGATTAAGTTTCTTCATATCATTTTGAGTTCTTCTAGAATACACATACACCTGTATATACAAAATGTATGACATTAATTCAGTGTATCTCTGCCTTTCTCCTATCAGGCTACTTTATTCTTCATCCATCAAGGCAACTGAGAATGTTTGAGTTTGTATCTGATTTAAGACTCATTTCTGTTATTTAACCTATCTGGCAGCCTTCTACTAATGTAATCTTTAGACTTTCCATTTCCTTTAACTAATTTGGATCAGGGGGTCAGCAAACTACAGCTTGTGGGTCAAATCTGGCTCACCACTTATTTTTGTAAATAAAGTCTCATTGGAACAAAGCTGTGACCACTTGTTAGTGAATTGTTCATGGTTGCTTTCACATTGCAGTGGCAGAGTTGCATACTTGTGACAGAGACCATAAGACCTACAAAACCTAAAATATTTACTCTCTGGCTCTTTAGAGAAAAAGTTTGTAGATTTCCCTGGTCTAGATAATGATCAAATTTTGGAAGTGATCATGAGCTTTGGAAAAGAATGTGTATCTCCTTTTTAGGGATCTTTTATTAGATACAGACCTAATAATTCACATGCATAAAACATATTTTCAGATTTTCTCCAGTATTATGTTTTTTTTTCTACTTTCCTCTATCAAAGAATGAGTGGTGTGATACATCAAAATCTCTTCCTGCAATTATGCTTTCTCAATTTCTTTTTGAATTTCTTTTTAAAAATTTTGTAAATGTTTATTTGTTTTTGAGAGAGAGAGAGAGAGACAGAGTGTGAGTGAGGGAGGGGCAGAGAGAGAGGGAGACACAGAGTCCAAAGCAGGCTCCAGGCTCTGAGCTGTCAGCACAGAGCCTGACACAGGGCTCAAACCCAGAAGCTGTGAGGTTATGACCTGAGCTGAAGTTGGATGCTTTTTCATCAAGACAAATTATCTTTTGTATCAAGTAATGCTCTTTTTCCTTGAATCAGTTCTTCTGATTAATTTTATTTCTATCTACATAATTCTTTGTTCTTTTATCTTATGCTTTTATATCCTTGGGAAGGAGACATATCAGATGGTAGTCCAGTACATCTAAGATGTGTGATTCCCTTATATTTGTCTTTCCTTCCAACCAATTTCCCCCATTAATGACAACTAAAAATTGTAGACAAAACACAAAATGTGACTAATGGAAGACTCCAAAAAGTAAACAATAACAGGTAGATGGGGAAAGAAGTAAAAACCTTAAGGATGATCAGTAAAGTGATGAGTTTACTATTTTATTTTTGTTTTGTTTGCCTTTAACTCAAGGCTGGTGAATGTCCCAGAAATGTGCCATGAGTATTGACAACAAGAAATTGAGTAACCCCCTTTCTAGGCAGAGGACTGAGAAAATGGTCTGGAGAATGTAAGGAAAATCCTTATCTTGTTTTCTTTCTTTTTTTCTCTCCAGGCCTTGCTTGAGATGATTACTAAGTTACAAAGTTGAAGTGCTGTAGTGATATGGCACTCACTTCAAATCCTGAGGCAGAAATAATTCCCATGGTTCTTTCTAGAAGTATCAAGGAAAGGGGCCTTGGGGGACCAAAGTGTGTGTGGGGATCCTGATTATTTTTTCTCTCCCTTTGTCTTACTTTAATTTTGGCATCAGTTGCGTGGAATTCCATAACAGTCCTAAAACTATAAGAAAAACCCCTATATTCTGTTTTTTTTAAAAATGTTTATTTATTTTGAGAGAGAGAGACAGAGAGCAGGGGAGTGGCAGAGAGAGAGGAAAGAGAGAACCCCAAGCAGTCTCCGTGCTTTAGTGCAAAGCCCAACGCGGAGATCTGTCTCATGGACTGTGAGATCATAACCTGAGCTGAGATCGTGACCTGAGCTGAAATCAAGAGTCGAGCGCTTAACCAACTGAGCCTCTCAGGCACCCTAAAAGAAACCCCTGTATTCTAGAGAAAGGAACTGGGAAAACAGGTGTCTTGGAGCTGGAGACCGTGGGGGAAGTCCCAGATAGTAAAATATGGAAGAAGGGGGTTCTCTAATTCTGGGTTTAAACTGACAAAAGTTCTGGGCTTACACCCAAGCTGCACATGCAGGGAACAAACACAAAGAAGCATAGAAAAGGCTTTGAAAACTGAAATGTGATGTAAACTACTGGCCATGACCCAGAGTAATCCTTGAGTGGTGTGTATGTGGAGTAAACCCAAATAGCGCAGCAACGATTTGGAAAACTGAACTGATATTAGACCCACTGCTCACAGTGACCAAGGAAGAACTTACAGTTTGAACTTAAATGAATCAATTGCCTGCTAAAACAATCATCCAACCAACCAACCAAATAGCCAGCTAACCAACCAACCAACCAACCAACGAGCCAACCAGTCATTCACGAGAGAACTTCAACAGGATCTGAAGTAAAAATATAATATTCAGAACATCTAGAATCAATTGTTGGTTAAGAGACAATAAATGTGAGATAACGTTTATGAGCTGCTAAACGATGCTAAACCTGAGATAATCCAGATATTGGAATTATCAAAGACTTTAAAACAGCTATTTTATCTATCCTTCATGTGGTGAGGTTAGACACTCTTGAAGTAGATGGAGAGATAGAAGTTTTCAGCCAAGACATACAAGCTATATGACTTAAAATTTAGTACAGGAAGGTATATTAATTAAAATAAAAAATACATTGAAGAGGTTTAATAGCAGAATGGAGGTGGAAGAAAGAGGAGAAAGAGAGTGGCTGAAATCTTGCCAAATTTGGTGAAAGCTATAAATGTATAGATTCACGAAGCTCAGGAAATTCCAAACAGAATGAACATAAATTATAGTCATATACATCATCATCAAAATACTTAAAATCAAAGAAAAGAAAAACGCTTAAAAACAAGACAAAGGATATACTACATATGTGCAAAACAGTGAGTTGAATGATTGTGTACTTGTCATAACAAACCACAGAAGACAGAAAATAGTGGAATAACATGTTTAAAGTGCTGAAAGAAACCCAGAATATTCTATGCATTTTTGGGGTGATGAAACTATTGGCATATGGATCACGGTGGCAGTTATAGAACCGTACAACCATCTGTGTTTGTCAGAACCTAAAGATACATACATCAAAAAGAGTGAATTTTACTATATGTAGATTACAAATAAATTTAAAAAGGAAATGACCTATACATTTAAAATACGTCTGAGAAGCTGTGAATACATGCAAAAAAGGGAATGCCTTTTCTTTCTCTAAAATGAGAGAGAATTTTATCCCTTCTCAACCTTAGAGATGCACCTTTTGAAACTTGTATGTGATTTTTTTCTTTTTTAATGTAAATACCTTCTTAGCTGCCATTTGCAAGTTAACAATAAAATTATTTTGACATATAAAAATGTGCTTTTAATAAATATATCAGTGTTAGAAAAAATAGCTTGTACTATATTATTTTACAATTTTAGACATAATTATGATTTTTAAAAAAATATTCATTTTGCGAGAGAGAGAGTGAGCGAGCGCGAGTGGGGAAGGGGAAGAGGGAGAAGGAGAGAGAGGGATCCAAGCAATCTTCGTGCTGTCAGCACAAGAGCTGGATTCATGGTTTGATCTCATGAACGTTGAGATCACGACCTGACCTGAAATCAAGAGTCACCTAACCACCTCAGGTGCCCCTCATAATTATGATTTTAAAAACAGAGATTAAAGGGATGTATTTTGTACATGTAGGTATTATCTTTGGAAGTGTAGAAAAATGTCTTGAAACATACGTACCGGTCTTGGAACTATAGTTAACTCTGAGGTTAATATTTACAGTGTTGAAATTGAGGGCTAAGAGAAGCTTCTTGACCCACTTTCTGTAGTTTTTGTAATTTGTTTAAATATTACAATAGCTTTTAAAAAAATAATTGTGTTGTCTTCTGTATTTTAAAATAAAAATTCTGCAGTATTCTTAATAAGTAAATATAGAGGAAACTCCTACATTTAACTTTTTTTTTTTTAGTTCCTCCTCCCTTCTCTCTGTTGGTATGTATCAAGTATCTGCCTGCTCACAATGAGAATGAAACACGTTACTGAGTCATTGACCCTGTAGAGGACGCTGTCTCTGTTTTATAGCTTAAGATTGTGCATACTTATGCTGTTTACACATACAGTCTTCATTTTTGTGATTAGTTTCTTTGTTACTATCAGCAACCCTAACCACTCTCATGGCAGTGCTCTGGAATGCAGTGGTATGGGAAAAGGCAATGAGCTTTGGATGCAGACCTGCCCCAGGAGAGAATTCCAATTCTTGACCCTACCGTCTCTAAATTTCTCTATCTACTAAATGATGAAAATAATAGTACCTTTCTTACATATCATCTCATGTAGGACATGAGATAATCCAGAGTTTGGACCCAGGTAGGTCTGTTTCCAGAGGTGAAATTCCCTATTATCACATTACGCTGCGTCTCATGAGGTGCCAAACGCATTTTCCAATGGAAATACTCTTGTACAAACATGATTAAATTCCCTGATTAACCCACAAAATCCCTTCAGAACTCTAGCAATGAAAGTCATTGGCCAACATTCCTTAAGGTTGGAGACGGGGATCAGATAAAACTACAAAAAATGTGATACATTATAAAGTACTATCTTAAAACAATTTTCAAGGGGCACCTGGGTGGCTCAGTCTGACTCTCGGTTTCAGCTCGGTCATGATCTCACAGTTTCGTGGGTTTGAGCTGTGCATCGGGCTCTGTGCTGGCAGCATGGAACCTGCTTGGGATTCTCTCTCTCCCTCTCTCTCTATGCCTCTCCCCCACTCGCACTGTCTCTGTCTCTCTCAAAATAAATAAATTTATTAAGGAAAGAAATCTTTAAAAAAGTTTTCAAGTTTTGCTTGTTAATACCGAAGAGCTTTGATCCATATAGAAATCATATTCTACTCAGAGCCCATGTTCACAGGACCATGATCAAATACTCAAAACTAGTAAAAGATTCCTAGGGTGCTGGGTGGCTCAGTGGATTAAGTATCCGATTCTTAATCTCGGCTCAGGTCACGATCTCACAGTTCATGGGATCAAGCCCCGAGATGGACTCTGCACTGTTGCCACAGAACCTGCTTGGGATATTCTCTCCCTCTGTCTCTGCCTTTCTCCTGCTTGCACGTGCTCCTTCTCTCTCTTTCCCCAAAACTAGAAGACTCCCTGTAAACCCAAATTTCAGAATTGTGCTACGTACATGGAAAGACTAGGTTTATAATTATCACAGGTTGCTTTCACTATTTTATTCCTGAGAAATCCTAGATCATTTCACAAGAAGACAGACCATATGAAGACTATCTGACTGACAAACTAAAGTATGTGGAGGCCGGGAGTCATGACCCTTTTTTGGAAGGCACACTATTTAAGATGACAACGAGGCACACCCAGTTATTGCTTCCAAATCGGTATGGCCAATTGTTTGAGCAACTCTCTTGATATTCCTAATGCAGGTTTTCACAAGCTGGGATCCTAGTTTTCTACTGACGCATGTGTGATGGGTGGTCCATTAGAACAACAACAAAAAAAGATTTTTGTGGTAAAATCTGGTTGAGAAATATTACATTCGATGATGTAAACGATTTAAAACAGATTACTGTAAGACATTTTAGAACATTTTGGTATGCGAATAAATACCCATTTGCAATCTTTAAGCTGGTGAGAGAGTCAGCAGCATGTCCCCAACTCTGTTGATTATGTATACCTATTAACATCTCTCAGAACTGATAATCTGTGAGACACTTTGGGAAATGTCCAAATGTTTAGAAGTCCATGAATGCACTATATACCCAGTTTTCAAGCTCTGATGTGTAAGAATAGGGGCCAGGCTGGGAAAGTTAATCAGGCAGAGGGATTAATCATGTGGGTAACAGCAAGTGGCAGCTGGGTAGGCAGATCCTGTTCCTTGTCATCAGCAAAATATTTACAAACCCTCTCTTAGTACCAGTTCCTAGAAAAATTTCTGAAGTTGGCAATCCTGTTACTTTTTCACTGTATCTCAATTCCAGATATTCTTTCTTTTCTTTCTTTTTATTTTTTTAAAAATATTTTTTATTTATTTCTAGGAGAGAGAGAGAGAGAGACAGCGTGAGCAGGGAAGGGTCAGAGAGAGAGGGAGTCACAGACTCTGAAACAGGCTCCAGGCTCTGAGCTGGCAGTCAGCACAGAGCCCGACGCGGGCCCGAACCCACGATCTGCGAGATCATGACCTAAGCGAAAGTCGGACGCTTAACCGACTAAGCCACCCAGGCGCCCCTCTTTTCTTTTCTTAAACTGTTTATTTATTTATGTTTTTTCTTGAGAGGGGGGAGGGGCAGAGAGAGAGGAGTGACAGAATCCCAAGCAGGCTCGGCATGTGTCAGCACAGAGCCCGACGTGGGGCTCGAACCCACAAACCGTGAGATCATGACCTGAGCCGAAATCAAGAGTCGGACACTTAATTGACTGAGCTCCCAGATGCCTCCCAGCTGTTCTTTCTTAGCCCAGCTTCCAAGGTATCTGTGATCACATCCTTTCTGGTTCATTCCTTCAGCCAGCTTTTATTTAGCATCTATTGCATATATTTCGCTGAAATGGTTATTAAAATTAGGCAAAAAAATGTAATACACATGTTTCTTGTTCTTGAGCAAATGATCCCATGTGTGAGACAAACTAGATCACTCATGCAGCCTTCTTTCTCACTGTGGACAATATAACGATTAGAGCCGTGTCAGGCTCCTGGTTCTTCTCCTCCCCATTCCAATACATTCCAGACTAATTTTGTTCTCAGCCCTTTGGCTTGTGCTATTCTCTTGCTTTAGAATGACCCCTTATTCCCTTCTGCCTATGCATAACTGGCCTTCTTGTAAGGTTCAGCTGACGTTCCCATCTTTTCTCTGCAGCCTTTCCTTATTGCTCTCCTCCTATCTCCTGTTATCCTTTCTTTAATACTGAGGGCTCTCACTTACATGTATTTATCTTGCCTTTACAAATCGATTTCAAGTTCTTTAACTAGGAAATGGTTTACATGTCTATGGCTCACAGTTCCTAACACAATCCTGGACCCAGAGTAGGTTGATAATAAATACTTACTGATTGATGTACAAAATACATTTCTGTATTTTCATAGTGTCTTATAAATGGGGTTGGGGTCTAGGCTGGGAGGAAAAACAACATTTTAAGCAGGACGACAGATGGTTAAAAACTATTAAGCTGTAGTGACATGACCTTAATGTTTGAATGTTTTAATTTATTGGCTAATATATTTCCAGACAAAAATAACACATTTGAAATGGTATTTTGGCACAGGTCAAATGTCTGCAATTAAAACCTGAGAGAAGATGTACCTACCATCTTCCTCCACATTCAGAGATATTCCTATGACACGCCTTCAGCAATTAGTATATATCCTCAATCTGATGCCTGCCTAGATATCTCATGTCAGCACAAAGGGCCACTTTTTTCTCAGAACTATCACAGAAATTAAAACTAAACTTCTGGGTAAGGTTTAAAAAGACTACCTTGCCACCTTTTTGTTCATTTTGCTAGTTTTCCACTTGAAATCAGTTTACCTTGTGATATATAAAAGAACATACGAAATATGAAGTGAAGTAAAATGAAAAATTAACGCACATGAAAATTGAGTTCCTGCATGCCAATTTTAAGCAATAAATAAAATGAGCCACATTGTCTACTTTGGTAGAGGGATGTAGGATACATTATTTTCATTACCAGCTGCCCTTGTAAACAACCCAGTTTAGTTCAATTAGTGTGACTCACTCAAATAGGTCATTAAATCAATATTACAGGCTAACTGAACTGATGAATCAAAAAATTTTTTCATGCCTGAATGTCACCACATTATGTAAATTCTGTCAGAGTAAAACCTTGATTGACCTGAATCTAACTAACCTGAACCTTCAATTAACAGGGTTTTTTTTAAACCTGCACTTGAAGTTTAAAAGAACAAGATAAATGAAATGACAATTTCACATCAAGTATAGTGTCACTATAGCTGATAATCACAGGCTGTTCCAGTAAGTAGGCCTATTCCATGTGTTTTGAGGAACATCTGGAAGAATTCTAGTCCCACAAACAGCATCCTGTTGATAATGCCTGAACTTCTACCTTGGTTATTCATCTTTGATTGAAAAAATGGTTAAATACGGCTGTACTTGATTAGAGAATTCCATAACCTACTAAGTGAGTTACACTTTTTCAATAGAGTTTATTAGATATTTTCCAACATGAAAGTTCACTGAGAGTCCCATAACAGGTCAGTTTAGGTGAGGCAAGGTGGGTCAAAGACCAAGGACAGGACAGTATCCAAGAAGGGCACACCCCATATGGCTATCCCATGAGGTTACCCTAGGTATCTAGCAGGGAAATATGGAAAGTATTCTTGGAACTGGCAATCAAGGGAAGGCAGAAAGAAACCAAATCAAACCTTACAGTTTTCCTGAGGTCAACTCTACATTTTCTCTTTCCAAAGGGTCCTACTACAGGACTTTCTGGAATTTCTTTAAATCTTTATTTTACCAAGTATAAATTACTGCATTTCACTATAGTGAAGGGCATCTGGGAAGTAAATTTTAAATCGACATTTTCTGGGGTTCCTGGGTGGCTCAGTCAGTTAAGCGTCTGACTTCTGATCAGGTCATGATCTTACGATTTGTGAGTTTGAGCCTCACATCAGACTCACTGCTGGCAATGAAAAGCCTGCTTCAGATCCTTTGTCCCTCTCTCTCTGCCTCTCTCTCTCTCTCTCAAAAATAAATAAATAAATTGATATTTTCTTTTCCAGTGAGCTTTTGTGCATGGTAACTATAGGGAACTTCTCCCCCCCACCCCCAAACAAAAAAAACACGAGCTCTTGGAGAGAACATAGCCATAGAGCCAAGCTGCCTCTTGGCCTTCGATTCTGAAGGTTTCTTTAGACATGGGCCTCCCTTCAAACAGAACAAAATACCAAATAACATCAGTCATAGAGAAGTCAGAGACGCCGTTCATTCCGGCCAGCTCCAGTTAATTTAGAAACAATTTCTGTATCTACGGAACTATTATATTGGCCTTTAATTTTCACTACAACGATCTGAGCTTTGGCAGTACCACGTAGAGACTCCCTTGGGCATGGGGTGTGGCATATAACTCAGTAAAAATTTGTCAGACTGGAGATGTTGACTATACTTTTAACACACTAGTACCTTAGATTCAAGGTAAAAGTTTACATAGAATCCAAGTATTCTTTTTCTTTTTTAAAAAATAAGGTATGATCTCAAATGGAAAAAGTAAAAGAAGATATATTTATAGAATAAACTGTAATTATAATCAGAAAAAAACATTCAGGGGGAAGATGAGTTACTTAGGACCTGGTTTGAATAACTGTTAAGTAATCAATCAAATAACTATTGAGTATCTGTGATGTACCAGCAACTATGCTAAATAAGTGATTTGTCTATGATCTTTTCCTGTACTTCTTTGTTAGATATTCCCAGAGTAAAAGCTCTTCAGTTCTAAAGTATTTAATGTTTATTCTGAGAGCAGTGGGTTTTAGGCATGGGAATGGCATCATGAGATTCATACATTAGAAGAGATTTTTCGTTCTTTCTTTTTAAAAAGTTTTTAATGTGTATTTTAGAGAGAGAAAGAGTGAGAGAGTGAGTGAGCGTGTGACCAGGGAGGGGGCAGAGAATTTGAAGCGGGGTCCACACTGACAGCAGAGAGGCCGACATGGGACTCAGCATCACGAACCATGAGATCATGAGCTGAGCCGAAGTTAGACATTCAACCGACTGAGCCACCCAGATTTTTTTTATGCAGGAAAAGAAATACTTTCAGCTGGTAGAAATGATAACATGCAGAGTGATTCCTTCCAGAGGGAGGACAGAGTGATAGAGAGGGCAGTTGGGAATGAGATCCAAATTTGACTCGAGGTTCATGTTGATAATAGTGGCCCTCATGCTGACCACTCAAGTGTCCACTGTGTGCCAGGCATTGCTGTGTTCTAGGGAGATTCTGTGTTTCCGTGGAAAACTAGGCCTTGTTCATAGCAGACCTTCAGGGTTATCTAGCCCTGCTTGGATGCTAGCTATTTTGCAAGTCTGTAGAGTGGGGACAACTGATATTAATGCAAAATAATTCTTCTTTATAGACAATAATACTTGTCTAGAAACAAGCGAATCTATTTCTACTTCAGATGGAGGGGCATCTCTCCCCCTGTGGAAAAAGTAGTTTTGCCTCCCAGCCATACATTTATTCCAGCATTCCTGATCTATAAATGCGTCTGCTCTTGGGTTCTGGCTTTAACTGATGGTGACACATTACCAGTTTCCTCATTCCTGAGTTAAATAACATCTTTGACACATATTTATTTCTGTATTTGGGTGAGTATCACGATTTTGTCACTTTTCAGAACAATTTAAAGGTAGTGAATCTGACAAGAGTACCTTTGTCCTCATGAAACTTCAGTCTTGGGTGGGGGGCAAATAGACAATGAACCAAACAAATAAGTATGTAAGTACAGTGAAGTGTGTAGTGACAAATGCTAGGGAGGATAATGTAGCAGGGAAGTGCTATCGGGTGTGAGAGTGAGTGGGACGAGGTAGGATTGCAATTAAATAAGAGGATCCAAGAAAGGCCTCCAGGAGAACGTCCTGTATGACTAATTTAAAGCAAATCCTTGACTTTGGGCCATATCAGGGGCACACAAAATTATGTGCCTGTATATATCACAGTTATGATCCTGTAAGTTTTCCTGGCCACATGATACGTTTCTTCAAGGAGAGGAGGAGGGTTTATTGCCCCACCCGTCTTTTTGTTTCCTCTTCCCTTTTATCTTGCAGGGAATCCTACTCCAACCTCATCCTTTCTTTCTTGTCAGTATCTTATCTTCATCTAATGGAAACTGGTGCTTAACACACAATGTACCTCTTAGTAGGAAGGGCACAGTCAGTTCAGAGACAGCTTTGTGAAGCAGAGCTTGAAGTTAGGAAAATTGCAGTTTATACCAGAACAGTTTTTTTTTTTTTAATGTTTTATTTATTTCTAGGAGAGAGAGAGAGAGCGTGAGCAGGGGAGGGTCAGAGAGAGAGGGAGTCACAGACTGAAACAGGCTCCAGGCTCCGAGCTGGCAGTCAGCACAGAGCCCGACGCGGGGCTCGAACCCACGAACCGCGAGATCATGACCTAAGCGAAAGTCGGACGCTTAACCGACTAAGCCACCCAGGCGCCCCCAGAACAGTTTTTAAAAGGTTGGGAGCTTAGGGCATCTGGGTGGCTCAGTCGGTTGAGTGTCAGACTTCAGCTCAGGTCATATCTCACAGTTTGTGAGTTGGAGCCCTGCATTGAGCTCGCTGCTGTCAGCACAGAGCCTGCTTCAGATCCTTTGTCCCCCTCTGCCCCTCCCTGTTTTACGCTCTCTCAAAAATAAATTTAAACAAAACATTAAAAAAAAAAAAGGTTGGGATTTCTCCCAGAACAAACCAATCGATGGGAAAATATTTGTTGAATTTCTTTTACGTGGATGACATTGTACTTGGCAGAGAAGAGTACTTTGGAAATAAATATTTAAGCTAAATTTGACAGAAATTCAAAGAATTTGAAAACAGACCACTAGAATGATTTTACCGCCATTTCCATATTTAGGAGGATGTATGCAGCTGTTTCTTCTATGCCTGTATTTGGAGGGATAAAGGAAAACATAATAGATTGTTCTTTCAAGTGTCCCTTTCCTCAACACCATCCAGCCCCTTTTGGCCATGGTTGAGAACCACGGCTGTTAAGTTGAGCTTTTAAAAATCTTTTTTGAAAATTCAGATCCTACATCATAGTTTCAGAGCTTCAACCTACAGAACTTGTTTCGTGTAATTGCTAAACTTACCATCTGGATATCAGACACGGAATAAATTAAAAAGCCATCAATTCTATTTCCAATGTGTTCACAGGAAAATGATGGAAGGCAGTTTTCAGGAGGTATTTATCAACCAGTGATGCATCCATGTGTTCCCTGGAACCGGCACCCTCACTGTTGGAATAATCTAACACACATAGCGACTGATGGAAGTACTTGCTGTGGCGATGGGCTTGTTTTCACACTGTGTTTGTGACCCCGCCACTGCTTCATTTACACTCCACCATTTAGTTACTGTCACCATAGGCTCTGAGGAGACTGCTTTTGGGTCTTCCCCTCTGCCTTCCTACCTCTACTAGATAGCGTCAGACCACTGGAGTCAGCTGGTGTTTCAATAATCAAATCCAGGAAGATAGTCATATTGGGCTATGTTGTTCAATTTTTTCATAGGTGTTAATTTTGTCTCCCCAGCTAAATTTTAAGCTTCTGCAAATTAGGGAGGGCCAGGCTTTTGAGCATCGCTCCATTAATGTTTAGGAACAGATGCCCCTTCTCTTATGCCCATTAGTCCTTTATCTCACGGAGTCAAAACATTCTCGCGGCCGTTGGAGTGCTTGTAAAAATACCATAACTGTATTTATGGGTTCAGGAATGGAAGAAGGGGAAAAAAAAGTTTTAGGAGGAAAGACGGGTCTAAGGTTTCGAAAGTCCCATCGCGGTGCAAATGTGCAATCTGGTAGGGGTAATGCTTTTTTGTAGTTTTTTAATTTACTAAAACAAAATTTAATGGTTATTTATTTTTGAGAGACAGAGTGTAAGTGGGACAGGGGCAGAGAGAGGAGATACAGAAACCAAAGTAGGCTCTAGGCTCTGAACTGTCAGTTCAGATCCTGACTCGGGGCTTGAGCCCACCAACCTGAACCAAAATCATGAGTTCAGATCATGACCTGAACCGAAATCAGGAGTTGGACGCCTGACTGAGCCACCCAGGTGCCCCTAGTTTTTAAAGTAATCTCTATACCCCGCATGGGGCTTGAACTCATGACCCTGAGATACAGAGTCATATGATCTTCCAACTGAGCCAGCCAGCCAGCCTATGGTTTAGGGGTAATTCTTTACATCATTACTAACCATCAACATCTTTGCTCTATAAATTGACCAAGGGAATTTAATTAGAGTTCCTAACTGAGGACAAGTCACAGGAAGAACAAGTTTTAGTTTGGGTAGGGAGGCTGCTATGGAACATAAAATAGGGGAAGGGGGTAGCAGAGAGGAAACATCTCCATGCTAGGAGGCTTGGATATGCACTCAAAGAGTGTCATTAGCTCTGGGACTAGTTAGGGTGGAAGAGGAGAATCAGGCAAGGAGAGGTAAATGCAGAGGGAGAGAAAGAGAAAATTGACAACCTCCTTCACAATTTTGTCAAAGGCTAGCCCTTTGGACATCCAAAGGTTATTTTTCTGCAAACATCTTATCTCTTCTTTGTTAGTTTGTTTTAGGCTATACTGGAAATTCCCTTATCTGCTTGTTCCTTATCTGTTCTTGATTCCTTTGCTTGTTCATTGACAACAGGGCTGAGGGCAGCTTGTGAGATGCCTGGCTTCCTGGAAACTTTTCTTCTCTGCAGTCACAGAAGACATTTGCTTTACCCTGTACGCTGCTGGGCTGGGCTCTGGGGATTTACATAAAGAGATATTTGAAGCAAAAACAGGCGCTGGCGTGTTTTGGTGTTGTGTGCAGACTGAGTTGATGAGGGGGGTTAACTTCTTTTCCTGCCAAGGTCATCAGGAAGAAAGCTGTCCCCTGAGACATGCTAACATTAACCTGAGAACTAAAGATTGCGGATGCAGAGGGGGACCTTTGAGCTATAAGGCTTTCACAGTCAAACTGCACTAAATCAGAAAAATTTAAAGAGCAAGGCCACTTGAAGGGAAAAGCTCAAATTAGACATTCTTGCAGAAGGAAATGCATCTTTGTGCCTGCGGGACTAGCACAAACCCTCATATACATCGATTGTAACAAGCCAGTGTTTTTGAAGGTAGCACAGTATCAGAAAGGCCATGCACAGGCTTTGGTGCTGAAAGACTTCTGTTTGAAGCCTAGCTGCACCACTTAATAGCTGTGTAGCCTTGATCAAAGACACATAACTGCTAGTGCCTCAGGTTTTTAATCTCTCAAATAGATACCAGTGTCTGTCTACCAGGGTTTTAAGGATTAGAAATAACACAGTACTAGCACAGTGGTTTCACAAGCTAGGTGCCGAATCCATGGTAGGCAATATCAATACATTATAAGTGATATGGAAATAATCCAGGTTCTTTTCTCTGCCTGGGAGACAGGCAAGTGGATTTAGGACTGAAGAAGAGGTCTCCTAGCTCCACAGTGGTCAGTTTTCAGAGAGATAAGACACACCGCATCATGACAGAGAAACAATAAAACAAAAATGTTTCAGATAAGTGAGAACAACCCACAGAATAAACATAGTTATATTACATAATGAGAGACCTTAAATACTCCTATTTATGGGAAGTTCAACTTTGGGGCAATTACTTATAATTAGTAACATCGGTTTCTATGTAGACCATAAATATGCTAAGGAACTTGTAAATTGCTTAAATTAATTCTGTCTCTTGTTTACACTGATGAGAAGATATTGTTTGGTAGACACTTAAATGTCAGCCTTGGCCTAGCCAGGGTTGAATTAGCAAAAATTCTGAACTAATTGGTTTGTGATACATACAGGCAGGTAAAGTTCTGTTTGTTTTTCCTTTATTCAAAATTTCCTGATAAGTGGCATATTGTTCATGAAATTGAGATAGTTTTTATTTAATCTTTCATTATCAGCAAGTGGCTTATGGGCACTCCTTTTGTTGTTGTTGTTGTTGTTGTTGTTTTTTTGGCTGTTAGATTTTATTTCAAAAACATACACTGAGTAATCACCAATAGATCCTTAGGAAAACATATTCACATGCAACTTCCAATTGCACTGAGCCATATTTGAAAGATTTTTTAAGGTCAGCTTTGGCATAAGCTAACATTGTGCCATTTACCTGAGAATTATTTTAGTCTTTGATTAATGGACATATGTTTAGTATGTAATATAATTTTGTGAATGCTAAATCAAATCGTAACTTAATCCGGCTGATTTTGTGGTTTGGGAGAAAGCTTTATATATATATATATATATATATATATATAGATATCTTCCTTATCCATTCGCCTGTTGATGGACACTTGGGCTGCTTTCATAGTTTGGCTATTGTAAATAATGCTGCAATAAACATAAGGGTGCATGTATCCCTTTGAATTAGTGTTTTTGTATTTTGGGAGTAAAAGTAGTGTGATTACTGGATCATGGGGTAGTTTTATTTTTAACTTTCTGAGGAACCTCCCTACTGTTTTCCAGAGTGTCTGCACCAGTTTGCACTCCCACCAACATTGCAGAAGCGTTCCCCTTTCTCCACATCCTCGCCAACACCGGTAGTTTCTTGTGTTGTTGATTTTCGCCATTCTGACAGGTGTGAGGTGGTATTCGGTTGTAGTTTGATTTGCATTTCCCTGATGATGAGTGACATTGAGCATATTTTCATATGTCTGTTGGCCATCTGGGTGTCTTTGGAAGATGTCGATTCATATCCTCTGAACATGTGGGCACAAATATCTCTTTGAATCTCTGCTTTCATATTTATTGGGTGTGTTCCTATGAATGGAATTGCCAGATCATATGGTAATTCTATGTTTAACTTTGTGAGGAACAACCAAACTATTTTCTGCAGTGGTTGCTCTCCTCTACATTCCCACCAGCGATGCATGAGAGTTCCAATTTCTGTACATCGCTGCCAAGGCTTATTTCCCACATATTTTTTATTTTAGCCTTCCTCATGGATGTGAAGTGAAACCTCATTGTAGTTTTAATTTGCATTTCTCTAATGACTAATGATGTTGAGCATCTTTTCATTGAGTTATTGTCCATGCGTGTACTTTCTTCAGAGAAGTATCTATTTTGCCTATATTTGAATTGAGTTGTTTGGGTACATTTTTAATTGCTATTTTTGTTAAGCTCCAGTCAGCTCCAGCAATGGAGCAGAGTAAATTCTTCACAGGAAAATAAAACTAACTTAGAAAATCAGGGACAATGGGAAGAAGAACCCTCTCCAAATTGTGAAGGGTAAATCGTGTTCCCTAAGCAAAGAGGAAGAGAAGGAGAGCAAATAGGAGAACCAGAGAGCAGCGGGAAGATGGAGAGACCATAAGAAGCATTGTTCCTTTAATTAGCTGGAATAACTAGGCAGGGCGGCTCTATCGTGCTTGACGAGGTCAAGGTGAGGGTGCAAAACAACCTGATACTGAAGATTAAAAAAAAATCAGGAAGAGCCATTAAGTGCAAGTGATAATGGATACGAAGATTAGCATTCTAATCAAACACTGTTATATAGTTGAGAGTTGTGTGGTAACTTTGAGAAATGGTAAATAAACTTGCATTCTGGAATTCAGTTGTTTGACTTTTGCTCTAAAGTAGTATTTTAGGATCTAGTTGTTATTTAAGTTTATAATACGCTTTTGATATGAGCAAGGTGCAAAAGAATGTTTGTCTTTTATTTCAAACAAGTCTCAGTTTATATCTTACAGCTCAGACCTTGGGGGCTGTGGCATACAACTGCCATCTGGTGTTGGTATGTTCTCATAGCAGGGTTATGTGTTTCGTACGTTTTAAGAAAAAAACCTACTTGGGGACAGATTTTGCAAAACTAAAGTGATGAAGTAATGGTAAGATCTAAATTAATAAGGTATCATTATTTTAAAAGAAAAAGAGCTTAAGAAACAACCTTTGAGCATACCTTCTCAAGGAATTCAGAGGGATGCAGAAATTGTTCCTATTTATAGAAGAGGGGGATTTTTTTTTTTACGTGGATGTGGACAGTCTATGAATTCTGAATGAACTCATTGTCTTGGTGATTTGGTTTACACTTGAATATGCTGTAAACGTACACAGCCGAGAAAGTGATCATATAAAAAAGAAGTGCACTGGAGAGGAGATGTGGTATAAGCTCTAAATCGTGCATTTTATAGGTTCACAGTCCCTTCAAAAAAAAAAAAAAATTCCAGCATTGTTTTTCTACTGTGTGTAGTTCAATCTTTTTTTACATCACGTGAAAGTGCTTAATGCTTCCGGAAGTCATTTTACTCAGAGAAATCAGTTTGATTAATCAAGCCCCATTATGCTTTCAGGGTTAATAGACCTTCTGTTGAAAGCAGATGTCCTGGGAGCACAAATGTAGGGGGTCCACTGCAGTCACCTATAGTCAGGACCCCTGGCAGGAACAGAACACCCCATTCCCTGCTGTCTTCTCTTAGGAGTCTAGATGTGAAAAGCTTGTCTTTTTTAATTTTTTAATTTTTGAGCTTCCTTTTAATTAGCTGATCAGGGGGAACAGCAATGAAGCAGCCTGAGGGAAACCTCCAAGCTGCCCAATTGAATATCACAAGCCTAGCTCTAGCATCTAAGAAAAGCCGAAGTAATGCTCAGTGTTAAAGGGAAAAATCACATTGGGGATGACTGGAGTTAGGAAGGAATGAGTATCTTAAATGCATTCCTTACTGCTGTGGTCTGAGAAAGTTTGCTTAGGAAATTATCACTTTATAAAGAATGCCACTTCCCCCCAGGAAAAGTCTATTTTGTTGACTAACAGTGAAAGTTGTAAATGACTTTTAGATTTTCTTGTAGTTCCCTTTGTGAGCAATTAGCTGCCTCACTTCTTTGGTTCACAGCTGGGAGTTACAGGCAAAGGAGGAAGCTGAGAATGGCAAGAACAAAATATATCCAGTCATCTGCAGGAAACTGCACTTGGCATGAACCTTCACTTCATCTCGAGCAATCAGGTCTTATTAAACTTCAATAGATACTTTACTCTTTTATCCAGTTCTACATGGAGCCTCTGACATCTTTAGTGTAAGTACCGAGTAACGTGAAAAATAGGCAACAGTCTTTAAAACATGAGACTGATGTCTACTTTTGTCCTCTACCTTTCTTTCCATTTTTCCTGTGTTTCTACCCACCTGATGCGAATACTTTGCAGATGGTGCTCCCTGATAATTAGTAGTCAACAATCAAACAGACACCTTGCTATTTGTAACTTTAGCACCTCTTCACCAGAGTGTCTGGACGCCCTTCATTTTCTGTTTCTATAGCCACTATGTAAGTGTAGATCTTGTCGTGAAAATTGCAACAACTAAATGGTTTTTCTACCTTCCATTTCTGTCCCATCAAAATCAATTTTCTCAAACATTATTTTCTCTCACCCAAGTGCTTAGAATGTTTACAATTCATGTAATAGAGCAAATCCAAATTCATTGTCATGACCTTCAAAAACGGTTCTCCATATTGTTCTCACTCACAATTTCCACTGCATGTTCTCTTAGTTCCCAGTGCGGGCTTGCTGCAAACAAGCTCCACATGTTACATTGGTTTGTCGTAGTAAATTTTCATCATGAGCTTATAATGCAGGTATTTTATTCTTACTCCTACTTCACAGATGAGGAAACTGAGTTTTAAAAAATGGAAAACTTTGTCCATGGGTAGTGCAATTAATTTGTGACAAATCTGGGATTACAATCAGTACCGATTCCAGAATCAGTGCTGAATACCCAGTAGGCAGACTTTAATGCCTTCAACCAGTTTCTGAAACAGGCACATGTTTTTGTTTTTAATGTGGTTTGATGTTAAGAGGGGGCCATTACAGAAAATAACTAGAACTTTCTTAATCTTTATTCTACTATAGTTTGTTTTCAGTTTCCTCATCTTTGTTAAAGTTTTAAAAAGTGTTTATTTATTTATTTTTGAGAGAGAGAGAGAGAGAGCGTGAGAGCGCACAAGCGGGGGGATGGCAGAGAGAGAGGGAGAATCTGAAGCAGACTCTGGGCTCCAAGTTGTCAGCCCAGAGCCCTACATGGGGCTCCAACCCACAACCATGAAATCTTGACTCAAGCCAAAGTCAAGATTTGCTTAACTGACTGAGGCACCCAAGCACTACTGATTTTCCTCATCTGCTGCTATTGGGACTTAGTTGGTCTCTGAGAAAAAATTGGTGAGAAAAATGATACATTACATTTTAAAACATTGTGTTACGGAGAATTTGGAATGTATATAAAAGGTAGATAGAATAGTATAATGAACCCCTATATACCTAATAATAATAATAATATGGCCCCAGTAATAACTGATTCATCATGCTTCATCCATACCTCCATCCAGTATCCCCTCCCATAGTATACTTAAGCAAGTCTCAGCCATCATATCTCTGTAAATACTTCTGTATGTATCTCTAAAAGAATAAGACTCTTTTTTAACATGACAATTATTTCACCTAGAATATTAGTAATAATTATCCTAATAACATCAGAAAACCTGACATTGTACAAATTTCCAATTGTTTTATGTTAAATACTTTACACAATGCATATGAATTAGGCTCCAAATAAGGTCTACACATTGTGATTGGTCACTCTATCTTCTAAGTACCCCTCCATCTCTATCTTTGCAATGTGTTGAAGAAACCAGATTCTTTGTCTTGTAGAATTTCCACAGTATGGATTTTGCTGATTGGATTCCCATGGTGTAGTTTAACAAGTTTCTTTGTCCTCTGTATTTCCTATAACATGGTAATTGGAAGGGTGCCTGGGTGGCTCAGCTGGTTAAGCATCCAACCTCAGCTCAGGTCATGACCTTGCAGTCCATGGGTTCAAGCCCTGCATGTGTGCTGTCAGCATAGACCCTGCTTCAGATCCCCTGTTTTCCTCTCTCTGCCCCTCTTTACCTCTCTATCTCACAAATAAATAAACATTAAAAATTTAAAAAATGGTAATTGGATCTAGATACTTGATTGGATCTAGATTTGATTTTTTTTTTCCAGGACTTTATATGCGGTGTTATCTTCTTCCATTAGGAAGCATACAATGTCTCTATAAATATATCTATATCTACATATATTTTTACGTTTACTTTGAGAGAGAGAGAAAGAGAGCAGGAGAGAGGGAGGGACAGAGAGAGAGAGGGAGAGAGAGAGAATCTCAAGCAGGCCAACACTCATCTCAGAGCCTGATGTGGGGCTCGAACTCACAAACTGTGAGATCATGACCTGAGCCGAAGTCAGAAACTTAACCGACTAAGTCACCCAGGTGCCCCTCTTTATTGATTCTGACGAAGGCATGTAACTTAATTTGCATAGAAGACTTTTCCATCCATATTTTATGTTATGTAATTACAACATAAGTATACTGGAATACACTGGTTTGAGAGCAAACACAACCAGCTTTTTATAAGCAAATAAACTGGGGGTACAAAAATGTGTGGTTACCCATGAGTTTCAGTATGTATTGGGTATCAATTGATATGTTTTGCAATGGGAATACAAAGTTAATGAGGCAAGTTAGTTAAATAGTAGTCTATTAAAAGAGCTTCTAGCATACTGCTGTCCAATAGAACTTTCTGTGATGGGGATGTTCTATATCTGTGTTGTCCAGTATGGTAGCCACTAGCTGCATGTGGCTATTAAGGATTTGAAATGTTACTATGACTGAGGTAAAACTACAGATCTGAACTCTTGATTTAACTAATTTAAATAATTAGCTTAAATTTAATAACCTTGGACAATTTAGTTCTAAGATGCAAAATCTGCACTGGAGAAGAAATGGATCTAGAACGTGCACTCTTAATCACAACACTATACAGCTTCTTGGTGTGGTGTTTCTCAGGACTTTTTTACAATGCACCAAATATGCATTCACATTTTTTAAAGCAAATAACAAAGACCCAATCTACCAGCTTTACTTTCTTCAGCCTATGTTTAACATTATATATTTAAACAACTGTCAAAGCTAAGTTGCCAACATTCATGCACAATTTTAAAACATGCTCAATTTATATATATTGATATATAATTATATTGTACTATAATTATATATGCTATAATTAGATATATAATTATAATCATATAAATTATATATAATCACATTAAATTATATTAGTTAATAATTTATAATGGTTATTAATACAAATTAATTTATTTGTATTAATATATCAATTTATTACCAGTAATGCATTAATATGTTTCATTACTAAATACTGAAAAAAAAAAGGACATTATTTTCATGGAAGATTCATCCTGGCAATGCTAACTACGTAATAGATTGACACTACTTGCCTCACATTGCAAGCACAATGAGAAAATAGGTCCATGCTGGTATTAACCCATGAAAGAATCATGGCCACCTTGGATTACATTTAATAAAAAAAGCAAAAGGCAAAGATTTACAAAAATTTTAAAGACAAAAAATAGTCCTATGAGGTCTAAAAATATACACAGATGTCTGACAAATAGGGGCTCCTAAGAGCTGTGGTTGTAAATAGTTTAGATACATTTACACTGGAAGTCAAGTTCATTTGAAATCTTCAAAAAAAATTCTAGATAATCTTCAAATGGTGCCTATTACAGTTAGCATTTATATTCATTAGTTGTATTGAATTACTTGTTACCCAAAAATAATAGCTGCTCCTTACCATATATTGTTAAGGACTTTAACTGGCTGTCTTCAATTTCTACTCTTTCTTGACTGTTCTCAATGATTCTCTTTGTAGTAATTTTTCTGCCACCAACAATTTTAGTAAAAGTTGATATAGATTTGAAGCTGCCTATCCCCCTGTCCTCAAAGAACGTGGAAGACAATAGGTTTCCATGACCTAGTGAGTCCGAGGAAGTAAATACTGTATCAAAAGAAGAAAATGCTCCTCAAAATATAGAAATCCACTGAAGGCAGATGAAAATGACTCTCTACCTCAGCTTCTGTGGGGGATGCCTATGATTTCCCAGAAAAGTCCTCAAATGGGTCTTAAAAGAAGTTGAATACAAACTGGTCTCTTCCACCAAAAAAAAAAAAAAAAAATCCCTGAAGGCATCATGTGAGTTATGGAATGCTAAGCCAAAGTCAAATGGATTGTCAAAATGACTTCCACCTCTACCTTCACCTTTAACCCTTCTTTGCCATACTTGTCATGGAGGTCTCATTTCTTAGCACCTGATAACACCTCCTTTGCCTCAGCTACTTGTTTGAATTCTTTTTTTTTTAATGTTTTATTTATTTCTAGGAGAGAGAGAGAGAGAGACAGCGTGAGCAAGGGAGGGTCAGAGAGAGAGGGAGTCACAGACTGAAACAGGCTCCAGGCTCTGAGCTGGCAGTCAGCACAGAGCCCGACGCGGGGCTCGAACCCACAAACCGCGAGATCATAACCTAAGCGAAAGTCGGACGCTTAACCGACTAAGCCACCCAGGCGCCCCTACTTGTTTGAATTCTCTCTCTGCTTCTTGTTCTCATGAGTTTTATCTGGATGCCACTTCAATGCCAGTTTCTGGTAATGCTTTTTAATATTTTTGGCTAAGGCATATCTTTGCATACCTAAAACTTCAGAGTGGTTCATCATGTTTTTTTGTTTTTTGTTTTGTTTTGTTTTTGTTTTTTTTTGTTTTTTTGATTTTTGTTTTGTCATGTTTTAACAGGCTGTTGGAAGGAGTCCTCTTTTATAGTTGTAAGGTCATCTATGTGGGCCCCAGGACTCTGGTGCTGGCAGCCAAGTGCAGCCCGGGTCTCCCCTCTCTTTCCTTTTGCACTGCCCTGCTGGTAATGGTGGCAGCCTGATGTTTTTCAGAATTTATTCTTATGTGCACCATTACCTTTGGGCATGATATTCCTTCTAGCGGAAAATGGCACCCTTAGAATCTACAAAGCTCTTAGCCTGGTGTGGTGAGCATTCTCCGTGATGGTCTCGAGTAAACCACACCTCCTTGGCTTTTATACTTACGTGTTCCCTGCCATACGGACTCATGGGTAAGCAATAAATTGTATTGGCAGTAATACTGCCTGACTTTTTTTTTTTAAACGTTTATTTATTTTTCAGAGACAGAGAGAGCGAGCATGAGCTGGGAGGGGCAAAGAGAGAGGGAGACACAGAATCTGAAACAGGCTCCAGGCTCTGAGCTGTCAGCAAAGAGCCCAATGCTGAGCTCAAACTCACCGACCACGAGATCATGACCTGAGCCAAAGTCAGACGCTCAACCACTGAGCCACCCAGGAACCCCTAACACAATCCAGTTTGATCTACAAAGTATTTGTTCATCCACCCTGTGTGGAAAGCCCCCACCTGATGGGAATTCACTATGTTCTGAAGCCGCTTCACTCATCTTTAAACAGATCAGATTGTTAGCACGTGCATGTCAGCTTAAGTCTAGCTTTTGATCATTTTTTCATTTCAGCTCCTCTCAGGAGCCATGTTCATTTGTGTTCACCTGTGCACTGTAAAAATTTTTTAACCTTTTTAATATTTGTGTCCTGTGTATCTATAACTTTTATACACTTGAAAATTGCTGTCTTAAATGGATTTTATTGTCCCTTACTGGATGTGTTGCATCCAGAGGTAATTTGATTTATGCTATTAGCTGACAGATCCATAAAATGTACTGGTTAGGAGTATGGGCTCTGGAGTCAGAAGTCTTGGGTTCAAATCTGACAGTACCACGTATTAATGATTATGTAAAAATAGTCATTTGATCTAAGTTAGTGTTTTCTTATCTGAAAATAACTTCCTTGTACATTTGTTGTGAAAATTAAGTGACATGGGGGTGCCTGGATGGCTCAGTCGGTTAAGCACCCAACTCTTGATTTTGACTGAGGTCATGATCTCATGGTTCGTGAGATGGAATCCTACCATCCTGATAGAATGCAAGACAAACTGTCAGCGTGGAGCCTGCTTGGGATTCTCGATTTCTCCCTCTCTCTACTCCTTCCCTACTCATGCATGTGTTCACATGCTGTCTCTCAAAATAAATAAATATTAAAAAAGAGGGTGACTGGGTGGCTCAGCAGCTTAAGCATCTGACCTTGGCTCAGGTCATGATCTCATTGCTTATAAGTTCAAGCTTCACATCATGCTTTCTGTTGTCAGTGCAGAGCCCCTTTCAGATCCTCTGTCTCCTTTCTCTGACCCTCCACTATTTGCCTGTGTGCTCTCTCTCTCTCACTCTCTCAAAAGTTAATAAATATTAAAAAAAGAAAAAAAAAGAAAATTAAGTGACGTTGTGTACATAAGTAGTGCTTAACCAGAACCTTAACTATCAGATGCTTAGTAACTATTAGTGACTCATAACCATTATAGCAACGCTGTGCTTGACCAAATTAAGCATTCTTTTTCATACTGAACATTAGATAACTACCTTATATGTTTTGCTTCCTTCTCCTTGTCTGTTTGTATCACTTTTCCCTGGCTGGTTTCCCTATAAAACTTTACAATTTTTTTAACCTTACTCGCTTTGATGGTAGACAATTCAAATTTGTAAATAGCCCCATCTATACACAAAATGTTAGATGCTTTTATCAAAACCTTAGTCACAAAACCATTTGGAATCAAAGCCTGTGTTTCACTTGCAAGAGAAAAAAATGTAGCACTGCATAGACAGGTCCGTGATCTCATTTTATTGGTTATGGAGTCCAAATTCATGGCATAAAGAATTGAGATATTATTCTCTTGATTTCAACCTCGCTGTGTGACTCTTCTAGAACTCCGCTTCCTCTTATATAAAACTGGTAAAAATGTCCTATTTACCTTTCAGGGATTCTTTTAAAAATTTAAAATTAAAAAAAATTATTTTTGATAGAGACAGAGCATGAGCATGGGAGGGGCAGAGAGAGAGAGAGAGAGGGAGACACAGAATCTGAAGCAGGCTCCAGGCTCTGAGCTGCCAGCACAGAGCCCGATGGGGGCTTAACCTGGTGAACCACGAGATCATGACCTGAGCCGAAGTTGGATACTTAACTGACTGAGCCAGCCACGCACCCCCCTCTCAGGGTTTCTGTGAATATTAATGAGATGAGGTCCTTGAAGGGCAGGTATTAGGGTAGGGAAATACTTCCCCTCCACTTCTGATATTTCCTTCTAAGTGGAAGGACATCCATTACTGTAACATACCTGGCCTCTATCCCCTACTCATTCTTCACTGGAGATGGAAGAGGAATAAATCATTTGGTGATTTTGGATGTAGAAATTAAGCATGCATCTTGAAGCCCTTTCTTCTGCCTTGCCTCCTTGGGAGCAGCTGCTTACTGGGAGCATGGAGACTGCTCTCTTCTTCAGGGACTGACTGTTTTTCCAGGTCTAACCCTGCTAGGTAGTTAAGTGTATAATTAATTCTGGGATTCAGATTATGAAATCACCTTGGCTTTAGAAACATCATATTCTTGAATATGTGTCTTATGAGAAATTAAGTTAATATTTTGGTATCTAACTTTCTAGTAGATCCTATAGAGGACAATAGAATTGGCTCAAATTTGAGCAGAAAGAGGTATTTTATCTATGGGGCTGCCTCAAAGACTACAGAAGCAATGTTGTAGTCCTTTTTAAATCATTTTTATAGTTTCTAGCACTTAGCACAGTGTCTGGCACATCACATACTTAATGCCTTATGGTTGAATCCTTTTGAATAATATAACGTGATATGCAAATAAATGGTAATATTTATTATTAAGAAAAACAGCTGTGCTACCACATTTGTAGATTTCAAATTTCCAGGAGAAGCTATTACCACGACATAGTTAATGTCCCAGGAAATTTATATAACCATTGTCTTAGCCATTTGGGGCTATTATAACAAAATACCACAGACCGAGCAGCTTTTACACAATGTAATATTTTTCCTCACAATTTGGGAAGCCGGAAGTCTACGATCAGAAAGCCAGCATGGTTGAGTGAGGAACTTCTAGGTTGCAACTTCTTATATCTTCATTTGGTGGAAGTGGTGACCTAGTTTATGGGGCCTCTTTTTATAAGGGAATTAATGCCATTCATGAAGGCTTGACCCTCATGATTTAATCACCCAAAGACTTCTCATCCTAATACCATTACCTTGGGCATTAGGTTTACAAAATAAGAATTTTGGGGTATGGGGACACAAACATTCAGATCACAGCAATCATGCACTATGCTCCAGAAGTTTCATTTAGTAGAATGAAGAGCTCAGTCTTCCTGCACATATTACACATTAGAAAATTTAGGTACAAAGCAGTGATACAATTTACTTATGCTCTCACGGCAAGTTTATAGTCCTGTTTGGAATGGAACAACAATTTTAGACGTCTATGGGCTAGTCTGGGTTCTTACTATGAAATTTTGTAGAATAAGCTTCCGACTCACTAAATGTAGATGCCAGGCTTGTTTACAAGTCCATTTGTAGAATCTGAAATGGTTGGATATGTTCTGGAATGTTCAGATCACAAAGTCATTGAGGCAGTTTGGATGAAGGAAGTATTTTTATCACAATAAAAAAGAGGTGTGAAGTTTTTTATTGTTATCAGAAGAGTAATTACCAGCAGATTGCTACATTTATAGAGATAGCAATAGATGTGTGACAGCTGGGTTAATTGAACGTCTGATGGGCCCTTTTCTATATAAGAGAATTCCATGTGCATAATATGGAAAAGAAAGCAGGTGTGACCAGTCAGTTTTCAAATGAAGAGAATAACTCTCACTTGGAGAGTGCACTGATCTACTAAACTTGTTTGTATTTCTTAGGTTGCAAGATAAATTAGCAGTCGATTTTTGTTGGTTTGGTGATAAATTTTACACCAAGCAAGCACATATTAATATAAAAGTATATAGCAAAGAGTTTCCTATTTCTATCTTTTATATGAAGGCTTGGCAGAATGTACATTGATGTGAATTACTGACCCTATACCCCCATCTCAGCACCACTATGTATATGGTACTGAAGTCAGCAAGTCTGGCACTTCCACAGACATGGGCTGCCAGAATATTCACTAATTCTTGACACATGTAAGAAAGTACAGGACCGACAGGAGACAAGAAATCCAGTCACTGGCTGTGTCACTCAATAGTAAACTTGGAGTGAATTAATCGTTGATCTTTCTGGGCTTCAGTCAATTCCATGTCTCCAGAATGAAATGATGGAATTAAATGATCTCTAAGTTCCTTCTGTGGTTCTATCTCATTACAGGAGGAAAAAAAGAAGTGTTTAATCAATTTTTTAATTGTATGAGAGATATAACAAATTATTAATGGCATTAACCTGTGGTAGCAAATATGTCAGAAGCTTTCTGTAAGTATTTTTTGGCTATCTTATGTAAACTGTCGAGGATGAAAACTAGAAGAAAGTGCTTAAATCAAGTCATGAGAGTCATTTTTGTTTTTCTAAATACATGCCATCTGTTCCTATGTATGGGATTAGTTTGTGTAATTTCTATTAGCTGCAGAATGAAACGTGGCTACAAGGATTTGTTCAAGTGTGGGCAATCACTACACACACATTTCTAGTACAGTGGATCAGTAGTTCCTAAGCATTAGTCTTCTCCACAATCATCTGGAAACCTTGTAAAAGATACAAATTCTTATTGGTAAGACAGGTACTACACTTAGAGAAAACTACCATAGATTTTGAAGTGGCTGAATCCAGAGTTAGAACCCTGTCACTTATCAGCTCCACAGCCCTCTCAGACACCATTGCCAACTATTTGATTCTAACTTCTCCATGTTCCTTGCTCCCATCAGAGGCTCAAGACCCACTGATTAAGGTGGTTGCCTACTTTGTTCTCCTGTCAGCTAAAGAAAGGCCCCACAGTGAATGTTACCATCTAATTCCTTACTGCACGGTTGAAGTTATCCAATGTGTAGTCATTCTGTCTTTTCTCCGCCCGTCCCTTTTCCTGTCCAGGCATGTCTACCATACCTCTGCCCCAAATACAGTTACCCTGACTAAGAGATTCAGGGGTAAGTATTTTTTGAATTTACTCTCTTTACAACTCTTGTAGTTTCTCACTAATGAAAACAAAGTCAGATGTATAACCTCTGTGCGCAAAACTCAGAGCCAATCCTATAGTTCGTTCCAACTGTCTCAGAACACCCCAATATTTTCCTGTATTCCACCTATTGTGTGTGAGTCATGAGATCAAGGGGGGCTGCTCAGAGGAAGCTGTATTTGGCTGGAGTTTGAAGAAAGGGGCAGGATGTCTGCAGAGATGGAGAGAAAGGGCATCTAGAGAAAGGCAATAATATAAGCAAATGTATAAGAGAGCAGACCATTTGTTCTCAAATTTAGTGTTTTCAAATGTTATAGAGCTGATCATGTCTTGATTCACACTGGTAAGAAGAGTAAAGAGTTTTGAAATTGTTTCCTTAGAAGATATTACTCAATTTAGCCATTAAACCAATGGATGTACTGGCATGATTTTATTTTCCTGTGAATATGCAAATTATACATTTGTTACTATTTTCTCAACATAATTGTAATTAATCTGTGGAAATGCAGTTTTACTTTAGCCAAGAGCAGTGGTTTTTACCCTTTGTTACACATTAGACCCACCTGGGAAGCTTTTAAAAGTAGATACCTAGATATGCCCCCTCTTCTCATTCTGACTTAATTGGTCTACATTAGGGTATAAGCATTGGATACCTTTTAAGAGCTCCTCAGAGGATTGTTATGTGCATCTAAGTTTGAGAAACACTGGCCTATAGTTTTCTATGTGGCTCTTATTTTGCTTCAGTCTCTAATCTCTGTTTAATAGCAGAGGTATCATTTAAAAATGTGACATTAAAAGTGTCCACACAAAAAGAATTCTATAAAAGCAGCAATGGTTATCAGGTTAAAAAATTATAATTCAGACCTCTTCCATTGGGTGACCAGTGGATGATTTAATATTCTTTGGTGGTAGGGATCTGGACAGTAGAGTCCTTGAAATCAAAGACTGTGTCTTGTGACATTATGTCCTTACTGCCAGGCACAGAATAGACACAAAAGTATTTCTTGGATAAATAGAAGGGAGGTAAGGGAGCAGTGAGCCAATTAACCAGCAAGTATCTGTGTTCTTCTCTACTGTCTTCAAATATTATTCTAGGATTGTGTTCTTATCTACCATTTTCACATATTTGGTCAAGGATTGTGAGTAAAGAAGCAAAGAAATAACAAATATGGTTCCTGTACTCTACAGTTTACAATTTTGAAATAAGATAGGTATATATTAAAAAATATAAGGTAGATTATACTTTGCATCAAAAATGTAAAATGGAAAACTTAAGTGAGATTGGATTTTGTAAGAGGAAGAGTTTGTAATGGGTTGGAGTAATCAGGATGAACTTCATAGAGAAAATGGAACTTGAGCTGATAGGTGAAGAAAGGAGAATAATCCAATAAGGAAGAACATTGTGAGCAAAGATGTAGAAGAATTTGGGGAGCTAAAATTGAAAAGATATGTTTAGGCTAGATTTTAGAGAGCCTTGGATGCAAACTGACATGTTGGAAATTTTGGACTTTGTCTTATAGATGAAAGAGAGGCATTAATGTGTTTTGTTGGTTTTCATTTTAACAGGAAACAGACCTGACAAAAATAGCATCATAGACTATTGTTCTAGTGATAGGATAACTATCAACAGGTAGATGGAGTTTGGCATTGATGATGTCTGAGACAAGTTAAATGACAGTGTTAAAGATATGTCATTGAAAATCATTCATGGAATTATGCGATGATAGTGGGAACAGACAGGAAAGGACAGATGGAAAATTTGTGAATAACTGCAATAGCTATATATATATAATTCCTAATGATATGTATAGGCATATATAATGCCTAATATGTGCTAGGCAATGCAATAGGCATTGAGAATACATACAGGGGAGTGATGTATATTTTTTTTTTTTAGATTTTTTTTTGCTTGTTTATTTTTGAGAGAGGGAGAGGGAGATAGAGAGCATGAGCAGGGGAGGGGCAGAGAGAGGGGGAGACAGAGGATCTGAAGTGGGCTCTGTGCTGACAGCAGAGAACCCGAGGTAGGGCTCAAACTCACAACATGTGAGATCATGACCTGAAGTGAAGTCCGACACTTAACCAACTGAGCCACTCGGGCACCCCAGATTTTTAAACAATTGATACAACATGGGCATCCTAGGCTTCCACCAATCTGGACTTATGAAGTCCAGTAGGTTGTACCAGTGTTTACTGACTGAATATCAGTTCCAGACTGAGCAGTGAATAAAACAGTCTGTGCCTTCATGGAACTTACATATGTAAAAAAGAATGTTTGGTGTCAGAGTATTTCTCAGTGGGGGAAAAGGTAGCCCACATAAAGTTGCAATGCTAAAAATGGTCCTCTGGGCAATCAATATGTAGAATTAAGAGTTGACTGTTGAATAACCAGGGTTTTAGCGGTACAAGCCCCCCATGTAATTGAAAATCCACATATAATTTTTGACTCCCCCCAAATTTTACTAATAGCCTACTGTTGACCAGAAGCCTTACCAATAACATAGTCAATTAACACATATTTTTCATGTTTATATGTATTATATTGTATTCTTAAAGTAAGCTAGAGAAAAGAAAATATTCTTAACAAAGTCCTAAGGAGGAGAAAATGCATTTATGGTACTGTACCGTATTTATCAAAAAAGATGTGTATATAAGTGGGCCCACACATATCTAAGCCAGGTTTTCTGAGGGTCAATTGTAGATGGATCACTCTTTGATTATATTAAGTTTATCTCTTTTTTCATTTTGCAGTAAACTACGACTTTTGGTACCTCCTCTATGGCTCCTGTGGCATTTGAAATTCCATTCTCTGCATAGATTGGACCTGCTTACTTCTTATTACTTTGTTATGAGCTTTTCACACTCTAGTTGTAAACCCTTCCCAAATCTAAGTTGTGTCACACATGACAGAGCCATCAGGACTTAGTCATATTTGAGGACATGCCATGGCAATCATTATAGCAAGACTTTGAGTGTGAAGGGGAGAGTGAGAGGAGAGGCACACCAAGTTGGTCCAAGTTTGCTGTTTGCTACAGAAGAGAGGTTTTTTTTAGGTCAAGTTGTTTTTTTCAGACCTCTTAATGATTGCATGTTTGCATAATCAATGGGATCACCTTTGAAGTAAGTCCTTTCTGCTTGTTAAAATGTCTGAAAACACCAAACTGACCATTTTTCAGACTGTTTCTTAATCACCTTTAATCGGGTATAATTTTACAAATCATTCATTAAAAGTGTAATCTTTTACAGAAAGGACATCCTTAATCATTAAACGCTGGCAAAATGAAGTGTGTTACTGAAACACTAGGGAAGGTCAATTTTTCAGAGTACCAACATTTAAGACCATTTTATTGTCTAAGACTTCTGTTTTAAAAAGAAAGAAAAATAACCTCCAGTTTTTATCTTATAAAAATAAGAGTTCATTGTAAAAAGTACTTTGAAAATACAGAAAAATTTTAAATTACCGAAGGGTATTCATCTATGTACAAAAAGACAACAAAATGTCAAGTAACTATTTCATCTCAACACTTTTTTCTAAAATAGATAGAATGCTTTGTCTATAATTTTGTATTTCAATATTTTAGTTAAAAATATGTCTAAAGCATTTTCATGTGTCCCCAAATATTTTTTGAAATATTTTTATAATTGCTAGATAATGTTATACCCTATGGATATACCATTCTTTGACTACTTCTGTACTATAGGGTATTTAGATTGTTCTTAAATATGGCATGTTGTAAGCCATAACAGAACTCACTTTCCTGCATTTCTGTTCATATCACTGGGTTATAAATCTATATTTGCAATCATTGGACCCAAAATAAATATTTATAAGGCTTGTTATACATTTTATTATCCGGGAAGAGTATACCTGTCTATATGACCACCAAAATAATGCAGGTGAGTATCTGGCTCACTGTATTCTTACCAGAATTGATTATTACCACATGGAAAAAATGGCGATCATTTTTGTTTCTGTACTGGCAAACTAGATTCTCAGACTGACTCTCTCACAGAAAACAAATAAAAACACTTTTTAAATCCTGAATACATCCATAAGGTGAAAAGAAAGTAAGAAATTATCATCCAGTGACCAAATGAAGGGAGAGACCTAAAAGAGCTTAACAGCTCTCCAAAGTCAACTTTTACCTTAAGAGCATTTACTGAACCTAACAAATTTGTTAAACACAGCCCTCTGGAGGTCAGGGAATAGGAGACAAAGCCCATGGTCTACCTAAGATGGAGAATCTAACAGGATATACTTCCACAAAGCTTGGACCCCAAAGGGCCATACTCACAGTTTAAGGTTTAGTTAGAAATAAATCTGTTCCTTATCCAGGAGAATTCAAGGAAAACTATACTATCTGCTTTGAACGTTGGTGGGAATTTGAGGTAATCCTTACTTGAGATTTTGTAACAGCAAGCTAACCCTCATATAGTTTTACAGCCCAAATAAACAACGCATGGGTGTCTGGAAAACCTAAAGCTGAGTATTTACTTTAAAGCCAGTCTAGACTGATGGTTCCTCCAAGGGCCTGACAGACCCAAACTCCTATCCTTTCCTGAGGGAACCCACCTTTATCCCAAGTGCACGATAATTTATTTTGAGATTCTGATAAGTTATAATGAATTTTTTAAGCCAGAGAACAACCACTAAAATAAAAATAAAGAATATATTTACAAAGTATTTAAGTGAATGAATATATCACACTAGGAAATAGTCAATGAAAAACAAACCAAAAAAAGCAATAAAGGAGGAACAGAGGAACAAAAATCCAGTTGACATATAGAAAACAAAAATAAAATGCAAGATATAAATTGAATGGATCAATAATACCATTAAATGTGAATAGATTAAAAAATCCATGAATAGATGAATGGATAAAGATGATGTCATATCTATATCTATATATCTATCTATAATGGAATATTACTCAGCCATAAAAAAGAATGAAATCTTGCCATTTGCAACAACATGGATGGAGCTAGAGAGTATAATGATAAGTAAAATAAACTAGTCAGAGAAAGAAAAATGCCATATGGTTTCACTCATATGTGGAATTTAAGGAACAAATGAACAAAGGAAAAAAAGACCAACCAAAAATTAGACTCTTAACTATAGAGAATGAATAGATGGGTACCAAAGGGGAAGTGGGTAGGGGATAGGTAAGATAGATGAAGGGATTAAGAATACATTTACCCTGATGAGCACTAATATATGGAATTGTTGAATCATTATATTTTCTACCTGAAATTAACATAACACTGTATATTAACTACACTGGAATTATTTTTTAAAAAAACCAGTCAAAAGGTAGGGATTAGTATCCTAAATTAACAAAAATATCCAACTATATGCAGTCTACAGGAGGTACACTTTAGATTTTTTTCTGTTAATTGTTAGTATTTTTATTCTTTTGTTTATTCTTTCAAATCTTCTACTTTCTTTAGGTTTGGTTTTCTCTTCCTGTCTAACACATTGAGATGGATATTTACATCATACATTTTTGGCTTTTCCTCAATTCTAATATATGTGTGTAAGCCAATAAATTCTTCATGAGCACACCGTAACAGAATTCAATAACTTTGATATGTCATTTATCTCTCATTCCAAAATGTTTCCCAATTTGCAATGCAATATTACATTAACTCATGCATTATTTAGAAGTGTAGTCCTTCATTCCCAAATAAATTTTTGTTGTTGATGACTAACTTAACATACTGAATACAAATATGTGAATGGCAAAACCATGAAAAATACATATCATGCAACCATAAAACAGTTGGAGTAGCTATACTAATAAACAAAATAGAGCTTAAAACAAAATATGTTACTAGAAATAGAGACATTTTAAAATGACAAAAGACAATACATTAGAAATATATAGTAATTTTAAACACATTGATAGGTTCTGAATTGTGTTTCCCCTCAAGATTCATATGTTAAAGCCTTACCCCTTCACTGTGACTGGATTTGGAGATCTGGCCATTAAAGAAATAATTAATTTCACTGAGTTATAAGAATGAAGCCCTAATCCATTGTGACTCTAATCCAATGTGGCTTAAAGTGGAAGAGATACCAGGGGTGTTCAAGAACAGACAAAAGACCATTGAACACACAGGAAGAAGGTGGCCAGCCATAAACCAATGAGAGAGGCTTCCTTGTTACCTCTCACATCTTGGACTTGCAGCCTCTAGAACTGTGAATTAAAAATTTCTATTGTTTCACCCGCCCAGTCTGTGGTATTATTTTGTTTTAGCCCTAGCTGACTAAACCAAGTTTGGGTACTGTAAAGTGGGGTGCTGCTATAACAAGTCCCTAAAAATGTGGACATAGCTTTGGAAGAGGGTAATGGGTAGAGTCTGGAAGAGTTTTGAAGTGCATGTTAGGAAAAGGCTGGATTGCCTTGAAGAGACTGTTGGTGGAACGATGGACATTAATGGTGATCCTGGTGAAATGTCAAAGGGAAATGAGGTTGTTGAAAGCTAGAAGAAAGGCAAACTATGTTATAAAGTGACAAAGAACTTGGCTACTTGGTCAAATTATGTTCTAGTATGTTGTGGAGGCAGAAACTAATAGAACTGAAAGAACAAAGAAATGAATCTACTATTGTAGTTGGAGACATCAATGCCTGCCTACAAGTACTTGACAGATTCAGCCAGTAGAAAATCAGTACGGACATAGTCGAATTAAACAACATCATCAGTCAACTGGATGTAATTGACATTTATGGAATACTTCATCCAACTGCAGCAAAATAAATGTTCTTTTCAAGCTCACGGAGCATTCACAAAGATCAAACAGTCTGGGGCATAAAATGCAACACATTTGAAAGATTATGAATCATACAAAATATGTTCTCTGATCACAAAGAAATTACACAAAAAATCAATAACAGAAAGATAGTTGGAAAACACCAAGTCTGGGGGTTAAACAAAACACTTCAAAATAACACGTGAATCAAGCAAGTCTCAAGAGAAATTTAAAAATAGTTTTGAGCTAAATGAAAATGCAGCTTACCAAATTTGTGGGATGCAGTACAAGCAATGCTTAGAGGGAAATTTGTAGCATTGAATGCATATATTAGCGGAAATATCTAAAATCAACAAGCTTCTAACTTAGGAAAATAAAAAGAAGAGAAAATTAAATCTAAGCAGAAGAAAATAAATAATAAATATTAGGAAAGAAATATCTACTAGAGGGCAAGCGAGGGAATACTTCCTAACTCATTTTATGAGACCAGTAATACCAAAATCAGGCAAAGCCATTGCAAGAATGGAAAACTGGGCACCATTGTCTTTCATGAACATAGATGCAAAAATATTAGGAATGAAATCCAGTAACATATAAAAAATTGCACACTGTGAGTAAGTGGAATTTATTCCAAATATGCAGGCTGGTTCAGCAATTAAAAATCAATTAATGCAGTCTATCACATCAGCAAACAAAAGAAGAAAAATCGTATGACATCAATAGACATAGAAAAAGCACTGACAAAATTCAACAGCTGTTCATGATAGAAACAGCTAGAAATACAGGGGATTTTCCTTAACTTGATAAAATACATTTACAAAAGCTTTTAGCTAATATCATATTTAACTATGAGAACTAGATACTTTCCTGCTAATATTAGAAGCAAGGCATTGTTGTCAATTTTCACCACTCTCAGTCATCATTGTCCTGGAAATCCTCACTAATGCAATAAGACAAGAATAGTAAGTAAAATGTTTATAGATTAGAAAAGGAAAAAAAATAAAACTGTTTTTGTTTGCAGATGAAACAATTGTCTATGTAGAATATCCCAAAGAATTAACAAAATGCCTGGAACCAATAAGCAGTTATAGCAAGACTGTAGTATAAGAGGTTGTTATACAATAACAAATTGCTTTCCTATATTGCAGCAATAAAAAATAGAATTTAGAATTAAAAACTCAACACAATTTACATATTATCTGATTTGCTTTGCTCATATTTTGTTGAGGACTTTTGTGTCTACATTTGTGAAATATTGACCAGTAGTAAATTTTCTTGTCATTATTTTGTCCAGTTTTGGTATCAGAGTCTTATAGTGTGGTGTGGGAAGCATTTTACTTTTGGAAGATTTTGTGAAGGATTGGTATCCAGTTTTTAAATATTTGGTAGAATTCCATGCAGCCATTGAACCTGGACTTTTCTTTGTCTGAAGGTTTTTTATTTAATAATTTAATGCCTTTATTATAGGTCTATTCAGATTGTGTCTTACTCAGTCAGTTTTAGAAGTTTGTGGAGTTTTAAAAATATTAATATGTTTTATGTGTTAGTACAGTTTTAAGCTTACAGAAAAATTGGATAGTACAGATTTTCCACAAAGCCCCATACTCTCCTCCTTCATAATTTTTCCTATTATCAACATCTTGCATTAATGTGCTCTATTTGTTACAATGATGAGCCAGTATTGATAAATTATTATTAGCTAAATACCATATTTTATGTAAGGGTTCACTATTGGTATTGAACATTTTATGAGCTTTGACAAATGTATAATTACATGTATCTATGATTACAGTATCATACAAAATATTTTTGCTGCTCTAAAAATCCTCTGGGCTCCCCCTATTTACCTCCCACTCCCCTATCCCTGACAATACCACTGATCTTTTTATTCTCTCCATAGTTTTGCCTTTCTTAGAATGCACTGTAGTTGGAATCATTAGCTTCTTTAATTTAGGATTATGCATTTAAAGTTCCTCCATATCTTTTTGTGGCTTGATAGCTAATTTCGTTTAATCCTTGAATATTATTCCTTTGTATGGATGTACAACAGTTTGTTTATCCATTCACCTGCTGAAGGACATCTTGGTTGTTTCCAAGTTTTGGCAATTATGAATAGAGCTGCTATAAACATTCATGTGCGGGTTTTATGTGGACATGTTTTCAATTCATTTGAGTAAATATCAAGGAACAGAATTTGCAGGATCATTTGATAAGCCTGTGTTTAGATTTGTAAGAAACTGTCTTCTAAAGTGGCTGTATCATTTTTGCATTCCCACTGGTAATAAATGCGAGTCCCTATTGCTCTACATCTTTACTAGCATTTGGTGTTGTCAGATTTTTGGATCTTAGCCATTCCAATAGGTGTGTAGTAATGTTTAACTGTTTTTTATTTTATTTTTTTACATATCTTTGTTAGTCATTTACATCTGTTACTAGATGAATTGTCTAACCAGAGCCTAAGATTTTGTAAGAGATACACATAAAACCTAGATGCTTTACATTAAGTAAGTCTCCTTAATAAGATTTCATTTTGTCAACAAAAGTAGGTGAATATGACAAGGTATTTCTTTCTCTGGACAGAATTCATGCTTAGGTGAAAAATATGACCTGCACAGAAAATTTGCAATGAAAGGGAACACATTTCACCAGCAAAACTACCAAATTTTCAGAAAGTGATGGGCATTTATATAAACAAGTTTTATTTGAATAATTCCTCTGGTATTTTGTCTTTTAGTAAGAAGGCATACAACTATAAACACATTCTATGACTTTAAGGCTTCAAGTTTCTTTCATCCTTTGTATATGAATAAAGTAATCTGGTCTATGTCTAACCCCATCTGTGTTGTCTTGACCCCAAACAATAGATTTGACAAACATTCAGTCAAGTATAACAGAGATTTTTGGTTTTCATTAACAATTTTATTAACCTCGTTATCATCCCTGGACCAAAAAGTTCCAATGCATTTACTATTGGTAGGAGTCAAAATAGTCACTCCCCACTTGACATCTTCTTATTATAAGCAATTACCAGGAATATATTCCTCAGTATTTATATAAATCTCTTCTTTCTCTGCACACCACTCCCCAATCTTTCATTTGCTTCTAATATTGAACCTCCTCTTTTTTTTTTTTTTTTGTTAAATGTGAGGTAAGCCTCATGAACATTTCCATGCACAAAGAGATCTGTAAAAGTGAACTACAGTCTTAATTAGCACCTCTGTAAAAACCATTGGTGTGCATTAAAGATAGTAAAAGTTCCCGAAAGCTGAAAATGATCTGTAGACAATCGAGCCTACACCTCCCTGCAGGATTACCTTTGAATAATTCTCCCACTAGTAGCCTTAAATCATTATCCATCATGTTTTATAGATTTCCAGAGAAAGCTTTTGAGACAACTTGCAGTGTTAATGTTTAATGTTCCATAAACTATTGTCAGGATAAAATCCTCTTTTCTAACCTGCAGTTTTATCTTATTTCCATTTAAATTCTCTCTGAAGGTGGCTACTGTTCATCAAGTTCATTTACATTCTGACAACTGTTATTAATAAAGGGCATGAGGCTTATGTTTTCAACTCCAATGTCAATTTTCAGCTGTCATTTACCTGACCTCTCAGCAGCATTGGCAGAGATGAGTCACTCCTTCCAAGTTGATATTGTTTATTCAGTTTGCTTCCAGCAAACTACATTATACTGTGGTTTTTTTTTTTATGTTTCTGTTTCCTCACTAGCCATTTCAATTGTCTTATTTTCTAGATTTTCCTTTACTCCCACCTTCTAATATGTTGGAGAACCACTGGACTCAATCCTTAGTCCTCTTTTCTTCTCTAACTACATTTATTCTATCAGTGATGTTATTCCTTGGCCTTAAATATCATCTCCACACTGAAGGCTCCTAAATTTATATCTTCATCACAGACCCATTCCATGAGCCCCTGAATGATATATTCCACTGATTACTTGGCAGCTTAAAAATAACATGCTCAAAATTGAGCTCCTCATTCTACCCTTTTCCGCCCAAACTGTCTTTTCATCAGTATTTCCCATTATAGTACATGGAACTACCATTCCCCTGGTTGTCCAGATCAGAATCTTTGGAGTCATTCTTGACTATTTTCTCTCCATAGCTCACATACAGCTTATTATCAACTCCTGTGAGCTCTATATCCATAATGTGTCTAAAATGTCACCACTTTTTACCAATAACAACACTTCTACCCATGTCCTAGCCAGTGTCATCTCTCACTTACATTATTACAACAGATTTCTGGCTAGTTCTCTTGTTTCTACTCTTGTCTCCTGATAGTCTATTTTCCATACAACATTCAGACTAATCTTTCAACTATTAACTGAATTGTGTCCCTCTAAAATTCATGTTGAAGTCATAATCCCCAATGTGATGGTATTTGGAGATGAGGAATTTTGGAGGTAATTTGGCTTAGAAGAAGTCATGAGAATGGGGCCCATATGATGGGATAGTGCCCTTATAAGAAGAGACACAAAAGAGCTTGCTTCCTATTGCTGTCTCTATCCTCATGTATGTAGGAAAGACCATACAAGGACACAGCAAGAAGGCAACTGTCTGAAATCTAATAAGGGAGGTCAAGTAGCCATCTATCTTGCTGGATCCTTGATTTTGTATTTCCAGTCCACAGAACTGTGAGAAATAAATTTGTGTTCTTTAAGCCACCCAATCTTTGGTCTTTTGTTAGAGCAGCCTGAACTAAGACACTTTCTAAAAATATGTAAATTATGTCATATAATTTTCCTGCTCAAAACTTCTAAGTGACTTTCTATCATTCCTACAATCAAATCCAAAGACCTTGTTATGACCTGCAAGATTTTATATGATCTAGATATCTGCTACTTCTTTGATCTCATCTCTTAACCAGCATCCTCCTGGCTCATGATGTTCCAGCCACCATGGCTTCTTAACTGTTGCTAGGTTATCACAAGTTTTTCCTCCATCCTGGGATTTTGCACTTGTGGATCCTGCCCCTCTTTCTCTTGATAGGGACATTACTCACTGTCTACCTTTAGGTTTTTTTTCAAATATCATCTCAAAGATACCTATCTAAAATAGCCATGTCTTTATCCATTACTTTTCATCCTCTCTACCTGATAAATTTTTCTTTATACACTTAGCATTAGATGATATTATCTATGTCTAATTTATTATCTTTTCTCCACCAGATGGTAAGTTTCTTGAAGGCAGAGAAGAATTATTTCTGTTTTGCTCACTGTTGTAGATTTGTACATGGTAGGTATTTGATAAATATTCAGTGACAAAATGGATGAGTTTGATCTCACAATCACTGCTCTCTGTCTGACTCTTTGGTTTAACTCTGAAAGCTGAGATAAGGAAAAGATGGCCTGGAGTGCCTTTAAAAGTCAAACATGAGAAATGTATTTAGGAATACATTTTCAGTATAATAGAATACCAACTTTTTATTTTCATGTTTCCTGTAACAGTTAACTGCTCTGATCTTTTACCCTAAGAAAATACATGTTTGTTGTCAGGTAGTTTTCATGGTAGAAGACGAAGTAACTCTGATACCTGTAGAAGTGAATTCAGATCCTGTTAAGTTTTCTCTTTAGGCTGATCCTTTTATTCATTCAGCAAATATTGACTATTTTGGGGAAAATAGGTAGAGAAATAAAGATGAATGAAACCTAGTTCATGCCATTGTAGTCCTGTGGGAACAGGCACACATATGGTACTTTCAATAATGATATAGTAGGGTGGGGCACCTGGGTGGCTCAGTTGGTTAAGCGTCCGACTTCGGCTCAAGTCATGATCTCACGGTTCATGGGTTCGAGCCCCACGTTGGGCTCTGTGCTGACAGCTCAGAGCCTGGAACCTGCCTTTGGATTCTGTGGCTCCCTCTCTCTCTGACCCTCGCCTGCTCACACTGTCTCTCCCTCTCTCAGAAATAAATAAAAAAACAATTTAAAAAATTAAAAACAATAATGATATAGTAGGGTGAAATTCAAGATACAGTGTAGGAACCTAGAAGAAGAGTACCTTCAGCTGGCCTGAAAAGTGAGAGAATGCTTCATAAGGAGGTAGCATTTGAACTGATCAATAAAGGATGAATGAGGCATCCTGGCGAAATATGCAGAGCCTGTTTCTTTGAAGGATGTGGGCATGAACTGGGCCATGAAAAAAAGGTATGATGGTAAAAAAGGGAATCTATGGAGGAGTAAATAGCATGGGCAAAGGCACAGAGTCCCATGATTTAACAAAGAATCATGGTTTGAGTGATTGCAAATAATGTAAGTGTATTGGGAGATATGGAAGAGAAGATAATAAGGCCAATCCAAGCTGATTCTGAGATTTCCAGAGTGGTCAATTAGCAGAATACACTATTACAGATTCCATAACCACAATGCACAGCTAGTTATCAGTTAAAAGGGAAATTTGATAAAGTAGTCTAAACTATAGTATAATGACTCATTTGTTATTGCTCTCAGTGACATTTAAATTTTATAGGAGGATGCCCAGAGAGGACAGTGCATTATCTAGTAGAATTCTGGCATGTACAAGTAGATCAGACTTTAGCTGAGGCATTTCCAGTAAGTTTCCCTGCCCATTAAAATCATACCATCATGATCTCTGTCTGCAATGTCAACTCAGTGCCCTAGCAGATTTTAAATTTTCCTATAGTACCTTGTCTAAAAGGGACTAGAAAATGAATGAATTTAGTTTTTGAGATTGTAAAATAATTCTTCCCCCTGATTGGAATCCAAATACCCAGAAGAGATAAAGCGAAATGTTGTAATTTAGAAAATACTTGGTTAGGAAAAAAAAAAAAAGGAATTGAAGCAGCTGTTCTTTACCTAAGTAAAGAATAGTACATAAAGGGAGAAAAATCCATCTGTTTTGAGTCATGAAATCATCCTCCAGGCTCCAAGGAGAGCTTATATTCAACTGGAAGAGAAAGTGATTCTCTCTGTGAAACTCAATTCTAAAAGAGCAGCATCTTTTCCTTGAGGCCTCCTGGTGAGATAGATCTTCCTCTTTCATCAGTCCTAGGTGACTGAACTACAGCTATGTGTGAAGGTTAAATTGCAACACCTCAGTTGGAACATTTAAATCCTGATGGTTGTTCATGTCCTCAGTGCTATACGAAAAAACCAGAGCTCTAAAAATAGAACATAAAGAACATGTTCTTTTTAAAAAGAAAGTAAAATGGAAATGAGTTCAATTTAGAAAAATGAAGCAAGTAAAGGGATCTGGGCATTTAAAAATGCTATATAATTATATAGAAGAAAGAAAAGTTCTAGCAAGCCTACAGTTTCATGTCACCTAAAAAAGAGGCTTCTATTTGTTATGAATATGAAGATAGATATGTAACTTGAGTACTGTGTTAAGTACTGTGTATGTATCTTAAGTACTGTGATGATGACAAAAAGATCTTTTGTCATTTGCTTAGAATCTAATTATGGAAGCTACTCATATGCTTGAGGACATTGAGGTATGTGGAAGTATTTGGTACAGACATACATACTCATGTGGTAGGCATTTCAGGTAAGGGAATGGTTACTGAAAGACCAAGGTAAACTGGATAGCTCTTATGGAAAAGATGAATCTTGAACTTAGAGATTTGTAGGAAGGAAATTTGGGGCTTTAAATGGTGGAGAGAAAGGAAAGAAAGCATTTTAGATATAAGGAAGTAGAATGAGCGAAGGTACGGGGGCAAGAATGTGGTATGTGATTTTAAGGGGGCCAGTTTGACAGAACTGGAGCCAGGGATCATGTTGGGGATTAGTGGGAGGTTAGGATGAATAGGTAGGGTGGAGTCAGTTGATGGGAGACTGGAATGCCAGGTTGATTAGTTTTGACTTTATCCTACAGGCAAATGGATGCACTTGCAGGGGAGTGACATGCCGAAAGTGGTTCCTTAAGATTAATCTAGCTGTGGTTTTCAGGAAGGATTTTCTTGTCTGTGTGCAGTAAGTGATTGATAGGTGTGGGATCAGGGAAAGAGTCAACTCTCAGCTATCGCATTAAGGCTTATCAGAAGCAAATCTTTAAATTCTTCTCTAAGTGATTGGAATAGGGAACAAAGCCATGCTGTTTTTTCCCCTTTCCAATTAATTTGTTGACATTATTATATTTACTTTAAATCTCCTTTTTATCTAATTTAGCATGCTGCTTCAGGGAGTTGGAAAGGAGGGAATGTTCAGGGTGTGTAAACGTTTTCCCTACAATCCCCTCACCTGCCGCCCCCATCCATGCTCAATGGTCAGGAGAGGTCTTTTTTAAATTTTTTTTTAAATGTTTCATTTATTTTTGAGAGAGAGAGAGAGACAGTGTGAGCAGGGGAGTGTCAGAGAGAGAGGGAGACACAGAATCTGAAACAGGCTCCAGGCTCTGAGCTGGCTGTCAGCACAGAGCCCGACGCGGGGCTTGAACCCACGAACCATGAGATCATGACCTGAGCCGAAGTCAGACGTTTAACTGACTGAGCCACCCAGGTGACCCAGGAGACGTCTTTTAAAACAGCTTTGTGATTCATTCTTCCATTCCCTGGGGAAGATGTGAGTCATTCAGCCTGTAATTGTCAAAAGCGCCTAAGTCTGGGCTTGGTGCCTTGCTTTAGTCCTCAGCATTAGTATAAACTGGGTTACTTTCCATTTTCTTCAAAATCACCTCTTCCCAGTGTGACTTCATTATTTGAAATTATGCAAAGTCCTAATAACCCAGACGAATCCCTATTGAAATGGAAATACAAACACACATCAAAATGCCAAATAGGAATGAGCTGGAGATTATCGATACTATTGTTCCCCCCTCCCCATTCAATTCAGGTCAGCTCAATGATTATTTATTGAACACACTCATCAGGGATTTATGGGCAATATAGGGACAAAGCCTTATCCATATAGCATAGACATATAAGCACACACACACAAAAAGTGAACAAACCACTTTGAACAGTTAAATAACAACTTGAGATGCATATGATTAGGTGTTAAAATAAGTGGCACAGACAACTGTATTAACTGACTGCAATAATTATTTGACATTAAAAAAGAAAACTTGGGGGCGCCTGAGTGGCTCAGTTGGTTAAGCATCCGACTTGGGCTCAGGTCATGATTTCACAGTTCGTGGGTTCGAGCCCCACGTCGGGCTCAGCACACGTTGGGCTCTGTGCTGACGGTCAGCTCATAGCCTGGAGCCTGTTTCAGATTCTGTATCTCCCTCTCTCTCTGAGCCTCCCCCGCTGGCTCGCTCTCTCTTTCTCTCTCTCTCACTCTCTCTCTCTCTTTCTCAGAAATAAATAAAACATTAAAAAAAAGAAAGAAAGAAAACTTGAAGCCCTGCATGGCATGCATGTTAGACAATGAATCGATTTTATGTATCTCATCTGTGAGTTTTTCAGATCTGGTATGAGCAGAAATGAGAACTGACAGCTAATTGACTCAATCTCAAAACATCATTTTCATATGAAATTTTTCTTCTTGTTTTTGGGTTTTGCCTTTACAGCATCCTTTCCAAGTAGCTGATTTATCCTTTCATTGAGTACCGTTTTCTCTCTTGCAACTAAGGGGATTAGTTTCTCATTGAAAAAATATCTGAGCATGTATATGCAAGATCTTACTTTGGTTTGAAAAGTAGGCTTTAGGGGATGCAGGAAGTTAATATGTTTACTACGTCTGTAGTTGATGAGGCAGAATTGGAATCTCTCATGGTGCTGCAGACATATTTGGAGATGAAGTTTGCTTTTTGTGCCAATATGTACATGCCTCTGCTTGTAGAAATATTTTGAGGATGCTGAGTTTTTGTTGGCAGGTTTGAGAAGGGGTGGGATTAATTGGAGTAACTCTATAAAGGAAAACTGTGCTCTGGAATCATTTGAACAAGGAAGGGATATGTTGGGATACAAAGAGGAGCTGGTTCTTGAATAGCTAAAATGTTTTGGGTTGCTTGGCCCAATAGTATCCACCAGTATTGATTAAGATCAGTCTGTGTATTTTGTGTGTGCTGCCTGATTGAGAGAAAGGAACTGAAGAAAGAAGATCTAGGGGATGATGGGGCTTGTATGGGGAAAGCAAAGAAGAGAAAAAGAGAGAGAGACGGAGGGAGAAAGAGAGAGAGATGGGGGAAAGAGAGAGGAAAAGAGAGGGAGAGGGATTGAGAAGAGGAGGGAGGGAGGAGGGAAGTACAATATTAATAAATGAGAAATAGAATGGGACAGAGTTGCACGTACTTGGGTTTAGACCATTGACAAGTCAATAGAGCAACATATTCATGGTGTTTCAGGGGGAATGATTGTCCAAAATGCAGAGTAGGGGTGCTTGGGTGGTTCCGCTGGTTAAGCTTCTGACCTTGGCTCAGGTCACGATCCTGCAGTTTGTGACCTCAAGCCCTGTGTTGGGCTCTGTGCTGACAGCTTAGAGCCTGAAGCCTGCTTCGGAGTCTGTGTCTCCTTTTCTCTCTCTGCTCCTCCCCTGCTCACACTCTGTCTCTCTGTCTCTCTCTCTCTCAGAATAAACATTAAAAATAAAAAAAAAAACACCTCAGAGAGTATGAGGAAAGGACATAGATGACAAAAAAAAAATAGCTCATCTAGACATCTAAAATATTGGCCCACCTGATTCTTCAAAGACCTTTACTCCTTTTCCATGTCTAGCATATATAGCTCCTTGAAATCACATGAAAGGGATGGTTCCTGGTGGCTCAGTCTGTTATGCACCAGAGTCTTGGTTTCAGCAGCTCAGGTCATGTCTCACATGAGTTCAAACCCCACATGGGCTCTGCCCTGGTAGACTTTCTTTCTCCTTCTCTTGCTGCCCCTTGCATTCTCTCTCTGTCTCTCTCTCTCTCTCTGCCTCTCTCTCTCTGTCTGTCTGTCTCTCTCTCTCTCAAAATACATAAACCAAAAAAAAAAAAAAAAAGTAATCAGATGAAGGGAGAATGTTCCAGGGCTAGGTTTACGCTTGGTATTTCAGGATTGAGGTGTATGCAGCTACTTAAGGTATTAAAACAGTGTAATTCAAAAGCAATTGTTTTTGAAAATTTATTGCTCAGTAACTATATTATATATGATGATGTAGGCAATCTGTATACTTTCTCTATAGCAGGATACTTTTAAAGGTAATTAGGCAATTGTGTATTATGTATAAATACACATTTATATATAACCTAGCTACTGAGTAATGATATTTTGAAAGTATTCTATTTTTTTTCGTCTTTTATGTTTTGGGGGAAGACCACAAGCAGGGGAGGGGCAAGGGAGGCAGAGGATCTGAAGCAACTTCTGCACTGACAGGCTGACAGCTGCGAGCCTGATGTGGGGCCTGAACTCATGAACTGCGAGATCATAACCTGAACTGAAGTCAGATGCTCAACTGACTAAGCCACCCAGGCACCCCTGAAAGTATTCTATTTGTAAATAATCCTGAATCCTCTTCCTCGAAATTGTCATTTTCTACTGTTCCCAAGAAGGGCCCCTAATAAGCTCTTTCTCTGCTTCCTCCAACCAAACAGACATGGAGAGGTAGGAGATGAAGGTAGAAGTATGGAAGATGGGGCACCAAATCCAGTAAGATGTATTGCAGTCTTTGCACCTAGGGAAAGTCTTACTGGAAAGGTCCTGGTTAATTTGTATGGATTTCTAGAAACTCAACACAAAAGTCAAGATGTAATAGTATTTTCCTATTTGGTATAAACAACTAATTATTTTACTGTTGAGTTGACCCAAACTATTGCTAAAATATGACTATGAGTCAATTTCTAAAAGTTGGTTCCCTATCATTGGCCTGGTCACCTTGACCTACCTGATAGCATTTCTAGCTGGAGCATCATCCCAGAGTGGTTATTTGGAATTCCCAAATTAAAAATCCTTAGAGTCACATCAACAGAAATGAGACCTAAAAGATCATACAAGGCATTTGAAGGTTGTGCAAAGGTAGTCTGTTAGCAGCAAAAGGCTTTTACTTGGATGAGTATGGTAGATCTAAGTAGTTTTCTAAGCAGTAAAAATCCTTTTTTCTCAGTTTCAACACTGGAAAAGAGCTTTCTGCATCTTCTTGGGTTTTTTTTTTTTTTCTTAATAACTGTAGTAGGATTGCCAGGATTTACACAGAACTCTGGAGTTTCCAGGAACTCTGGATACGACCTAGCTATCTATTTCTCTACTTACATCAGAAATTTTCTATACAGAGCTGGATGTAATGATTTTTCTTTCTTCTAAGATGATTTCTTCCAAGGATTTAATGACTCACATGGGAGAAATAACTTTTTTCAGAATAGCAGAGGTAAAGGGCTACACCTATATAACTGTCTCAATAAGACTTAAAATGGAAGTTCTCATTTTAACCCCAGTAAGAGAAATAACTCTAATCTCTTGATCAGATTTCATCAACTGTAATTTTACCTTCTTTTCGTTTCACAGTCAAAGAAGCATTTGTTAAGGAGGTGTAATAGGTGTTTCTTTTGTGGCCATTGAGCAAATGTAAGCCTCTGTTATAAAGAGAGCTCCAGTGTTCCCATAATTTCAAAAGAATAAGTTCATCTCAGGAGCTTCAGGAAAGGTTTCATTCATTTATTAAGGAAACTCTATAGTAAAGGTTATAAAAATTTATTAAAGTACTATGTGCAACACTCTACCTACTAGAGTGAATAATCTCTTAAAAATGCTCACTTAGTGAAATAATCTCAAACCAGAGTTATTATTAGTGGGAGTATTCTTTGAAGAATTCAAAAAAACTAGAATATAAAACCTCTTTATTATTCACTATCCCTCTTAGAAACCAGTAGGAAACTGATCTAATTCTTTCTTTTCAAGACACCAGGGTATGCTGGTGTGATATTCTACTGAGGAACCATTCGGTGACCTGGAATTGTCCATACAGCTTAAGGTCAGTTCTCTGCAATCACGAAGGTGAAGTTGGCAAAGCTCATCTTTCGAATCCCCTTACCTTCGCTTCCAATGCTTTTGTCTCCATTGTGATACCTTTATGTTTAAAGCGAGACTAATATGTGTGCAATATTTTTACAATCAATTTTAAGTGCACATTTTAATGAATTTTGGTAATTGCATACAACTGTGTAAACACCACCACAATCAATGTATATAATGTTCCACCACCCTAAAAAGTTTCCTCATGTACCATTAACTTGATTCCCTCTCCCCATCCCTGACCTCAGGCAATCATTTATCTGTTTTATGTCACCGTAGTTTTATGTCACTATGGTTTCTAGAATTTCGTATAACTGGAATCATTTACAATGTACTATTTTGTTTTTGATGTTTTTCACTTAGTGCAAGGTTTCTCAGCTTCGACACTACTGACATTTGTGCTGTATAGTTCTTTGTTGTGGGGATCTGTCCTGTACTTTTTAGGATGTTAAGCAGAATTTCTGACCTCTACCTATGAGATGCCAGTATCACTCCCCAGCTGTGACAATCAAAAATGTCTCCAGGTATTGCCAATTATTCCCTGGTGGGGGTATGGGGGTGGGGTGGGTACAAAATCATTCCTAGTTGAGAACTATTGATTTACCATAATGTTTTTGAGATATATCCATGTTGTATCTATGAATCATTCACTCTTTTATTGATGAATAGTGTTCCAATTTATGGATATAACGCAGTTTATTTCTTTACTCATATGTGGATGGACATTGGGTTATTTCCAGTTTGGAAATATTACAAATAAAGCTACTATGAACTTTCACATACCAATTTTTGAGTGGATATATATTTCCCTTTTTCTTTTTTTAAAATTTTTTACTGTTTTATTTATTTTTGAGAAAGAGAGACAGCAAGAGCAGGGGAGGGTCAGAGAGAGAGGGAGACACAGAATTTGAAACAGGCTCCAGGCTCTGAGCTGGCTGTCAGCACAGAGCCCGATGCGGGGCTCAAACCCACAAAGCATGAGATCATGACCTGAGCCGAAGTCGGACGCTTAACCAACTGAGCCACCCAGGTGCCCCTATGTTTCCCCTTTTCTTGAGTAAATACCTATGAGAGGAATTGCTAGGTTATATGGTAAGTCTGTGCCTAGCCTTTGGAGGAAATGTCAGACTGTTTTCTAAAGTGGATGCACCATGGGGTACCTGGGTGGCTCAGTCAGTTAAGCATCTGACTTCGGCTCAGGTCATCATCTCGCAGTTCTTGAGTTTGAGCCCCACATCTGGCTCTGTGCTGACAACTCAGAGCCTGGAGCCTGCTTAGGATTCGGTGTCTCTCTCTCTCTGCCTCTCTCTCCACCACCACCCCTCTTTTTCTCCTTCAAAAATAAATAAACATTAAAAATAACCAAAGTGGATGCACCATTTTACCACCATGTTCCACATCTTCAACAACACTTGTTATTGTTCATTACTTTGAGTATAGCCGTCCTTATGGGTGCATTATGGTATCTCATTGTAGTTATGATTTGCATTTCCCTAATGACTAATAATGCTGAGCATTTTTCATTTACTTACGGGCCATCTGTATATCTTTGCAGAAATGTTTACTGAAATCTTTTGCCTACGTTTAAACTGGGTTGGCATTGTTGCTGAGTTGCAAGAGTTCTTTATATATTATTGATGCAAGGGCCCTTCATCAGATAGATGTTTTACAAATACTCACAGGCTGTGGCTTATTTTTTGTTGTTTTCTTAATTATGTTTTTTAAAGAGAAAACTTTCTTAATCTTAGTGGAGTTCATTTCATCATTTTTAAAAAGCTTTGTGTTTTTAGTGTTCTGTTTAAGAAAATTTATCTAACTGGGGAGCCTGGGTGGTTCAGTCAGTTAAGCATCCAACTCTTGATTTCGGCTTAGGTCATGATCTTGTGGTTCATGAGTTTGAGCCTCACATTGGGCTCTGTGCTGACAGCGCAGAACCTGCTTGGTATTCTATCTCTCCCATCTCTCTCTCTGCCCTTTTCCTGCTTGCTCTCTCTTTCAAACTAACTAAATAAATAAACTTAAACACTTTTTAGAAAGAAACTTTATCTAACTTAATGTCATAAAAATTTTCTTCTAGGAGTTTAACTGTTTTAACTGTTACATTTAGATATATGATCGATTTCGAGTTAATCTTTATGTTTGGTGCAATATAAGTCAAGGTTCTTTTTTTTTTTTTTTTTCCTGTACAGCTATGTAGTTCCAAAATCCTTTGTTGAAAAGACTACATTTTCTTTATGAAATCACCTTGACACATTTATCAAATATCAATTGACTATATAAGTATAGAAAGGTATGATGTATTCTTGAAAAAATGTATATTCTTCCATTTTCTCATGTGCTCTTATAAATATGGAGTAAATTGAAGATTAATAGTTTTGTTTCTATCTAAGCTTTTGCTGATTATTTAAAGCCTGGTTATTTTGTCAATTTCTAAGAGAGGGCTGTTAATATCCCCAACTATGATTGAGGAATTGTATGTTTTTCCCTTTAATTTTATGTTTTTTGCTTCACATATTTTGAAGCCTTTTATTGGGTGTACTCACTTATGATTGTTATGTCATATTGAATGGACCTTTTTTATTATTATCATCTCTCGTTATATGTACATTTTCTTTTCAAATGAGTTTGATTGGATTTTTTAATAGGCACTTTAGGCTTCTTGTGCTCACTGTTTGCATGGGTCTCCCTTCCAAACTTAATCACAGGGCTGTTGGCTGAGGCTTTGTTTCCTCACCACGTGGTCCTCTCTGTAAGGCTGTTCAAGACATGCCAGCTGGCTTTCCCCAGAGTGAGTGATCCAAGGAAGAAAGCATGAATGACCACGATAGATTTTAAAACCTAATCTCAGGAGTGACATAGCCATCATTTCTGCTATGCTTTTTTTTTAATGTTATTTTATTGTTGAAGTATAGTCAACATACAATGTTATATTTGTTTCAGGTGTACAATATAGTGACTCAATAATTCTATACATTACTCAGTGCTCACCATGATAAGGGTTGTCACCATCTGTCATCATACAACATGATCAGAATCCTATTGAGGATGTTTCCTACGCTGCACTTTCATCTCTGCGACTTACTTACCTTATAACTGGCAGTGTGTACCTTTTAATCTCCTTCATCTATTTAGCTCAACCACCAGTTTGTTCTCTGTATTTAAGTCTTTTTCTCTATTGTTATGTTGGTCACCCAGATGAACCCTGGTGTAATATGAGACTATACAAGAGTGCAAAATAGTAGGAGGGTGAGGGGCATTGGGGCTGAGGCTGAATCCTACAATAGTTTTAGAAAAGCCACCTGAAAAATGAAGTTTATATTTCGATGTCTTGAATTCTAGAAAAATTTCATTTCTGCCCAGTGTTCCCCAGGAGCCCAGAGTTGTCACACTCAGTTACTTCTCAGAAGATATTTAATGAACATGCATTTAAAACAATAGACACTCCTGACACTCTCAGCATTGTGCTGGATCCTATGGTTGGGGGAGAAGAGTATAAGAACTGTAATATTTAACATAGTGTTAGCTTGCAAATAAGTCACTCAGTCAGTTGAGACAATACCACCATGTCTGTCGGTACTGTTTATCTAGCGTAGGTCCTCCTATTATTTCTCACTGCAGTAATATCTCAATTGATATCCTTGGTTCCAGACCCTTGAATCCATCCTTTATTTTATTGCCTCATGTAGCTTTTCTATAGGTCTGATTATATAACTCACTTCTATAAAATATTTAAGGTTTCTCTAGTGCCTATAGAAAAAAAACAAATCTAATATCCTTAAGGAATTATTTAAGGTAATTCAAAATTTGACCCCACCTCTGTTTCTAGCTATATCATTCATCACTCTTAACTCTTTCCCAGTGAAAATTATGTCAGTCTATTTTTTCCCCAAAGGATTATCGATAGAACCTTAATTTCACTAGCTCTGGGAAAAAAGGTTTCATGGCCATATAAATTTGGGTACTGCTTCATACTATATTGCCTTCTTAGGAATGTATGCAATGTAGTATGTTAAAAGCTCTGAAGAAAAGAGTGTAATGAAGAGGTCTATTTAACATTAATCAGTAGTTTCCCCATATATTTGATTGTGGAGCCAATTTTTGAAGACTACTTCTTAACCCCCTGCCCTGCGTAAAGCTCTATCATGGATGTGTTTGGGGAAAATGCTGCTCTGTCACAGGGATTATTTACGGTTTCCTAAATAACCGTATTTTACTGTTTTGTTTTTGTTTCTGTTTTTGCATGGGGTGACGAGGATTCATCTGATAGGTCTTTCCTGGAAATGGAGACCCTAAAATGCCTTTTTGTTCGCCTTACCAGCCTAGAAAGCTTACTTATTCTTCAGAGCCCAGCTCATGTTTAATCTCCTATAAAACCTTCTCTGTCATACCATACACTTTTTCCTAAAGCAAATTTAATTGGTTGCCTGTGTTATCATAGAACTTTGCTTCTAACCCTTTCATATTACGTCTTGCATTTTGTGGCTCTGCTTCCTCCTCTGGTAAACTGTGAGCTTGGGGAAAGGGGCCACAGCTTATGCATTTTCCTATCTCAAGTGCCTACTGGAGTGCCAGACATTTGAGTGGCATATTCAGTTAATATTCATTGCATGAATACACATGAAATCATTATCCCAATATAAGCTGATATATGATATAACTAAAGATTGCATTATATACTGTCTATGAAGTGCTATACGAATTCAAAAAATGGAATCAATGAAGATTGGCATAGTTAAGGAGTTTTATGAGTGAGGTGGGACTTGAACTAGAGTTTGAAAGATGAGTAGAATTTGTGTGAAGGAAAAACTCTAATCAAAGACAGAGCCGGGCATTGTCCAGTGAAAGAGTCAGGGAAAATAACTGATGCTGAAGAGTAGAAAAAATTAAAGTTGGGTGGTGAGAATGGTATCAGATTATAAAAAGCTTTGAATATAATAGTTTAAAAGCTGTTGATTAAAGCATTAAATCAGGCTGAAAGCAGAATTTGGCAGAGATTAGAAAGAAACACCTAAAACATGTATTGACTTAAATTGGTCTATGTTATTAGAGTCACCAATTCTGTCATGTTCATTAAGTGGCCTGTGCAGTTCACATATACAGAGCACTAAGTCTCATGTTTGAATTGCATTGGCTTTCTTTTTTTTTCGGGGGGAGGGGTTCCAGGATTTTTTTTTTTTTAATTTATTTCTAGGAGAGAGAGAGAGACAGCGTGAGCAGGGGAGGGTCAGAGAGAGAGGGAGTCACAGACTGAAACAGGCTCCAGGCTCCGAGCTGGCAGTCAGCACAGAGCCCGACACGGGGCTCGAACCCACGAACTGCGAGATCATGACCTAAGTGAAAGTCGGACGCTTAACCGACTAAGCCACCCAGGTGCCCCAATATATATCTTTTTAAATGCAAATAACTGTCTTTCTCAAAACAAAAATAAATTTAGTGGGAAGAGCATTGTTATTTTACACCTCCACAAATCTTTACAATATCTGGCTTCACAAAAGACACATTAGGTGGCCTCTGAAAAACTCCATAATATACTCATAAGAGAATAAGGTGAAAATGACAAATGATGCCTGAGTATTTTTATGAAAGTTGTTTTTAATCTTGTGTACTCTCTGCAAGGTCTCAGTAACCTCCAGTGGTCATTAGGCCACACATTGAGAACTGTTGTTTTAATCCAGTTTTTGTATGGTGTAAGATACATATTTTTTTCTAAATAACCAACTTTACATATTGATATTCATTTTTTCTGCAACACAAGATTTGAAATGCTGTCAGTACTTACTCAATGTAAAACACACACACACACACACACACACACACACTTGCACCACTCTTGTATTTTAGGTTTATATTATATTATTTTAATATCAGCAATATAAATTCCACTTTCCATTCTCACTTCATTTCATTTTAGTAGGCTTTTTATCTCCAGAACTCTATTGAAACAACTCTTATTAAGGACACAAAAAAACTACATATTGCCAAAGCCAACAGCCCATTCTCTGTCATTATTTTCACTTTTCAAATGTATTTGCCATGATGGACTATTTTCTCCTTTTTTTTTTTTTTTTAATATTTTTATTTATTTCTAGGAGAGAGAGAGAGAGACAGCCTGGGCAGGGGAGGGTCAGAGAGAGAGGGAGACACAGACTGAAACAGGCTCCAGGCTCTGAGCTGGCAGTCAGCACAGAGCCCGACGCGGGGCTCGAACCCACAAACCGCGAGATCATGACCTAAGCGAAAGTCGGACGCCTAACCGACTAAGCCACCTAGGTGCCCCTATTTTCTCCTTTTTGAAGCATTTTCTTTTCTTGACTTCCATGACACTTTACTTACATGGTTTTTTCTATTTCAGTAGCTACATATTCTAAGTTTGATTTGATGGATTATCCTCTCTTATATGCCTTCTAACTGTTAAAATGGTTAGATTACATCCTGGGACACCTTCTCTTCTCTATACTCTCTCTTTGGACATTGCAAGTAATCAAAGAACTTAAAATTCTATTTAAAAACCAGTGACTAAAATTTTCACCTCAAAGGAATAGCCATGACAATCATAATAAAAAAGTGAGAATAAAGCTTGGGAATTACACTACCAGGTATTGAAACCTATTATAAAACTGTAGTGATTAAAACAGTACAAAAATATATAAACTGTTTAATGGGACAGAATGGAGTAAAAAATATATGTACCTACATATATACAGTCA